>NW_020884876.1:28161272-28808332 GCF_003945725.1 Corapipo altera
GAAGCAAAATGTAAGCATACCTTTTGAATACCTGCGGTCGACTCCACGACGTTGTTCTCTGAGCCATTGCTTCTGTTAATCATCCTCCACATTTGGGAATACATGCCATCCCTCTCAAAAGGATTCATCCCTTTCACTCGGACGTGCTCATAGACTGCAGAGTCCAAGACAGTGCCATAAGGAATATCCGTCTGCCTCGAGAGATCCTGGAGAGACCTTAATTGTTGGTGAAGAAAAGAGACACAGGAGACTTGAAGCCACATTTTCAAGAGGAAGGAGCTGCAGGCAAACAAAGGGCAGTACATAAGAAGATAGCTGTCAAGACACCTTCTTTAGTTTTTTTTTTTTAATTATTTTTCCTTTTCTTTTTTCTTGAAAGGTAAAGCGAGACTGAAAATTTGGGTTCATGTTTTAAGACACAAGGAGGAATACAAAGGGAAAGGAAGGGGTGGAAAAAGTGAAAATGTATGGAAAGAGACAAACAGAAATAGTAAGAGGATCCTGTCAAATGCCAAGATCCTTTTGGCAGGGGCAAAGGAGAGAAAGGGAGCATTGCAGTCTCTCCAGCTGTATGCAGGAAGTTCAACAGAAGCTGGGTAACAGCCTACATGAGTACAGTTCAAACACACACTCTGCTGCTGGGGAGCTGGAGTGCTGGCACAAGAACTCACCAAATCTAGCCCAAAGCACCTGTGCTGAGTAACTCTATGTTCTACTGGGTTACACTATGAAAGGCAGTTTTGTCATGGTATTCCTGCACTGAACTGTGCATCCATCACATAGGTCACATCCTATATTATTTTCAGCTATTAGATTTTTGTTGTGGTTTCACAAACTGACTTTTCATCAAAGTTCATGTTATTTACTCTAATAAATTTGTTCTGCTTTACATGTTATCTAGTTTTACCCTTCTTTGTAAACAAGAAAAATAACACAGTTTCTAAAGGATCCCAACTTCAGTATTTTCAACACAGATTTGGACTAAAAAAAAATGTATATTATAACCCTTTAAAGTCTCCTTACCTCTTGGCCTTTAGTTTTCCATCCTGTGGAATTCCTCTTCCGTACCTTTGATTCTTTAATGGCATTCATTAAAGTTTCAAAATAACTACTGCCATATGTCTCCTGCCTAAAACCCATTACAGCTTTCCCAGCACAAATTAACAGTATAAACTGCATAAATCTAGGGGTTGACACATAAGGACAAATCAAGGGGTAGAACACCATCTTAAAGAAGGCAATAGCAAACTGTAAAAGCTCATTGCAGATACAGAAAAGCAAACACAAATGTAGGAAACTCATCAAATTCCAAGTTGTGTTTCTGAAACATGTAAACATGGTGGCTACTGAAAATGGCCCTACAGATGGAAAAAAAGGAATTCTTGGGTGTTCTGGGGATGGCACTGAAGAAAACAATAACCAAATCTCAAAAGATATGTATATCTCTAAACAAAACAGAAAGCAGGAAAAGAAGAAATCAATAGAGCTCAATGGCAAGGGTTCAGAAGTTAGCTAAGTAAAAAAGATATCCTTTGAAATTCAGACATATAGTCTTAGAAAAACACTGAACAAGAGCTAAATTCTAATCAGATAACATATAGTAACTGCAAGGAAGGGATAAATTTAATTTTGATGAGTAAATAACTAGTAGTATTAAACCCCCTAAAATCTTCTCCTCTTTCTCCAACAGGATGACATTCCTCTTCAACAGCCATCCTGCAAACAATTAAGACTCATACGGAATCATCAAAGATGAGATGGTAGATGTAATGTGAATTTCCTGAAACCAAGTGTATTGGCCTTCTACTAGAGGACCAAGATACGCCTTTTTCTAGGAGGAAAAATATGAGACTCTAGTAGACTAAGGCATCAGGAAAATAAGTACTGTGGTTAATTTATAATTGAAAAGTTAAAAATAAATTATCAAGTCCATATAAATACCTAGGAGTTCTGAAAGATTAAATATGAAATGGCTGAGCTATTAGTAAAAATAGGAAACCTTGTTACAGCTGTGAGTGAAAGGGAAGCAGTAAATATTTTAAAAAGTGGCAATCAGGGGAATTGTGAAAGTAAACTGTAGCACTAAACCTGCATTATATGGGAAAACTGTGGTTTAAACAGGTTTTAAAATGGCTTTTGGTGGTCTCTTTGCAAACACATGCTTCTTCTTCCCAGCACCCCCCATGTTATCCATGCAGGAATGTCCTGGGAAGGTGTCCTGAGGTGTTCCCCATTGGCCTTTGTTAACCTCTTCCTGTGACTGGGTGTTCCTGTAAGCCCCTTGAGACTTCTAATTGGTTACTCTGTGAATCCTCCTAAACTCTATAAATGTAACATCCCCAACAATAAACTCTCTCTTGCCTCCTCTCCACGCCCGGTGTCCTGTCTCCCTGCCGGCCATGGGGCCACGTGTGTGGGGGGGAGCACCTCTCCCCTCCAGGCTCAGGGCCTGAAAAGACCCCTGAGAAACCCCTGGAGTTCCCTTTCCCCATCCTTCAAAGTGTCGCAATGGTTCTTCAGATGGAAACGGAACTAGAACTGGGCCGCCCCACGCCGTGGGTGGGGAAAGGGATCCAGAGTAGACTACTTAGGTGATATTTTAGGTGATAAATTTAATAAATATAGTGAAATAAGGTTTGATACAATTTTAAAGATCAGTCCTGAAGCTTAGACATAGCCACCAGGTAGGTTTCTCCAGGGAAAGCAATTTAATCATCTATTACACTTTGAAATTACTAAAAAACCCCAAGAATTTCAAAAGGGCCTTCATCTCTTCAAACAATATACAGATGGTGGAAGACGCTGGATAGTCTTCAAACAAGGAATTTAGAAACACTTCCTGGCAACCCTGGGTAGCATTAGAAATACTCAGCCAGAGTGGATGCGCTTGAGGGATTTCAAGGGTAACAAGAACAGCTTTTGCAGAACTAAAAGTCTAAACAAGGAAAGTGTGAAGTTGTTGATGGGGACAGCAGACACAGCTAAAGCTGAGGCACTCAGTGCCTGCGTTGCCTAACTCTTCCTCAGCAAGGTCCCCCAGCAAGGTCTCTGGGAATAGAGGCAGGGTTCAAGGGAGCAATGAACAACCAGCAGGAAGTGGTCAGCTAAATTTCAACTAGACAAGGCAGGGATTGACTGGGATCACTAGACCCACAGAAGCCTATGGGACCTGGCAGGCTGCATCAAAGTGTGCTGAGAGAGCTGGCCAACGTCCTTGCAGGGCCAGCTGCTTTGATTTTTGAAAGGTGAAGGAGATCCCTGGCCAGTAGAGAAAGAAAATGTCCAGACTATATTCAGAAAGATGAAAGAGATGATTCATGGAATTACAGCTGGTCATCCAACATCATGGAGTGAGTCCTCTTAGGCCACATTTCTGAGCATATGAAGGAGAAGCAGCTGAGTAGCCACGGTCTACATGGATTTACCAAAGCTAAGTCATGCCTGACTAACTTGGCTGCCTTCTACAGTAAAATTACTTTGTTTGTGGACAGACATAGTTTACCTCAGCTTTATCAGGGCATTCAATACTGGCTCCCACAATATTCTTGAATCTAAATTAGGTCATTAGGTATGTCTGGGTGGGAAAACTGATAAATTCCTAATTGGATAGTCATGCTCACAGGGTAGCTCATGTGGAGGCTGCTAACAGGTACCACAGAGATCTAACCTGGGACATGTCTTTACCAATAACCCAGAGGAGGTAACCAAGGACCCTCTTTTCAAGTTTGCTGATGACATGACATTGGGGGACCAGCTGACTGCTCAAGAACAGGCTGCTGTTTGAATGGACCTAGAAAGGCTGAGGGAATGGGGGTGTGAAATTCAGCAAGGACAAATGCAAAGTCCTGCACCTAGGAGTGAATAACTCCCTGCAACAACCCAGGCTGGGGCACAGGTCTGCAGAAAGGCACCCCCACAGGCAGCAATGGGCCTTGATAAGAGCTTTGTTCTATTTTACCATTAGGCAAATTGTTGTGCAGAAGTAGTGTATTACTGTTGTGTTGACTGTCTATCTGTCAAAAGCATCACTGATGAAAGGCACTAGATAAATAGAACATACATCCATTCTGTGTTACTGCTGCTGCTGCCAATACACTCCTCTATCTGGCAGTGTTGAGAAGTGCAATGAACCGTCACAGGATGCAAAATGTAATGTCCTGTGATTGTTGTGTTATTTGTCATACTAGAAAAGTATACAAAAAGTATTTATTGAGTCTCCAATTTCCATCGACAACACCTACCAAAATTGCATTCATTACTTTACAAGTCTATGTATAGCCATATAATGTCTAGTATAATAAGCAACAGAGAATTTTTTGGATATATTATTGCTACGTGGTAAATAATTGATATGTGTAGCTGCTGCCACAAACCAGTATGGTTACAAACAGCACAAAAGAAAACCATCTCCTCTGTATATCTTGTGGCTATAAAAGCAACTCTGCTATTTTCAGAAAGGCAAACCAGCACAAGACATCAGCTGTCAGTCTTGAAGTGTACTACAGTCAGGTATGGGAAACATATTGCAAACAGGCTGAGAAGCAAGAAAGAATGCTATCACACACAAAGGCACCACCAGCAGGGAAATAACAAGGAGAAGAATTATGTCAATGCCTTCAGGAAGGCATGTTGTAGTTGCCAAGTCTGGCATTAACTGCAGTCTGCAGTTCCTCATGGTTAGATGTGCTATCCTAAAACACAGCTGCCCTACTCTGCATCTTTACACAGTTGCAGGTGAAGCTCCATGCTGAGAAAATGATGGTAGGAGGACAAAAGCAAGAAAACTAGAAATATAAACTCTACATATGCACTAAACACTGTTGTTGGCAGTAAACCTCAAGTTTTGGTTCACCTGACCATACACTGAGGAACAAGAAAGAAGTTTCAGAACCTTTGACATGTATATGTGTATATTCTGCTGCATAAGCAAGCTGCAAAAGCAGTAAAGATCTATCACATCAGTGGCTCCCTCCCCTCACACAAACATGTAAAATGGGATCATAATATATATGACCTCCTTCAGATGCTGTTTTTTTTTATAACCTGCAACTCTGCAGACTACTAGTGTGACATTCAGAACCTAGAAGCTATTGTACAGCAAAACAAAGAGAAATGAGAAACTTTGACAGAACTAACAGAATTATTAAACCATTGAGGTTCCTTTACCACAGAAAGAACTTTTATAACTACTTTGCCTCCAGCCTGGTTTTATAAGTTACACATTGTTTGGAGTACTTCAATTCCTGGATTAAACAATTCATTCTCTTTTCAGACAAATGCATTTAGTGCATACACAAATCCTCAGCCTCACTATGTCACCCAATCTCACCACACAGCTGCCACACCAGATCTAAAAATAAGGAAAAAGCACTTGTCAAGCTGATTAATTCCTACGGTACAGGGTAACGTTTGATGTCCAAAATCTGATACTGTTATCCACACTGAAATTTAGTTTTGTGATAGTTCTCCGTTGAGCTACCCGCAAAGCGAAACATACATCTTGCAAGAGTAAGCAAATTACAGTCCAACATTTTAAAATTTTTATCTCCTTGAATTTCTAATTTTGAAGCAATAAGGTGGCAGGCACTGATCTCTTCTCTGTGGTGAGCAGTGATAGGACCCAAAGGAATGGCCTGAAGTTGTGTCAGGGGAGGTTTAAGCTGGACACTAGGAAAAGGTTTTTCACCCAGAGGGTGATTGGGCACTGGAACAGGCTCCCCAGGGAAGTGGTCACGGCACCAAGCCTGACAGAGTTCAATGAGTGTCTGGATGATAATCTCGGGCACATGGTGTGAATCTTAAGAATGGTCCTGTGAAGGGCTAAGGGTTGGACTCGATGATCCTTGTGGGTCCCTTCCAGCTCAGCATATTCTGTGATTCTGTGAACGATGAAAACTGTTTAAAAACATAAAAAAAGCAGATATACTTGAAAAAAAAGGTTATAAAATAAAATACCTTTAACTGAGTTTGTATAAAGATAAATTCTACTTCTAGGGAAGTGACCACACAGTCAGGTCACAGTTCAGTTTATTTTTGGCTATCATTCATGCAGCATTGTGGAGAAAAATGTTATTTGTGGTCTTTATGGTATGTTTTTTTATACCTGCAACTACTGGGATAATGCCAATATTATCCCAATGTCAATATTATCTCAAATTAACTAAGTTAATAGGACTATTCTGAGGATGATTTGAGTAATTTGAGGATGAATTATTAACAGACACATGTATTTTCCAGCATTTCTTTTTCTTGTTTAGTATTATGCACCTTAATTAGGCAACAGTTTTCAGGTCACTTTCATTTTATGGCTTAGAAAAAATTAATTATTTTGTAATTAAAAAATTATCTCTGCTTCCAGCTAGAAGAGAAACGTAGTAGGATTGGGATATGTTTCTTTCTCCAAAGTACATTCTGTTCTATAAATTCAAATCAGAATTGGTAAGATGTTCACATATGTCAGCCAAAAGCCTTAAAAAAATACACAAAAATGTTGAAAAGCTAAAGGTCAGCTCCATAAAGAAATAACCAAATTTCTTTTTAGATGATTAAACACCACTGAGATCAGATACTTGGGTATCAACGTATCTTTGTAGATCTGGGTTATAGATCAGTTTAGGCTAGCTGTGTTAGACTTCACTGTTGCACAGAGCTGTCTCTAAGAAGTAGTCACTAAATTTTAGGCAAAACATAACTGATGTCATGGCTTACACTGAAGCCTTTATTTATGAATAATTCAGATAAAGTTTTCCAGTTCTTTTTTTGTTTGCTGGTTTTATTGGTTGGTTGGGCGTTTTTCCTAGGACAGTAAGGATTAATTCACAGGTAGACTTATGCTTAGGGAACAGGGCACATTAAGCCAAGAGATTTAACTGTTGGCAGGGACAGCTGTGGCAGAAAGTAGTAATACAGCTTGCTAGCCAGGTTGAAGTTCTGGGTGAACCATGCTAAAGGAAAGATTAAAAACCATTCTGTTTTTCAGCATCAGGAAATATCTAATTACTGAGTTCTTGTAGAAGTCAGTAGAAGTCTTGTAGAAGTTGCAGAAGTCTTGTAGTCAGTTGCACTGAGCTGTTTAAAGCCTTGGGGACATCTTAGCTTCAAGTGAATCACGGTTTAAAAAAATGTCGTGAAGAGAATGACTGGGCAAGAAAGACAGGCTTTACCTCTATGCCTCCAGTATTAGGAGGTAGAGGTCTCACCTATCAAATAGGACATACTAGTTGTAACATGGAGAGCATAATGTGAACTTGTTTTACATAAGACATAAGATGCAGACTCTTCCCCATAACACGTACAATCTGAAGTCTTAAGCTTCCACACTTTTAGGAGTAGATTAAACTCGAAACCATCTAACACTGGCCTTTCATATGACAAATCGTTTGACTCCTCTGTCCACCCCACTCCTCCAACCTTCCTGTAAAACTTCAGTGCCCATGAGAAGGTGGTGACACCTTCCTCTAACCCAGAAAAAACAGTGCAGTAGTTTGAGTAAAATCAATCTCTGCCCATGGACTCTAATTCTGTCCTAAAGGAATAATAAAACACAATAATGTCAATAGTGGCTTACTGATTAAATTCACAGCATCAGCACCTATGAGAAATAGCTCACGACCTCCAAATTTATTTGGCATTTACCAAGGAAAGCCACTCTTAATTACTATTAATTAATGTTGCATTTGAGACAGTGATCTTAAGATTTAAGGAGCACAGAAATTATGCTTTGCTTTGCTGCCACAATGTTTTGGCATTTGAAATGCTGAGTGTCTTGATTTAAATGTCATTTGCAATGTGGGTTAAGTGCGAACAAAAGATGCATCCAGGAACTACTTTATAACTTGAGTGCCTCTACTCTTAATATTGTGTATTGGCAGAAAATGAAAAGCTGAGCTCCCGAAAGTATTAAAAGTAGCTGTTAGTCTGGAAAAAGAGATTAATGTCCACTCTTTTCCTTCTAGTTCTTCTAAATCAATTTAAAAACTGTAACGATTTGATTCAAATTGAACACCGAAGCAGGGCATGAATGCCATCAAGTGAGGTTATACAGAAAAGATCTACTTCAAGACTCTCTAGGGAAAGGGTACATTTAACTAGTCCTCCCTAGTGCACTGACTAACAAAATTTTGCATGCTTTGCTTCTCAAAATAGAATTCTGGATACCATGAGGAACTGACTAGGAAGAGTGATCCAACCTTCACACCAGACAAGAAAGGGAAGCTGCAAAAGCTCTGAACACAAACTGTCTTCATATCCAAAAGCTGAAATGCAGTAACTACCAAAAAGTTTCACAGAAATGGAATATGCTGTGGACTGCTTGAATCCTCCTATCTTTTGTAAAAGATATCACAAGGACCATACCTTCAACAACACACTGTAGTATCTGATGCTAGCTGGAAATCGGAAATGAAAACCTATTAACTACTTGTTATATCTGTGCAAACCTACTGACTTCAATTTCTTTCATTTTTCTGACTTCTCTGAAGCTGGCTGGATAGTACTACAACCAGAATCTCGATTACTTTCTCCAAATGCTCATACTCATTTCCATTCTGGCCTTCAAGGCTCCCCAAGGTACAATTTGAACTGCTAAAAAAAAAAAAAAAAAAAAAAAAAAAAAGTGTAGCATCAGCTTTTTTCTTTATTGCTTATTCATGTTTTCCACTTTGCAGTAATTCAGCATGATAAATAAACAGCTTCTCTCTTATGTGCTGGTTTCAGTTCCAATGTTGGCAGTTTTGTAAACTAAAGTTTTACACTCCTGCCGTAGTTAGGATAACTTCATTCCCTAATGGATACTTAACACATTTAATTACTCTATTTTTGAGCTGAAAGTGCTGTTGAAAAATGTCTCTGTTCTTTCATTCCAGGAGCTCTCCAGCTGCAACATTTTCTACTGAATAAAACATTTTCAGTGACTTTGCCCATAAATAATACAGCACAAAGACCAATGTAGTCCCAACTGTACATAACAACCTCAGATTTCCACTGAGGGTTTTCTAGTGACATCATAATAAACTGCAAGAAAAAGCTGAAGATGTATTAAATTATAGTTTGGGTATATTTTATTCTTTTTTTAGACATGATAAGAAAACACAGACATTTTTCACAGTAATTTGAACATTTTTCTGGACTACTTCAAAACTAGAAGGGGCATGATTTTAAAACAGGATGCAGAGGCATATTTCATTCTTGTAAGGACAAACTGAATGACTGAATATATAACTATTATTTATTTTCCATGAAAAAATTCTCATGTTTTATTCTTCACAGTCCTAACTCAAATTTAAAGCTTTTTAAACTTAGAAAAACCCCCAAAAAACCCAACTTCCCTCAAAACCTCTCGCTCAGTGTCGACAAACATTGACACAGAATATCATTTTACTCCCCTATACATTTTGAAGGGATTGTAATTGAAACTATGGAGTCAAACAGTTGGGTTGTGTCAAAGTCCCCTGCAGCATTCCATGATCTCAAAGTCTGTTATTCAGAACAAAAAAGAAAATCATCACTTGTTTTAATTGTTTAATAATTTGCATAATGTGATTTTAGTCTCATTTACATATCTCTGTCTTAGGGTATTTAGCCTTCTAATAGAGGAAAGCATTGGGGTTGTTATCCCAGAAAGGAAGGGTAATGAAACAGCCATAGCAAATTTCCAGCTAGGAATGAATAAGAACTGATAAAGCCTGGGTGACTTGGGCCAAGGGACACCCAATAAGCAGGGAGAAAGGGTTCATGAAGCGTGAGAGGATGCTCCTAATGGGGAGAGTCAGGAGACAACCAGGCACTCGAAGTTAGACTGCTTCTGTTCTTGGTTCTGAACTTCATTTTCCAAATGAAACTTGCAAATGAAACTTGTCTGCTATTGGAGATGTTTACTTGCCTGTGTGCCATGAAAGCCTGGATTGGTTTTAGTATGTAGAAAATCCTCACCTAGAGGAAAAGTGCCTTGGTGTGAGCATGGTGACCAGCTGCCATGCAGTGCTGTTTGATCCTAACCTATGAATTCACAATAGGCCAAGGCTCCTCCTACTCAGTCTGCAACAGTGGCTTGCTGTCTCAAGGGGAATTTCAGAGAGGTTTGGAAAGCAGCTGAACTAGAGGCAGAAAGATCTTAGAGGATGATACACAGAAGTCAGGGACTTGAATCAATGACTGAGAAAACTGAATTTTCCCTAAGGCCATCATTGAGCCTGACTTGAAGGTCAGGTTCTTAGCTTTCTGGAGGAAGAAATACAGCAGAATGTGCCTCTTTTGCAAAGAAGGATATATGGGAAAGGCTAACTTGTCACTCCAACATATGGAGTTGTTGCCTCAAGATTAAAAACCTGCTATGAAGAAATGGCCAGCTGCCCCTTGGAGTGCTTGGCTAGCTAATGCTTCACTGTATTTTCTAGTCTCTGCTTTAAGCCAAGAGTGAGCATTTGAAGGTGGAGGAGGCCACTGGTGCATTGGGAGTGAGGATAACTCAGCATGTAGCTTGCTGAAGGAGAGGAGACTTGTCCTAGTTAGAGCAGCCGGGACCAGTTCATCGCTGTGTGTGTGTAACCCAAACTGTGTATTCTACATCCTCTATGCCATTTCCCAGGAACTGTTAACAATAGACCATTTGCAGCAGCTGCCCAGAGCACACCTGGCCCCTCAGGCTATAAGCTGGGTGAGACAGGAGGATGTTCCTATCCTCATACCAATGACTCAGGTGTGATAACTCCCCTCCAGGGAGTCATTAGCCTGAGCGGTCATGTCTGTTAATGGGCCACCAAGGATTCCAAAAATATCTCACGACTCACAATCATCCATTGTGGAACTCCCTGCCCTGGGGGAGGTACTGGGCATTCCCAGTCAAACCTGAGGGTATATAATCTTGGGGTCTTGGGACTTCTGGCCCACTCGTAGGATCCAGAGGAGGACTAGAACCTCAACCGGACTGCAACCATCACTCTTGAGTGGACTGCAATCACCACCCTCGACCAGACTGTGACCAGCACTCTCACCAACAGGTCTTCTTTTTCTTTTACTTTGGACCCAGGAGGACCACGTGGGGCTCAGCACGGGGGCCAACGAACACCATTCTGTTTGTGCCCCAGGCCACTGGGTTATACATCTGGGTTTTGTGGGTTAAAACCAATTGTTTATCTGTATAATTGTATTTATTGTATTATTTTTATTAAATTGTAATTCTGACTTATAATACCTTTTGAGTTGGGTTCATTTCTCCTCCTGGTTTATCTTTAAATCAGCACAATACTGGAGTACAAAAGGTCAGAGAGAGGGTAGGAGGCCTAGAAAGATTCCTGTGGTATGGAGAGATGGTCTGCAAAAAAGGACTGGAATGTATGACAGAAAGAGAGTTCACTATAAAAAGGACAGGAAAAGACAAGGACACTCATGTTAGGGAGGCCTCAAGCAAAAGAACCAATAGGTAAAAAAGAACAATGCGATCTGCTTGTGTGGTAAGAGAACACTTGAGAGCAGAAGGAGCAAAGCTGATTAATGAGTGAGTTTTTTATGGTTTGTTACTGCTAACACATCTTTGCCCTGGCAAGAATAGGTGAATTCAGCTTTGAGCTCTCCATACATTGAAGAAGCATTGGGTTCTCCCTGATCAAAGTGTCAGAACACAAGTATTGTGGGATATGCCTGAATAGAAAGCACAGCTGGTATACACAGCAACAATTTACACTTTCCCATTTCGAGCACTAATACACTGGTTATCTCAAACTCAGTTGCTTCTTTCAAAATACATATGTGTGCATATATACATATGTATGTGCGCCACAGGGAAAAGTATCTGCTAGAGGCCAAAAATTTTGATCCTAAAAACAACGTATCTCCAGGGAGACTGACAGTCTATGGTATATTGTTATTTTTCCAGCTTCTCAAGATGATAAAAATTTATTCCTTTTATCACATTTAAGTAGAACATTCATACCCCTCTACATGTATATTTATGTTCGCCCTCCTTTCCCTTGAATCATTCTTTATCAACTTACTGGATGGAGTTCTCAATGCGTGTGATGGTGAGGAAAGCTGCTAGGTTTGCTGTGTAGGAGGAGATGACAATCAAAGCAAAAAGCCACCAAGCTCCCATCATCAGTCGGGTTGCCAGGGTTGTGTATGGAACCTCTCCTCCTGTGGGAAAGAAGGAAAAGCAAGAGTTTTCATTTAGCAGAAGGGAAACCCAGATCCTCATTGTTCATGCATTGCTCAGGAGAACTAGACTCCAGGGTCAACAGGGTAAAACAGTTTACTAAAGTCTGGTGCAGGACTTGGAGCCACACTTTCTATCCAACAAAAGGACTGAAGGAAGCCCACACTGTCAGTTATCATTTCTGTATTTAATCTCTTTTGCTATTGTGCCTTTAATTGCAATTCATTTGCCAGTCCTGTCCAGTAATGGAAATAGACTTCAAGATCTCAGAACAAAACCAGCAAAAGTAAATTCCTACAATGGTCTTTCCTTAGAGATCTTATCTACAAACCTTAATTAAGTTTTTCTTTCATTCTGGGGAACATAAAGTTAAAAAACCCCATCAAAACACAATTACTTTTCACAGTTCTCTAGGCAGGCAGATGCTCATGAGAACCATATGTATGTGTACGACTTGCTGCAAGTGAACTTGGACATGGAGGAAAAAAAAGTCCCATGTATTGAAGAATAAAGCAAAAATTGTTTTGTATTCCCATAGTTGCTTTCCTTTAAAATCCTACTGCCATGAAAACAGAACATTAGCAGCAATTAAGCCTACCAGGATAAGCTGCATACCACCGCCTGTGTGACCAGAGCCCAGTTAGGCAAGCCATGAAAAGCAGCATTTTTTATTCAAATAACTGCCCCAAAACACACTAGTTTGGAGTGTTTGCAAGAGCTCTTTGAGTTAAAAACATATGAATCACAGATTTTTAGATGAAGGAAAGTTAATTTTTTAAAAAAATGAATTTAAAAATTATGCATGCAGCATAAGTTTTGTCACACTACAAGTAATTAGGGGAGACTGAATACAACAAACACCCACAGTCAACTGCTCAAGATGTTCACCCTTTTCTTCTCCCTCGACACTCAGCAATTTGAAAAGTTGACATTACTTTTGAGGTAGCTTTCTCAGATGCAAAATGATGGTACAGTACCTAGGATTTGCAAAAGCAGTCTGTTACTGATTTAATCCTCTGTACATAGTTTTTTTTTTTTTACTTATGTAATAACTCCTTCATGTTTCCCCAGCAAGTAGGTTTAAAGGGAATACAAGTTACAATTATTCCCACTCCACGAACAAACAATTTTCAATTAAATACAGAAAATAGATATTTAATAAATGCTATATATGAAGGATCATCTTACTTTTTTATCAGTTTGTCTTACCTACACAAAGCACTGGGAACTCTGCATCACCATTCAGATTTGAAGCTTATGTGCAGTTACTATATGTGAAGTAATAACTGACTCCACTCATTTATACTTTTGGTATTTAAACATTGAAATCCTTTGCCTTTTGAGAATTCCAGCATTGAAAGACAAAATCTATGTTAGATCAGCACAGTTGGAAATTAATTTTCTTTTATTTCCAAGATGCCATTTAATTGTCTGAAATAAGAATCTGCTGATCTGATTGGGAGATATTATTTCAGTTTAAGGATTATTGAAGATGAACACTAATTTCAACATCTAAAGATTTGGTTTTCGGTGCTGCATAAATTTTAAATTATTTTTAATAGATTATTTCTACTTAACAACAGTTTTTGCAATGTCTTTGGAATACGTAATTTAAAAATTATTTTTTTTTAATAAAATCAAAAGAGCAGACAGTTATATTAATTTATTAGAAAAGGCTGTTTGTCTTTTTAACTTTCAGGTGCCAATCCCTGCAGACAATCTTTACATTGAATTGAAATGGGTAGCATGATTAAGAAGAAGCCAATAATCTCCTGGACATCCTTGCATTTTTGTTTTTCAGTTTAATGAATAAAGCTCTAAATTGTCATAGTTTTTAATTGAAATTAAATGTCAGAAAAGAGAGGACCACTGAAAGTGACACACCTGCCTTCTGGTTTCCAAGTGAGGATGCTGTGCAATAAATGAACATGAAAGCCATTACAGATCCCTAAGCTACAGCATTTCCTACTGTTCATACAGTGTAGCTTTCCCCTACATCAGTAAGGTTGTTCCCCCTATTCACTGTTACTTTTTCCTTCTTTCCCCCATGTCAAAAGTAGACTTTAAAACCCATGAATGCTGGTTAGCCCAAGTGCTTTTAGCTCATCCAGGTATTTGTGTAGTCTTGTTCCTAATTCACAGTCATACCTTGTATATCAGAAGTCAATAAACGAAGCTTGAGGCCAAAACTTGTATCTGAGTACATGTACAATAAACACATTTAAAAATAATTCAGCACTCCTCTAAAAATCCTTGCACTGAGCCTTCTTAAACCACCATTTCTAAAGCGGGGCTGACACAACAACTGTCTAAGTGCATGACTTTTAAGCTGTACAGACAGGGTACTTCACCTTTCCCAGTGGAAGAAGGATAAACAAAAATCAAAGGAGATCTTTTACTGTCATGGTATCATTTCTTTGGTATCTAATTAGGAGACTTAATGCGATACAGTCTTGTTCCATTGTACTGTTTGCTAAAACACTTCCTGTACCATGACAATTCACCTTAAGAAATCTCTTCACTCTCCCCAGTTTTGTTTCTGGGGACAAAGTTTCCAAAGTTTTCTTTCAGTCCAAATTTACGTGTTTTCTCAGTGCAAAAGAGTACCAATTCACTCAGGAGAGCAACAATCACTGGTTGTCCATGAACATTACCATGATAAAGAGCTACAGACCTAACAGACACTATTCTTGATTGTAAATGCAGAAGGGACATGCATGCAAACCTCCCTGAGCTCTGCTTTCCTATATCTAGTATGATTTTCAGGTGCATCAACATCTTTATGGATGACAACGTATTCCAGTTACAAGGGGCTATGCACAGCAAACACAGCAGGGGAGCTAAGAAAATGGAACAAATCTTTGCCTGCTATTTTATTTTGTATCACACCAGCAAAACTTATAACCCCTAATGGCAAAGGGGACCACTTGGTGTCATGTAAACACACACTGATGACCAGAGTAAAATCTGTTCTATCATACCTCATTCCTATAGCAAAATTCATCAGTGGGATTTACTATACTGGCTGTGGTTACACTAAAAACACTACTGTTGTAGCATGCCGAGCAACACTTTAAAGCACTGAGCTCCACTCATGAAACAAGTGGAAATCAAAGAAGACATTCAGCAGTCCTGGAGTCGCTTTGTCATCTTGAGAGACAGATCTCAAATGAATACAGAGGCTATATTATTCTTTATCTTGGCCTTTCCAATATACTGGCAGAAGGGTTTAATGCAGCACAAAATGAACCTGTAGATCACCCATGTTGTGGCTACAGCTCTGAGTATAATTCATCTGACACATGATGTGTGCTAATATCCCTTAAAAAATCTAATCTGCCTTTAAAATTTTCAGATTGCATATGCAGGAAGGAAAAGACACTTTCCAGAGTAAACTGAACTAGAAAAATCAATCTTCTTGGTAGTTTCCTGAAAAAAGTTGAATTACTGTAGAAGTCAGAGTGAAAGAAATTACTTTTAGTCCTCCCAGGCTCATCTAATGCAGTTCTGCTTCATCAATCCTAGACTACTTAATGCTGGCCTACTTCAGATGACAGGCTTAGACTGCAACTTATTTTATAAATTTTTGTTTATTCCCATTTCTTTCCAAGTGCTTCAAGCTAAATAGAAGGCAAGAAAAATAATGCATTGTCTTGACAATGCAAACAATATAATGCAGAATTATGACAGATCTAAATATCAGAAAAAACCCATCCTAGGAGATACAATGTGAACCTATACAATTCCCATACAGATTTTTAATACTTTTAAAATTATTCTCCCTCGTTAGCAGTCAGTTTAAAAGTTTCTTCAAGTCAAAAATCACAAGAGAGGATTATGGGCAAGAAGGAGGGATGAAATCATGGAACAAATGGGAAAATAGGGAAATTGAGGATAACATCCTGGTGAGATCTTGGTATTTCATAATTCTGGACTAAAACTGAAGAATTCAAAATGCATAGGCTCTTTGTCCAAACATCTTTTTCTCAGGATTTGTCAATTGTTTGCTTGAAGAAAAACTGTGTTCATCTGCGTCGTTCAGAACTGTAACAGTGTTTCAGATGGAAATGAAAAAAATTCTCGTTTGTGGACAAAAATAAATGGTGCAATGTTTCTTGAAGCCGTTTCAGCTGCAGTTGGTAAATAAAAGGGTTCAAACCTGGTGGCAGCCATCTTGTTGAAAAGTGATGCAATTCTTGTTACTATTCAATCCAGGCAGTAAACATGCAAGATAAGTTGTCTCTGTCTGATTTAATATCAGGTTAAGAACTTCACTGTGATTGCACAATACTTATAAATAAAATTACTTTGCTTAACAGCTCAAAAATTCTATTTTTACTATTATTAAAGCAAATAGCTTGGCAGCATAGAGCCCAAAATGTTGAGATATTCTCAACAGAACTGATTATGAGAAATGAGCCTTTTGAAGATTAATTATTGAAATGTACTTTATAAACAACTACACATGCAGAGAAAACCCATAAATCACCATTATTCTATGTCCTGGATTTCATAACTAAACTAAATGATGTTTCTGAGGGGAATTGAGAGCCGGACTGGGAGTCTGCTGCAGCTACTCCCAGAGAAGGCTCTATCCTTCCACAGGAAGGACACTACACAAATCATGACCTCTATTTGTGATAACCGTAACTGCCAGGGAAATACCAGGGACTAGATTTTTATTATAGATAAAACCCAATTTGTCACCAGTACTTACCATCAAGGCTATCTTACTATTCTCACTGTAAGAATGTATCTCAGTTACGAATAACTTTGTCAAATTTCAATCACCTAACCTGCAATATTCTCTGCAAGAGGTCTGGAGTGACCTGAATTTCTGCTTAGGGAGTTTTCCAGATAATTTAGAGAAGCATGAAAAACACATTAATTGTGACTGTTTTGTTGAGGAGCTGTAATACTATCAAACTTGAAAGCAAGAATCTTGACTGTGCTTGGAAAAGGAAGGTGAAAAAATAATAGGGTGGGTTATCTGGGGACAAAGTTTGATTTTGCTTTTTCTTACAAAAAATTCTGCCCACATTCAGTGAATTATTGGCCTTTGGTAAAAAACACAAAGGACTGGGAGCTGGCTGCAATTTAGCCTTCAGCTTGTTAGAACAGTCACATCAATTATGCTGTGCATCTGCAATTTCCATAAATAAAGAAGTGTAGACTTCTGTTGCAAATAGTTTAGATCAATGTACGTCTTCTGTTTTCTTTGTAAAAGGGACATTAATAGAGAGTGGGTGTAAGGGAAGTAGTTTGCATTAACAAAGAGGCAAAGGCATTTTATATTTCCACTATTTCTTGCTATGAGAAACAAAATCTAAAGTTTGACTGAGCTCTGTTATCTTTACAAAACTCTGCAAAGCAGAGCTCTTCAAAGACAGAATCTTTCAGGGCATTAGCTATTGCTATTGTTCTGTTAAAAACTTCCTTGATAATATAAAATCTCTCCTGTTTTCAATTGGAAATTTTCAATTCAGTATAGGACAAAAAATACTTTACAGTCCATGAAGCCTATACCTTTTTCTACCAGCTGTGAAAGAAATGCAGCTTCAAAGTTGTCAGAAAGTCTCTCATCATGAATTTTTCTTCCTTTCTTTTTGTTTTTTTTTATCCATATTTTCCCATTCTTCCTTGAACTATGCAGAATGTGTTAATTTCCATAACATTTAAGCTGGCATGTCATAACTTGAATTTGTAATATTACATTTTGTGCTGAAGTTAACACCCATTGACCACAGCAGGCACAACGTATTATTCTACAGGAGAATACAATCCCTTGAATTGTAATGCCTTCCAAATAAGCTTGTAAATCAGTGGTTGAATTCCCTATCCTTGCAAATATTGGCAGATTGCAGAGGATTGAGGCTGGGGAAGGAACTGATCATGAGGCAGGGCTGGCAGCCAGATTCTACAAGGTCTGGACAAGTTCGAGAGCCAGGTATTGCTTTTATTCAACCCACCACCTGTTCCTCTTCTAGCATTTTGTTTTTATTAAAATGTAGTGTTGTGTTTTGTTTCTTCTTAAAAATTATATATGAAAATAGACATCCAGATATTTTGTTTCACATATGAAATATTTCTACAAGTCTTAACTTCCTGAAATAAACTCCATCTAGGTATTATTACTATACTGTGGTAATACTCCAGATATATTAGGAATTGCTTTTTGGGTTACTGGAAGTAGCAGGATTGGAAGGGAAAAAATTTTTTTTTTTACTTAAGTGATTCTAAAAGTTTCCATCAAATCCCAAAGTTCAAGTAATTTTTTTAAATAAAATAGTAAAAGTCATGTGCAGTGGGGATTTTCATTGTCAAGATATTCTCACATATCAGTTTGCTAAAAATAAACGTGAAGTAAATCATAAAAAAAACCAATTTCTAAAGAATGAAACAGTTAAAATGTTGAAATATTTAGAAATGATCATATTTTCTTCTATTTCACAAAAAACCAACTTAGTGGAGTCTTTGTAAATTAATGAAAATTTAGATATTCATTAATCTTAAAATATGAAATATTAGATGAACTTTCGATGTTTATCTTCCTAGCATACAACTGATAGAGAACATTTTCATATTCCTACTCCAACAGCAGCAGAGCTCTTCTGAGTTTATAGCTGGCCTATTCTTTTCACTGAACACAAGTCCTTCATATGTCAAACACTGTGCTTAAGGCACAAACCAAACATATCCTAACTCTGTCTATAGTGAAAATCTCTTGTGTATTCTGTTTTTCATTTCCCAGTATTATTCTGTCTCTTCAAGTACTGTGCATTATAAAGCATTTTTCTCTATGCCACTGGTATACTTAACCATAGACATGCTTAATTACTTTTTCTACAGCCTTCCTCTGCCTTTTCTGGATGATTTTGGGAAGGATTGTTGTTGCACTCATTGAGAAATGCTAATGTTTTGTATAAATATGTAACTTCAATACCAGACTATTTTAATGGTGATATCTTTTGGAACTGTTAAGTGTCTGTTTATATTTGTTAGGTCTTTCAAGTTGTTACATCTGTATTTTAAGATGGAAGAAAAACTTGAATTCAAGGTTCAGTTTGGTCTTCAGGTATACATTAGATTTTTTTGTCAGCTTTCTAAAACCTGCCCAGTGCTCCAAGACTCAAATCAAATAACAGACATCCTGGAAGCTACTCACAAAGCTCTCTTAAAATTTTGTTTTTTAAATCTGTCTGAATTTGCCGATTTGAAAATGTCTGATGTCAGTAGCTGCCATTTAATATTCACTACATGGAAAGTATTTAATTTGCTTTTCAAAAATAGAGAAGAGATATATTTATTGCCTTTCTGGCGTAACTATTTTGAATAGTATCACCTTCACCTAATGCACCAATGCCATTAAGGTTTCTTTAGCTCCTAGTAAAATTTTCAAAACCCTCCTTCCTGTTGTTGTCAGCTTTGACTCACCTCTGTGTATACTAGCTCCCCATGTCATTTTCTTCTGAAGTCAGTAGTGTCTAACACTTTCGTGCAACGTTCCTTTTTCTTTCAATATGCTCTCTATGTGCATTCCACATTGTTCAGTATGGGTAGCTTGAGGCTTGAAACATACACCACTCAGATTGAATGCCCCTATTATACCCCACATTTTCCATTACGCATTACAGATATGCACTATGAGAGCCAAACATCCTCAGCTCCAGTATGATTTCGTGGTCCACAACAGACATTGAATCCCATCCCATTTTGTGCTCCAGCCATTAGCACACAGTCACAGAAAAAAGCCAAGATAAGTTCTTTCCAAGCTCTCAACCTCTGGAATAACTAATGCCATTTTGACATAGTGACACTCTTCTTCCCCTTTTGCCCACCTCGTCCATCTGGCTTTCAGTATTTCAAAGTATCATATGTTCCCACTAGATTCCAGAAACATCATGAAGACCAAATCTATATTTGTATGAGTTTAGCTGTTCGTGTTTATTACTCAGATTTCTTACACTGGTCTATAGGCAATTAAAGAGTGTGTCCACTTTATCATTTGGTGTCCTGATAAATTTTCTTGCCCCTTAACGTCTTACTTCTGAACTAAACAATCAATCACTCTCTCCCATTTGTTGTTGTTAGTCTAATGATCCCCTGACTAATCTCATTACATTTGCTCTCTGCAAGATTGTTTCCTTTCAGCTGGGTGGGAAGCACTGTCCTCATTGCGCTCCCAGAAGGGAAGCAGTGATGCACAAAAGAAAGCTTTCCTCATTTATTTCTCCCCTTTATGTGACAGGGAGAAAATCCAAGACTATAAGTCCTCTCCTTCAGGCTTATTTCAAATCACTCCTAGTTATCTAAAATCTGTGAAGGAGTTTGAGAAGCTGCATCTTATACATGCTTAAAGATCCTTATCACCAACTCCAGAAGCCGGCTAACCTGAGGGTATATGCACAGCCTTGTGCAGACAGATGAGTCTTTCCCCAAACTCCTACCAAGGAGCTCCAGTCTGAAAGAGAGATACCATGCTACCTTGTCACTCTCTGTTACTGCTGGCCAGTAATCACCTCCAAGCTGTATTTCATATCTTGAAAACTCCCTCTGAAAATCCTGTGTTTGCTACTGCTGTGTATCTGTTTGGATATGCCCCTGGCATTTGACTCACATACTATGGCTCATTGCTCAGCTCTGTTTTCTCATTAATAGAAAGAGATTACCCATGCTGAGATTTCAAATGCTGGGACTAATCAAGGACTAGTGGTAATGCCACTAAGCCCTTATCAAGTTATGGCCCAGTGTACCCATCTCATAAATCTGGTCAGAAGGCCTTGACATGCTACTTGATGGACAAATAGAAATATCCAAAAGATGGAGAAAATGACTACTCACAAACTATTCTGCCTGTAACACAGGCTCCTCGGTCATATTTAAAACTCTCCTCTTTGAAGCTAGAAAATGCTCTGGCATCAAGGAAAGGGCTAGAGCTATCCAGTGCAAACCATTTCAGCCTCTTACAGCATTGGCTCACCACTGGTTAGCGACCTACAGTGTTAGTAAGTTGAGTCTCTGCTGCACCTATTGTCAAATTATTTTTCTATCAGTCTTCAAATACCCAGCTCACTTAACCTGCTGTCTCTACTGCAACAGCTTCATTCTAGTGGCAGAGGGCTAATAATTTGGCCACCAGGCTCCCTTGTAAAATTCTGCAAGATACAGCAGGAACTGTCAGACATCCTTGAGTAAAATTTTGTTTGGAAATTAATCTATCTGCATAAGTCTGTCAGACACACCGTTTCACTACAAGCTTCCAATCACTTGTTTCCGCAGAGCTCTCCTTTTCTCCCTGGGTCTAATTTTTATACAACAGTAGTTAGTTAGAGGCACTACAAAGATGAAAAACAGTTTGTGAGAATAACACTCCTAAGGGCAAACCAAAGAGGGCACCCAGACAAGACACCTTCAGGTAAATGGGAGTTTTAACTTTAAAGGTCAGCTTTAACCCTCAGGTACTGAACACGCTCTTTCTACAATGTTCACCGTTTCCACTAAGCTGTGACTAGACCGTGCAGGATTCAGCCTCAGAATAATTTGGATAGAACTGCACTCTGTCTGCTACTACTTTTTAAAGCTGCTGTGTTTTTATAGCTGTAAAACTATTCCATAAACCAAACTCCTATTCCTCCTAAACATAATGATTCGTGCTTGCAGAGACGAAAGCAGAGTATGAAAACAGAGAAAATTTGTTTTATGGGAAAAGCAATAGCAAGTCAAAACCAAAATCTAATTGACTTTCTTTAAGGCTATTTTAAGCAGAAATTCAAGCCTCTATTAAAAAGGAGAACAGTACAATGATGAAAATTTTAACTTGCTTTTTTCATTCAGAAATTTTTAGATAAAACTCAAACATTTAAATATATACCAAAAGTATAAAAAAGAGTCTAATAACTACATTCCAGTAGAAAGGGATCTAATGTGATAATGGAAAGTCTAAACTCTTTTCAGCTGAGCTGAGATTCCAATTTTCTGCATCACTAGCAATGATAATGTTACACAAACAGTGTTCAATCATTAAATTAATTCTCATTAAATCAATGTCCTTAAAGGCCAAACAGTCCTTTGATAATTACCTGGTTAAAGTGATGTTAGCATAACATATTAGTTATAGTATATTTATAATTCCCTTCACAACAATAAATCATTTCTTTTCACCCATCTTGAAGAAATAGTGACAATAATGCAGGAGTTGGGAAAGGAAGCATGCCATAGCACCATGCAGGAAATGGCTGTGCCCTAGCTTCTCCTGGTATCTGTGATACTTCAATAACACACATTAAACAGATTTTCATTTCTATTAGGTAGTATTTACAGCATGAATCTTCAAAGTTATAAGAATTAATTCCTGGCTTTTAGGCCTAGACCAATAGCTTAAGGACTTATTTAAGATATCAGCAACTTTGCAGTGGTCAGATTATGCCTTTCTGTAGAATTAGCAAAAGATGTTTACTATTGAAAATCAAAGTTTATAATAGATAAAAGTTACAAATAATAGTGTGCACTAATTTAATGCCAATACACTATAGTGACTTGTGCAACATAATTACACAGACAGAGAAGGGATGGAGAGATTTTACAGTGCTTCTAAAGTTCTGGAAAATGTATCATAAAGTATATTTTGTTTTTCCCTTTTGCTGTCAATAGAAAAGAGAAATAATGATTGCAGCTAAAGTTTAAAAATTGAGGTATCTACTTGTATTAACTTAAGTTACTGGGAGCTCTTAGATGAACAATTACTAGACTTACACTACACATATCCAGATGCTGAAATATCCTACAAGTCTTGATATTTGAAAGTGCATGTTTTGATATGTGTAACTATGACTACATTGGAAGTGTGAGGCTTGCTATCCACCTCTAAAGAATCTGTTGGCTGAAATATATTGCATTAATGCTGCTGAAGTGCATTGGTTCATTGGAAGACTTAGCAGAGTTTCAAATTTAATTTTGGAGTTACCAATCATGGTACCACTAAATTACATAATCATAAATAATTGTGTAATAAGCCTAGTCATTTTACAAATGGTTTTCTGCTAAAAAAAAATTCTGTGACCAAATAATCTTTTTTGCCACTTTTACAACATAGGACAATAATTTTGCATGATATAATTACTCACACACCTGCACACATGGAGACATACACAGACTAGAGATCAATGTGCATGTGCAAGAAACACAAGGAGTTTCTGGGGATCCTGTTCTGCAGTGCTGTGATATGTGCTTTTAAGGTTGTGCTTGACTGCATGCCTGTATAAAGGCGCTATTTGCAGCCACTGTGAATGCATCAAAGTGAAATATGCTTGCTATTATTTTACAGGATATTGGCACTGGATCTTAACAAATAACCTTTCATGCTGACAACATTTAGAGTAGATTTCAAGAGATGCTGAGACCTCTCAATTACTAATGGCTGTATTCAAATGCTCTGAAGCCTCAAACAATGAACCACAATTATCATCTGTGATATGTATTCATAAGTGGCTAAGAAGCTCACTGTCACATGCAGTTCGCATAGTGGTGGTCTTTCCATAGACTACTGACAGTGTTATACATAGTACCTTCAGGGACAGAAAAAAGAACTGTGCACAATGGACTGAAAACAGACCATCTGTAGATAAAATTAACAGTAAGCTAAACAATGTCATTAATGAGGTATAAAAGTGTGGCTTTAGCTAAAAACCTGTCAGGAAGGACATGAATATAAGGGATAGAGTCCCCTTTGGCTGAAAATGAGCAACTACAAACCAAGCAAACAAAAAAATAATGCAGTGAGACCATAAGGACAAACAGTTATTCCAATAAGCTGTCTTTTGACAGCTACTTTTCCCCATAACCTTTTTACCTCTACATAATTCTGTGATTCCCCAAGATTTTGGGGGTGAAAGGAATTTAAAAGAAGTCACATATTCAACAATAAGTTTTTGTTTGAACTTGCAAAGATTTTTTATAAATCTGTTCTTGTAAGATTTCCAAGCATCCATCATCATAGAGTGACACCTGACTACTTCAGAGGCAAATGAATCACAGGCATCTTGGATACATTAGTTCAGTTTCCATGTCACTAATTCTAACCATCTTTTAATTTTCAGAGTGCTTCTCTGCAATGAACTCCTAACCTTATAGAATTTAATCATCACTAGTAAAAGAGTTCTAATTATTTTCCCAAATAACACATCTTAAAATTTAGACTAAAATTCCACTTCAGGTACATCCTGCAATGTTGCCATCAAAGTGATCTGTAAAACTCAGATGACCTAAACTAGTATTATGATAGTGAACAGAGGACAGAATGAAAACCTCATCCTTTTAAGTTTCACAGAGAATAATGCTATAATGCCATTTACTGACGAAAATCATTAATACAAATGCTTATGTCTGAAAGGTGAATAACCTGCTTTCTACTGCAAATCAGCTATCACCCTGTTTAAGATCGCAACTCAGATTTTTTAGAAGTGAAAAGCTACTTCAAAGGCGACTTTACAGGATAGCAAGGATTTTCATCTTCCGGGATATAGAAATAAAAGAAGCCATTGTAAAAACGAAATACATGCTTATAGCTAAAAATGTTCTATTAGTAAGTATATCTAGGCATGAATAACGAACACCCCACTCAACAGATTTATTATCACTGTTCCTTAACAGCCTGTTTGCAGAAGACTTTCTTTCCCCTTCATTGTTACCTTTACTCTGTCCTAGTGTGGGGAAAGAAGACTCTTCAGCCAAAACCACACGTGTTCCTTCATCTTATTTTTTTGTCTGGTAGGTGAGGTATCACACATTTTTAACCCAACGCCATTTCTAACATCAAAAGCACTGAAAAAGTAAAGGTCTACTTAAGATCTCTCCCTCCACTATTGAGAGTGGAAGAATAAAAATTAAGCAGCAGGAGGTTCCTACGCCAGCGTGCTGCCATAATGAAGGTGATCCCCTTAATTTGTATGCTGAGAAGCTGACTAAATTAAAAAAAAAATTACAAATAAAAACCCCAATAGCTCTCATTTAGCTCTCATTTTCCCAGATTTGCTAAGACTCAACAATCAGAGAAATGAACAGGTTAGTTAAAAAAAAATAATCATTTGTTAGCATTATTTGTTTCCTTTCAATATTAATTTTGGTCTACTCCTTTTATAAAAATTTTAATATTACAAGAGGTCTGAGCTAAAACCCCTCAACTGCTGAAGAAGGGAGACTTTCCTGTCAGCAGCTTGAAAACCTCTTTGATGTTCCTGTCTTTAGAGCTTTCAGGCAATTTTCCTGGCACCTACCCACCAGCTGGTGTTATGAAGAAGATCCATATGGGTGGAAACAGCTATGGAACAGCTGTTGCAGAGGAGGGACTCCCCACAGAGCAGCAAAGCAACAGAAAACTACCATACTTCTAAACTCATGTTCATCTGGTACCTTGGATGTCCTCAGCTGAAAAAGGCTGATCGGTTTGTGGATGAAACTGCTGTCATCCAAGCAGAGGGGGAGTATTTTTAATAAAGCTAAAACTAATTTCCCACTTCCTCCCTACCTTAAACAGCCAAGGTTGCCAATTGAAGCGTAAGCTTCCGTGCAAGAAAATCAAATAACAGGACAAGCAAGGCTTGCCTCTTCAGGTTCTAAACATCTTTGAGGATAAAAATGGGGATTACAATCCTCCTCCATGCAAGCAACACTCCATTCCTGACTAAATTGCTCTTCCATGTTTCCTCAATGAAATATATATTATACTAAGGTGAACCCTGAAAAGTCAAAATTGGTTACTTAATCCAAATCTAATTTACCCATTCTTTACCCAACTATAGCATAAATTCAACTTAGAAATTATAAGAATTAGAGAAACTGTTCTGAATAAAATTTTCACCTTAGGATGCTTTTGAAAGAACAGAGAATGATGGACAGATGCCACAGACATCTGATTCTACTTTTCTTTTGCCTCATTTGGTCTTGATGAACATTTACACTACAGCCAGACAGACATTACCTTCTCACAGTCAATTAATCAGGCTTGGAGCTAGTCCTGGGGAATTAAGGTGTTTTTTGGGCTTTTACACTGCCAATCATCCTCCACCTCCTCACAGAAGGTGTGTCAGACACAACATCTCTAAACATACTGCCTCATGTACCTGGTACTATTACTCAAGCAACGAGGCACAGAGAAGATATAGAAATGCATTATTTCAGATGCCTCTAAGAACTGCCTGAGTCTTAACTTCAAATTAGGGGAAAATGCAAGCATAACCCCTGGTTGTTTAACACAAGTGATATCATATTGCTGCAAATAAATGCCCACACTACTGGAGCACGGTTATTCCTTGGAATTACATTTTCAAAAAGAGACAATCCAATAAACCTTTGAACGTACACAAAGCTACCTCCAAGGTTTACAAATGTGTACTGTATACCTGGCAACAACTCTCAGTATAGGCTGTCAGCTCCAGTAATCACTTGTAGTTTCCAGATACATTTGAGACAGAGGACACAACTGCCAAAATTTACTCATTTTTTGATGGTGTCAAGAGGACTTGCCAAACCATTGAGAGATGCAGAAAAGGAACATGGGTATCCCAGGGCTGCAGTACAGAGAGATGACTGTAGGGAGGTACTAATACATGAGCCTAGATTTAATATAATAACATGAGAATTTGGGGGGTTCATATTTAAAGGTGGAGCTGTAACGTCACAAATATACCTGCTGGTGTATAGGGTTTGCTTCCAAACATGTTTGGTATCTGACTTTCATTTTCCCAGCTTAGTGCTGTGCATTTTAGGCTCAACAAGTCTGTTCCCCTTGCTACAGGAATATGTCAAGGCTGGCATTGGCTTGAAAAGCAATTACAACTGTTAATTAATGAGACTGGTATTTAAGTTTTGCCTTATATCAGAAGATATAAAACATGTTTTTATGAAGGAAGATGGGTAATATCTCCATTTTACAACTGACAACAGATATCTAAGATATTAAATAAAGTTTCTATGGTCAGCCAGCAGATCAGGTGCAGAATCCAAATTAGGAATTAGGTCTTAGTCTTAAAGTCTTTATACTGGATCACTAGATCTTTTTGATTTTCTAGACTTAAAAAAACCCCAAAACAAAATTAAAAGAAATCAGGCTTCACCACTAAATAACACATGTGAAGATATACTTGATTTCTAACACTATTTTTTAAAATTATTTTAGAGTTTTTCTCTGAATATTAAATACACAGAGTTTGTTGTACAGTTAATTAAGAGAAAATGTCCCTAAGAAAATTGTCACAGCATAATGGTTTCCTGCTGATAGGGAATATGCCCAGAGCGAGATAAGCAAGATGGAGTAATTTATTAAGCAACAGCAGACTCCAGGCAGTGCATTTCAGGAGGATTATATCACACCTTGGGTGGTAATACAAGGAACAAGGCAGAATTCTGAGTGGCTCTAATCATCCAAGCAGTATTACAATGACTGAGAACTGCCAAGGCTTGGAGACTGTTTTATTGCTCTTATGAAATGTAATTTACGCAAAGCAAACAGTAAGATTTGCTCATTTACTGGGCATTATGAACATAATTGGCCATTACTGACACCACTGATGACCAATCAAAAACTCCAGTTGTGACCAGCATTTGAAACAAACCAAAACATAAGAGGATAAAAAAATGGTCCAGCAGTGATCCACTTCATAACTTTCCTAGGTTAAGCAAGAATATTAAGATCTCTGAAGAAAATAATGCTTTTTTGGGCAATACTTCAAGCACACATTATCCTATGGTCAAATTCTATTCATAAAATTATAATGAATGTTTGTTTTGTTGCAATTACAGAGAAGTGATTAAATCTTGAATGATTCAGCCATTTAAAAGATATTTCCCATTACAGCAAAACAAAAAAAAAATCATCTCCCTGGTTCCCTTTCTTATAGACATTTCCAAGTGAAATAGAGCCTTGCATCTTTACCTGCATAATCTAAAATCCTGCTAGGATAGTTCAGAAACACCTCCTCTTACAGAAAAATTCAAAGCAAAATGAGTAGAGTGGGATAAGAGATAGACTAAGTCTTTTATTGTGTCTTTCATATTAAATACAAAACGTTGTAATTTTCTGTAACTTCATTACTTTGCCTACATTTGATGGAATTCTATTAAACAAAGTAAGCTTATCACTGTATTCTGAAGCAAAATTTGAGAGTCTCCTCTGAAAATAAAATCCTCTAGAACATTCTTCAAGTTCTTGGTAAAAATTATGCAGCATTTCACCTGTCTCAAAAACTGATCTATTATACAAAAAGAGTTTGAAATAACTATATCTTGAACTTCTGTTTCTTAAATCGTAGGTTTTCTCCAGTAATGGTGAGAGCAGAGAGCTTCCTAGAGCATTTCATGAGAAGAGCCCCTAGCAGGAAGTTAACAGAAAACCTTCAGGAGATTAAACTAGGTTCTCAGCAAGTATAAATTTTGCCATTGCAGTGAGTTGATTCAGTTAATATTGATGAAGATTTTAGTAAAGTTTTAGAAACCCCAAGTTTCTTCTCCAAGACTGTTCTTTGGTTCCTGTTCATATGGCAGATTCCCAATATTGGCAAGTTCTTGTTAGGGCAAAATTTGAGGGAATAGCAACAACACCATGGCTGAAGAGAAGGCAAAATGTCGTTGTATAGAGTAGCACAAAAGTTAGGGTAAAGACTACATAATAAATCATTATTCATGTATCACTCAGACTCATTGAGGTAGGAAGAGATCTCTGAAGTCATCTTGTCCACGCACATCCTGTCCAAGCAGGGCCACCTAGAGCTGCTTGCCTAGAGTCGTGTCCAGATAGCTTTTGAGTAACTGCAAGGACAGACTCCACAACCTCATCAGACAGCATGCACCAGTGCATGGGGTTGTTCCTCCCCACGGGCAGGACTTTGCACTTCTCTGTGTTTAACTTTGTTGAATACATATTAACAGAAGCCCGTGAAGGAGACAGATCAATAGAGAAGAGCAGGAGAAGCAGGACCTGTGGGATTAAGGAGTGATATCCAAGTAGAATGCTACAGCAGTGGTGACCACCAGCTGCAGTGTGAGACAAGCAGAGAACAAAACCTGTGAGGAGGGGCTTGAGAAGCCACGGGGAAATATAAAGTGAGAGAGATAGGAAACCCACTTGAAAAGGAAACTGTAACAACACTTTCTGTCCAACTGACAATAGGTAATTGTCATAAGAAGTGAAATACAGAGCTTTAGTCACTTAGTTTTCTAGGATAAACAAGTGGAAAAGAACAAATTCAGAAGCCGTGACACTAAATTTCAACACAACTATAATCCTCCACACTCCGAATCCACAAATTTGCTTCATCCTTAGACATAAATAGGCAAATCTGAGATAACAGATATTGTCTGAACTACTCATGTCTGAATGAGTACTTCAGAGTCAGAAGAATTTGTTTTTAATGTAATCCACAGCAGCATGGCCAAGACCACCTAAAAGTCTCTGCCTTCTTAGTGGTCACAGTATATTGCAGATTCAGTGGGTATATTGGGTGGTAGGCCAAAGCATTTCAAAGCACTGGTCACTCTTTTATGTTTGTTTGGTTGCTGGTTTTTTTTTTTTTTTTAATGAAGATCTGGAGTACAGAATAAGAAAAAAACCCACTTTGCAGTTTATACACTTTTATATTAATTGAGCCTCCCCAGTTACACTGCGGCTTTATCCTCAAAATTGTCTCTTTTACTAAAAAAATCACATGTATCTTACAAAAGTAATGTATATTATTTTGATCGATCTCTGTAGTGATTGAACATCAAATACAAAATGCAACTTAAAACATACATCTACAATACCAGAGTCTCAAAATGGTACTTTGATTGGTCATTGAAACATGAGGGGAAAAAATGGAAGCCAAGTTCAAGACCTAAGTTTAAGTGACAGAAGTAGCAGTGACATTAGGTTTCACTCTACCTTTAAGGAAGCAACTAAAAATACTTAAATTTTGCAACTCAGTATGACAGTAACCATAGACCTGTCTTCAAAACCACTGGATTGATCTGTGTTGACTTTTGTCTATAGACAATGACACAGTATTTTTCTCTGGTGTTTCAAAAATTGCAAAAGGTTAAAACTTGTTAAAAATTGCAAAAGGTTAAAACTTGTTAATAGAATTTGAACAGGACATCAGGGTAAAGGCTGAACAAAAATAAAAAGGGACACAGTGAGCTAAAGCTATTTGGTAACATATACAGGTTTTAACTATTTCAGAAATAATAAGCAAAACAAATCCTTTTTGTTTCAATAATAATAGGTTATGGGTTTCCTTAAAGAATTACTCGTATTGTTGCACCAGAGGCCTCTTTTGTCTTCAGAGCCATGGCAGGTCTGGAGCCAGTCTGTGTGCCTGCAAATTTTTCCTCTAGCTAAAGGAAAGAAGGAGCAGACAACACCAGAAAGCACTTGCTAGCTCCAAACAGAGAATCCAGAACTATCAAAGCACTTGGTTCATGCTGCTTTGTTTCTGTCAGCACAGGATATAAAAGCATCTTTGGCGGTATGTTTTGATAACAGAAATGAGTACCTTGTCATGCTTTAAATCAGCAGCTGAAAGGCTTCTTAAGTGAACGTGACAGTATTTGAAATGTCCCATGCTGCCACACTTAAGATACGCCAATCACAATTAATAGCAACAGATTTGGTATTCCAAAACAAATAAAACCCGCAGAGTTTTTCTGCTAAATGAAGAGCTGATGAGAGAAAACAGAGGCAAAATTACGACAATAGTCAGTTACTCTGTCAATGAAAATTAGTTTCATTTGTCTGTATTCACAAGGGTTAGTAAACAATAATGCTTCAGCTAATATAGTTTTTGTTATATTCAAATTGAATGTGAAATACAGGCTGACATTATAAATGGATCTCTTGCTCTTTTACACTGGATTTCTGAGATCTTCTAAGCTCTTATGTTTAAATCGGTCTGTAAGTTTCATACATTTTCATATCAATTGATTACTAAATGTCTTTCAATTTTCCTTCTAGAAAATTAAGGACAGTACTGGGTGTTGTTTGAAGGAGAGATGTATCTATCACTTTCCCTCACTCAGTAGAAGCCGAGGGAATGTTTTATATTATTCTAGTGGATTCTATAGAGATGTGTTGAAAATCCACTCTGTAGGGTGGTAAGATCTCTCTCTCTCTGTAAATAATTAATCTCACCCTCCAAGGTCTGTGAATTTCTTTTTCTGAAGTCCTACAACAGTTTCTGTGCTCCCAGATGCCATGTACCACTAGCAGGTTTTAATAATGAGTTGCACCTCATGTCCCTCTTACCACAAGAAGTGGATGCAGATTTCCGTAAATAAATTCTTTTTATTTCCCTTTTTTCCTTTTCTATTGAATTCTGCTTTTTTTTGTCACCTGATCCCACTTACTTTCATCTAACTTCTTCCTCAACTTCATGCTGAATTCATTTCCCTCTAAGCCCTCCTTAAGCAGTCATTTTCATTGACTGGTCTAAAACCCCTTTTCTTTGTAAGCTGAGAATGTATTGAAGGGCTCCCTTATGGGCTGCTAGTCTGGATCTATTACTTAGGTGACTTCAGGACACCAAGCAACACAGGTTTACTTGGATAAACATAAGGCAAACAATTCGGATAAGAATTGCTCAGATTCAAGTGTGTGATTAAACCAGCTTTGCCTCCTTTAAACCTTTGCTGGGTAGTCTCCTATAAAGCTTTTTGGGACTAATGTTGGGATTACAGCAGGGATGCTAAGGCTAATAAACCTATATAAAATGACTCGCATTCATGCAGTAAAGAAACTAATTCACAAGTTCTAACCTCACAGGAAGACAGATGTAAGAAGTCTCGTTCTGTAACAGACCAACTGCTGTCTCACAGTTGGATTCCCTAAACAGCTACACTGGGAATATTTTGGACAGAAAGAAAACTTTATAAACCCACCCACATACATTCAAAAAACTTCTGTAGCTCTCAGTTGGCTCTTAAGTCTTTGGTCATATTAAAAAAAAAATTCACAACAAACATGAAACAATCTCTTCAGCTTTCCTCAGCTGGTCATCAGTGCTCAATGCAAGAGATAATTTCAAAAGTTTTGTCTCTAGGTTTATGTGAAAAGCCTCAGCTTCAGCTTTTCTTCCTTCTTTTGGACATTACTTTAGCTTTTTTACCATTTTAGGAGTTTCATACTTGATTTTCATGGATACCTTTAGCTTTTAGGATGTCATCTGATTGTTTCTAACAGAGAACAATGTAATTCTAAATTACATGTTGCTGGTGTTACATAAATATGGTACCTTTACCATTCCATCCAAATTCATGTTAAAATCAAAAAATAATCTGGGAGTTTTGAAGCTGCAGTGGCCATGACTCTTTGTAGAGCAGATGCTCCTTGCAATTACAAATAGGTGTACCTGCAGAGCCAGTATTGACTGAGGAACAAATACATGGATAAGCCAGAAGGTATTCGTTCTGTTTTGTTGTCAAGGTTTATTATCTAAATCTTCTTTGCTTTTATATTAAGCTGTGTTTTCTTATTCCATTTTGCATTACAACCGTAACTTGCAGACCAGAATTCTAAGTAGTATATACACAGCCAAGATCTGAAGGCCCTGATGTATTTAGGATGCATGTTTAAAGTTCTGCCAGAAGAAGTAGATTGTGAAGGACTTGGGAATATAAGCAGAATTGGGGAACACCCTGGGCTACACCAGATGCTAGAGAGGATTGAGAAAGCAGTCAGGAAGGCCAAAGAAGCTGGAGTCTAAACATTATACAAGAAAACTGAAATAAATCAGAAGCGGGATGACAGAATATCAGGTACAATCAGACCATTTAGCAATGGTGACAAGTCTAGTTCAAAATCCAAATGCTAGGGCATTTTCTATCTGACTGTGTAAGAACATAGCACTCATTAACAATGAATAATTCTCCAGCAGATGATGAGAAATACCTTTTCTTTTTTTACCCAGAGAAAAATCACCTTTCTTTAATGACACAACAACAAACCACAACAAGCTAGCAGTAGTGCCCTGAACTTCTCATGATTCCCACACTCGGGCAGTGAAATATCTAGGAAACCTTTTAGCACAAGTGCTCCTGTTCCTTGTGGGCTGTGGGAGGGAGATAGGGAAAAGGAAGGTCTCTATAGCAATGGAGAGGGTATACAGGTTTTCTCTTGGAGGCAGAGTCTCCCTCTGTCTCTTACCTTGTTGCACAAAGGATCCATACACAAACCACATGGAGTTGTAGAGAGTTGTAGATGTCATGGATCCCATCTGAAGGCGTGGGGGGTTGAGCCAATTCAAGAGGTAGACCAGTAGCCCTACTAAGAGCACAGTGCCAGCAATGCATGCCCACAGGGAGAGGTCAAATGGTGCCAAGCAGGCAAACATGTCCACTGTCTTCTCTGCCTTCCGAAGCAGCACGCCCACCGAGTAGTCCATGTAACGCGTTGTGAAGTCCACCACATTCTCCCTGTCAGGGGTGATGGTTAGGGCAGAGATCCCTATATCAGCTCTCTGAGGAGAGGGAGAGAGAACAACATGCATAAGTAGGAGCTACAGAAAAGATCTTTATTCCTCTGTGATTTATAGCAGCTAAACTTATGGCGAAGCAGAAGCCAAGATCAACGTCTTCAGCATCATATATGTGAGCACAGAAACATGACTAAGGCTTGAACAGAGTAGATATACCATGTGTCTCAGTTTCTGCAAGCAAACCTCACTTGGTGGACTCTGGCACATCAGCTATCCATGTTTTTATTTTCCAAGAAATCAAAATACTACAAATACAGGTAATACCTGAAAGAAATCCACTTTTGGTCATTTTTGTCACTCTGGCTTGCTAAAGCCATCAATGCAATTGTTGCAAAAGGCAGATTTTGTGTATAGCAGACCCAATCAGAGGAAATTAGTTGCCCGATAAAGCCATATCGTATCCAATATTTTGATGATCTGATGATCATGACAAAGGGATACTACACTAGGAGCACTTGAAATACCGTAAAACATCAATTTCGTCTGCAAAGTCTAAAGTGCAGAAGAGCAGATACTGCATGCAGTTCCTTTACTATTTATTCCTCTATATCCTCCTGACAAGCAATTTCTCCAGCAATGCCAACCTGTCCTGCAGCTACCTTCGACTTGCTTTGTGCCACTTACGTTTTTTGTGTAATTTAAAGAATCCATTTCTGATGAAAAGAGAATGAATAATATTCCTTGATCTAATCATAGTATTTCACAGCATGTATTAGATCTCCAGAGACACCAGGCACAATTACAGCAGGTACTACTTTACTTTTCATGGGTACAATTAGAAGTGCAGTGAAAACAAGAAAGGTTATTTAAAGCAGACACATGGATACCATTTTAAAAAGCTCAAATACGGAGCAATAAGACTGTGAATTCTAGATATTTTAATATGAAAAAGAGTACTTAAAATATTTAAACTGCTACTACTGTGACTTAATCCCTTTTTGTTCTGCCTAAAGCAGTGTGGTCCTTTGGAAAGGGGTGAGGAGAGCACAGAGGCTTGAAAGTCAAATTTTACTAACTCTCTTGAATTTCTTTCCTCTAGCCCAAAGAAGACAGAGATTACTAGTTCCTTAGAAATGTGATACGAAATACTGAATGGGAAGGTATGGCGGCTAAAACTGATTAGAAAAATTTGTAAATCAACTGGGCCATTTTAATGTGATGAGCAGAACACTGCAGCCCATAGTAAAAACATACTTCTAATCACAGTGCACATAAGATTTCAGTTTAAATGATGTTAATTTAAATTTATATTGATTGTTCATCGGATTGAGAAAGTGGCAGGAGATAGCTGGAGGCCTGATGATTTGGACAAAAAAGTGTTTGAAAATATTGATTTGCTTAAAAGCTATGAATTAGAGCTTCAGCTTTAATTTGTGTGTTATAAGCGTCATAAGTGAAGTTTTGATGATGAGCACAGCTGAAAGTATGCCTTCATGAAGTCACTTCATGTCCCTTCCTAACACATTTTTGTGAGTGATGATTTAACTGTCCTTTGCCCATGGGCAGCAGCAAACTCAGTCAGTAATTAGAATTGTCCATGGAAACATTCAGGTTATTTGAGTCTCTATCCTCTCATGATAAAACTTCTGGTCTACGAGTGACTCTAGTGATTCACAGTATCTGTTAACTGTCAAGTCTGAGTTCCAATAAGAAAATGTAAAGCAGTCAGCATTTGAACTGTTTTCCACAACTGTGACTTTAAGTATGTTTTAAAATAATTTACAAATGTAAAAGTCCAATAATTGTCGAACAGGAAATTATTATTGAATAGCATTGGTTTGGTTTTTTTCCGCTGAATGTATATCAAAAAGCAAAATGGGAATTCAGGATTAAAAGAGGGTATATGGAAACAAAAAGTCCTAGACTATTTGTTTGCTATTTTCTCCTTAAGTTTAGCTGGGTATCAACTGTCAGCATGTTACTAAAATATTTCCCTACTGCACTAGATCACTGTGAGTTGCTAAATCAAGTTGCATTGTTGTAAGATGCTTAAAGATTCTCCACTGACAAGCAACATACACAAGATACTTTTACCAAATAATAGTTCACTGTATGACTAATAGAATTTTTTTCTGCTTCCTCCCCGCCTTTTACAGTGAAACATATTTTTTTCCCATAAAATACATTGACAGGCATTGCATGAAAAAAACAGACCATATGATATTTATGGAAATACTACTTCTAATTTGCATCTCTGGGAAGCAGTCTCTCTAAATTCCCTGGCATTATGGTTCCACTCTGGTTATCAGCCAACAATGACAGTGGAACAATATTGTCCTAAGGGAAATGTTGCATTTCCTTTGTTATATTGCAGCAACAATAGTGATATAATTATGTCTTGCTACTTTATATGTTACATATATAATTAAGGTTTTGAGATGACGTAATTGCAGCCTTCCAGTACCTGAAGGGAACCTACAAGAAAGATGGAGTGACAGGACAAGGGGGAATGGCTTCAAACTGAGAGAGAGTACTCCTCAGTAGTACTTAGCACTCCTGTGTTCAGTTGTTAAAGAAAAAAAAGCTACACTGAAATACGACAACTCATATTCCTAACTTATTAAATTGGATCATAAACACCAGTGTACCAGAAAACTATATGTCTAGCACAAAACCAAGCTTAAGCTTCACTTGATATTTGATTTACTGATGGTGAGCATTCTTGATTACATATAGATCTGTCAACTTGTTTCAAAATTGGAAGATGAAAAAAATATTAAATGCTTGTCATTAACATGTCACATTGGATCAGAGAAGACATCAGTCTGAAGAAGTAAAGGTTCACTTAGTGCTTCTGAGATAGAAAGGCAAATGCATGCAATTATGTCAATATTTAGATATAAACCTGCCAATCTGAATTATAAACATGTATAGCTCTTCACTCACTAAGTTTTTACAGTGCCAAAATCAACCAACTATCGTATGTCTTACACGTTTCTCATGAATGAAGCTATGACTTTTGAAATTGATTGAAAAAACAGCAGAGGGCATTGTTTTGCTCTGTGCGACCTGCTGAGGAATTTATATTTATCTTCCTCAGCAGCCGTTCTCCTGTGGCCATTGTAGAGCAACATTACCAGAATCAGAAAATCCAAAAGAAATGACCAAATGGGTCTGATAGCATTGTTACTGGTGTCAGAGAACGAGCTTATCAGCAAAATCAAAAATTCCTGAAACATCCCTAAGCTAGTGCTTAAGCAAGCACATCTCGTACATACAGAAAACAATCTTCTGATGATTCCTGTAATTCATGATCAAGAACAGGGAAAATAAATGAATCTACTCTAAATTTATCCTGTGAGGCCCTTCATTTTATCCATTTTCAATGTTAAATCAAGTTTCAACAAGTGCTAGAAGCAATAAACCACAGTCCCACATGTTACACAGTTACTAATACGGACACACAAAAACTAATCAGAGAGACGTTGTTACTCAAGTTAACACACATACATCCAAATAAAAATCCTTTTACTCAGATATGATTTTTTTTTCTCAATTTGTTCTCTCAATATGCTTGCTTCCTTTTTATGCTACTCCCCTTACTAAGGTGCAATAGAAAAACAGCCTCATAAGAGGCTTCCACTTGGTTTTTTTCTGTTTGGATGGACCTAAGTGGAATCAGGAAGTTTTCCCTATGCTGTTTGCTCCCTGAGGGTTCTTCCCTGGAAAAAAATCCTAGCAATCAAGCTAGCATGGTGAAATGTAGAAAGTCCAGAGTTGTGCTGGAAAGCCTACTGTTCTTTCCCAGAAGTGGCACTAGTGACTTCTCTTGCCTGTCAGTCACACAGGTTTATCCATTAGGCAATGTGGAGAGAGGGCAACTAAAGGAATTACTGCAAAAAGACACAGATAATTAACAGTTAGAGAAAGATTTGTGGTAAAGTGCTGCTCCTTTGAGATGGTTTTAGCCTCTCTACAAAAAGCTGCTGCTCTCTGAGCTAATTCTGCTGGTGAGATGAAGCTCTACAGGATGCAGTGAGAACCCTGGTCATTGGACAGGAGAGGGAAAAGAGCACCACGTGCTTCTCTCAAGAAGCATTTATTCTCTGAAGACGACCTGGATCAGGTGCTTAGCAAACAGAAAGCTTTACATGGCATGGCTACTTTCAGTTTATTTTGACAAGAAAAAGTGTATGGACCAAGTGTGTACCTACTATTGGTCTTGACAATCAAAGAAGGAAAGGCTTGAATCAGTTTCCAAGTTCAAATTAAATACCAGTTGCTTTGTTCTACTGATTCCAGTTCCTACTTAAACAGCCAACAGAAACCTTGTCTTCCAAGTTGAAACAGGGTGAACTTGGCATAATGTCATGTCTGCAAAGCCAGCTGTAGACCCAGGGCATGTACTTGGCACAGCTGGGCTTCTACCCTGCCATCCAACTCAAGCAGGGCTGCTGCAAACAAGTTCAGCCTGGGACTGCTCTCACTGACACCAGAGACTGCTGCATGCTGAATATGGTTAATGCAAACAGTATATATTGACCTTGAACACAGAAATCATTTGCTTGTTACAGAAATTGCTATTTCATATGGCACATCCTCTGTAGTGGCCACAGACACCTTTCTCAATGAGATGCTCTCTACAATTGCCCTCTACAAGTACCTGAAAGGAGGTTGTAGTAAGGTGGGGTTCGATCTCTTCTCTAAAGTAACAAGCAACAGGACAAGAGCAAATGGCCTCAAGCTGTGCTAGTTTTAGATTGGGTATTAGGAAAACTTTATTCATTGAAGAGGTGAGCAAACACTGGAACAGGCTACTCAGGGAAGTGGTTGAGTCACCCACCCTGGAGGTATTTAAAAGGCAAGTAGATGTGGCACTTTGGGACATGATTTTGGGATGGACTTGGCAATGCTGGGTTAACAGTGGGACTGGATGACCTTAAAGGTCTTTTCTGATCTGAACGGTTCTATGATTCTATGCACACAAAAAGAGAAGGCAGCTATTTGTCATTACCTTAAGTGAGATTTGTCTTTTGCAGAACTCATTTCTGGCTGACACACTAACAGGCAAAGAGCACTCCCACCGTTTCTGGAATTCCTCTACTTGTTGGCCAGACTATCTTGGTTGGGAAAACAAGGAAACACTGTGTTTCAAACAGGTTAGACCTTTCACTTAAAACTATTCTCTGCTCTTTTGCTTCCCCTTATAAAGTTGCCAAGCAGATAGATATTTGAGTTCTGAGAGCAGAACTCAGTTCACAGTAAATAAGAAAGCCGCCTTTAAAGAACAGCTTGCACTTGGTAAGGGGTAGATATACACTGGCTGCTCGCCCAGAGGTTGTCTTTTGCCTTTAGAGGGACAGAGAATGGGAGAGAAGGACACAGTGAACTTTACTGTTAATTAATTCTCTAAGGGTAAGGAAGATGAAAAATGATACAATGACATAGCATTGGGAAAACACAGTTTTTGAATTCCAAATGCAGTTCCATTAACTCTTCATACTTTGTAACCATACAGAAAGATTTCATATTCATTAAGACTCATTTACAGAAAAACCAGACCAGATTACAGCAAAATCAGACCAGAATGGTCAATCTGTTGCACTCATGACACTGATTTACAGATCTGGGTGGTTACTACCATAAGCAAGCTACTAGCATTATTTGAATCCCTATCTACCAAGAGGACAAGAATGCCATACATATTTTTCCAGTCAGCTGTTTCAATTGTTATGAGTTTTGCCTTGTCAATCATTCATTGCAAATAAATAAAAAAAACATTCTAGGTCCACTTTCCTTTCCAGAGCCATCTAGGACTAAGATGCCTCTTAGCTTGTAGACTCATACAGTGACCTGCTGAGTACTGTAGACCATAGGCTGTAGTATAACATCAGATTTAGGAGCAGAAAAAATGGTTAAAAATAAATCAGTGGATCATTGTGGTGTTACATCTCCTAATTAGATGAGGGATTTTTAGTTTTAAAGTTTAGAAGATGAAGGAAAATACACTTTTCCAAGTGTTTCCAGCTTACCATCTACACAATTACACAATTCCACCTTCCAGCTTCACAAGAACTTAAGGAGATGGCAAAGGAAGTTTATTACTACAGTGTAGATATATGAAATGTGCCATGGGTAAAGATTCCTGCTGCTCAGGAAGGTAGAACAGGTTAAACTTATCACAGATTTTTAACCCATGGGGATAATACTTTTTTTTTTTTTAAATTTTTTTTTCCGGCATTTTGCTGACTTTCAGCTGGGTCCTGTATCTGACCGTTTTGCTCCTTACTGTTTGCTGTGCTTATCAATTAAATTCCACCTGCAGGTTTGGAAAAACACTTCTATAACCAATGAGTAAGTTATTTACATGAATATCTACTGCAGTTATTTAAAGAAACAAAACAAATGTAGGCCTTTATAACTGTAAAAGCTGCCTCTCCATGTTAACTAAGAGCAAATAAAATACATATACTCATGGTACAAATGAGGCACCAGCAGAATAGAGTCTGCCTAACATTTTCTCTCTCAATGGGAGAAACTGCAAGCAGATAGGATGTGAAGAGTGGGAAAAAAAAAAGGAAAAACATTGCATATGAATTTGATTTAATTTATTTATGACCTAATATCGAACATTTAATGTAAAATTAAGTAGACTAAATGGTTTATTAATGACAGAATAGAGAATATATTACTCTTATTCATACATATACATAATGTCTTATTATATATCAATAAAACATTTTCTGTTGATTATATACTTTATGTATTCATCACCCCAACATTTTTCTAAGTGTTATACATTATTTATGTAATGTATTGCTAATTACTGCAACACCAATTCTTCCTCTTTTGAACAGCCTCTTCAACTCATTTGTGTTAGGTCTTGCCAAATTAATTAGGATGCTGTGCATCCCATTATTTGACTGCATTTAGAATTTACTTTGGATGGAAAAAAGAGATTGCCTTGATTCTTATACAGTTACTAGCAAGTGCTATTTCCAGCTTTTTCTTTACTGCTCAATGCACACTGTGAAATGCTGGCAACATGCAATGTACAAAATGCTATCAATGACTCATATATCAATGGCTGATAGAAACACAATATTACCATGTCTTGCTTAGCTTATCATATGACCTTACTTAGTAAGTTATTAATAACCTTACCTTAAATACCAGTTCTCCTATCAGTCCGTTCCATGATCCATCATCCTGAGGACTCCCATATTTGTGATCCGGTGCAACATAAATTTCATACTTAAAGCCGAGGTAAGTAGCCAAGGCTTCCAACACGTCTATTGAGAAGCCCTGATACTTCTTGGGTTTTCCCAGAACATTTTCAGACACCATGACAAAGGGCTCTTCCTAAAAAGAAAACAAAGTTGGAAACTGTTAATAGAGCAATTACATGCCACATTTAGGTGCTGAGGATTTTTTTAAACTAAAGGAGGAACTATTCAAATATCATTTACACAAAGCTTTCCTACAACACATTGTTAGCAGTGCTGCTCGTATTTTGTGGAATGTTATTTTGTTATGGATGTACTTCAATAGAGAAATTTTATTCTCTATTATGTATTTCAGAAGTAAATCTTCTGCTGTAACTTTACAACTGAAATGCTTTTTTGTAATGCCTTCTGACCACACTTATGGTTGGCAGGACAGACATACACTCAATGTTGGGCCATAAATATGGAGGATTCTACAGCGCTGCCATCTTCCACTGGCTGGGCAAACACTGTATGTAGCATAACCACTCATTCATGTTGTATAGAACAAAAACATGGCAAAAAGGAAATACAGAAGAACATTGCTCTTTTCCTCTCCTGTAATGTGAATCTTGTAAACAGTTCTACCCAAAGAGAATCCATTTGATTAGTTTAGGGACAGTCAATTATGGGAGCCAAGTTTGTCTATAAGAATGATTGATGAATATTTATCCAAGAGATTACCATAATAAAGGATACAAATAGATACTGAAAGCTGTAATTCGTTGGTCAGATTTCCAAACAACATGCTTTTCTTTTTATTTTCCTCAAGATCTGTAATAGTTTTCTCTATTTTGTTGTTAATATTTCTCATAAAATTTCCACCACTGTTATTTTTTCTATTGCATAATTATCCCTAGACACTCTCCTTCACTTCTTTTTTAAATGATACACAAAAAGAGATCATATTTCTAAGCACAAAAACATAAATTTGCCATGGGTGAATTTCACTTCTCTTTATTTTCTCTGAAAACACATCTGATCAAAGTAGAGCAAAAGTATTAAATCTTCCCCAAAAGCATGAAGGCACCGTAACACTTAGGTGTATTTTTTTTTAAATATGCTTCATTTCATCCTTTCAATTCTTTACATGATGCTGTAATTTCGTATGAGTTTATCAGAAACATCTATTCTGAGGTGAAAAAAGGTTAGTTCTGACTTGTCATGGCTTGGCCAAGACAAGTACATGAAACTACTCCTTGACCACTTTATTCTAATCTGCAAACCCCACAAACATACAGAAGAAAACAACTGATTTTTTTGCAGTATTTGTGGTCCAAACTTTAATTGCATCTCAAGTGGCATTTTTGTTGGTGTTTAAATTATTTATTTCTTTATTACTCTATTAATCATCTCTGTCGAAGACTTTGAAGCCAAACTACTTTTCATAAATTTTTCACTAATACTATACCTCACTAATATGTTCAGTTTGTTGGAATGTCCTTCTATATGAAGAGGTATCACTGAATTGCAGGCAGGATGTTCTCAGAATAAGACTGTACTGGAATGATGTTCTTTTTTGACTGCAGGAAATCCAGAAAAAAACCCAACCCCAAACAAACCCCAAACCAACCAACTAACCCCCACCCCAACCACAAAAAAAACCCCAAAACAAATAACAAAAAACCCAAACAAAAAAACAGAAGGTGTGACTGTCTCAAGTTATTATTTCCTAGTTGTCAGATAGAATTGCTTTCTTTCATATTATCCAAGATCATTGAAATTGACTGAAAATGAAGGAGAGCAAATGCAAATTAATTTTTTTTATTTTTCCAGTGCCCAGGTTCTAGGAACATTGAAGGAATTGAGACTAAGTTGACGAAAGCTTCTCCTAAATGAAAATGCGGAGTGAATTCACCTTTGCTGATCACCTGAATGAGATATTCCATAAATATAGACTCTAAATTACTGGAAAGAAATTTTTCTGCAAAAAATAAATATGGTAGCTTATCAATCTAAACACACTATGCACAAAATTCTGAAGATTTGCATACAAAGAATGTTTTAGAAGTTGATAATTTTCATATTAGAAAGGATTAATTTCTATCACTTCTACTTTTTTTAGAAAATAGTTGCTCATAAACTGATTTTCTATTCAGTTAGTTAAAAAAGCAATTGCTCATTTTACTGATGTAAAACGCTGTTTAAAATGCAGTTTGCCACAACTAATACAGTCTTTTATTAAGCTATGTAATATTGTTTGCTGTTGAGAGATTTACCAAAAAACCTCAATGTCCAGTGTTCTGTATATAATGAAATATAAATAGTCAATCAACTTAATGCAAAGCAACTAACTTTCCAATTTCTGTTGAAGCTTGGAGCAGAAAACTATTTAATCATATTCCAAACAAACCAAAACCAATCTACTGCTATGATTTCTTTTTTTGTGTGTGTGTAATTGTTTATATTTCTCAGAAGGCATCAAAAGACGATAAAATTATTTGTCTTGATTTTTCCCTCCGTAAACGTTACAGGCTGAAACTATGCCAGTTGTCCTATTTTTTGCACTGGAAGGGTACTATGGGAGCTCCTACAGTTTTGCAAGATGGATGATTTGCCTCACTGGACCCCATAGGCATCTGATATATTTAGGGGGTGGTTTTGTATCCAACATCAATGGAGATCCTTTAAGAGAGGAGCTACTTTCGTTCAACTTCACCTCCAACATGCCTCCTTGTCACCTGAACGCAGCACTACTAGGCCCACGGTAAATGTTCCTTCTCAAAATAGCTCCACAGTTATCACTGTCTGGTTTGGTTTTGGGATCTAAGCTGTGCTGCCCTGACACGAAGGAGGATGGGTTTAAGACTGGATGGGTTTTACACAGTATTGTGTGTTAACCCTTGTGGACAGCTAAGCACCACACAGGCAATACTACCTTCAGCAAAATGCAAGTCAGCGGGAAACAGGTAAAGTTTGTGTTGGGTGAAGCTGTGCATATTGCCTTTTACAGCTGTAAGTGGACAAAGTTGGGTTTCAGAGGCGATTGTCCCCCTGAGCAAGAGAAACTACAAAATGCTAGCAGACTAGCACACCTTAGGAAGGCTAAAGGGAGACCCAAGACTAAGGTAACATGACATTAAAAAAAGGGAAAGTGTTGGGAAAGATCACATGATAGTACAAGTAATTTGGAGAAGTAGCCCAAGAAAATATTTGTCTCCATTCATTTGCTTATTATTACACGTTTTAAGGAAGAAGCCATACATTAAGACTGACACAGGTTAACAACATGCTACATATTAAAACTGTATATAATTTAACAGCCTCCTCCCATGTGAGCAACTAATTACCTTCTTAGGCAATAGCTCAGCTGATTCTTGGCTCTTTTATTCAAGTAGTTCTACTACTCAGCCATTACAAATACTCAGTTTTTGTCACGTGAGTTGGTCCAGACAGATGTCAGAGCCAGGACAAGTGCTGGAGTAAGACCGCAAAAGCAGAAGTGAGGGAAGCACAAATAATATACCCTTTATGGTATTGGGAATGATTAAGCAGCTCAGATATCTTACTCAAAGCTATTTTCAGATATTCAACACAATATTATTTGAGCACATTTCACAGATTAGGGCTTATAACTGAACTACTAGTTGAGTAAGAAGAGTTATCACCACCATTTTCTTCCTGCAGAACTGAAATACACAGATTTCATGACTTGCAGAGCTGAAAGTGACCTGATGGGTCAGGGACAAATGCTTTAACCATAGGCTGTTTTCCCTCTATCTTATTTTAATTCATTAAAACATTTGTTCTTACATATGTATCTATGTTCTGGTGAACCATGAGTGTAAGAGCAGGAAAACCAATAGTGGAAAGCATGAAGAAGAAAGAACAAAGGAAGGTGGGATCCAAAAACGAGGTGTCTAGGCCTAGGGAGAGAAAAGTCTTACTCTCGAAAGGACTTCTTGCCAGGGTAAAACTGCAAGTGGACAACAGAGATTTTAGGGTGCCCTAGTCCAGGGAGAAATGATAGCAGGGAAACATAGGCACAAGAAGGAAGGTAACACGTCCAAACTCCAGCCCTCAACCCCTGTCCTGAACTTCACATAGTGGGAAGTAAATGGCAGAGAATTTATTTTGTTTTATTTTAAATGTATCAGTGGAAATCAGAGATTGATAGTACAGAGCTTGGAGCAGTCTAGATTAAAGATAAGTAGAAGGAAATTCTGCACTTCATTGCTTTTTCCAACAAGATAAAGGGCTAACAATTTTGCCTATTCAGGACTTAGGTTCTGGTGCATATACAAATGAAGTAATTCAAGATTTGGTAGTGCTTCAAGAATCTAAGATTAGGAGTACAAAATACAGTTTTTATTTAGTCTGATGAAATTCTCAGACATACCAATAATTTGGATAAAATAGCTGATCTGCAGTAATCTTTTTATATCCTTTACTAGACCACCTAATAAAGTTAAAAATAAGAAAGAACAGAAAAGCTTTTGGGCAGACAAGACCTTCATGTTTGAAAACAGACAGAGCAATACTGAAGCTAAATAGCAGAAAAGAACAATTAAGCTGCGTTTAACTTATTTATGTTAATTAATTAGACAATCAAAGAGAAACATTTGTTTGTAGCTGTGCTACAGATGTGGATGATAAAGTCAAGCAATAAATTCAGGCCTTAGAGGCGGCAGGGAGGGAGAACAAGAGAATGATTGCTTTTCAGGAGTTCAGGGACAACTTACATGTAGGGTAAATTATATCCCTAAATCCAGTGTCTCTATTTGGGATGATTTTTAGTCAATAGAATAGTGACTTTAAATTCCAAGCTTTAATAGTAATCTTTTAATTCCTCAATGAAAATCAGGTTTAGGAGGTTCAGTGTTCTTGTATAGATTCTCTCTTCTTTGACAATTACAGAAAACTTTTTTGAAAGAACAGAAAAAGCCCCACTCAGACCTTAAGCACAGCACCCTAGCTGAATATGTGAGAGGAACAAAAAGTTGAATTTAGCAGCCTGTTTACAACGAAGTGGTTGTCTTAGCCCAACTGTTAATGATTTTATGTGTATGCCACTTCATTAGGAGAGTACTGAATGGGCACCAAGGCAGATTTTCTCTGCAATTATGAGGGTGGATTCTATGACTTTAAGTCGATACTTACTTCAAGATAGAAATTATATGGAGCTAAGACACACTGCTGTGTTGTACTCACTTATGAGGGTCTTATACTTGCTCTAAATATAAAAATGCTAAAAAAAAAAATGCTAGAATGTACTTTAAAAATGGAAAAGCAAAAGCAAAACAGAATGTTTTGAATTATTTTCCTGCTCAGCTGTATTCTCTTTGTCCCTTAGCACAGATAGAAAAACTTCCTAGCCAGAAGGCTTTACAGAAAATATTAAGTGAAGAAAAAGTTACTTGCATTTGAGGTCAGAGGAACTGAGCGTTGCTGGGATTTACAACACAAATTGGAACCTTATATGCTTTTACTACGTTTGGAAAAATACCGTGTTCAGTTTGGGCCCCCCACATCAAGAAAGACATTGAGGTGCTGGAGTGTGTCCAGAGAAGGGCAACAGAGCTGGTGAAGGGTCTGGAGCACGAGTCCTATGAGGAGCAGCTGAGGGAGCTGGAGTTGTTCAGCCTGGAGAAAAGGAGACTCAGGGGGACATTATCACTCTCTACAATGACCTGAAAGGAAGTTGTGGCAAGGTGGGCATCAGCCTCTTCTCCCAAGAAACAAGAGGAAATGGCCTCAAATTGTACCAGGAGCAGATTGCATTGGATATTAGGAAAAATTTCTCCACTGCAAGGGTTGTCAAACTTTGGAATGGGCTGCCCGGGGAAATGGTTGAGTCACCATCACTGGAGGTATTTAAAAGACATGTAGATGTGGCACTTCAGGACTTGATTTAGCAGAGGACTTGGCAGTGCTGGGTTAATGGTTGGGCCTGATGAACTCAGAGGTCTTTTCCAACATAAATGATTCTATGATTCTATGAAGAGAGTTTTGAAATTAGGTAATTATAGAGGTGGTTAGAATTCATAAAGCATACGAAAATGACATCTGTGTCTACTCATCAGAAATTTCTGAAGACACTGGAATATAATACTTTAATATCGACACTCTGTATTCATTAAATAGGATTCTGCATTCATTAAATTTTCCATTTTTCTCTACTGAAAATAGAGAGAGAGAAAAAAACCAGAAGCAAGAAATGAAGCTCACTTGTGGGCAAGATTGTCAATCTGAGCTTGACACTGACTCTAGAAACAGTGGACAGGCACATTAAACGTTTTACATAGCCCAAGCAGAGCTTTGGCAATCTCAGGAAGTAAATAGTCATTGTGACACTTTAAAAATTCCTATTACCTGTAAAGGCTAAGAAACTGCTCCTAAAACTGAAATTCACTCTTATTATTAGATAACTTTCTTCCAATGGCTGCTGGATGACTAAGCACAGTCATTATAACCAACAAGAAGTCTCATAAACCATAACCTAAACATTTTCAAGTACAGGATGCTATTGTCATGGTGTTAGCTTCAATCTCCTTTTCCTTGACTCATAAAATAATTACACCTCCTTCCTTTTAAATATTAGCCATTTCACATTTCCTTACCCGAAAGATTTCAGTGAACTATGCAGCCTCAAATACTTAATTTCCTCAAGTGCTTTATTGACCACTGTGTTGGGGATTTTCTTTGGATGAGAACAGCCCAGAAGCTTGTTATTTTTTAATTGAACAGCAATGTACATAACTTCATGTTAGAATCAATGACCAAAATTTAATTAAAACATTTCACTCTCTCATTACAGAAATTCTCCCACTAGCAAGTTATAAAAGTTGCTGAAAAACACAACACAACCTCCTGTCCTCAATGACACTAAAGCAAAGATGAAGGTTTCAAATCTAAAAAATCTTGCATAATTAAATACTACTCATTCAATATATTGTTGTGCCAATGGGCTGTGTAACAGTATTGGCACTGAAAATCACTGTTCTCAGATCCTGTGCTTTTCAAACAGATTGATTAGAAAATCAGTTGTACTAACAGAAAAGTTGCTTTTTCTGCAGCAAGAAGCTAGTTCACATCCCAGAAACTGAATACAATATTGAGGGTATTTTACATGTGGCCTTTATCTACCAGTATTCTTATGCACATGCATCATCTGTCACTTTTTTGATGATAGGTTTAAGGTCATCTTCAACAAGACATGAAGTTTGTTCTTTCAGTGGCAATACTTTAAACAGTAGCTTTTTCTCCTGAATAAAATGGTAGTTTCTGACTTTATTATGCTCTTTAGTTTAGAGCTATTTAGAAGAAACAAAAAAAAATATTAGCCCCTCATTCCCAATTCCTCCCATTGCCCTGCAATGGGAAGAAGACGTCTTTCAAAGCGATCTGTGGCAATGGTCTATTAAGATGCTGCCAAGCTTTGTGTATTGATTTTAATTCACAATAACTTAATGCAGGTAATAGCTCTTTCTGAACCATGATAGTTAGATGATAGGAATATGGATTGAGATTGGAATTGATTGGAGTGTTTTAGAGTATGTCTGAACAGAACAATGGTGGCTTTAATGTAGCTAGTTCAGGTACTTGAATTAACAGGAGTGTAGTATGGGTATATTAACCTGCTGGGAGCTGCATTATACTTCTTCCAGCAGCCTTGTAAGAGGTCCTATTCATAAGGAACTCTCTCATACAGTTCACCTTCTTTTCTATCTTGCATAGTATGGAAGGATAATTACAATCAGAGTAAGAACCTCTTTCTTTTTAAAAGATTTCCTGTGTGTTCTGTGAACTATATGAATTGCTCTGGAGTACAAATATGCCCACAGAGCAGAAGGGTAAGGGTCAGTGAGAAGATAAGAGCTAAGGAGCCCTGAGAGGTAGCCCTTGACATATAGATGAGTTAAAAACTAGTCCTACCAGGTTTTGCATTGCACCTACCTTGCTGTCAAGCTGTGTCCCCAGCCAGGTCCCAAAACACTTGAATTGCTTGATATTCACTTCATTTAGTACATAGTACCTGCTACTTTAGAAAAATGGATTGCACATAAACCAGCTATTAAAAAAGGCCTGTGCCCAGTCAAGAGCAATTTAAATTTGGCCCTTGTACAGGTGTAGTGGGGGGAAGAGTTGTAGAAAGACAGGTTCTGTCTCTATCAAGAAATACTAGTTTCTGCTGCTAGTAATGATTTCAATTATAACTATTTTGAGGAGATCTCATCATAGTACAGTACCACTTGAGAAAAAAAAAAAAGTATTTTCCAAGAGAAACCCAAATTCAGATGTTTGCAGAGAAAAATTGAAAGGGAGTACTAGAGGGGGAGGAGGCTACCCCACACCAAATTTCTGGCAAAGCAAGGAATACCTAATCAAGGCTCACATTGCCCTGATAGGTCCTTGTGCACCAGTTAGGGTGCTCAGCTATCAACACTGAACAGTTACAAGGGAACAGCTTAAATGGCTCCTGTCCTCATTTTCTACTTAGTAAAGTAACCTTAAACAGGGCTGGCAATCCTCAGAAGAGAAGTAGGGTAGATGGCTGAGAATAGGATGCAATTCAGGAATCTTATTTTTTTCTATCTCTATTTATGGGTCATCATTTTCAGCCCAAGGAAGAAATGCACAAATTCCACTTCTCTCTGCTTCTTTGTTTTAATACTGTCACTTTCTCTGCAATGATAAAACAAACTTTTCAGGAGGGACTTTTTGCACTAGGACAAGAGGCAGGGTTTTAAACCAAAAGAAGGTAGATTCAGACCAGATATAAGTAAGAAATATTTTATAATGAAGGTGGTGAAACACTGGAACAGGTTGCCCAGAGAGTTGGTGGATGCCCCATCCCTGGAAACATTCAAGGTCAGGTTGGATGGAGCTCTGACAAACTTGGCCTATTTGAAGATTCCCCTGCTCATTGCAGGGGGATTGGACTAGATGGCCTTTAAAGGTCCCTCCCAACCCAAACTGTTCTATGAGTCTATGTTTCTATTCCATATTAAAGGCTCAATTTTTTTCATTAAGCACCCAAGTATATTAAATACACTGATGTGCATGTAACATTGGCAGGCTGTCTGCATATATGGAGGGGAAGGGTAAGGCCAAGTATTTTTGAAATGTTTTAACTATAGCACATATGGTATATACTAAATGGTATATACACAGTATATAAAAAAATACATTGCTAAGTTATAGTATATAGGGATGTTATGGCAGACTCCAGATACAATAAACTACATCATGCGGCTTTTCTGACATTCAAACTCCAATGCATAAATCAAAAAAGGATTTATCCCTTTCAGGTAAATGAGTGAAATATGTATGCACAAAACACATACCACATACCACAGCTGATGAAGACAGCCAGGTAATGTTTCTTAACCTTACCACCTCCTGAGGTATTTCTGCTGCCATAAGAAAGTCACTGTGGGACACTATAGTCCAATATACCAATAAGGATGATAACACAAAGCAATATATAATTAAAATTATTTTTCTTAAAAGATTATAGGTACTGGTGCAGAGAAAGCACAACCTGATGGGATGAAAAAGTCTTTACAGAAGTCTACACCATTCAATTGTGAAAATGAGGAATGGGATCAGGACTACATGAGAAAAGTGATCATCAAAAAAAAGGGAGAAAGTAGAAGAGGCATTATCTGTGAGAATATTCTACACTATTATAAAATATTTATTCAATATTTTATGAGCTATCCTGCACATAATCTTTGCTGCAGTTGATCGTTATTTTAAAGTCATTCACTGATGTTTTAGTCCTGCCATTTTTTATCCTTTATCACTTTTTGACTGTTTGTTCCTCTGTATATGCTTAAACATTGTCTTTTTTCATCTTTCTTATGCCTGTCCTTTTCCCAATCACCCTGAAAGCTACTCCAGCTTATTTTTTTTACTTTATTTAAACCAGAGTCGGAAGTCAAATCCCAAAACGATTTCAGCTTTTAAAACCAGGCCTCAGTTTCACAGCTTACTTTTCATCTTCTCTCTGAGTGGTAAGTTCAATAGAAAAAGGTACAGAAGATGCACACCGCCTGCCAGTTCATATCCCTGAAGACATTGTCTGCTTTCAAGTTTCTTTTTTCCTAATCTGGGCAACAAATGCTCATGAATTTAATGCCAACTACTGAGAATTGAACTAGTCCACATATGATAACATTTTCCATGGTGCAAATGATGGTGTTTTTTGTTTCTTTTAGTTTTCTTTTTTGCTATGCTTTTGCCAGTCCTCTCACTGCATCATGTCTCACAGTGCCCACCTGGAGTCAAAGGTACCAAAATGCAGCTTCATGCAAGTAACCTATAGGTAATAACTCTCAACAAACAGTGAATAGGGATGTATGGTGAAGAATAATTCAGCATGGTTTGCTATTATCTTTCTTTCCTTCACACTATCTATGTGTTTAGAACCCTCCAGATATGAAAATACATTCCTGGTTGGGAGCTGTATCAAATTTTCATGTAAAGTCACAAATATCTTTTGCAACATTAGGATATTATACCTTATGCCTTTTCAGAAAAGGCTCTGTACTTTTCAGTCAAGGTGTTAATGCTTTAAAATGGGTCAAACCTTTGCTGTTTTTGAACAACAGGGGCTTTTTTAGAAACATGATTTTGCAAATACCTGCTGGCCTATTCATTGTCAAACAGGACAAATCTCATTCCATTTCTAATGGCTTATCATTCATATGAATAATTCATTAATTGTCACAGCTAGTAAAATGATATTGTGAGAATATCTGCTGTATTCTAGGTATCTTTCAATAAAAGTGAACAGCTGAAAAAGAGGAAGATAAACCGAAATTACCAAAATGGATATATAGCTAAATTTTTTCTGGGCAATTGTTCATTCAAGACACTCTGAATTTGTTTGGAACTATTATGCTGACCTTTGATTGAGCTACATTTCAGAAACTCAGATTACATTTCAGAAATTCACCAGCAAGTCACTTGAACTCAAGAGCAACTTGTCAAACAGAAAGTTCAAACTTCAGCTGCATGTGTGGAAGCAGTCCAAGACAGAGACATCTGATATTTAAGTAAGACAAAATAAACCTTTTCTAGAAGTGTGGAAAGTGCAATACTAATCCAGCTCGGATTCAAATGTTGAACCACATGTACACAAACATGACTATAGTTCCCCTCAGAATAAACCACACAGAAATATTTTTATTACTATTTATGCAAAGGGGAGAACTCATATTAACTGCAGAGGAGTCAGGATTCCTTGCCGAATGAAACCAGACGATTTCCAATTTGGGGCCATACTGTATTCTGTCATATTCACAAATAGATTATGTTTTGGATCTGCAGATACGTAGCCCATAATTACTAAATTTATCTAGGGAGATGGATGCGGATGATGGGAATTGTTCAGTACTTGCTTTTTGGAAGACTGCTCTGGGAAATTAGTCACAATCATTTATCATTTTCAGATTCCAGAATGTTTCATTTCATAGTGAGAATAATGCAGTATAAACCCAGGTGTTGCAATTTGCTATCCTCTCAAATTCTACTGCAATTTTTAGAACAAGTCCTTCTCAACCTGAAGGCATAACAAAATGAAATTGGAAAAGAAGGGTTGCTATTCAGAAAGACATGAGAGATTTGAAGTGTTAACAAAAAAAAATAACGAATTATTTTTAAGTTCTCAAATCTCAACGAAAAAGAAACCTATGGATATTCAAATGTATTATCTGATTTTAACACAAGCCTTCCTGTTTCTCCAGATCAAAATCATACTGTTAGAAATTGGTAGAATTAATAACAATAACTAATCATTCATAGTCTGTACAGATTCTTGTAATAGAAATATATTGACTTAATTGAAGAACTGGGAGAAAGATGAAAAAGAAAACATAGTAAAGATAAACAGTAAAATAAAGTTAACTGGTGAAATCCCTCCTCCACTCATGTCAAAGGCAAAATCACACATCTTCATCACACAGGTAAAATATAAATCTTCAGTTTTGTCCAGTTTTGTCCTATCCAGCACATATAAAACTAGTGAGGAAACTGAACTGCCATGTGCTCTGTGTTGAAATTAAAATGTTTGTCTTTATTATTAACATTAATATTTACTATATTAATACAGTATATTATTATTGATTATCCTATCAGCATAACTAATTACTTTTTTCTATCTTTGCAAGTTGCTAAATATTCATGCTATAATGACTTGAAAGAAGAATGCTCTCTGGCAAGCTAACTAAAATAACTGGGGATAAATCAGTAAGAGTGGGGAGAGAGGGAAGAAAAAGAAGCAAAAAAATTCCAAGATTCTAATTTGAATTAATTTTTCTGTGCAACATCCACAGATCATTTTTGTCAACAGTACATAATTATACTGTATTAATTAATATAAGTATCAGGCAAACAAAGACCAGCCACTGCCACCATGATAGTATTTTGATGAACATGCAATGTTCACCCCTTACTACTTTTTCTTTGCATTCATCCTTCTTATTAGGTTGTTTTTCTGTTGTTGTGGTTTGGTTTGGTGTTGTTTTGGGGTTTTTTGGAGTTTTTTATTTGTTTGTTTGGCTGGTTTGTTTTGCCTTGGAGATATTATCACAGGAAGTTCTTTAGTATACTAAATGCCATAAACTAGGCACCCTGACAGATAATAGCTTTTAAATGCCGATAAAATAACTGGAAGGGTACAAAACTACTCTGGTGGTTTCACTTTCTACCCCTGACTGAGCCTCTTCCTTCATCATGAATTGTCAGCAATGTAAACCATGAAAACTCCTCTTGTCTTGTTCTTTATAAGCAAGCCATCAGGCCCTCAGACACTGAACTGGAACTTAAAAACAGGAGCAGATAGCATCAAAAGGGAAATAACTCAATATAACCTTTACAGTTCTGCAGCCCTGAGTCAAATTTGTATTTGGGCATTGTTCTAAAGAGAGCTAAAAATGTCCCATATTAATTCCTTCTTCTTTCTTTTTTATGTTTTTCCACTCTAACAACTCCTCGAGCAACCAAAGTTTATGGCAGGGAATACACTGGTCTCATAACAGGAAGCGCTTTCCTCTTCTGGCAGGCATTGTTCAGTTTTAAACCAAGAACTTTACTGCAGCTGCTAAATGCAAGATGTCCACAAAGGGGATGAACCTGGCTGAAGAAAAGCCAGGAGGAGACAGTAGATGTTTTACCAAACTTATGTTACTCACCTTAATTTGACCCTGAATATTTTCCAGGTACAACAACTTATTTCATACTGTACTCAGTTTGGCAAGGTAGTTGGAATGGAATCTAATTTAGAGTTTCGGCTAGGTAACTTTAGCTAACAGGGCAGTTGAAGTTGCCCTTTATCAGTTCATACATTTGTGTTATCTAATTTAGAATGCATTTGTGGAAGAAACGGGTTCTAATGTGTTTGATTCACTCTGAAATGAGCTGTACTGAAAAACAACTTTATTTTGTGGAAAATGCTCCATTGTTCCAGTATTGATAAGCTTAAATTGGACACTCCAACACTAACTCATTTCTTGGTAGAATGGTGTACTTAATAAAAAGATGTGGCAAGAGGAAGAAAATACATTCTTGCTAGTGTAAAAAGCTGAGGATCTGCTTACCAGCACTGTCACCACACGCAGAACCACTCCTCGCATGTTATTCTCCAGCTTTCTGTCTGTTAGTGACCCATTCAGACCAGTGACAGGATTCCAGCAGCCGAGCTAAAAGAGAAAACATAAATAATTTCCTCATTGCCCATAAAAGTTTGCTAATCATTCCTCTTAGGTGGCTTTAAGCAGAAACATATGTAATAAACAGAACCACCCTCTGGAATCAAGGGGATGGAAAATCAGAGAAGGGCTTGTGCGCAGATTAATCTTTAAATTGAAAATTAAGCAATTAGAGATATCAGTTTGCACTTTTAAATACCAGTGTGCAACGGATGACAGTATCCAGGATTTGGGGTTATACGCATTGCTTTAGAAGAGCTCAGGAAGGACTTCTACATTACTGAAAAATATTTAAAAAGTACTATGGCTGTAACAATACTTCTACCTTACTTTCAGTTATACACTAATGAAAGAAATAATAGCTACCATAATTTTAGCATGCTGTCAGCTTCAGCCCATCTTTCCTAGTGGAACTCTGACAAAAGGAATTACGCTAGTTTTAATTAAAGCTTATACTACTACTAATTGCTAATGAAACAGCAGTGATTTAAATCCAGGTTAAAAACCACATTTAAAGATGACTGAAAGATCATCAGATAAGCACATCACAATATTAAAAAAGAACTGCAATAGATAATGCAGAAAAAAAATTCAGCTATGGCATTGTTTGCATCAGTGTTATAGTATTTCTTGGGCTTCTGTCAACGGAAGCTTTTGCTCAGGAATCTCTTTAACTAACTGCCTTTCAATTGGAGCTTAGTAAATACTGACTTGTAATTTAGCTTTTCTGAAAATATAACTTGCCTACATTTTTATATGTTGGTAGATGCTTATCTTGGCTACAGAGAAACAAATCCATGAATCACATATCCCTTAGCATCACATACAAACATAACCAGTTTTGGTTTTGAAATTCATTACCCCACTCAGCTGGCCTGTACAATTACCAGTGTTAAATCCAAAACCCAAAAGAAAGACAATGACTGACTTCAGAGGACTTTGAAGCAGAGTCTTAATTATGGTCAATGCCTATGTAAAGCTGTTACACAGTCAAAGAAATAGACACCTGTAAGTAAAATTTCTTGCTCTGAATTGCCTTCTTGATGGACCTTGCATGAAGTCTTTCCAGGGATGCTCATCCTCTGACTCAGGTAGCTACCCTAAGCCTCTAAACCCAGGTGGTTTTCATGTCCCTATTTAAAGGAACAAAAGGTCTTGCTTCCTCTGAAAAACCAAGATTGACATCAGCAGGTTCCTGCTGGGTCCAGTAGCCTCTACTAAGACTACTCTCTTGGAGAATTCAATCCTTAGAGAAATATAAACTGTAAAACACCTAAAACATGTATGCAATTTGACACAGAGTCACAGAAATGGCAATCACAAAGCATCTGAAAGGGTCTGTAAAGAAGGGGACTACCTTTGCTGACTGTGCTAGAACAGAAATTTACAGAAATCATTATTTTCAGTTCTTCATGTGAAATGTCTCTATATATGTGTTTCACAGGTCTTTCAAAGTGAAACAGAAAACAAGGAACAAACTTTAAGTAAACATATTTAACAATTTCATAAATTGATAATTTGAAATATTTGTTTTCTTCAATACAGCCATTACTTTAGAGCAACTTCCCAATTTTTTAATTTCAATATATTCATATAAATTCTTTGAAGGTACCTCCTTAAGAAATGAGTGTCTCAAAAAGTACAGAACACAAGCTTTCTGCAATGATATAGAAGTTAGGTTTGACTCAATGATCTCAAGGGTCTTTTCCAATTTAAATGATTCCATAATTCTATGTAACCCAAAAGAAGATGGCCTTAAAACAATGAAGTAATTTCTCTCTGCCATTTTCAGAAGCACTCAGAGCTGTCCTAATTCTTGCCATTTTGAAGACAAGGTTATACTACAGTCAGAGAATGAGCAAGGATAATGATGAGTAATAACTGAATCAGGGATCTACTGGATTCAGAAAACTATCAGAAATCACTGAAAGCAGCAACAGGATACAAGGAGGAACGAAAGTATGAGGCATCATATTAATTACTCATATTTCCAGTACCTATTTCTAAATAAAAGCACAAATAATCACTTCTTGGTTTCCTCACTTTATGTTCCTATCTGATCACAAAGACCACCAACAAATCATACTAGCCATCTCTGCTTCCTCTGTACCTCCACGGTGTATCTGTTCACACGTGTTCACAGAGGTATGGATGGACTGCTGACATGTTCCAGGTCCTCATCACTCCTCTGGCAGAGCAACACCTTGAGATGAATAACCTAATTGCTGAAGTGTATTACCTGTAATAATGCAGTGAAATGTAGCAAATGTACTTGAAATATGTGCGCTGTACACTGTATGTGGTGAACCACTGCCATCCTATAAAGCAAAGCATTTGACAGTCTATGTTTTCCGTACTGAAAGTATTGAAAACAGCATTCAAGTTCAGAAGAAAACTGCATTAAATTAATTTGGCGATTGTCATTCTTAGTCACACAAAGAAACTAATTAGAGCTTAGATCCAATTAGCATATCCAAATGTGCTGGATGTATAATTACTGCAGAAATGGTGCTGCTTTTGCCAGAATTAAAACCCTAGAAAGTTACTGAAGAGCCTTTGTATCCTTTTGAGGTTAAACTCCATTTTTAATTATGTACATTATTGTGCACGTATTTATATAATTAAATTTTTAGCCCGACCCATTCTACCTTTTTAAGGAAAAAAAACCCCACCAACATAAGTGATTCCTGGAAATTCAGCATAGCACTGATTTTCCTTTAAAAAGGTACTTTTTACTTTCAATTATTGTTCATTTAATTTTCCATTCAATTGTTCCTTTACGCAGCACAGTCATGGCAAAGACAAATGTGCAGTGTCTTGCCAACAAAGTTGAAATTGATTTTGAGTGGGAGCTGCTTACCGTTATTGGGAGAAAACAAATCAACATTTATTGACGACAATTTGAGCTTGTCATTGCAGCATGGAGCAAATGTAACTATTGCTGAAGCAGCGAGATGGGGGTGATATGAAGCTATCTCTTCAGCTTTATGTCTCACTTAACTGCTTCTGCAAAACATTTGCTGCTTCTGCATTTGCTTCCTTTTTCTTTTGTCCTGTCTCTGATAGTTCAAATGAGAGAACAGATCAGAATCTAACACTAACTGACAGAATCTAACACTAACTCTGGTGAATTTCTGTCGATTGGTGATGGGAACTCTCTATTGGGCACAGCGCTTGTCATCTTTATATCATATGAACTTTGTCATTTATAGTGCTTTGTACTTCTGTTGCCGTTTCTTTTATTTATTCTAATGACAACTTTCATTCTGCTAGATTTGATATAATATGATGAAGATGGAAAAGTTGACACTCTTCTATTTCCTTTGATATCTAATTTACGATCTCTTTCTGGTCATCCCACCTCCCAGCCGGTTATCCCCACTGTCATCATTATTGGAATGGGTTTGCTCTCCTGTTTTGCTGGTAGAGCCAAAAATTTACCTCTCTTCTTTATTAGAAATTTTTGTTTATATAAACAATGCATTAAGGAAGGTCTTCAATTTGTATATCAATATTAAAATAGGAAAAATCTATTTCATGTGTATTTGCAATTTCCAGGCACTGATTTATAGGGAACTTGGAATGCTAAAATCTATATTGCCTTTATGACAGAGCTTACAGTCAGTTTTTCTCCCCTACTTCCTACAAAATCAGTGAGCTCTGAAGAATAATTGAGAGCTTTTGCTTTCATTTCAGGCAGAGTAAAAAGCAGATTAAAATTGTGCCAATTAATCAAGAAAAATAAATTGGCCTGGTATGATCACAGTTGAGGACAATCACAGAAAATAAGTAAAACACAAATACTGATAAAAATGCATAACTTAGGTGCTTGTCACTACATCAAAGCGTAGAGTGTTCTGTTACTTCAATTAATACAGGAAATATACAGGAACTGGTTCATCCAGCATTGCAGTGCAACCACCTCTGAACTCAGACTGCATCACAGCAATACTACTAACAGTCAAGAGCAGAAAACACCCTAGAGAAGCTGCAGTGGAAATCTGCAAGATAAAACAGTGTTACATCTGCAACTGAAATCTATAAGGACACCGGGATTAGTGGCTCCTTTTTCCTTTATTTCCCTGGCATTTAAAGAAAGAAAATAAACAAACACACAAACAAAACCCAAAAGAACAATATCTTGGTTTTAGTATGGACAGCCTGACAAAACATTTCCAGTGGAAATGCCCACCACAGAGCACTGTTGAGGAGCTGTTCCATTAGCAGCTTGTAGAGAGCTGGGTACTCACAGAAATACCAGCCTCCTTGCCACAGATTCTTCACAAACTCCTTCCTCAATTTTCACCCAGGTCCAATCTGCTTTAGGAACTGACTTTTTCCAAGATGTGACTTCAACAGAAGAAATGTGCGTCAATAATCCCCTTTTCCATTCCAAAGCATAATAAATTCACACAAATGAAAAAGACACCACGAAGCTGTCATGAAACAGCACTCAGCTAGAAGATTCTGAATTCCCAGAGGTGTTGGGAAGACTCAAAATAGGATGCACAAAAAAAAAAAAAATTAAAAAAAAGGGTTTAGACAAACTTCAAGTAGGACAACATAGCAATTGTTTTGCAAAGAGTATTTCTGATGTGTCTTGTCAGCTGTTGTTTAACAGGACCAAAAGTAACTGGGAAATCAGAGACTAAATCCTATTGATGAAAGACTACGTCCTACAGAAGAAACACTGTAAAAGAGATCATTTAGTTGTCAATCTGATACTGTCAGTTATGTAAAATTTTGTCAGACACTCTGTCACCTGGCTAAAAAGTCCTTTCAGTCCAGCTCTCTAGCCAGCAACGAACAGTTGGTCAACCAAATCTGCAAAAATTCTGATAGCCAGAGATTTACTAAGGGCCTTTGCACCCTTAGACTTGATTAAAGAATCAAGGATCAGTTTCATTCTTCACACCAATTTCCTAATACAATTGGTTAGCAGGAAAGCTTTCTGTGTTTAACTGCTACCTTCATTGGAACCTAGGTAATAGTAAGCAAATAATAAGGTGTTAAAATCAATAGAAAATACTGTGTTCAACAAATTGGATAATGTATAGCAGCACTTGTTTCTCCTACATTCTTTGTGGTGAAATCTATATAGTTCTGTGCATTCAGTAATTATTTTGTACAGTATGTTTTATTGCTTTAATTTGTCTCTGGACTAGAAGGAATGCCTGCCCCTGGACTTGCCCTGTTATTTTCAAGCTGTCAGGAGAATTTGAATACCCAAGTTTAGTTTTATATACATAGGGCTAAGGGCTATATTGCAGCAGCCAAGGTGGGCTATTTGTTTTATTAACTGATCACAGACACAAGTGCAAGTGACCTAACCAAGAATTTCTTTCCTCAAAGCCAAAGCACATGGTAGAATTAGGCTGCACAGAGTTAATAAAATATTTTGCTTTGGGCACTGCCTACATTTCCTTTTCTTATTGAACTGAAATAAAGAAGCTAATGGAAAGTTACCTGCTGGTAACCTGCTGTTTGTTTGCCTACTAGCTCCTGACTCAATGTTCTCTCAAGGACCCAGATTGGTGCCAGAAGTTATAATTGGATGTTTTAGACCACTGACAAATGTTGAATATATGAGGAAAATAGGATAGACTCCATAGCTGTTCTCACACTGCATGCTCTGCTCACAAAGCTCATACTGAGTGCTTAGGCCAAGCTTCTAGAGGATCACTAATGGTATGATATTTGAAATGTATAGTAAATCACCACATCTCAAAGAAAATGAACCATTTCCCCAAGTCAGTGATGTCATTCTAATGATCTCTCACTTTTCCCCTGCTTCATCTCTAGCTTACTTTCTCTATTATTACTTTCCCTTTCATTTTAAATTTGGTGGGTTTAATTTATCAGTTCCCACTTCTAAGTGTCATCTCTTTTATCTTTGGAAAATACCCCTTTTCCTTTTTAAGTCCTCTCTGTGAATTCAGTGCTCCCAGCAGCTCCCTAACCTGTGGTTATCTTCCTCTTTCCTATATTGCCATTTCTCTGTGCTCTCTGAGTGTACTTTCTTTCCTCTTTACTTTTTTTCCCTTGATCTTCCTTGCTGTTTCCTGAGCCTTTCTAAATTTTTTTTTGGTTTTGTTTGTTTAGAGTTTGGGTTGGTCAAGGGATCTCACTTTTTACTTCATCCAGCTTTCACTCATCTTTCAAATCACTTTGGGTCTTTCCCCCATTCTCTTTACCCTTGGATCTCATTTTCTTGCAGTCAGTCCCCTCAGGAAACTTCCCCCCAACTCCTCCTTCTCCTATTGTGTTATGAGGGAGATGGGACTTAACAAAATAAATTACTGTATAGCCATGCTTCTTTTGCTTCCCCCTTTCATGGGTTTTTTCGCACTCCTGTCCCCTGACATCCTTACACAACTCTGAAGAAAAGGCCTAGAAGAGGATAATAATGAGTCAGATGGTGATCTCTTTTCCCACTGTCTCCATATTTCAGTTAAAGTCAAATACTCAGAAAAGCCTGTTCTTTGACCCAATACTGACCTCCCCCCTTTGCTATCAAAGTTCTTCATACTCCCAGAGTAAAACTCATAAATATCACTTTCATTTCACACTGAAACCTTGCTGTCTGAATTATTTCAGGGAAATTGATAATACCAAGCAAGTTCAGGTTTGTGTACAGTTTAAATACACCACTTTGATTTTTAATTGCAAATTCTTGTCTCCTTTCTCATTAAGTATATTAAAGAGTTTAAAAGGATTTATTTTATCTAAGTCAGGTAACATCTGAAAAGCCCCAAAAACCTTAAAATCAGGTTTTATAATTGAACTTGGTCCATTTTTCAACCACTGCATCTTTATGAAATCAAAGAGAAAAATACTCCAGGTTACTATTCCAGTTTGTATTAGATCACAGTATATAAGCTTTTCATATAATAGTAAATCCTTTCATCAAACCTATTCAATGACAAATAATGAAAAATATTGTTTTCCACTGTGTTGCATGAAGCTCCCTTTCTACTGATAGTAAGAAAACACACATGGCACATTTCAGCTTCTCATCAGTTCCCTGGGAGTATACAAATATTCTTCAGCAGACTGCCAGCTTTCCCTTCAGCTTAGGAAGGTGTTTTTTCAGGATTTGAATTTTCAGAAAGTCAAAGTCAAAGTGGAATACCAACAAACCCCATTTGCTGTTGCAGGGCTCAAAAATTCTGGGGGGAGCATTCCAGAATGAAACTGAAATTGCAACAGCCCAGAACAAAACCACCAGTTTCACTTGGAGAAAAGTGAGTTTACGGAGCAGGATACTGGATAAACCCAGTCCAGTAAACCACGTAAGTGAATCCTTCAGAGTAGAGTAAACTGGGCTATGCTGAATGCCCTGTTTCTGCAGCAGACAGCTGCCAGTGCTGAGCTCCTTGGGTGCCTCCACACTGCATTGCAGTCAGCCCTGTGAGCACGTACTCTGAGAAGCACCTTGGCTTTTTTTTCTGCAATGAAATCTCCTTTCAATATAATCACTGAATTAGCAGCCTGAGAGTCAGTTCTTTAAGTAAATCCACATGGATAATTGTGTACTGGATTCATCACTCTCCAAGGAAAAGAAAGGCTCATGTATAGTTCCACCCCAGGAGCTGCAATAGCAGAAGCAGTGGTACAAGTAGTGATTATACTACAGAAATCTGTGTTTATTTTCAAGGCAGTTAACAAGGAACATGTGTTTAGGTATAGTATACATGGGGCCCAATGAGGCTACAGAACATCTGGACTAATTGCAATGGCACCTCTTTAGCCCTATTTTTGAAGTGTAACCAGAATTGTCATACCATTGCTTGCACAGAAATGCATCAAGGAACTCTACATCTAGTTATCTTTTTATATGAAGTATAATGTTATGAAGTATAATTTTTTTCAGGCATAGCATATGGGAATCTCCATTTTTCTTTGGCAGGCTAAAGGATTTTAAATGAAGCAATACTTCACCACTATTTACTCAAAGGTAGATTTATTTAGTTAGTTAGCTACTGAATGCTCAATGACCAGTACTGCTGCTGTCATTTTCTTTATGAATGAAAAAAAGAGTTGCATTCACAGGAGTTGAGGGGAAGCCATATGAGGAGCAGCTGCAGTCACTTGGTTTGCTCAGCCTGGAGAAGACTGAGGGGAGACCTTATTGCAGTCTACTGCTCCCTCGAGAGAGGAAGAAGAAGGGCAAGCACTGATCTCTTCTCTGTGGTGACCAGTGACAGGACTGAAGGGAATGGCCTGAAGTTGTGTCATGGGACGTTTAGGTTGGATATTAGAAGGTTCTTCACCCAGAGGGTGGTTGGGCCCTGGAACAGGCTCCTCAGCTAAGTGGTCACAGCACCAAGCCTGACAGAGTTTAAGAAGTGTTTGGACAATGCTCTTCGGTGCATGGTGACACTCTTGGGGCTGTCCTGTGCAGTGCCAGGAGCTGGACTCAGTGATCCCTGTGGGTGCCTCCCAACTCAGCATATTCTGTGATTCTGTGACTTGAGGTAAAGGGTGGGAGATGTTCCTAGAATGCACACACCATAAAAATGCATGTCCTGAAAACCTTGGAAAAAGAACAATCTCATTTTATATTTTACTTACACATAGGATCTTTGGCATTGCTACATAATTCTTAACTTCAACATGAAATACAAAATAAGAAAAAGATACAGAAAAACACCTTCTTTCCTTACTCAAGGCACTGATGTACTGACATGAAAACACTACTTCCAAATCCCAGATACAAAGTCAAAGAGTGGAAGCTGTGATAAGATACTATTTTTATCCCAAAAGCTGTGGGCCCCTGTCTCCTCGACACGTTCAACCTCTCATCACCAACATGACAAGCAAACGAATTAGTATGTAGGAATTGTGAGAACATACACCAATGTTCAGTAAAGACAATTTCTGTATCTCTAAGCATATTTGTACCTGTCTAGAAACTGTTCAAAGTTACACAACATCAAAGTAGCTTACACTTTCTGTTGCTCAGCACAGCAGAGTTTGCCAGCTCCTTCTTAAAAGTAGTACAAAGAAAGATCTGATAAAAGTATCTCCTATTCATTCATGCTAGTGCAACATACCTCCCAAGCACAGGGGCTATGAAACAGTTGCTCACAAAGCATCAACATCAACAACTAAATATATATATAAGAAAAAAAAAGAATAAAAAGGAAGAGAAAAAGAAATGTAAAAGCTGATGGAGCATGAGAAATTTGCATGAAAGGACAATTTAACTAATTTCCATTTTAAATGTGCATATGTGAAGGCACTCAAGTGCCTAAAGAATGGAGAGCTTTGGTGAAAAGGGGCAAACCAAAACAAGTTGTTACTAAAATATTGCTTTCAAGTGTCTCACTACAGAGAAACTAACACAACAATGCAGCAAGAGTAGCACTAGATGACAAACTGCTTTCCATTGATTCTCCACATTCATGTGATGCTTAAATGGGAATCACAGAAGTGGAAACAATCTTCGCTTACACACAGATCAATACTCTGTTTCTAAAATCAAGGATTTATTCTCAGTGTTGGCAGAAAGAAAGAGGTCTGCTAAGTTGGATAAGTCACTTGATGATGGATAGTAAATCAAAGCCTCATTTTGTCACTGATATGTTAGAAAATATTACTCCAGTATAACCCATGCTGACAGGGTGGGTAGCTAGAGAGTCACTAGCTTTCAGTGCATTATGGACCAGATATTACAAGTGATTTACTGGAACATATATTTTTGAGAGTTTGGTAGTAAAGAAAATAAGATTGTGGGGTGTTTTTTCCACTTTTTCAGCACAGAGCAGCTTTCTTAGGAATCAGAACTATCAAGAAAGAAATAAAAAAACTTAGCACAGCAGTGATGGAGCAGAATATCAGTACCAGGCCACAGCTGAGAAGAAACAGCAGCTTCTTCTGAAGTCTCTTTATTGACCATGATGTTTGAGGCAGTGGAGAACAGAAAGGTCAAGAGTGAGTTTGAGGAGATGGTTGTGGCCAACAACCTGGATAACAAGAGGTAACTTCTTCCCACTAAATTAAACTGCAATGAGAGGAGGAGTGTTCACCTAGTGTCCTAAATATCAGCACAGGGGCCAGGAGCATTGAGCACTGGGAAATCTTTGAGTTACTAGGTCACGGTCTGGTTCATACCAGGGGTCCCTCCCTCTATGGGGTCCAGATAATACTTTCTAAAATTTTACCTGGAGATGATCTGCTGGAATACTTCCCTGTCAAGTGATCTAGCCTTAGTTGCAAAGCACAGGTTTTTTTAGCATCAATAAACTGTTACTTGTAGCATTAAACCTGCATTATATGGGAAAACTGTGGTTTAAACATGTCTTAAAATGGCTTTTGGTGGTCCTCTTTGCAAACACATGCTTCTTCTTCCCAGCACCCCCCCCGTGTTATCTTATCCATGCAGGAATGTCCTGGGAAGGTGTCCTGAGGTGCTTTCCATTGGCCTTTGTTAACCTCTTCCTGTGATTGGGTGTTCCTGTAAGCCCCTTGAGACTTCTAATTGGTTACTCTGTGAATCCTCCTCAACCCTATAAATGTAACATCCCCCACAATAAACGCGCTCTTGCCTCCTCTCCACGCCCCGTGTCCTGTGACCTGTCTCCCTGCCGGCCATGGGGCCACGTGTGGGGGGGGGGGGGGGGAGGGGGGAGCACCTCTCCCCTCCAGGCTCAGGGCCTGAGAAAAAACCCCTGAGATACCCCTGGAGTTTTCCTTTCCCCATCCCTCAAAGCGTCGCAATGGTTCTTCAGATGGAGAAGGAACTAGAACTGGGCCGGCCCCACGCCGTGGATGGGGAAAGGGATCCAGAGTTACTGGAATTACCTTTGTTCTAGAGGCCATGACAGAACTGCTATGCTGATAATGAAATGTTATACTGATAATGATCAAAAGCAGTTCTCTAACTGCCAACACTATAACCTCACGTTCAGCACACACAATACATTCAGCTTCTTTCCTTTCTATATGCCACAGGGCATTTGCTACATCATTAGGCAGCAGAAAGGTTGTCCCTAAATCAGCCCCATTCTCCTATGGCCTTCTGATCGTGCCTCCAATGACTCTTCAGAGGCATCATCACCTTACCACCAGGAAAAGTGTAATTCTGATTGCCCACTGGTTTTTCCTGGGGGTGATGTTGTAGATCAATCACAGCTGAGAGTTGGCCTGTGCAAAACCTGTTTAAGATGTCCATGTTACAGTTGTGCACATTACACAGCATGCATGGCTTAAAGCAAGTTTGGAGCCCACTGTTTTTACTACTAATCAGTGCTCCACAGAAGAGGATCTAAACCCCAGCAGGATCTGTTAGTAGCCAGTTCAAAGGAGCCACATAGAGTGGGTAATTCTGCATTAAAGAAACAGAGGCATGAGCGTGAGTAAATTTCATATGCTGAAAGGAATTAAGGTTGGCAACTAAAGAAGGGCTCATATGAGTTCTATAACATTTTGCAAAAAAGTGACACATTTATATATGCCTATTATTTGCTACTGAAAAAATTAAAAAGCAACACAATAAAACAGCATTACAGCAGCAGGCTGTGACTCTCTGGTGCATAAAAAACTCCTCTAAAAATTAGACACAAAGTTTCTAAAAAATTTTGGTAAAGTGGTAACAAATAAAATCCCTTCTGCTTTACCATCAGTTGGACAAAACCAAAGGTTAAAAAATTTTGATAAGGAAAAAGCTGTGTTCTACCCACCAAGATAAATATTTTTAGTAGATTGCTCTGGAGAAACTGAGTGGTTGACAGCCTGAGTGATGTTATGAAGTCATTGCTCCATACAGTGCAAGTATTTGCTCTTATTATGGTAAATAAGCTTCTTGGAACAATCCACATATCATAAACGTTAAATGGCAAATGATATGCTGTAGAATACCAGAAGATTTAAATAAAAGATCCTTGTGGAAAATAGTAAACCGTTAGTTTAAAAGATGAATCGACACTTCTAATAAGCCCTCTCTAGAATAGCTGAATCACTAAAATACATTTTTATTACAAACGGAAATCATTGCTTTAATGACACTGGAATTTGCCACAAAAATAGATTAGCAATATATCTTAGTAATTAAAACTACAGAAACACATTATAAATCTGTCTTGCAAAGGATGAAAATTATATTTGGTAGTACACTATATTCCCACAATAGATCCTTTTTAGCATACACAATGCTGAAATTGTGTAAAGAAACTAAGAACTTTAAGTCACTGAGAACCTTCTTAGTTTGATATTGCAAAGATCCTTCTAAGGATCTATATTGGCATATATGGCAGTGCTTATTTAACCAGCTAAGTAATAATACTGTGCTTATAACTACAGTGTTTCTGGGATTTAATTTTAAGGGATAATACGTATTTTAAAATATGTATTTAAAAATCATCTTTCCATTTTAAAAGATCTACTACTTTTAAGAAAGGGAAAAATGTCTATCTTAATATTACATTAAGAAATCAGTAATTGGGTGCAAATTACCTTCTTGAGCACTTTACAGCTACTGTATTTGCCCTGATCACTTGCTGCTTCCCATTTTCAGCAGCACCCACTTGATATGATTGTAAACTATCTGAGGTACATTACAGTATGCATTAGTTTCCTATATAATGGTGCTTTTTACTGTAATCATAATTAACATTAGAGACATAGCCAAAATCAAGTATTTTGTCCCCATTTTCTCCTGATTTTCAGCTCTACCTTGTTTACATTGCCTATCTGATAGCTATCTGGCTGTTTCTCCTCTAAAGCCAATTACTGAGGGGCTGGAAATATCCAAGCATTCTCTCTCAGTATGATCTATCTGTGAGTATGCCAGAGTCACAGCCTTTATGCTATGCTGATAAAAGTATATCAAGCTCCTTCCCATATGAGAAATTTCTTTCACTAAGAAAGTTGACTTAAAAATAGTAATATCCCTCCAAATGTTAGACAGAGTCTAAAAACAGAATCCTAGAGACCTGTTTCTCAACAGCCTCTGTGTACCACTCACTGCATTATCTTCCAATGAACACAAAGCTTTTCACTGGGGACACTAATCATCTTCCTAAGAGTAGGTCCTAAGGTCAACAGCTACACCAGAGAAGATGTAAATATCTGCAAGATTAAAATTGCTTGTTTGAAAGCTGACTCTTGTCTGGACTACTCTTGTCTCCATAACAGTTTTGACAGAGAATTTTACTGGTTTTCATAAACTTAGAAAGAAGATATTATTATTATAGTGCCAGACTTTAACACAAACTTCCCACAGTTATTTTTTTTAATTTTTTTTTTTTTATTATTTTTAATATCATGGTCTTCCACTGTCAGACTAACCTCCATCTTTGCAATCCCAGGTAATATGCTGTAAGTCTCCTGTTTCAGGCTAAAGAGAAAAAGGGGAAAAAAAAGCCAAAAGAGCCTATTACCTGGTGTGGCATCTATCCATTGTCTAAAGCAGAGATGAAGGCTAATAGTCTGTCAGCATTAGTTCAGATTTAAACACTTTACTCTAGACACTTTCATTAACTGTGTTGACATAGCTATATATTACTCATTTAACCTGCACTTCATTGCACTCTAATATGCAATCAGGTTTTGCAAATCTGAACCTGACTATAAGGCATTTGAGGCTGGAGTCTTGGCTGGTGTAAGACAGAGTATTTTAGTGAAAATAATCCTACTAGCCTAGATGAGAATCCAACTCCATCTCTACACCTGCAAATGCAACTATATTTCTTCTTAGAATAGATCCTGAATATGTCTCCATGTTTAGTACAACACCTGGGAGTTATGCTCAGCACACTTTTCATTGCATTAAAACACTCATTAAAATGGGAATTTGTACTGTTATAAGAAATATAAATTGCCTCTATGCAAGATGCACTAAAACTAAGTGAATAATTCATCTATTTTTATATACAAATTTATTCATGGAATAATATCCTATAATAGCTCCTTTATGGAGATTACAGGCAGTTTCTCCAAAGCATTCAATAATCAGAAAGCTATGCTGGTTTATTTGCCTGGACACATTACCCTTACAAACCATCTTTTTCTCATGATTGGTCTGTCAGGTTTCTGGCATGAACATCTGCATTTATCAATTCAATTCTTACCAGCTTCACAACCCATGAAAATACAGACCACATACCTTATAAAGAAAGTATCAACAGTAACTTAGAGTAAGCTTTACACAGCACATGATAGTCCTACTCTTAGTAACTATCATTCTGAGGTTTTAACGAATTTAAATTCCTTGAACAATCAGAAACAAGTCCCTACGTAAACAAGCTATTGTAAGTTTGAGCCTGACACCAGAACATGTCTGGCTGTTTTGTGATTTTTTTAAAGATAGATTTGAAAATCCAGAATACTATATTAAACTATAAAATATTCACTACTGTCCTTCTCCTCCAGCTAATGGGATTCATAATTTTCTCACATCAGTAGCTAGGAAAATTTCCTCAATATGTTACTTATATGCTCTTTCCATGATGAAAACAAGGTTTAAGTCACTCCAAGAGATCTATTCCTACCTTTAATGCACTGGCATTTTTTATTTCCACCTCCAGAAATGTACATTAGGTTCATATCTCTTTTGAAAAACATTCTCTAATCAGCCCAGTCTATTTCTGTGCTAATTATCACCATGCTCAGAATGGCTATGCTAAATAGATAAACTTAACATATAGAACATATATTATTTTGAATTGTATAGGTTTCTGTCTCCCTATTCACGTGTAAGTGTCATTGTAGCTTTGCTGGTGTAATTCTATGAACAGGATAGGCTTGTAAAGAGAAGTAATATCTTCTATTAAACCAAGAAATATAGCCAGGGGAGAGAGCAAGCTTTGAGCCCAGAAATCTAATGAAAGTCCTCTGAGACAAAAACCTTTCTTGTTTTTCTTCCAGCTGTATTATTTGGTCTTATAAAAGATATAACCTTTTCCCTGTAGGCCTGACTATCCTTGGCTATAACAGATTACTTAGGATGGAGATAGGTCAAAAAAGGAGTTGTAGAACAACAAATCAAAAAGCCAAAACACAGTTAAGGAAGGCAAAACCATGGCATAGATAAACAGCAAAGTCCTTACATAGAATAGTCTGCCTGACAGTCCTGAAGATGGTCTCTTCAACCTCAACACCACGATAGGATTTCTTGCCAAGATTACTACCTCTAGACCAAAACACAATGATCAGCCTTTTGGAGAGAGTGCACAGGTCAGTTGCTAATGGGCACACTGTCAGCTACCTGCAGAAAGCAGGTAGGAAACTGGATGCTACTCAAGTGATGTACTGTGCATCTAGGAGGTTTAAGGATATGAAGGTACTGAAAGAAGGGCTCCCCATGCATATCTGTAGCAAAAGGAAGGCTATGGAAAGTACAGGTTTGCTGATCCATGGGCAGGGGACTTGGAGACAACAAGCACAGAAATAGCTGAGGAACATGCTTTCTTTGCCTGAATCAAGGTTTGTTCCCAGGCTTTTCAGCTCCTGCATCTTTTGTCAGAGTCTGGGGGAATCAAGTACTACCCATGACACAGGAAAATCAATGAGGATATGCTTAAATAAGAAAATGAGTTCATGGGACTCATGTGATATAATTGATAGGGTTGAAGGAGATATAAAACTCTGATGTTTGAAAGGTCATAGTGAATGGAAAAAGGCAAACATTACACCTATCTTGAAAATGTAAAAGAAAGAGGACCCAGTGAAGCAAAGTCTGGCCAACGCAACCTCAGTTCTTTGAGGGATTATGAAGCCCCTTCCATCTGAAGGAGATGCTCTCCGGGGATCAAGGCAGGACATTCTATCCATGTGCTTCACAGGCAGTTGATGCCTTTGAAATGGGAAAGCAAACTTCTGTAAGTGAAGTGAAGAAAAATGGTGGAGATTTTAAAACCTCTCCTTCATCGAAGCTATTTCTATCTGTATCATACATCAAAACAATTCTCTTTTCCTGTAAGACTCTGATCCTTTAAATCCATCATATCAATTAATACAGATTGCTTTTTATAGTAGACAAATCTGCAAGTTTTATCAATGATGGTTGTCTAGTTTCTTGAAGATTGATAACAATATTTAAAAGGAAAACAAGTCAATTTTCTTGAATATGAATACACCTCAGAATTATTAGCAGCTGTAATTCACAATCATAGCATAAATTGATGTATTCCCAGAAAGACATAATAGATGGGGGTTTAATCAGAATTTATTAAGGTCACCCTACAATTTGTGCTGTGAAGCATCATTTTTTTGTTTGCTTGATTTGGCAATTTGAACTACACAGGGTGAAGATTTCCATACCAGAAGTCATTTCAGGATAAAATAAACTATCATGAATCATACAAATGTATAATTTGAATTACAAAAGATGGTGTTCAAATAAATTGGTAATTTTCTAATTTTTGAGTTGTAGTCAATCTTGGAAATGTTTTTAACTCATTTTTTTTTTTAAGTGATAATTCAGTAGGAAGTGTTTTAGCATACCTTCTACCAAGTTTCCCTCCAATTTTTCTACTTGCTTAACACTTTCTAGCTGGAAGAGTTCCAGATTTTGTCTAGGACTGACTTTTTTTTTTTTTTAACTAGGGCAAAATTTTTCCAACTCTGCAAAAGAAAGATTTCAGGAAAAAAAATTCTCAAAATTTAAAAGAAGAATCTAAAGGTGTCATGACCTACTTTTGACGCTATTTGCAACAGGAAGCTCAATTCAGCAAGGAAACAAACAGACTGTGAAAACTTTGCATGTGGTAGCTTAACCATTTCTGAGATAGGAAAAATACTCAATTCACCATTTTCACTTTCATACTGTCCTACAAGTCAGGTGTTACATGATCTTGGTAATATCTGGTTTAGACGATTTTTAAAATCTTACTAATATGCCTCTTCTTGACAGAATAAGACAGAAGTCCTAATTCACAGCTCAGAACACTAGAATTAGAGCTTTAGAATTTAACAGGCTTTTTAGAGATTGTTTTTAATCATTACACAAAAGGCACTTTTAAGAGAATTAGCACTAGCATTGAAAACCTGAAATTTCCTGTGGACCACATGAAGCTGTTTCTGACAGCTCAGACAATGGCTTGCTACTCATCAGTCATAAAAAAATAGCAACGCACAACACTGTTTTTTGGATTTGGTTTCTGCTGTTTCTTCTTTGATAAAATAATTCTTTGAGCTTCAGGAATGGTTGTTTGTTCTTTAAAGAACTCTTTTTTTTTAGTACAGCACAAGGTTCTCATGTAAAACACCTAAAGAAAAATGTCTCTTTGAATAGGATAAAATTGCCTGCTCTAAGGTAGGTTTGACTCAGTGACTTGCAATTTCTTGAGCCTTCAGGCTGGCTATTTTATTCTAACTCAAACTCTCCCTCTTTGAAATCAATCATAGATGCGTATCATAATTTGAATTAATACCTTAAAAAACAACAACACACTCTTCCTTAAGTGTAGAAGAACAAAAGGTAAACCAAATTTTGACACTGAAGAAATAATATCTTTTCCATTCTTTACCTAGTAGAGAAATCATATTAAAATTTCTTTTTCAAACAGTTGCCTTTCACTCAGATCCCAAACCAAAGACTCTCATCAGGAACTGATGAAAGTCTACTGACTTCAGACAACTCTGGATCAGAATTCTCTGGCTTAGATGCTCAGTCCCATTTTTATTTTCCTCTTCTCAAGTTCTAAAGGAATGTGGCTGAAAAATTCACTGTGAATGAATTATCTCATGGAATGAACTGCCCCAGTTCCTCATGATTTGTTCATAGCTTTTAGGTATTGACAGAGTTAATAAAATACAGAATATGGTAGAGCCTCAAACCATCACTTCAGCTTTTCTCTTCTTTGACTGTCTGAAACTCTTTATTAGGTCATCTAATAGGAAATGACTGTGGCATATCCTTGGCACAAGTATTTAGCAGAGAAATCCTATCCAAAGAGGTGGATGGATGACTTCAAGCCACCTCCACAGCCCCCCAGCTCTGGGTTTTTTCATGGGTCTGGCAACAACATCAGCATTTCTAGCAGCCTATGGAGGCTACAAAACTACATGAAATCAAACTAATATCTGAAAATAACATTTTTGGAGTAATATATTGGTTTTAATTGCTGCATCTCTTAGTTTTAGCATTCCTAGACAAAACACATAAGAAAGACCTTCAGCATACTGCTAGAATTTAGAAAATGAGTTAATAAGCAATGAGAGAGAAATTCCATAAGAAAAAAACAGGTGTGCAGCAGGATCACAAAGGATGGGATTAGTTGCAATACAGAAATGCTCTCATCTTAATTTTTTTTGTTAACAATTCTATAAAACCTCTAGTTACTACAGTACTACAGCACAAGACCTGGAATTCTAAAATCTAGAGTTTAATATCAGGCTTCTTGGATTTGCTTTTGCTCTTATACCAAGCAGATCCATTTGGTATGCACTTGCTATTCACTTTCTCTGCAAAAGTTAAACAGCACGACGACGTCAACAACACAAAAAACCAAAACCCAAAAAACCCAGAAGATTACAGAGAAATATACTGTGTGTCATTAGAACAATAAAATTCATTGCAGCTGCAGAAATCAGTATAGTCTGAGTTCATCTGCAACTGTTGAGAATGCACAGAGGAAAAGAAAAAAACCCAAACCAACTCTTCTGGCTCAGGGCCAGGATGCACAACACATAAATTAGCTAGTTCCCACAGATCTCTTCCTAAAGATTACTGCTGCCATATCAGTTACCTCTTTAATATTTATAGATAATGGATGAAGTTAAGGCAATTTACTATTTCTTCTTGCCTCTTTTCAATTACACAAGTACTTACTTGTGTACTTACTGCAAGAGAAGTAAGTACAAGAGAACTGGATTCATAAAGCTTGAGTTAAAAGTGGAGTTAGGATATTTCCTGTATTGAAGCTACTGTTGTCTTCCTCCAAAACATGGATAAGATGAACATCAAGCTTCTTCCACAGCACAGAAGATTCTGGACTTGGAATGCCTATAGTCCCAAGTGGGATACACAGGAGAATTTTAGAGTGATGCTGAACTTCCCACTGCCCCATACTCAACATCCTGTCCAAATGAGCAGAATCAGACACAAAGGCATACTTCTTGCAAAAACTGAAAACATACAAAAAAGCCCCTAAGAAAAGACAATAAAAATAGATGAAGGTCCTGGCCAGTCAGTTCTGGATCCAATTAAATCTTTCAAAATTCCATATGTTTATGAAAGTTTTCATTATCTCCTTTGATCACCATCTGCCTTTCTATGACTCACTGTAAACCATAAAAGGTAGGTTATCACCAACATTGCATTAAATAATCACTCTTCCCTCTCCATCTCACAATCCTACTTTTCAAACCATAGGATTACAACAAACCTCTTAAAATGTATATAGTCAAAGGTAAAAATATTGACAGCTGTGATGAGAAGAATGAACTTCCCTTTATCTAAAAGTTGTGCTTTTCAAGCTATATATATCTAAGAGGAATATAAATGTTGAATTTCTTCCTTCATGTAGTGTTCACATAAGAACATCAAATCGACATAGTCAGTGCTGGTAAGAACTGTAGTACAATATAGAAAAAGTTTCAACAATTCTTCTGTAGGGCTTCTTCTCACTCCAAGTGATCTTCAAACACAATTCAGTAGGAACACATCAGTAGTGATAAGGTTCACAAGAAAAGAAAAATTATAGGAAAAAAAATTCTAAAAAAAATTCTTAATGCTGTCTAGCACACAAAGATCAACCTCATTGCCAAAGACAAACTGAGTGATCTCTAATGACTGTCACCATTCTCAGCAATTACACCATCTTGGTCTCCATTTAAGTCTTATTAAGGGATTCCACAATTTGAATGAGCACTGAACTTCATGCCTGAGTTCTCATTCCGTAAATTTGGATACATTAGTTACCTTACCTTATTAGGATGCTAAAAGTATGGTTTCATAAGTTCACCACGAAAGAAACTTTTACAGATAGTGAAAACACACAAGTATTTGATAGATGACTACAGGCCTGAGTTTGAACTGAAACAGTTCAGAATGACTCCCCAGAACTCACTTTTGTACTAAAATTTTCCATCTTTTTAAATATTTGTGACATTCCAGGACTCTCTTTGCCACAAAATCTGCCCTGAGCTGATTCCTAGAGAGTCGGAGCACCCTTTTTCTTCCCACATATATTGACAAACCTAATACTGTCCTCACTACCTTCCAGTACAAACTATCTTCTGTAAACCTGACTCAAGCAAACATTCACACGAGTACTGTTCATGGTCACTATATATAGCATTCATGACAACACCGAACATCCTTTTATAGCTTGTTTTGGTTACAACCCTGTGGGTCTCAAAATTACATGGTTTATTACGAGAAACTGAGAGGAGACCTCATTGCAGTCTACAGCTTCCACATGAGGGGAAGAAGAGGTGCAAGCACTGATCTCTTCTCTCTGGTGACCAGCGACAGGAATGAGGGAATGGCCTGAAGTTGTGTTGGGTGATGTCTAGGGTAGATATCAGGAAAAGGTTCTTCACCCAGAGGGTGGTTGGGCCCTGGAAGAGGGTCCCCAGGAAAGTGGTGACGGCATCAAATCTGCCAGAGTTCAAGAAGCATTTGGACAATGCTCTCAGGTCCATGGTGTGGTTCTTGGGGTTGTCCTGAGCATGGCCAGGAGCTGGATTTCAGTGATTCTTGTGGGTCCCGTCCAATTCAGCATATTAGATGATTCTATGTTATCTGTAGTGTGAGACTAGTTTAACTTCTATATTAAATAATGCAACAATACTTTAAAATGGTAAATCAAATCAAGATTTTGATAGAAATTTCAGTTCAGTGACTCAAACTGAAATGTGATGTAGATATGCTTAACTTATAAATTCCTGATCTACACAAGATGATATCTGAGACCAGGGAAATTTCTGAAAGTTTCCAGGGACAGTGGTAATTTTTGCAAGTCAGATACCTTTCTTTGCAGAATTATGAAATCCCAAATAATATGCACTCTCAGAAATAACGATCCAATGTGAAATATATCGTTTACATACTGAATTACCTGGGAGAATTCTATGTGATCATCAAAGATTATTAATCATATCAAGCTGATTAATTTGAATGTAAAACCAAATAAATCTTAAGAATTTTAGACAGTGTTTTTATTTTAACACAGTGATATTGACTAAACTCTCTCCTGCACACCCCCAAAACTGATAGTATTGATGGAGAAAAGTTCAGAGATCAATATGCACAGGACTAAATAAAATTATGACCTAGCATCAAATGAGCAGTTGCAAAAAAATTTTGACACCAGAAATACAAAGGAAATGTAGAATTGTAGAATCATAGAAATGAAAGATGAGTGAAAAAAGGGGAGGTTAGTTCCTTTTTTTTTAAATAATATGGATAAATCATTCAAATTACCTCAAACTCTATCCTGACTATATTTTTGACACATAACTGCTTTGTGTGCTTAGAGTTGATAGTCTAACTTCAAAGTTTGATTTAAAAAGTAATCAGGATATAATGGGTTTATTTCTCTTTGGAACTTCTAAAAGGGGGTGGAAAGGAGTATTATTGTCATGTTTATTGAGACATTCTTCTTATTAGAGGTAAGTAATTTTTATGTAAATTACTAGCTTTGCTATTTATTACATGGTAGCATTATTATGATGTTGTGTTTAGATACCTAATCAGTACTAATATTGTCATTATAATCATGACTGGGAGAAGAACTAAAGCTATGATTTGGTGAATTAAAATAGAAGAAGGAGAAACCTCTGTTCCTCAATTATTTTGAGATGTCACTGTCAATCAAGTGCTGTCTTACAGTTCAGCATCTGCTGGAAATATTTTCCTTTCCACTCAGGATCAGCTGCAGCTCAACTACACCATATGTGAATTTTTAGATTTTCCTCATTCACATTCAGTAAATATTTCATTTATAAAATTAAAATGATTAAGACTCGCTCCAATTTCAAAAGGGTTATTTAAGGATGACAGTCAGTCACTAGTGGCTTGGACTGGATTCAAATGAGTGACGTAAATACGGGATTCTGTATATAGATTCTGTAATCTATTATCATTTCCTGAGCAAAGCACAGTGATGTTTTACATGTTCACATCAAGGAAAAACATGCAATTTGATCAAGCTGCAAGTGCAAACTTCTTGGCAGAGCCTGAGGGAAAGCTATGACAATAATAAAATGAATAGGCAGGTTGTCAAGAGAAGTGAAGGTATTTTCAACTGGAACATTTAAAAGAAGATCTTGCAGTGGAGAGGCTGAAAATATTGGCTACAACAGTGGCCATGGCTATCCTGGAGGTGAAGGATTACTTTCTGAACCTCAGACACGCCATTATTAAATGACCTCAGATAAGAGTTAAATTTATTCATTTACTTAACTCTATTGTTGGCAGGGGAGTAACTCCTTAGTGATGTAAATTGGAATTGGAGCCATTACAATTTCTAGCATGAGTGTCTGACCCTAGTAGTATTTATTTTCCTTGAAAAAGTAAAGACAGTTTATATATAAATGAGATGCATCTTCCCAGTTCTGTATAATTTGTCAATATTGGTGTTAATTTCACAAAGACTGAGCAATATCTATTCTAGAATAACAAAAAGACTTGATCCCACCAACTCTTATTTGTAGCAGTAATCTTATTATGTTGGTGGAACCAGAGGAACAGAATAAAGGCTACTGCCATGAACTTTTTCAGGTGGACACGTCATATGATATCTTCCTTCATATAATTTTTTTGAAATGTTTCCTGGTCTTTCTCAATATAATGATTGCTTCTAAAAGCTTAATGAAATACTAGGACATCTATTAAAAGTCAGATGTTCCATTAAAAGTCAGATGTTCCACGGATTTTCAGGGGGGACTAGTATTTTTTGCAACTGCATATGGGTGTAGGTAAAAAATATTATTTTATAGGGAAAATCTGATATCAAAACTACTGCTGCCCTTTCTTCTCTTCATTACAGAAGGGTTTATGCCTGAATGCTGAAAATATTATGGAGCTTAAACCTGTCACATAAAGAATTTCTTGGGAGTATTTCCCCTCCTGACAGTTTGAGATATAAATCCAGATTCTCTGATTTATTCCCACTCTTGATAGCACTGGCCTCAGTCTAGAGACTTGGCTTTTAAGTATTTGAAAAGACCCTTAAAGCGTCTTTAAAAGTGAGAGCGCTAAATCCATTTCAAAGCGTCACAAGATCATAATTTAAAGTGTTTTCTCAGACACAACACTGAATTAAATCACTTTGTCTCAGAACTACCAAGAGAAAAATGTGCAGAAGATGAACAACAGCATAACTCATTTCCATTTTCCTTTCACCTTCTCCTTAAAATATTTGAATGTGTATTGTTTTCATTTTCTTCTGACCTAATTAACATTGACTTACAGATTTTCAGTTGACTAACAAACAAATCCATCTGGATTGTAACATACATGCTGTGAGACTCTTTTGATAACGTTTTCTAATAATATTTTTCCAAATAATTCTGTTTGCAATAAAGTCTCTAATAAAAGCAATGCATACTTTTGTGTGATAATGCATCCTGTGACATAAGTTTAAATTACCTAGAACTCATCTCAATATAAAGCTTAGAGGCATCTGTTCTGTTTTAACAATTATTCTGAACCTCTATGTTTGGGGCATTAATTTAATTGGTGAATTAGTTAACTCACTTAACAAAGCCTTGTCTGGCTTTGCTTTGCTTTGGTTATTCCAAATTCTTTTCTTACCTGTCAATATTATTTATGTCCTTGGTTCTTTGACTCTCTTCATTTTTTATATCCCTTACTCTTTCTTTTCTTACTTCATGCTATAATACAGACATAATCTCTCCAGCCTTGCAGAAAGCGGTGAGTATTATTCAGGAACATAAAATAAAAGCACACAGTTGGGCTTGACTTCTATCTACCAAAATGCTGTGGATATCACTGGAATTTCAGCCTGTACTTAAAAATAAGAAAGTGTTAAAAGACTCGAGTGCTTTTCAGACTAGGATGATTAGAAAATGGTAACCTCGGAATCACAGCAGTAATAACATTTACCTGGATTCAAATGCTAATTGACGTAATTAAAAACAAAGCATTTCATTGGTTGGCTTTGGATGGAGGAGGGTCAACTTCTATCATACCAACAATATTAGAAATGAACAACAAGTACCTTCCAGAAAAATTTCTTTTTCATACTCTGAATGTCACTTTAATATTTGCAAGGTCATTTGCCAACGCTAAGACAGGTAGAGTAAGTGTCTGCCAACCCCATATGGTTGCTTGAAATATCTGCAGAGCACAAGGCTGAAATGCAGGCAGATATATTAATGTTCTTCTAATACTTCTCCCTTGCCATCAACTACTGCCGTTGTCCAGAACAGGCTAGAGAGCTGGGTCGATTTTTAGTCTGACTTCATACAGCAGCTGTTATCTGACAAAACCAAAAACCTACATGCCATATCACAGAACATTGCCAGAACACTGCTGATGCTCAAGCCTCATCTAACAATCTTATTTAGGAAACTAGCTTTATGCAGGATAGCAGATACCATATAAGCCTGCTTAGTCTACTGAGACTTCAACACATTTTAAACAACTAAACACATGCTACATTATTTTTAGTAAGAATGAATTTAAGCACGGCCTTAACTCTTTGCCTGAACTTGGTCCTGTACATGTTTATTTCCAAAATCCATACTTGAAACTTAAATCTCCCATAAACAGCCGTGTGCCTTCAGATACTATAAAACATGAAGCATATAATCCAACATCAGTTGTCTACTTCACTGAATGTTAAATCAAGCTCAAAAGCCCCAAGACAGTTTAAAATAAATTAAAACCAAATAAAAACTCCCTTTATTTATTTTCACTGATAAAAGTGAGTTGCCTCACCTTCTTTTCACTGAAAAAGCTGAGGGAAAAGCTCCTTCACTTCTTTGTCCCCTCTCCCATTGCCTTCCCTTCACTCCACAAATAAATAAGTAGCACTTATTTCCTCTGATTTGCTGCACACCTCTCCAGTAGACTGCTTTTACATATGCAGAATTTGGAATAGGGATTTATGAGCCACATTCTCTTTGACTGGAAAAAAGTTAAAAGGTTTTAAAAAAGTAAGGGAACATTAGTATCTTATAAAGGAGGATGTAGTTAGAACTTCCATGAGTCATACCTGCGCAAAAATACAAGGGTGTAAAACCAGAACTCTGTAGATCTTTAAGTAAGGTTTTGTTTTTTTTGTCGTTTGTTTTTTTGTTGCTGTTGGTTTGGGGGTTTTTTTGTTTGGTTGGTTTTGGTTTTGTTTGGTTTTGGTTTTTTTTTTTAATTTGTTGTTCATTAAATGCATTTTTATTTCTTTAAGGACTTACTATAATGCTGTCTTAGCAGGCAGCACATACCAAATTTGTGGTCTTCTCTTGTGTAGATGTAGGCTGTGGACATACATAACGTAGATTTTATTTTCACACTTATAATTTGCAGGCTTTCAGATCTCTGTACCATTTCGTATTCCTGTTATTTTCTCAGAATATTTCTGAGCCGAGACACTTTTTTTTTTTTTTTTTTTTTTTAATCACAAGGAAATAGAGCCAGGAAATATAGCAAAAGCAACATTCTCATTTTCCAAGACAAAAGTTTCACAGAATGCATATAAAAGTGCCCTTGATGTTTTCAAAATGCATGTTCCTTGACACTAATGTTTCAGCATCAACTGACTAGAAGACAAAAATGAAAAACCCGAGGCTTCTAAAAAGACTTAAAAAAATAATTGTTGACCAAAAGCCTATTTTAAAAAAACTCCTATCTTATTAAATTTTTGAGTAAGTGAAAAAAAATTATATACCTTGCCAGGTTATCAGGCAATTCAGTTACTCTGTTCTCTGGTAACATAAATTATCTGGAAAGAAGAAAGTAATGAAGGAAAAATTCCTAGGTTTATATCATACATTTCACAAACATAAGGCTATTTGATCATCATGTAAGGAAGTGAGATACAAAATCATGGCACACAAAAACAGATTAAAAAATAAAAGAAATACAGATACAATTTAATTGCCAGTGCTGAGATATATACTTCTGTTATCTCCCTTTACAAGAAAGTGACTGATATCTCTCTGCAGATGGGTACAGAAGTGGCTAATAGGGAGTCTAAGCATTATTATTTTTATATAGATGTCTTTCTCTTTATCCAATAAAATAAAAAATTCAAATATTGCCCAAATTGATTGCACAAATGTAGTTATTTATATCTTTTATTTGATTTTTGAGAAGACGCTGAAGTAGATATCCTATACCATATCTATACAAAACTGGATGTCAGCACTGCAATCCCCTTTTCCACCTCCTCTCAAAGGTAGCTTGCCTAAATTTCTTTAGGTGCAAGATTTTTCAGTTCACTTCATTGATTTATCTTTTTTTTAAGCAAACACTGATCTTTTCCTTCTACTCCCAACCTTTCTCTGGAGGTGACATAGCCCTGTCCTTGGAAAAGTAAACATGTTAATTTTAGCCAGAATCAGACAACCTGGAATTTCCCAATAAATGATTTAATCAAAAAGGCTTCTAATGCTAAAACTGCAATGGCAAGTAAGTTGGTCATTAGTCTAGCTGTTTGCATTTTGCTTGCTTTTCTTCTGCCAGGCATTTCAGATTAAGAGGCCAGCAGCATTCCAGCAGCAATGCCAGTCAGTTCTGAGCTTGAGAAGGAACCACAAACTCCACCAGAAAATGAAAGGTCAGTCTTGAAATACTATTGTTTGGAGAGAGTTAAAAGTATAATTTCCAGTGCTGCATTTCTGTGGACATACTTTAAACAGCACTGTGCACTAACTATGCACTTACACTGGCTTTACTGTTTTGAGCTACTATGCGACTAATTTTTGCCTTTTACTTTTGAACACAGACTGCTTCAGCATATCAGCAAGATTTTTTTTTCTTTTTTGCAAGTGGGAGTAGACTATGTTTCGAACAATATGTAGAATAATGACCTAAGCACAGCAAAGGGGTTACAGGTAGGAGTGAAAAATATCATCTCCAGAGCTTTGATATAGCTGGGTGCAAGCTTGTCTCACAGTACATCTGTGCATTAGGCTCACTCGAATGAGGAGACAGCTTCTGTGTCTAACACCCTCCCTGAATTGGTTGTCCACAAAAACATAAGGCAGTAATTTCTGAAGAAAAAAGTTGGTTTTTTTCTTGTTTAGGTGGGTGGAGAACATCAACCTATTTTGCACAGGCTCCTAGAAACTCATCAAATGGTTGTAATTTCTGCAGTATGTTCTGAGCCAGGACTTAACCACAGGCTGAAAGAAAAGCTCATGCTGATATTCTGTCTCTAATATAAAATCCCAATGCACAAGGAAAATGTTTATGTGTGTTTCTTGGTTTCAGGCTGCCTCTTATTTAGTCAGTGTAAAACTTTGTGAAGCATCTGGCAGAAAATACTCTGAGCACTGTAAAAGGATAGATTTTACATTTATAGTGCCGATAAACCTAAGACAAGTTTACACAAATGCAGTTCTATCTCACAGTGAAGCATTTTTGTCCAAAACTATTTAAGGAAAATATATACAATTCTTCACCTACAGTCAGACAACTAAACGTAGATTTACAGTAAATAGGCAACATAAGATATTTAACAACAATCCAAAAAGAGATTATAAAACCAAGTTTCAGCTTTAGTGGAGAAAGAAACACTGCTTTCATGATCTACCATGCAACATGGGGAGTTTCCTTTGCAAAAAAAGATGACTCAAAATGAAATACAAAGTAATTCAGACCACAGCTAAGACAGGAAAAGATAGTGAGTGTAAAAGGAAAATGAGAGAAGAATATCAAGTATCAGTAATATCAAGTTTTGAATGTTGTGGTTTAAAGTGTTTGACTTCAGTCATTCTTAAACATTCCGGTAAAAGCCTGCTGCCAAATATTACGCTTATTATTTATGTGAGTAGTTTCACTGATTTCAACCACTGGAATAAATGAAGATAAACAAATGAATGAGTATATATAAAAGGAGTTACACTTACACACCTACCTCTCATCATACTTTAGCATTTCTGATGTGCTACAACTGAATCTTAAAAATAAGAATTAGGGGCAAAACCCCCAATCAATATTTCAAAATAATTTTAATGGAATCTTACATGAAGGCACATGTCCATGCACTTGCACATACAGATATACTAATAAACATTTTTATGAACATGAGAAAGTCAAAGACCTGTGCTTACAAACAAGGCCACAGATTTCGAGTACGCACATTTCCAGTTACTCAAATTTCCACAATCAAGGTCTGATTTTTATAGACGTTCCATGAAGAGACAATATCAACTGAAATCAATGTCTCACTACATCAGTCCTTACTGGGTAAAACGATTCAATCACGTTACATCCAGAGAACAAAACACAGATATTTTTGACCTGTAAAAAAACCACCAAAAATCTCTAGTGGTGTCCACAGATTTGTAGTTCTAATTTTATCTAGAATAAGCACGGAACAAGCAAGACACAGTGCATAGGCCGAGTGAACTTGGGAATATGGTATCCACAGAGACAAATTTCTCCTACCTTTCTTCTACCCATGTCAATTAGGCGGAACTCACATCCAGGAAATAGGGAAAAGGAAGAGGCCAAGTTGTCAGTAACGAGAAGAAAAAGAAAGAGATAGAAAGATTATTCCCTACCTAAGCATTGAGGGAGGTAAAGAAGAAAGAACTGGAACTGGAAGGCCACCTAACTTCACCATTTTTATACGGCAAAGGTAATTGTAGCTATACAAACTTTAAAGACTGACCTTTGACTCATATGAGTGTATCAAATCATCGTATTTCCATGCAATGTTTGCTAAGCAAACTACAAGTCACCATAAGATTACAACATGATGTATTTTATTTTAAAGCTCTCTGTGATCCTACTGACTGAAGGGGTTGGTTTCTGGCTGTTAAAAGTAGACACGTTTACTTTAAATACAAGCCAAGGGAGTTTAGAGCATGCTGTGCCTGGATGCACTGAGCAGTAAGAAAAAGTATTCTTTGTTTTTTATCTACTTAGTTGTTTGTTTCGAGGAACTTTTCCCACTTACTGTCAAATCCAAAACTGTCTTATTTTCCTCCTGTGAGTTAATCCATTAGAAAAATCATGATCAAAACCATAATAGGCATAGTTCTTCTTATACAGTACAAAATTCATATCAGATGAATGGAAATGTCTATGTGAATCAGGCTTCTGTATGAAAACACTTCAGTCAGTTAACAGGAACACAATACTTGATTTATTATAGTCCCATGGCACATGAGGAGCTCACAAATGTCATGTTACAATATTTAACAAAAGATATACTATTAAATAAAGTATCTGTGAATAAATCAGCAGTGATTTGTCTGCAATGTCTGAAGTATGAGCAAAGTATTTGGTTGCTGACTTTTTTCCTTTTGGTAAAGGACAGAACTTCAAAATACATTTTTAAATCTTCAATTATGTTGCAAGTTGCAGAGTTTGTCATTGGTGTTATTAGTCTGACATTTATCCCTTTTTTTGAATAGCTCTGCCTAATATAACGTCCATATCTTTTTTTAACTACATAGCTTTCCTACACACTTGAGGCTTTAAATGCGTTTTAAATATTAACAAAGCTTTCATTAAAATGCAGAAGTAGGGGTGGAGGAGCTACTAAAAAAGGCTTTACTCTGTCTCCTTTAGTTTTATGTGGAAGTACTAATCAAAACCTTCATTAATATTGTATGAATTCAGAGCCTTCACACAATTGGAAGGAACATTACTTTTTATTTACAATACTTTAAGATACTCCATTTAACAAAAAAATTAGGAGTTTGAGGATATTTATACACACATAGAAAGTGGTATATTGCAGAACACACGTTCCAAATAAACTTCTGGATTTACAAAACAGAAAATTGAAATTCTGTAGGAATCTCAAGCAGCATTTCCAAAAATCTGCGTTTGATATAACAACTCCAGTTCCGCAAATGACTGATTATTGAGTGCTCAAGATTTATTGTTAACGTCTCCTTTTTTCCTTCAAAAATTTAGGGTGAAAAAACATGCACTGTTCATAGATAGAAACATCCACAGCCTCCAGGAAACTGGATAAGGTTAAACAGAATTATCAACTGTGCAGCTAAATACAGAATTATGGGGGGAAACAACATGCCTATTACACGTTAAAATCAGAAATAGAAGAAGCTGTCATAACATGTAAGAGAAAGTTCTTTTCTAGACAGTGTTAAAGAACAAAAATGATGAGAAAGAAACATTTTCATATTAGCAGGCTATTACTAATATCCTGATATCTGTACTAATCTTCTGGGCTCTGTGCTGTTTGACATATTCATACAGAGTCAACAGAAGCTGATGAACAGCAGAGTGACAAAATTTGCTTATTGTGCTAAATAATTCAGTTGAGTAAGCATAAAAATGGACAACAAAGAATTCAGATAGATCTCACGGTACTGAGTGACTGTGATACAACAACAGATGATGCTCAGTGTTGGTAAATGTGAAGTAACGTACGTTGGAAACAACTGTTTCAACTATAACAGGACAAAAGAGGGGGGCTGGGTGGTGTCCCAGCTTTGCACTGATATCCAAACCTTAAAAGGCTTCAAAAACCATAAAGAAAAATCGACTTATCCAGATTCGTTAAACACAAAGGTACTATTTTACTCTAAGAAGTCTTTAAAACTTGCACTGCTGGAAGGTGTGATGGTTTATGGGGGGAATTAAATGTTTTTATGTTCTTCCTTAGGCATTCTCCACCAGTCTTCAACAAAGTATATTGCACTAGAGGACCCTCTCAACCTCTTTTACTGTCTGAAATAGTTGCAGTCAAAATTAGACCTCTCTTATTTATTATTAAATACTACCATTACCTTTCTATGATAATAATATTGCTCTGAAAACACTAAAACAATATGTGCAAGTACTCACACTTTCCCTTCCCCCCATTAATACAAATTTATTTATTCCTCTTTTGTACTGCTTTCCCTTCCATGCCTACAACCCTTGCATACCCAGACAGAAGCTTCACAAATTGAAAAAAGTTTTTCTTTGGACAACATTGGTTCTATTAGACCAGTCCAGCCCTACATATGAAGAAAAAGTCAGAAATCAGTACTTTTGAAAAAATACAGCCTGGAAAAATGGCATTCTGTAGAAATAACTTCACTGAGATCAAAATTTCGCTTGTGGGTTCAAAGAGATAGCTAAGAATTTCACTAAAAGGCTTTTCAGAATCTAAGGAAAGAAAAGACTTTAGATCAGACTTTTAACTGGAGAAAAAAGATTACATAACAGACATTTTCCATAAGATAAGTAGAATGTAGCAAAACTTCCATGAAGCGGCTCAATGTTTTTTTTTTTTCCATATAGGACTTGTTAGTAACTTCTGGCTAAGACATTTTAAATTCCAAGCAGCAACATAAAAATAAACAGATAAATATGAAACCCAGAACTAATCTGTGAACTCCAGTCAATATTGTGACTGTACTGAGTGAGCCAAATTATATAAGCAAGCATATTAAATTCATATTAATGGTTCACACAAATGATGCAGACTTACCATTAGTCAGTATGTGAATTTTATAAACAGCATTTATTTCCCTCTGCTAGAAACTCACTAGAGTATTTTCATTATATGTATTACACTTAATGAAGTTGAAGGATTTTTTTAACATTTACTTTAAGTGTCATCAAATGGGGATACAGAGCATTTAATTTGCAGTATTTTTATTTGTTTTTGTCGATTCTCTAAATACATAAAGTACAAAGCTGATCTATATTTACACTGGGTGATGTAAGGCAGCTACTTAGCTCATGCCTTCTCCAGGACTTTTACTAAGAATCAGGTTTATGTAGTATGGATTTCACTGCACTCAGATACTTTTCAGTTCAGAAATATATTTGTCTTCAAGATTACATTGTAAATGCAATGATAAAATCTCCATCCCAGAAAACAAAAAAGAAACTAACTTAATAGTGCTTCCTCTTAAAAAAATGAGCTATTATGTTAGTGTGAATAAGACTAATAAGAGAAAATTTGAAATTTAATAAAATCTTTTGGATTTATATAATTTATTTTACAAAATATAAATGAAAATTTCCTACACAAAAGCAGCACCACAGTCTATATACTTGAAACACATTAAATCCACCTTGTGATTTCTAGATTATAGAGCTCTGTCTTCTAATGCAAGTGTCCAAGGTGGTAAATTTGCAGGCAGCAACTTTAAATTTTAGTGTAGGCATACATCCAAGTACCACACATGTGGAAAATTACACTGAAAATGTCTTTTAAAGTATGTTTGACTGTATAAAACATTTAGATTTTTTTCATTTGAGACTGTTTATGCAACCTTCAAATGAGAGTTTACTCTAACTCAAGATATACCCAATTCCTGATGTTGGGGGTGGCAGGGCTGTATTTCAAAAAAGGACAAGACAGAAAAGCATCTTAAATTTATTCTAATAAAACTACTCACGTTCTGCTGATACAAAATAAAAAGGGGCTTGAGGAGATCACTTGTTTGAAGAAGCTATACAACTTCTGGGGAACAATTAATGTCATGCTCCAGTTTGAGCTCCTCCCTTTACTTTGTTATGCCCGTCTGTTTTGAGTTAACTATTTGGGAACCCATTTCCTGGTGTCTTTCTAATTACACATCAGAGTCCCAGTGGTAATGAGCATACCAGTTATGTACTTAAAAGCACTTCTGCGTTTAGTGACAGTCTGGCAGGCTGAGAAATGAAGTAAAAAAAAAGGAACGTGAAAAAGGGAGATGAAGTGCTAGGACTTAGGAAAGATGTATTATACCAAAATAGAGACAATTTCTTTCTCCACTCAGAATAAAAACACATACAAGTATATTCTTATGATAAATAAACACCAAGACTAAGAAATATGAAGAGATAATCCTACCTATCTGTGTGTGTATATATAAAACTGGTTGCAGATGTCAACGAAGAAGCCATGATACACATGGATCTGGTGCACCAAAGTTCATACTGTCAATGATGGGAAGCATAAAATCTATACTACCTAAGGAATTTCCAACCTCCCCTTTATTTGAATCAAAGAACAAAAAGAAAATGTTTCCATTCCAGGCTGGGGTACTACCTGCACTTGATGCTGAGGATGTCACCTATACCATTTGATGCCTCCTCACCTCTAATACTGTTATGTAGATACTGATGCTCCTACTACTGTAGGACTTACAATTTTTCCAGTTTTCTCTCTATATACAGCAGATGTTTTGTCCTGTCTTTACAACCCATAAATGCTTTAGTTCTATAGCTGGCTTTCTTTGAAAGTTACCCAAGGCCTTACTATATGTCACCACAGACTTAACAGGTAACAGCTAATTATAAGGCAAGATAGTTCAGGCAATCAGCTCAGTTCCTTAAAAAGAATAAGAAAAAAAGACAATTTCTATTGAGGTGTTAAGCTGCATAGAAATTGTAGTGCAATAGAAGGACAATAGGATTGATTAGAAGCTATGATATGTTCACAGATCATGCTGGGAATCTCTGGTAAGCACAATGCATCTTTAATGCAAATCAATACAGACAGTCTGACGATGGCCCTTGAGAAAGGAAGTGCAATCAAGCCGCTGCTCCAAAGGACAGAGCTGGTCCAGCAGTGAGCACACAGGCTCTCTCTTCAAAGCATCTATGGGAATGAAGAATTCATCTGATAATTAGAGTAGTTCAAATGATTTTTTCTGTTAAGTAGACTGTGAAATTCAGGAAGGTATTCTGGGCTTTGCCTTATATTATAATACCACAATTACTCATTGACAGAGCACAGTAGCACCATTGTGGTGAGCCGCTAGCAAACATCAGCCACATGAGCTGCAGATAATGTATAATTTAAACATGATGTAAGGTTTTCCCCATATTGTCTTGAGAGCTTCAAAAAAACCCCTTTCAGATCCATGAAGTTTTGCAATAGCTTTTTTAAAGGGAGAAGTTACAAAATGAAGGCACATATATACTTCCAACTCCCTCAGTCTTAGATGCTCAGCTGTAATGGTTTAGGCCCTGTTCACCAAAGAAAAGTAGCTGGGTAGTAATTTTTACAACATTTACTCATTTATTTCAACATGGTGCTCAGAGTTATTGCAATTGTAATTGAAAGGAAAAAAAGTATACTTCTCCCCTAACAACTACATTTCTGTCTGAAAACAATGATTTCTTAAAGGTATTTCACTGACACTTTTAATGCCACAAACTATATATAGGCACACAGACAGCAGCAAGCTCTACTCCTGTAGACCAAATGCAGGAGGAGATGAGAGGGCTGGCACCAGCCCTTACAAGGGATGGTCATGGCAATTAACTGATCCTATCTTTTTGTCCCCTTGCCTGAGTGTGATGGGGGACAGGAATCAGGAGGGCACCTCTGAGATCACTTCAGATAGGTCCAGTGTGAATAGTTCAAATCAATTTACTGAGCCCAGGCCCTCATATCATGAAGAGATGTGCAAGGAGTAGCACAATCCCCAAAGCCGCTCAAATGAACAGAAAGCTTTCTGGGACTGCACTGAGCCTGCTCTCTGCGTGCCATGTATCTTCACTGGAGGAAGCATGCAGGGAGAGAGCAAAGTTGATTACTACCTCAAGGGCTAAACCTTACTCCATATGATCTTTGACACCAGTGGCTACAACCAAAGCTTCCTTTTGGTTTTTCCAACATACTACACCATCTGGTGAAGCATCTGAAGATGTCAGTAAGTTAGACACTCAATGTCACAAGAAATCATGTTGCTACTAGAAAGTACATTTCCTTTTAAGCAGGTACTTTTTTTCAAATCCAAAGAAAACCAGACAAATAACCGAGAAATCATCGACTAATATATAGTGCTTAAAATTCACATGAATAAATCATCCTTTAAGCTTAATTGAGCATACAGTTCTGAACATTTTGTTAAATGGATTAAATACCTGTAAAGTTGGAAAAATGGCTTAGATATTGTTACTTCTGCACCTAAATTTAGGAATGTAAATCTTTAATTGGCCATATAAATCTAAGTGCTTTCATCTTCTGAGATGCTTAAGACTCGTAGCTCCCTATAACTTTGTAAATTTAACTATCTAACTCCTACTAGGCAAAAACAATTCTCCGTGCTCCTAGGGTTTTCATCAAGTATATTTGTAGTTTGGGATGATATTTCCCTCTCTGAGGAACAATTATATAAATGAAATTAACATATATGTGTTTATTCAATTACACACTTTAAAACACAACTAAAATTGCTTTTACAGTGCACTGCTTAATCTAACAGTCTTACAGTTTAATGATTAACATACTTTATTTTTCTTTTTTTTAATTAGTGATTTGTTAGTTATATAAATATCCTACCACAAGAAAGAATGGAAATTTTGGCTATGTGGGCTTTATTGTTTAGTGTATATTTCACCATACCATTTCTAAAGTACCCTAAAGAGCCATACATGAAGATATACACCTAAAAGGAGTCTAACATCTAAGTGTTTCAAGCAGTTTTTCTGAATTTTCTGAGGATAATTTAGTCTTGTTGAAATTAAAAAAAAAATGAAATTAAGCATTCCAGCAAAAATTATATGTACATATGTATATATATAATTGCGTGTGAAGAAGAATTCTACCTAGCCTACAGGAAGATAAAATCAGTTTACAGCAAAGAACATCTATCACAAATAAAAACTCAAGCCAATAGAAAAATCAATCCAATGTGCAACAAAGAGAGCATGCAGTCTAACAAATCCACTAATGCTCAAACATCAGGAAGGAAATTTGAAGAGCAAAGACTAAGGAGTACTACATGGCAGAGAAGAACAAATCCACAGCAAGATAGAAATGAGCATAGTAAATGATACCCAATCATGACCAGAGACCATAGCATGATAGAAGAGCATAAAATAAAATCATCTCCTCATAAATCTGTTGTCAGGACTCATGGTAGCTCTAATGAACTGCTCCATCAAAGCCTAAAACCAAGAATAAAAGGCAAGTGACCCTCTTCTAATTCCCCATCCAAGTCACTTGGCTCATTACACACTTATATTAGAGTGATAAAAGTCTGTTGAGTGATTCATTCATTTGTCAGATTAAGAAGAAAATACAATTAGATGGCTTCCCTGAATTTGTCTATCTATCATCATGTTAGGGAGAGGCAAAAATAAGGAAAAAAATGATGACGAAAGTATTAAGAGTTAAGAATGTAAGGACAAATGGGCTGTAGGTTAAGAAGAAAAGAGAAACTGAGAGATAAAATGTCTCCCTGTAAAGCTATTAATCTCAAAGTGAAACCCCAGGCACAATTTCCTACAACTGTCTTGGCATAATATAGTCATTATTGCTATAAAAATTGTTGATGGCGATGCTCTGCATTTACTATCGGTACTTGGGAAGAGAGGAAATGGGATGATTTTCCATTTAAAGAGGGCTCAATGACAAAAGATAGCAATAAAAACAAAGAAAGGCCAATAATGTGTGCTACTATCCACAAGAAACCCGTAAGTCTTTCGCAGACTTGAAGCAAGCAATCCCTTCTAGGAACTTAGGTACCCTCTGAAACAGAGATTTCCAAAAGATGTATGATCTCCAAGAGGGAAAAGCCCCAGGGCTTTAGAAATAGATAGAACTGGAGTCAGAAGTCCATCTCACCTTTGGGGCATTCAAGATATCTGAACATTCCGTATTTGAGGCCAGGCAATCTATTTTCACACAGAGAGCTCCGTGGCCTAGGGCTTTATAGGAAAACTGCAGGCCACCAGTTTTTGTGTGCATGCACCTATATGTACGTATGTATATGTGCATATGTAGTAATGAGCTTCTGTATGAGCTTAAAATGAAATTTACCTCAGTCAAACATTTTTCTCAGCTATCCCAGTTCTTCCTAGTGTTCTGTGCTTTAAGAGAGGGATGCAATTTAAAGGCATTATAGCTATTTCTACATAAATAAGATAGACAAGTAAAATAAAATTACAAGCGGGCACTGCATTGGAAATTCTTTTCATTAGTTGAATTACAGGGAAAAATTTGAGGGCAGTGGCAAAAGGCTACAAATAAAATTTTCTTCTCAGTTTTTCAACTTATTAGGAAGTCAGCAGGAAAAGCTGGACAGTGATCTTCTAACTGTAAAGGGGAGCAGAGCACATATCTGTATCAGCTTTTGGCATTTCACACTGACCACCTGAACTTGGAACACTTGGATAAAATCAAAGCAAGAGAAGCAACTTGGAAAGCCAGTAAATTCCCTTCCCACACTTCTCCCAAAACGCTGTTTCTTCCTCTAAAGTCTTCTGTTCCCACATTGATGAGGACACATGAAAATGGACATCCTTGCTGTTGTATCACCCAGTAATACCAGAAACTAAAAATAAAAAGGAAAAGGTGTCTTGTCTTTCCACAATATTATTGAAGGGTTTCTCTCTACCACTCACCTTGATCTTCTCTGTGCCTCCCCTACACTCATGTCCCTAATTTACATCATCTGACAGTCTAAAATTCACCTTCAAGAGATCATGGGCCAGACTAGTCAAATCCCAGGCACAGACTATGTGCCAGATTTCTATTTTTAAGTTAAAACACTGGCCTTTCTACTAATACAGAAATAGTCAGTAGAGAATTCTTACAAGCTGTGAGTCTGTCTCCTTTAAAAATGCAGTATGGGATGGGATGTATCCCACTAGACCAACTTGAAATAACAGCTGCACAAGAAAGAAGGCAAGGAACTGTGTGGCAGCCCCGAGGCACCTCACAACACTGTGTACCAAGATTGCTGCATCAAATACATTGCATTTTTATAACGTGCCATGATTCCTCTTTTCTGCTGTGTTGAAAGAGATATGATTGTCTCCCCTTTCAGTAAAGACACAGACAAAAAAATTAACAACCATCTCTCAACCTGATTCTTGAACCGGTTTTGCTCCTTCTAATTTCCTGTCAAAGTGTGTAGTCAGTTTGCAAGGTGACATTTGCAGAAGCTCCTTACACATTGATTGGCTAAACTGTTGGGAAGCTGAGAGAATTCATGTAAAGAATGACCTTCATTCATTATAAAGTCAGACCTGCTGATATTGCTGCATGCCAGAAAAGTCCAACTGCTCCCCACTCATTGCTCCGAGAGGGCCACTGATGGATGCAGATCATAAGCAGGACAGCAAACAATAGGCTGGATGATCTGCAGAGTTCCTGCCTCTGGTGAAAACTCAGGTTATGGTGCTGCCTACTGAATCATAGACAGGAAAAGAAAAAGGCAATCTTTTCTTGGAAGATATCCTGCATAGTAACAAAGAGCTACTTGGAGGGTGATAGTGGCTTCAGGTGGTAAACATGCAGATCCCTTACCTTCGGCATGCTCTCCTTGTCTTTCCATCACAATTTACCTCCTTTTCAGCCTTTTCCTTGAAAGTTACTTCACTATTGGTTAGTTCAAACTTTCTACCACTGACACATCTACACCTCCATCCTTTCAAACCAAGTGGTTTGGGACAGGGCCACTTGCCAAATTTGCATTTGGTACAGAAAAAGACATTGCTCTGTATAAAAACCCCATCTAACATAGATTAATAATTTTGCTACTCTACCAATAACAGCAATTTGTGTTTTAAGTATTTCTCAGTACAAAGAAGTATGTCTGTGCTTTGGAAACAAAACAGATGCTAAACTACTTTCATGGCTCTGGACATGTACTGCATCTCTATTTTCTTTTACTTCTTTGGGTTGAAAAATCATGTTGGCAAAAGACAAGACATATTGGTTTATTTTTGCCCATTTACTTCTTTGTAAATATTATCATAACATAGACCTCCTGAAATATATAGCAAAACATAACTCATAAAAAAGATCCCTTTGGGAGTTGTAAGTTATATATACAAAATCTTTGGCATTTCTAAATTATAGTCCCTCCTGCAGCATAAATTCCCAGCCTTTCTGAACCAAAAATGCTATCATTGAAGGATTTATTTGATTACTTTGAAGTAAAACACAGAATTGACTGAAGTTTAACTACACTCCTTGATTTAATTTAATCAGATTTAATCATAGCATAGAAATCAAAGTTCATGTTTTTGTGATGAGTTTCACAAAACTGTTCATAATAGCATGTGGTTAGAAAATCAGTTGTGGTTTACGGTTCCATGTACGACTTCCTTGTTCTCCTAAATACCAGGGATTAGTTCAGGGGTAACTCAGGGAGCTTGCAAATCTTAATCTTCTTTTCATAGAGCTTTGGAAGAGGAAAGGTATTTATAAGTTTTGAAATGAAACTGTGAAATTAGCTAGTAAATATCCCCAGATACCTTCTGAGTTTTAAACTGCCTTTTAGGGCAGCACCTCCCTCTATGTATTTTAGAGGGAGATTACTGGTTGACACAGGCACCTGAATTAGCTGTCTAAAATTGATAGGTGTTAATATAATAGCAACTAGTTTATGATTCCTGCAAGCAATTAAAATGTCATTAACATTTTCACTGCCCATAAGACACACAGATTTTGTTTAAGTTGCTTTTTATAAATATTCCTATATCATTATGGAAAAGGATATATTGTTGTGATGTTTGTATAAGGTTGAATACATAAATAAATATTCCAACATCATAGATCAAACCAGTAAGCTCACTCACAAACAAGCTGAAATAAACAGTACAACCTTCACAACTTCATGGATGCTTAATTAGTATATAATATCCAACTGGCTATGATGTGCTAGCAAAAAAAATCCACTCGCAAAAAAAGAAAAATCCTCTTTGCTCTCTAGCTAAGTTTTGTGAAAAAGAGGCCAGTTTTAACTACCACCAAGAGAGGGCAGTGACATATCTCAAATTATTAGAAGATCTCATTATAAGAGCCATATACCTCTATAGCAAATGTGATAGCAAATAATCTCTGCAGACATTTAATTTTAAATTCTGTGGAGCATTCAGCTGATGTTGTATTATTTTTAATTAACATCCTCCCACCCTTGAGTAAGTATACTGTTGTTTTTGGAACTAGAAAAAATAGAAAGAGATTATGGATAAAACTATGAGTCCTTATGAAATAAGATTTTTTTGTTCTGTTTTCAAACAGATTTTTCAAAGCCGAATATTAAAAACACCTGCCTTCTACCAGGTTCACAGCAGTGTGTAAGCTTTATTTTCAATTTTGACTGACTTCTCCAGAATGTGAGGACTTTACCGCTTAGCTCTATCCCACACCTTCTATTCTTTCAAAACCCAAAATGGCAAGTTAGAGGGCTGCTTTTGTTCCCAAATCTTAATGATCTTTTTACAGGTGAGCCGCTGTACTATGCTGTTCAGGATGATTGATTTTTTTTAGGAAGTGTGTATGTCCTTTTTTTTTTGCCTAGGGTTATTTCAAAACTATTGGGTTGAGTAGCTTAAATTGTCCTACTCCAAAACCTTTCAATAAAACATGTTATAAGTCTGCTATTTTTGGTCTCCAAAGAACTGCATCATCTTCAAGTCAATGGCCTCTTGCAATTCTGAGGCTACTGCTATCCCCAAAGTTCAAAAAATATAGTTAGCAAAAAGCCAGCACCTTTCTCTTTTTCACAGCCTTTCAATGGATAGATCTAATCCAGAGGAAAATATTTTGTCTACTACACAAAGACTTTGGGGTTTATGTTTAACAGGACTTAGGAGACTCAACACTGATGACAAAACCTGCCCAGTTTGGCACATGATTATATATGATTGTATTTGCACTTTTCAAAAGGTATGAACAGGAGAGAGGAGAGAAGGAAAAAGAGGGAGAGAGAAATACACTTCCACTTGATTTTATCTATGGTCTTTGAAGGTTTAGAGCAGTGTGAAGCCCCTCTTTTAAAATTAATTTAAATAGACCAAACATTTTTATATGGGCTTTTTCTTAATTTTTAAGGCAAATGGAATGAATAAGATAACAAAAAAATAGAATAATGATGAAGACAAACATTTCTTTAACAAGATATAACATTCTCTGTTTCCTTTACAAATATTTTAATTTTCTCTTGCAGAAATTATTTGCTTCAATATGCTAGAGTGTCACAACAAACTAGAAAGCAGTTTCTAATGACTAATGGACTGACTGACAATTTAGATGTTATAAAGCTGTTAGAAAAGAGCTTAGAAGGAATATATAACTGGAACCAAAACACATTTGGAGGAATTGATCTGTAATAAATGTGGGTTATGGTGTTACATACCAAACACATTAGGGAAATGGGGATGTGGTACACTATCAGAAAAAGTTTATCAGAATTTCTTATTAAGCTTCCTATCACGTTTGTCATCACACCACATACACACCCTCGCATCCCCCATTGTAAAAGCAGCATAAAAGTGTTCACCACAAAGTCAGTTTGATGTGAAATTCACTCCCCTTTGCACTGAAATGCTTCAGTATGTACTGATAATAAAAATATTTGGATTCAGCATATCAATCCTTATTTAATGCAATCTGTTGGTGTCCTACAGTCACAAAGCACATAAAGATTATATTCTCCTGTGGGAAGATATCCATCACTTAATTGGTCTTATCACATTTGCTTTCCTGCAGACACAAAAAGTGGCAAAGTTAAAAGCAAGCAGGGTGTAAGGTTTTCAGTAGTAAGGTTAGTAGCAAGAGAGGACAATAACTTTCACACACTGTTTAGTGTGCAATAAGACCCAAGGCCAACAGAGAAATCAATTCAAGTATCCAGAATCAAGTATATCAAGATACTCATTATAACTTTACTGTAGACCAAACTAGCTGTGAATTATTCCAGTCCTTTAAACGTATTTGAAAAGTTAATTTGTGAACAAATAGGTTACAAAAGATTGTGGAAATACAATTTACCTTAGTCTATACTGACCAAAAGGCTATACTTCAAAATCTTTTTGCTAGCAACCAGATGCATTGACAATCCAAGTACTGTAGATTGAGCTTTGGATAAAATATTTCTATATATCATTACCATCACAAAACAGAGAGTCCACCTTATCTGTTCCTTGATAACAGACTGTTACAGAAATAACATAAAATTCCATTCATGTGCCACTTTGTTTTCCAGACTGTGGTCCCATTCTGGAATAAACTTTGTGGAATTACACTCATCAACCCCCATCACTACCTAAAATCCACTGTGTCAACAAAACTCCTCTGACAATGAACTGGAACTACTCTCTACTGCAAAGCTTGGACTACCCCTCCTGTTCCTTTTTCTGAGCAGATTTTCTGGTGTGCAAATGAACTTTTCCTACTTTTTATGCCATTGCCTACATCCCTGCAGCAAAGCATAGACATTCTCAGGTGTTATCTTTTGCTAATGAAACTTGACTTGTGACGCACTTTGCAAGCAAAGTAGGCTCCAGTGTCAGAAGCAGAACTTGTCATCTGTGGGGACAAAAATGAATGAAGCAGCAAGAAACATACTCATACAAGCAGGTCTGGATGGCTGGTCCAGGGATTGCAAGACAAGATAGGAAAAAAAGAGTTTATAATGTTGTTTAACCACTGTGGCATGAGTGGGACTGATACTCCCTTTAAGTAGCTAATAGATATTTTTTAAAGATGACATGATGTGAATTGACACTGTTTCAGTAGGTGGTAAGTGTGGTTTAATCATGGATATTTAAGTAGATCTTAATTAAAATACTTATTTTCTTACTTTATGTTTATGTTAAATATTTGTCTCAAGTAATATAATGCACAGCTTAAAATAACCTGACTAATGAGATCTTAGACACGCACGTTCAATGGGGAAATCACACATTTTATCAGTAGTTAATAAATGTAGAGAGCTAAGAGTACCTGAGTACTAATTCAGAATACTAATGTTTAGAATACTAAAACATTTTAGAGTCAAACTGATACAAAACATCAACATCAAGGCTTTAATAAAACATATTATTTTTAAAGGCAATCATTTTATAATTCAGAATCAGTACAGGTGTATAGAAACTTCATACTGCATTAAAATATTCATAAAAAACACTTACGGCTCATTATTAAGGCACTCCATTAGAAGGCATACTTTAAATCAGACTTTTATGAGCTACAAATGCATTACTTATTACAAAAATGCCTTTAAAACAAACAAATAAACCCTCCCCCTAAAATAAAATCCAGCGTTTCAGACTAATAAATTCAGAAGCAGACTGGTTGAGCGTGGATCAGGAAAATGCAGGAAAGATTAGACTAGATCTAAACTTCAGCAGACACCACAAGGAAGCAAAGACAAGACAGAAGAACTACAAAGAGGCAAAGGAGCAGGTAAATGAATTGGAAGCAGATAGAGCTGCTAAAGGTAATACACATGAAGGGTAGCATGACTAGCACAGGTGGGCAGGTGTGGCAGTAATAGGAAGAGAGGATTCTGGCAACATCCGCAATGACACTGTGATCATTATTATGAAACAGTGAAGGGCCGAGACACAACAACCTGTATTTCCTGTTTCAGCCATGCCTTGGCTCCTAATCTCTGGTTTTTCTTTGGCTTCTTTATCCACCTCTCCTAGGCAAAAATGTCAGATGAGTCCATGAAAAAAACAAGGGGCTTTATTTCCAGTGGTTTAAGTGAGACTCCATTTCTTGTACCATGCATTTTACTCTCAAAGTATGTTTCTGCTGTCTGCAAATATGTTAAAGTTATAATTTTAAACTGAAATGTTATCAGCTTCAATATATTTTTAAACTTAAGTGTATCAGTTTTAACATATTATGCTGCATTTTTCTAAACCAATTAAAAATTATTTACACACATGATCAAAATTATTTGAGGTCAAATTTCAACAGAATATCATCTGCAATTTATCCCATGCTATCCTTTTCTGCTTGCACAAGACAAATATTCTATCCACTACTATACTTCAGAAAGAAATGGATGTAATATTTTTCATAGGTTTTGAGAAATTGAGAGAAGTAATGTTGGAAGCAATGATGACATTATTTTAAAACTGACATTTGCCATAGGTGCCAGACATACCTTGTCAAATTCCTTTTGGAAAATTTCCTTTCCCCCATTTACTTCTAACCAAAGGAGTTTCATAAACCCTGTTAGTGTTTACAATTTCCGCATAAGCTTAATTTTTTTAAGAAAGATCTATCAAATGAAATTAATTCTGTTTATCGAAATGAAAATATAAAGCATTTAAGACTTCATACATTTCACTTTTTCTATTACTCCTGTACATTTTTAAGCAGGAATAAACCATGACAGGAATATTTATTATTAAATTCTATTGTAACTTACCCTTTGATTAAGGCATTACATCATAATTTAGAACAGGCAAAATCTGAGCACTGTAATTTTAAGGCTGAATCATAAAAACCTTCCAACTCTGAGAAAGAATTATAAATATTGTGAAGTCATTGAAAGCTTCACCATCGTAATCTTTAGTATTTGTAAAGAACTCAAAAGGTACAAAGAAGTGTCCCTAACCAATTACACAGGGGTAACTTTTTATCTCTGGAACTCACTTTCAATATTCTTTTAAATTGCAGGATACAGCTATAACCCCTTTATGGAAAACATATCTCAGCATTGCCAAAAATGCAATATTGAGACAAAATGACACAGTGGTTCTACTCCTAACGTTCTTTTGGCAGATAAGAAAATTTAACTGAAAACTTTTACTTTACAAATGACAACTTATTCATAGTAAACTCTGCCACATTTTGAAATACATGAGCTGTTTAGTAGGAAACTACAGCATGTTAAGAACACAATACAGCATCCAATTTGAAACCAAACAGATGCTATCCTTTGTCTTCTGTAATATTGCTATTTGTTTCTTATCCGTCTTAAAAACAGCACAACAAACAAGATTTACTGTACTTTCAGCTGTGTTGTGCAAACAACAGTGGAATGGAATTTCCACAGTTCAACACATCATTTCTCCCCTTTCTCTTTAGCTAACCATTGTACCCACATGCATTTTGTGCTCCAACCCAAACATCTACTCAAGTTGCTCTTCCTGGTGGTCACCACTCCTCTCATCAGGCGAGAGCTGATCCTTGACTCTTTGCTAACATAACCTTTTCTGACACTTGTTTATAGATGCCTACATCCTTCTGATGGATTTGGGAGCCTTTAGCAGCTTCATGGATGTTTTCACATTTGTGTCTACTGTAAATCTACTCTCACAGCTCTGGAGGCTGAGGGTGGTAGATATTGCATATCTATCTATCTATCTATCTATCTAGATAACAGGTGTTCTCAGTGGAAATCTACAATCACAGTTTCCCAATTAGCTTATGACTTGCCTAGCTCCTCTAGATACTGCAGTCTGTGAAGGGAGGACTAATGGGATTAAATGTGTTTGGGTTCTCCCTCTTTTAGTAGAAAATTACACTGAATATTTTACAGCCACAGAGGCAAATGTCGTTGGGTTTACCACGGCTGCTTACCCCACTGCAGGAAAATAGCGCCTACTACTGTCCACAAAGTATCATTCAGCATCATGCTCAATGAAATATAGCCTTTCCACAAAACAAACAAACAAAAACCAACAAAAAAACCCCTCAAATCCCCCAAAACCCACCAAATACACAAAAAACCCACCAAATGCACAAAAACCCACATTCCCTCAAAAAAAACCCAACAAAAAAACCAAACCCCAAACAAACCCCCAAACACTTAAACAAAAAACCAAACCAACATTTGTCTCTGGAGCAGGTCCAGAGAAGAGCAATGAGGCTGGTGAAGGGACTCAAGCACAAGTCCTGTGAGGAGAGGCTGAGGGAGCTGAAGCTGTTTAGTCTGGAGAAGAGGAGACCTTCTCACTCACTACAACTCCCTGAAAGGAGGTTGTAGCCAGGTGGGGGTTGGTCTCTTCTCCCAGGCAACCAGCAGTAGGACAAGAGGGCATGGTCTTAAGCTGTGCCAGGGGAGGTTTAGGTCGAATATTAGGAAAAAATTTTTTACAGAGACATTGGAATGGACTGCCCAGGTGGATTCACTGTCCCCGGAGGTTTTTAAGATGAGACTGGATGTGGCACTTAGTGCCATGGTCTAGTAATGACGGTGGTGTTGGATCAAGGGTTGGACTTGATGATCTCTGAGGTCTTTTCCAACCTGGCTGATTCTATGATACTCATGAATATTCTGTGTCTAAAAAGAAACATTTTCTCTTTTTTTGCTAATAGGTTAACTTGGAACAGAGAGATCTTACTGCTAAAGAAGGTAGTTCTGCCTACTTTAAAACTTGTATCAGCAAAGTTTTGATTAATACGACTGTTCTAGGCCTTTCAGATGTACCACAGGGTACCACAAGGGCTCATCCAACATTTATCAGCCTACAAAACCACACAGCCTTCAAGGAGAAGCCCTTCACAAAATGTGCAAACTAGAAACAATTTATTGAAAGGTTGGACCAGATCATCTTTGAAGCCCAACCTGGGCTGTTGTATAATTCTGATTTATTATAGTGGGGAGACATGGTTGGCAGGACATATAATTGTGTCAGTCTTAGCTTGTGGTTCTTGAAGAAAAAGGCAATTTATCAAGTCTTGTGAAATGGCTCAGGTTGCCAAGAAGGCAAACATCATCCTGGCCTATATTAGCAATATTAGAACCAGCAGAACCAGAGCAGTGATCGACCCCCTGCACTTGGCATGGTGAGGTTGCAACTTGAATGTTGGGCCAAGAATTCAGTCTTGGCCTCTCACTACAAGAAAGACACTGAGGTGTAGGAGAGTGACCAGAGACAGGCAACAAAGCTGGTGAAAGGTCTGGAGCACAAGTCTTATGAGGATCTGAGGGGAAAAGGAGGCTCAGGGGTGTGTTGTCACTCTCTACAACATCTGGAAGGAGGCTGTAGCAAGGTGGGGGTTTCTTCACTGAAAGGAACAGGCTGCCCAGGCATAGTGGAGTCACTGTCTCTGGATCCAGTTAAAAAGTGTGTATATGTACTGCTTAGAGACATGGAACAGTGGTGGGTTTGGCGTTGGATTTCATGACCTTAAAGGTCTTTTCCAACTTAAATGATTCTACGATTTTAAATTTGTGTAAATCTACTTCCATGTCTTAGAGACTAAGTAAGATCTGCATTATAAACCTTAGATAGGTATCAGCCCTCCCAAGGCTGTGCATTGAGCCCTTAATTCTGAGAACCGAACAATACCCTTCACCACCATCAAAAGCTAAAACTAAATGACCCATTTCGTACTAGCATCTCTTCGTGCTTCCTGTCTTAAGAAGAAGTTCAAGTTTTTACCATTCATCTCTCCTGTCTACATGGTTTTCCAATTACTAAGAATTTTTGACTAGAACACCCAATCTGCACCCAAATTTGGATGGAAATATTTAACTTCCTGAACATATAGTTATTATCTCCCTCTTCACATGATTAATTACCAACATATCCCCCTTCTTTTGGATTAATGGAGGGTTAAACACATTTATTACATAGTCCTACTTCTGGAAAATGTATGTTTGTTCCAGTTAGAAGTAGTTGTGAAATGAAGCAATTTTCATCAGATGATAGCCTTGATTGAAAACAAGCCAGCTATAAAGAGCAAAAGACAAGCATTGAAAACTTTAATTCTGAAAGGTACCTATAATTCATTGATACTGTCCACCTTAAAACAAGTAATTCCAAGATGAGCAAAGTGTTTTATCCTATTAATTTCAAGGATGATGAACCACATTCTTGAAGCAGCACCCACTGAGTACTTTTTTAAAGGTGAAGAGAAGTCCCTAATGGGATTTCCAAAATCGCATAGAAGCATTACTGCCTGAGAGGTCAATGAAGCATTAAGTCCATTCTTAAATCATACACAGTTACTTCTGACATTATTCAAAATGTCAGTTTTGAGGCACTTCAAAGTTCCCAGGCACTTCAGATCTCTGAAGTGAGTTACAAAGCTAATTTTCTCAGCTGAAGCACTTGAGGATAAAAATTCACAACTTGCCATCCAGTTCTGCAGATCCATGTTCACCAGAAGGCTTTCATAGCTACTCAAGCAGAAGAAAAAGCCATATAACCATAGTAAAGGTATTTCAGAATTGGTCCAACCAATCATACTGAAAACTGCAAAGGGTTTTGCTGATATAAAGTTCGGAAAAACAAAAATGATCTAATCCCTTAGTCTGGTTGACCTGAGCCAACTACAAACAGTCAAGAGGAAGAGAACAACCCAAAAATGAAGGAAAAACATTTAATGGACACAAATCAAGTTTCACATGCTACATAAACATGACCAACATGCAAATCCAAATTTTCTTTCCCAATGTAGATATTAAAAAACCACCATGCTATTTCTGTTATTCAATTTTTTTCAGAAAATCTCTGCTATAAAAAAGAAAGGAATTAAGTTCTCTATCTTTCTTTGCTCCTATGCCCATTTTGAAGAACAGAATAATGACACAGGAGCCTCTGTGGTTAGGCAGTTGCCTGGCAGCATCAACAGAAAATAGGAACTGATGATATAATTCCCAGCTTTTTTTTTTTAATTATTATTAATTTTTGATTGATCTTTCTAAAGTTTCCATTGTCATAACAAGACACTAAAGGAAATTAAAAACATAGGTTTTAAAGTGGAAAATATTTCTCCTGTTCTTTGCTGTCAAGAAAACTATATTTTCTGTAGGAGACGGGTAAAATGTAACCTCTTTTCCCAATGAACCAAAATTAATAAAAAACATGAAACTATATAATTTAAAAAGATTTGTCTCTCTCTGATGAAAGCAATCAGTCAAAATTGGCAGTTCCCAATGCACTGAAAACATTTTTCAGTAAGAACATTCTTATCAGTTTTGACAGGAATGGATATTTTGAGCAAAAGGGAGATGTGCTCATCCCTGATAAAACTGTGAAGAGAAATACTACAGAGCATCAAGGTCCCAAGGGGAATTTCTGTTTGACATCAATTCTTCTCCCCAGGGTTCCGTTTCTCCTCTTCTGCCACCCTGCCTTTTCCCTTTGTCCCCACACTGTTCCCAATGCAGGAGCACTCTCTTCACTCCAGAGTGCTCAGAGGCTTGAAAGACTTTTTTGGGTTCAAATCCCTCCTCTAGCCCTGCAAATGTCACTGCTAAGAGCCATCCAACCTGTGTGCTGGAAACTGGATAAACCTGTATCTTTATTTGAGTTGAATTTTAACAAAGACACTTAACCTTATTATTCTAGACTTGGAAATCTGGACACCCACTTGTCTTACAGCCTAAAATAATTTTAGTTTTTACAAGAGGTACTGCTATGCTCAAATGCCTGATCCACTGGAGCTCAGCAGACATGTCTGACTGTGCTGCTAACAAGAAATAGGTGGGATAATATGTCTCTATTGCATTATGCTTGCCTTGGCTTTGTGGGCATTAGTCTGAAGTTTGAGTTCTGTGTCATTTTGCTCATACACCTGGATCCTGTCTCTCCTGTATTCCTGCTGGATATCCTGCTCCACAGGTGAAGAATTCGAGGGGAACGGATTGCTCATAATGCTGACTGTAGTAGCAACTGCTCTGCTATGCATTTATCAGGAATCACTAGAAGGAGGACTTTAACCCTGGTCTTCCACATTCCTGGGGCAGCATCCACCAAATTAATCTCTGGCTTCTTTGCACTAATGAACAAACTCATTCAGTCAAAGAGCCCAGGGTCAGGGCAGGTAGCTGGACAGCCCAGCACCAGGACTTAGATTTCACTCCCCCTCCATCTGAATCAGAGAGTCCAAAACCTGATAAATTCTTCAGATGTTGGAGAATTTACACTATTGATTACTTTGAGTCAGTCTGCCTTTCTTTCCACAGCCTCAGATTTTAAAAGAAATGTTCCATTCAAAAGCAGAGAGGGCATTTCTTCAAGACTTTTAAATTTTTTAAAATTCAGGAATACAATTATGGAGGGAGACTTTTTCCATTTTCCATTAGACTTGAACACGTATTTAGTTTGACTTTTAAGCTAAACAGAAGTACATTTTAAGTAAAGCACAGTTCTCTATTAACACTAGTTTTATTGTGATAACATGCAAATCCCCGACACTTTGCAGCCAAATTAAATTTCAGTGAAATTCAACAAAAGATTTACAGAAGCTACCAGAAGGTAAAGAATCAGTCCCTGTATCTTAATCTATTGCATAGCACTAAATGAAGGAAGGAAATGGTACTCTTCAGCAGGCTTACAGCACAGTTTAAGCACTGCGCTGAACTGGAACAGCAGGTCTCAGTTCACCAAGGCATTTAATTACCTCTTCATCTTTAGTACTAAGCAGTTTACTTCATTTCTAGCAGGCTGATTATATATTTAAAGTTGCTTTAGAAAGAGTAGCATGGTAGCACTGTGCCAGATCCATCTTTTCCATCAACACTAAAGGCAAGGCAGTCAGACACAGCAACATTTATTTTCAACTCACTAGAAAATACACCATCAATAATGTCTCTGTAAATTGCAAGGATATCTTTCAGTCACATCATAAATTAAATGTCAGCCTTTAGAAACAGCTACACAGATCACAGCCTAAAGTACCTGGTGCTGATACATATACATCTTTAAAATCACATTACACAGCTCTACCTTTGATCGTGATCACAAAGGGAACAGGTGAACCCATCATTTACCTCAAGTAGTTGACTGAGAAGCTAACCAAGAAGGAAATACTTTATGTGCTCTTGGTTATTAAATGGTGTTAGTAAGTGTCAGAAGAGCTGTATAACTTTCTCTTTTTACCTAATGAAACAAAAGGGAAATAAAGGATGCAAAAAATAAGTTTTAACTTTATAAGAAGAGACAGCAACTTCCTGAAGATCAAAATACATGCTTGGAACATATGTTGTTCCCTGATGCAAATGTAAGAAAAAAATTATATAGTGTATTACAAAGACACACCAGTACTGTGATCAACAAGTGGTCTCAGATGAAGTGGAAGTAGCAATTATTTTACCAGAATGACAGCAAAAAGTGCAAAACAGCTTTCCCAACTCTGAACAAATAGCACGACTATGGAATGTTGCTTATAACCCTTAATAATCTGTGAAATAAAAACCTGTATGCACTGACTCCACAGGGAAAGTCCTGCCATTTGCACTGGCAGAAGTAGAGGAACAATGCATCTGTGAGGCATTAAGGCCAGAGGCCTTCAACCCTGTTCACATGAAATGCTTTGTGCTACAGATGTCCCTTGGATTAAAAGAGACAACATTTCCTCCTAAAGACAATCAAATCAAAATGAGTTAGGACATAACCATACAATCCTAATGGAAAAATGCAGGGGGCTCAAAGTGTCCGGGGTTACCCAGGTGCCCCACTCAGGCTACCTGTTTTTCTGCATGCTCATGGCTCTGTCCTTTCTCCAAGGCATCACTAGGTGCCTGGAATGCAAAGACAGCCTTGGCATGAACATCCTGGTGCAAAGAGCAATTGATGTGAGAGCCTGGTACGGTATCTTACTCCTCCACTGGGAGGAAACAACCTAAAACATCTTCAGAAGAGAAGAGAAACGTACAGGAGGTGGGTGTATGCTAATAGGGATATGGAGGCAGAGCAAAATGCACCACATCCTCAAATGTCCACAGGTCATAGTAAAACAAGTGTGGGAGCAGGAATAAAGTCCTCTAAACTTCAAAAGCTTTAGCACAGAGCCTTTGAGGATGAACCCATCCTGAATTGCAAGGAGCACTGGAAGTAACATGAGAACCACTTTATTTCTGCAGTGCTGTTTTCTACACCACTAAGTTATAAGACAGTACTCTGAGCTATCAACTCCCTTTTGTTCACTTGTTTGTTGCATGGTTATTCACAGGAATGGCAGCTTTTATTTCAACAGTGTAGATAAAAGTATTGCACTGAAATTTAAATGTCAAAGAATACATACTCAAATGTCAAGTACCAACAGACAAATGCCAACACAGAAATGTCAGAAATACACCCGTGTCTCCCACCGAATATAACTACATCTGCACAAATGCAAGTCACAGTATGATGTGTAAAAGCAAGAGTTTTTATTCAGTTCCTTAGGGACTATAATACCACTTGTGTCAATAAAATCAGTATCTGGCAGCCATCTGAATGTATTACTCCAAGAACCTGACTCTGGTAACAAGTATAGACTACACGATCTATGGTCTGCAAGGTGATGGATAACATTTACAGTCATAATGGTGCAAAATTTCTATTTCAGGTAAATCCCACTCCTGAATTTGCTAACTCGTTGCTAGATGACGGAGCCCTACACAATGAACTCTCACATGAATTCTCCCACTGCTTTCCAGGTATGACCTCAGCCCATGAAAGTTGAAGGCAGGGACTTAAAGACACTTTCTTCTAGATACATGGCTTAATTTGTCCAAATAAAACAAACATAAATATGAATTCTTGGTGCATCCTAAACTATTTGCTTTTTTGAATCCTAGGAATATTCTGCACTTATTAATATAAGTGCAGAAGTATAAATGACTCCAGAATACAAGGAGAACTGACTTCAAGCAGGATTTGAACTCTTGAGAAACTTAAGTGCAAAGCTCTATTCTCTTTGACCAACTTGAAATCTACATCCTTACAAAGACAGTGAATGTCTCTTTGTCCTTGAACTATCATAAAGAGTAAACAAGAAAGGTTCAAAAAGCCTTTTCTACTATCCCATTGTCTTGCACAACTTACATGTGCCCATGGTCATTAACATCTTTTCTAAAAGTAAACTGTATCATAGCTTAAATTAGCACTGCAATTCTAAATTCTACCATCAGAAAAGAGCTAGAAAAGTTAGAAAGTATTCTCGTGCTTCTATATTTCCAAGACCTTTCTGTGAGTCTCTCTTTCTCTTCTATATTTTTGGGAATGGAAGAACATAATTTAGTGCTTCACTCAGGCATTCACCCAGACAGGCCTGAAGTCAAAAAAACCCCAGTCAAAGTCAACCCATAAGTAGCTGCTCAATGCATAGCATGGTAAATAAGTCAAAATATGTTGAAACAAGCAGAACTTACAGGTAAGGGAATAAGGACTTATCCAACATTCTGGTCTCCTAAAGACTTTGTGAAGTACCTCCAAATATCAACAAGATCCAGTTCTGTCTAGTTTCTAAGCATCTGTCAGGGTCTCTGCTCAAGGTGACATAATTACAGGCACATGTGTACATTAGGGTATTGACAAGAGATAAAACAGCAATAACAATTCCAAGATAAAACAATAACAATTCCAACGAATAGCGGAGAAGAAATTTCAGTTTCAAGACGCTTTAGACTTCTTATTTATCTCTTCCTTCTTTCACAGCACTTATCTGTTACTCCAGAAGCTAGGCAGACAAATTATGTACTTCATCTTACAGTGACGCTGACACATGGAATCAGTTTACAAATATTAAGAAAACTCTACCATTTGCTTTCAGACAACCACTTCAAGTTCCTCACATATAAAACTCAGTATGATCTGATACACTTGCTATTTTTCAGGAAATCTGTCCTCGAAGGGAAGTTGTTCTTGGAAAATCCTATTAGTCTCTCATTTGCCTATGAAGTACCATATGATTTTTGCCATATCAGATGAGCAGTTGTTCAAAGTTAAGGATACGCATTGCAAATAGAGACCTGTCCCAATAATTTCTTATGCAGGACTTAAATTTAGTTATAGATTGGCAAAACTCAAATACCAAGAAAGAGTAATTTTGCTGGAGATGTATGCCATTCCCTGTAATAATCTAAGTCCAAGCATTTGGACTGTGTCTGGCAGCTGAATAGACAACATTACCTTTTTCTGTAAAACTTAATTCCTACCAAAACACCATGTAGTTATATACTGAAGAGACCACACAAATTTTATCTAGGCTGCAACAGATTTTCTCTTTCCATACCCATGAATTTCATTCATCTAACAGGTATAGGAACCCACTTTGACCATAATTATCAGAGACCAATTTGGGTGCTCTAAACACAGTTCAACGTAAAAGTCACTATTTTGGATATGGGTTGCAAGGGTTACAAAACAACAGCTTTCACGGGTCTTTTGGGACATTCAACCAGCAGCTTAACACATTACAAATGACATCTTGATCAACACAACCTACTCCAAGGTGTTTTTAAATAATAAAATAGACAGGTATCTCAAAGTTCAAGGCTTTTCTCCCATTTCTCACTCCTTTAATGATACACAACACCATGTCATCTGCTACCAAATGCTTTTCTATTAACATGGAACACAAGAGAGGTTTTTAAAAAATCAGTGAAAATAATCTCTTGTTTGAATATATGTAACCTCACCTTGCGGATTCCTCTGCCAAGATCTTCTCCATAGTTTGTCCCCAAAATTTCAAAATGCACATTGGGATTCCCCCCATTTTCTGCAAATTCCAGTTCTCCAGTCAAGCCATTCACTCCACCCTGTTGGAAGAAAAAGGAAAATGGAATGAAAACTCACGAGTCGGTAATTATAACAACCTTTTGTTTCTTGAGGGGATTTATGCACTAACTATGTAGAATAACCATGCAGAACTACCAGAACTAGGATAGTTTTCCAAAGACCACGTTTCCCTAAAAATTCAAAAGTTTAAATTGTTCCTGTATCACTTAAGTTCTTTACAGAAGAATTAAACTCAGCAACATTAGCAATAGTCTTACTCTTAGAATATTTGCACTCCAACTTTTGTTCTTTGACCCATCAGCATATATGTATTCACACTCTAGCCTCCAAAAATAAAAAACCATAAAATTTTGCAACTAATTTTATTGAAAGCAAAGTTAGACACACATATATAAAAGAAATTGCACCCAAAAAAAAAAATTGTTGATTTTTGCTTTATTCCCCCAAATAAAGGACTTCCACATAAAGTCAGGATGAGTTTTAGATATATTTACACGCTTTTTGAGCTCATCATATGTGATTTGCACAAATGACGAAGGGCTTGTCTAGCTGAACGTAGTGATTTTTCTGTTTTCCTCCACAACTCTTCTTTGCTACTGAGAATACATGATATGGGTAACAATGCAGCATATTTTCAAGCTTGCTTTAATTTTTTCAAATTTTAGTTGGAAGGGGTTAAAACAGTACAGACAAAGCAGCGAATATTTCCTACAAAGAATTAGAGTTGAAAGGGCTATACATGCCACAGCCATACTCAAAATATATTCCAGAGTTAATTCAACATGACATACATTTCATCTTTGTATAAGAACTGTGATGACCTGAACTGTAAAATCAACAGAACCATGTGAAATACCTGTAATGAAAACCTTTACCCATAAAAAATTTCTTCAGTTTATAGATTCAGGGAAAATTAGATGTTTAACCCTCTTCTTTAAAAACTGTGAACAATATTTTAAGTATGTACAAGAAAAATATCTGCCTCTGGTGTAAAAGCATATGAAATTTATAGATTTTCCCCCAAAACACAAGGCAAGAACATTGGTGTTTCACCTAAGAGCTTTATTATTTAAACTGGAAAACTTGTAATATAAGCTACCTAGCTAAGACCATAAGCTTTGTTGAAACATGATTTTAAAAGCTCTATTCTTGTATCTGCAGTTTGGAGAAAATCCAGGAAGGAATACAGAATTTGCATCTCCATTGCAGATTGCTATGAAGTAATAAAATGTTGTCATCCTTTTATAAAACATTACTATGATTATAACAAACATAATGAAATTGATAATTGAGATAATACTTTTAAAATTTACTAGAGACTACTAGAGACTAGTATTAACAGGAAATAATACAGAAATATTTCATGAAGTGCCATTTTCGGTTAAAACCAAGACAATGCTTTATGTATGTAAATTTTTCATGCTTTAAAAAAAATATTTTCTATAATATTTACTTTTTTATTACATTCAAGAACAAAATAATTTTAAAAGAATGGAAAAACACTCCAAAATCCTAAGTAAGAGTACATGTGCACAGCCTTTTGCAGGAAGACTCCAGGTCATTTCACAATTGGTGAGAACAAACCAGGCAAATTTGACACACGTTGCTGTGGTTAGCATGACACTCAGGTTATTTATTATCTTCAGTAAAATCCTATAGTAACCACACCTTCATGTCTTTTAGATTAGGTTAGAACATCTCTGTCTGGTTCAGAGTAAAGAAACAGTGAGTTTTTGTTTACCTGCAAAATCACTTGAAAATACGCTTTTGTAAATAACTGCTTTTCACACATATAAACGTTTCCCACTAACTTAAATTTGACTTCATCCTACTCATGAACCAGAAAGAAAAAGTTGTTCCACATAACTTTTGTTCATAGGGTCTTATCTGACTTTTTGATTAATTAAAGCAGAATTTCATGTGATGTCAAAATGCCTGCAAAGCAGCACAGACCTGCAAGACTTAGGATGCCCAGCTAATCGCTCAAAGCCTCCATCTGGCCAGCTTGCCCTCTCTGACACCATATATACACCTGTTCCCAGTCCTGCACCACTCTGACTCCTTAGCAGACACTGATTTTGTTATATTATACTTAATATTTCCTGCATTACTTCCTATATTCCCCCACAACCTGCGGGTCTTAGGTAGGTAAGGTATGAAAATTAATTAAACTGTTATAGACCACCTGAGCAGCACAATGATTTCAAGTGAGCCAAAAGCAGGACCTGGAAAAAGGAAGGGAAAACTCTGGAACAAAATGATAGAAGAAAGGAAATGTGCACAAAAAAATTTACAATGTCTTAACACAGATGCTTTGTACAGTGGAAAATATAGAAAACAGAAATATAAAATATTGGATTTTCAATCTAAAAAATGAAAGTGACTTTATTTTCAAGATTGAGAGTGGTCTCAATAATTTAAGGAACATGAAGATAGAATGTAAATGATTTTTTGAGACTTGAGACAGCACTTTAAATTTTTTATTATATTCTATAACCTTTGTCCTTATTTGAGCAAATATGATGAAAAAATAATTTAAAGAAACATTTCACCTCAGTTACATTTGAAGTAATCAAATCCTTTTATTAAGAAAACATAGAATTTTTTGGTAATATATGTCCTCTAACATATAGTAAAGGCTAACAGACTTATCTAACATATTTTGGAATTTAATCTTTATCCAAAAATATTGTATAAGTTTATTTACCTATATTTGTAAATGGCTGCAACTGTTGGGGCAAGATACAAACTGTAAATTTGCTAGTTTTATTTGTCTGGGAATCCAGTGGTAACCATAACAACATCTTTTCTCATTTATCTATTCTGACAATTCTATCATTCTTTGAAAATTTCTCACATAGGAGTGTCTTTGATCAGAGCTTCTTTTCCCAGACTTTACATCTGCAAATCATGTAAAAAGAGCTCAGATTAGATGAGAACGCTCCTGGCTTGGGAAGAGCAGAGGCAGAAAGACAAAACAGTGAAGAACTGCCCATATATCGCCAACAACAAAATTAAATTTATAGAAAATTTCTTGGAGGTCCTTATTTCTCTTCCCTACCTGGGACCTATCCTGTTGGACCTGTAGGCCATGCAATCCTGTTATTGCTCTCTCATCCTCATTGTCCCATACAGCCTTTTTACAGGGCTTACGCCAATTTGGTTTATTGCTTAGGGCTGATAGAGTGGGACAGCCTAGGAAGATTTTCAGGACACTGCTCCAATTTTTACACATAGCCTTTCACAGTGTGATCTCTCTGAAACACTTACTTGATTTATGGCATGTGTTTTATCCCTCTGCTAGTGCATAGTGGAAGGAGATCACAGAGGAAATGACCATCTGTATGACAGCTACTGCTCCAGCAACTTCTTGATGAGATTTTTCCAAGTGATTTCAGTGTTAATTATGATAATGGGCAAGAGTCAAAGAAATTTTTCATTCCATTTAACTTACAGAAACAATGCTATTTTGGGGAAAATGAAGACACATTTGTTACCTATCTCCTCAAATTCCACTAAGGTTGAGCTGCAACCATGAAATTTCTTGACACATATAAAACTGAACAGTGAAATGTCAGTTGTTAGGACAAAAATGTTTTACTTATGTCTCTGATCACTGCTCTGGGCTTTGCAGAGCTGTTATAAAGCTTGGCAATATAGTTAAAGCCTACTTGAGTCCCATCTAGACTGGCAAGATAAACTACAGTTTATATATGCTTAGGCACCACTATACTGTAAGTCCCTGAAGAAAGCACTATTTACCTAGCAGTCAGGACCTCACTTGGGAATGTCAGCTTGCCAATCATCAGCTATAAAATATTATACTTTCTCTCACAGCTTCTGTTCAAACTTCCTCCTTTTTTCAACATATGGGTATTCTCAGAAAGTAGCTACTTTGCATTAAGGATAAAAAAAGTGTGGCTATAGGCAGGAAAAAATGCTATAAACATTAAATATGAGTTTTACATTTTATTCTTGAAAAAATCTGATCTTGAGAACATTGTTGAGTTTTCAACTCAATACACCATTTTTAGCTGCTAGCACAGACAGTCCAATCTACTACCGGACAAACAACTGGGAATCTTTTTTGCAAGTCACCACTGAATGTCACGACATTTCTGAGACCAGAACTAGTTGACAATTCCAACTATGAAACAGCACAATGTACAGCTCGTTTCCCACAAAGGAATAGGCTGTATGATGCTGCTAGCACTAAAAATTGCTGTTTGTCAGTGAGCTAAACAAGTGTGACTGGGAAGAGACCCAATATGTGTGAGAGAAGATATATGCAGGAACTTGATGTCGTTTTCCTGAGTTGATCTTCCACATAATCCTTCTTACATTTATTCTCGGGCTATGCAGGAAGATTAATTTTTCCAACAGTAGAATTATTTTCTAGTGGTGTTTATTTCTATGACTGTGAAATAGCTTTACTGAGAAATAAACAAGTGAGCATGTGTTTGGAGATAGCTGGTATTACAGAAGTGAATTTAAACCAATTGCTAAAGCTGGCCAAATTCATTAGAAGGATTGTGTTTCCTGATGAATTTAACTATTTATTCTGTTCCAGAATGGGTAGAAACAGATATTAGATTTAAATAATTGTAGTGGGCTTAAAATGTTTTCTTTAGGCTTTGTCCAATCAGCTGAACCCACACAGAAAAAACCAGCTTTTGGAGTTGTTTGTAGAAATAGTGCTGCGCGACTCAAAAGTAACAAATGACAATAAGGAATGATTTAGACAGCTATTCTGCCATTTCAAGAAATGTTTGAAACTCTAATTCCCTCCCATTCCCTACTCTCTTCTATAGCTCATAAAGAGCTACCATTAAGAAACCAGTTGATTTATTTTTAACAACTGCTGGTGCAGGTAGAACATCAGCATCCCTTTCTCTTACTTCTTCAGTGTGTAACTTTATAAAGATTTCCCAACTCTTTTCTTATTTCCCCCTCCAGAAATCAAAGAAAGATTTCCGTCTGCAGCTAAAACACTGCCAGATATTCCTGTTTCTGGATCTTGAAATCTAAAAGACAGATATTTCTTCTGTAGAAGCTTCCTCTAGAACTAGTTTTTTCCTGCTTGTTTTTAGTAGTAAAAGCTCAGTGGTGCTTCTGCTTCCCTGCTGCCAAGAGAACAACTACTTCAGTTGCTGGTCCTCTCCTAAGGCAGGAAGCCTGGAATCAGACATCTCTTCCTTAATTCTTTTTCCTCCACCACCATATTTGACTAAAATTTGACTTCCAGTGAAACTACACTGAGATGATGGACAATCTGAGACAAGATGGTGATTTCAGCTCTACAATACAGATCATCATGAAGAGAGAATTAAGGTTGTGCAGAGGATGGAAGTTCTTTTTCCAGGAAGTATTTAAAAATTTTCAGAATGTATCTTCATCCTGAACTATAAGAGTTTCTTCTTATTATATTCCATTATACACACCATTGAAACAGTGGTAAGTTCAAAATGAAAATGCAGAACTTTTTATTCAGAAATTGGTAACTTTTTCCTATTTTCTTTCAGAATTAAGGAAAACTGGTATGTTTTTGAGAAAAAAAAATCGTATGTCAGTTGGTTTTAGAGGATTCTCCAGAATGATGGAAGAAAAAAAGATGTGTAAAGAAAAAGGCAAGATGAAAAACAAGCATTCTCAAGAAGAGAGATTAAATGTTTATTATTTTCCTCTTCATTAGTTTTTAATTTTACTGTTTTTCTGTTCCCTCATCAGGCATTCCTCAATAGCAAATTTTTAATGTCAAAAGTAAACAATTTTGATCCTGCAGTTCCTCTACATAAGTACTGTAGTGAAAGAAAAGGTAAAGTAGGCCACAAAACTAAAGGAGGATTCACGCTTTTGTGCAATTCCAGCTCTCAGCTGCAATCTTTAGCTTTCCTCTGCCTATGGATTGAAATGCTACTGACACACACACACAGAGGAAATTTCTGTATTTCATTTGGATTAAATCTTGCCTTTCCGTTTTAGCATGTTACTTCTCAAAATTCATCTCCATCAGCACAATGCAGTGTAAGGAGTATTTCAGTTATTCAATTTACACTAATAAAACAGTTTCTTATCAAAGCCATCTCATTGAAACAGCAGAGAAACCCAAAAGTAACAGGATGCCAGTGTGATGAGCTGCACATATCAGGAATTTTCTTGGCATTTGATTCATTTTTTAGCAAGTTAACAACTCTGGAATTTCCACTTGCTCCTGCCTTCTTGAATGTTTTCATATTTCTCCTAGCCATTTCCTTCCGTGTTTCAGGGTTAATCTTCAACACAGTACAGCTCTTCTGTGAAAGGTCACAGAAGGAATTTGTGTTATTAATCACATCATTTTAGGAGATGTGCTGGGAGCATGGTAGGGGAGGGTAGCCCAGCTTGTCACTAGTCCATCTCTGACAGGACTTCTTCCATCCTACATATGGCAAATCCATTGCCACAGAGATGAGAATTGGAAAAAGATAAACTGGATACCTAGGATGATGTGGCAATGAATGGAATAAACTGTTTGAGATGCAAAGAAACAGTAACGTGGTGTGTCTATATAAGAGAACAGGATCAGTCTTGCATCCACAAACAACTTAACAAAGAAAATAATCATAATACAAAAGAGTAAGCAGTCCTTTCCATGGTGTAGTACTCCTCCATTTAGAGATGATAGCAGGGTTACCAGACTTCGCCTGAAACTCCAGCTCAGATAGTAAATTCTAATTCTAAAGTGGAAGAGGGTATTTTGACCTTTCCAGCTCAAGTATCGTATTCGGATTTGTTTAAATAGAAATAGCATTTAGTTTATCAATTAAAAAGTGTGCAATAGTATTTACAAAATCCAAGTTGAGAAGAGAACCAGTCTTGGCTGAAACATAGCTTAAAATACACTGGACTGCCAAATGTGAATTTGAAATTGCTCTGATAGGTTAAGAGCAATACAGTTTAGAGCCCCTTAAAGCCATATCCTGCCCCTAAAATAAGAAACATGTCCTGTATTATACTTGCAGTCTCATGACTTCAAACTGTTAGAATGGAAACTGGGAACAGGCACCAAAGAAAGCTTTGAACTGTTATTTTGGAGTTAATGCAGATTAAACCAGCACTGGGTGAAATACAAGCAGTGCTCAAAGGAGCCGTACATTTTGCCTGCATTATCATAATTTCTGGTATAGTTAAATACCTAATGCAGAACGACAACTTCTTGAGACAACATTATATTTTTACATTACTTTTATGTCCTTTAGTGAAATCCATAAATAAAGTATAATTTTTCAATTTTTCTTTTTTTTTTTACTGTCCTGGGTTTTTTTGTACTTACAATGTTAGCACTGCCAGCACTTTAAATGTAAGTATACATTACCAAGAAGTACGTGCAGACAAGTGGGAAGGCAGTTTTATGAAAGACATCAATAACATAAGGAGAATGAGGTGAATAACTTACAGGGAAGGGTAAACTATGAGCCTGTGTATATTGACTAAATACTGACCTGGAAGGCTGTAATATTTGTTTGTAAGTATGTGGAGGCTGTAAATATCATGAAGAAAGAAAATAATTAAGAAAAATTATCTTTAAGGACTGAAGAACAGGAAAAGGATCTTGGGCAATGAGCATGATTAAGGTATGAAATAATAATCACAGGGAAGCAGTGAGAGTTTGACATTGGATAAAGCACTGTAGAGACAGTTACAGGAACAGTTCTGCAATGGTAGGATATAGCCTACATAAGTTGAGGTTTTCCTCACTCTCTTTTCTGTGATTTCACTATAGTAATGTCAAAAGCAGCACAACAGTGAATTCCACAGAACGTTGCCCAAATGAAATTCTGCAATTTTTTCTTTCTTCTTTTACAAATAGTAAATCTATTTCCTTTTTTTCCTAACCTGTGACACTTTTTCAACAGTGACTCTTTTTCATCTGTGACACTTTTTCTTATTTGAACATCCTACTGGTTTGGTCGTTTTAGCAAACAAACTCATTGAATTTATTTCAATATGATTATTTATGACACAGAAAAAACCAAACAACCACCAAACAGCCAAAACCAAATAAAGACTAGTTTCACTCAGGAACTGTGAAAATATAAAAACTATACTGCTGGTACTGACAAGAGTAATATATAACCCAACAGGAAATACTGCTTAATGTGAGCATTTTAGAAATCAAAGATGAGGAAACACAGGGAAAAGGTACCTTCTTGATGGTTTCCAACATCGATCGTCCTCCTTGCCAGGGTTTAGAGTTCTTCCTGATGCAGGTGAGGCTGGCCATGCTGTGCCACTTCCTGTCCTCCAGTTTCTTATGAAAGGCATTTGCCAGCAGGAGGACAGTGTCATATATATACAGGTTTGAAATCTGTAAGGAGACAAAAAGGGAAGGATTAGCATTTTTATTTGTAATCTCCTGCCAGCAGCCAGAATTTATCATTTGTTTTGCTTCACCCATAATCCTCTGGTAATTAAACACCTTATTTGATATTAAGAAGAATCTGTAAGAGTCAAAATGTCATACCTTTGGGCTCTGGTAAAATCTGTATCCAGGGCCTGTAAGGCTGGAAGTGATTTGCAGCAACCAGCTACACACACGAGAAGTACAGACAGCCCAATCACTGGCACAGCTCCACTTGCCAGATTTAAAGCCCTACTCTTGAACGTAAACCGATTTTCTTTTATTTTAAACCAATTGCTTGCAAATTTCGATTTTTCAGTCACCAGATACTTGGACACCATTAAATTATCTTCAAGGCTGTTTTGTTCTTTTGAAAAACAGAAATTCAGAAAATTTAAAATAATTTAATTGTGTTTTTTGCTCCTGATTTTTGTAGTCAATTCTGATTGAGGCAATTTCTGGCATGAAATATAATTCAGTGTGCAGAGTGCAATTGTATGTAGATTCTGCAATTTGTAGTGTTTCCTGTTGAAGTATTTGGCATTGGTTGCTAATTCCTCACAGGATAAAATTTTTACAGAGTAAATGCATATGTGTTTCACTGCAAGCATAGTTACATGCACACAGTGTGAGGAAGTTCCAGTTTGGGATCAAAGACAAAACAGATGAACTCAAGAAAAGATATCACTTGTGTGCCAGTTCCACTTACCCATGTACTATTTTTATATATATACTTTTAAATGCCCACAGTACAAAGTCAGAAGCAAAAGATACAATTAAACGTAAAAGAACAGAAGCTCAGAATTCATAAACGCTTCTGAAACAAGTAATTTATAATACAGCTTTATATCAGTCTTTTCTGTCCTCAGATGGCAGGAACATTTAAGTTACTGATGGTATCATAAAAAAAAAATCCCTCAGCTGTCCTGAACGGAGGTTCTCTTCAAGAAAAATTATGTTCAGAAATGAAAAGGACCTTCGGGAATATTATTTTTAGATAACCTATTGGTCATTCGAAGTTATTGAGGGAAACTCAGTTTCCTCATCTGCCTGATAACGGGGTCTGTAGGGCATTCCTAGTGCCTGACAACAAATTAGCCAGTGGTAATTTGCTAACTGAGGCAAGGTTGCTGCGTTTTTTTCTCCATCAGTCACAGACAAGCCAAAAAACACTTTCTCAGATTTGTGGAATATGTTGACTGCTCTCTGTAAAGGTTTTTTTACACAGATACAGATGGTGTGTTCAAAATCTTTTAGCAGAAGGAAGCTTACAATAGAAAGTACATCAACTTTGTGGAGAATGCCCCTATTCTGCTGTTTAAATATATCCAAAGACTGGGAAAGTCCCACTGCTGTTGGGAGAGGCTATATGACAAACAAGCACAATAATGCTGAACATGTGAGACAATGATTGGTAAAGCCACATATCATCTAAAAAAACCGGGGGGGGGGGGGGGGGAACCTAAGGGAAAAAACCCCACCTCTCTTCCTGCCTAATTACTCTTTTCCATATAATTTACTTTTATGTTTTTATTTTCTTTTGTAAATTCTATCTTTATGCTGGCTTTGCTTGTGTCATTCACTATACTGTTCCTAGGAGGGTTATGTGACAGATTCCTTCCCTGCCGAGCACCCAGGAAAGAAGGAGTTTTTCTCCTTACTTGGCCAGAATTATTTCAGACTTTTTGCCTTCCATATTTTGTCAAAGGATACCTAATTGTCTGCAGCTTTCCCTTCTGATAAACTCCCAGAATCCTCTATTACCTTTACAACTCTACGTTGTTAGTACCACAGATACACAAAACCTCTGATCCTTATTGCCCTTTTTCTCCATCTTCCTAGAAGACACTTCTTTATTCTTACTCGAGCTTCTCCAGTGGCTATGAACATTTCCATTTCAGTATTCACCCAGGAACAAATTTACTTTGCATCTGCAGATGCATAGCCCAGGCATCACCGTGCATGACAGGATTAAAAACACGGACTGAGGATCTGGGTTCAGATTAATCAAGCACTTTTAAAACAACTTGGATGATTTGCCTGTGTATTGTAAACCTACAGAGAATTCAAAGCATTTCAGCTAAAACTATATTTCTCCAATGAAGTCAGCACTAGAGGGACATTTGCTGGAACGGGGAGGAAAGGAATTATCACTGTGCAGTGAGGCAAGGTTTTTTTTTTTTACGTAAGCCTTTGCCAAAGGGATAAAAACATCCCTTTCAGGGGATTGCCAAAAGGAGAGAGAGGCAATAAGGTCATTAACGAGACTAAATTGGTACATGAAGGGCTTCAGATGCCAAGTCATCATTTCCCAACAAACTAACACTGCTTTCAAGGTAGCTTCTGTAACCTACTGTCATGGGAATAGAAGACAATTGTCACAGTTCATGAGAAAGGATGCATTCACTAATCTAAGAGTAATATAGCTGGGCCTTCATCAAGTATTAACAGGGCTCAGGAGGACAGAATTCAGCAATTATTAAGCATTGTTATTCCTTCACTAATAGTTCAACTTAACATTTACAGCAATCAATCACTGATAATGCTATGATAAAGACACCACAATTAATTCCTGTTTCTCAAAATCACCCTTCCCTGTCACTACCACAAGTATGCTTCATTAGTAACTGTCCTGATGAACAGAGCAGGGTTGTAATTTAAAGTCACTTTACACCTTTATTAATTTCCCACATAAATTTATTGGGGCATTTAATGCATTGCCTCATATCCCTTACTGATCCTTTATGTATTCCAACTCTCTTAGATGGGAGGGGGGACACTTGCATTACCAAGTAGTATTTAACTGGATAACTTTCTGTTGATGTAATTCAAAATTCAGATGTGATTTTTTTGTTCCAGAGCATAGAAGAAAGCTATTTAGCAATCAGATTAGGCATGAGTGATTAATCTGGATTAACAGTGGTCATTTTACGCATACCTATGATATTGCACATGTTTTTAGATAAAAAGGTTACGGTACTAAATACTTCTGTGAATCCAGTTTTTAACTTCCCATCTCCAAAATTATAAAAATTTATATAATAATATAAATTTATATAAAATAATTTATATAGTTTCAACTAGAAAAATTCCAGAGACACAATGAGGCATCTTCACCAAAATATTTTTCAGTGTTTTAATAAAGATGTTGAAAAAAATTAATTATTCACACAGACTTTAGAGAGAGTAATTCAGAAAAAAATAAATCAAAAAATCCACCCTTATAATTTCCAGAGAATGTTTCTGATTAGTCACACTTCAATGTCATAAAAAAAAAGAGCATTAGTAATTTCAATTTATAAACTGTTCCAACTCCCCACTGGATTAGAAACTAATTTATAATATTGTTGAGTAGAACAAAGAAGCAGCAAACAAACCCCACAGCTACTCAAAGGTCTGTGCATCATATGAAGACACAGGGGAAACTGTGTCAGAGTTTTCCTTCCTGTCAGTTTCTAATGTTGCCTCACTCAGCTAAGAATGAAGCACAGCCATCTCAGGGAAAGGATGAAAAAAGCAAGTTAACTGTTTCTCATTAACAGTTAAGCCAGTAAAGCTTCCATCATTCCTTTGACACAAAACGTTACGAAAGCTTTCAATAGAAATGTTATAGCTCTCCAAGTTATATGTTGATCATGAAGCACAGGTTAAGGCATAGGATCCTATCAAACACATTAAATGGAATTTGCCAATTTGTAGAGAAAAAATTTTGATTTCTTGAACTTATCTTTCCTTGAGTCAGTCAACTGTTAAAATGTAAATGAAAATGAAGAGAAAGATAAATTAACATATGAAGCTTCCCATTCATACATGATTTTTGTTTTCTGCCTTGATGTAGTTAGTAACTGTTCACGAAAACTGCTCTTTGCAATCTCTAGTGCCTTCATGTAATCACACCCTCAGCTTTAACACATTGTCTGTAGACTACCCTTAGGACCATGCTGCCATAACAGTATGGCACAGCCTAAAGGATTTTTGCACTTCCTAAAAAGTCTCTAGAGATATCCAGTGCATCTATGGACCTTACACAGCCCTGTTTATTTTAAGAACTCTACTAGGAGCACCATGCAGTGTGCCACAGCCAAAATTTTTCATGTCATCAGTTATTGTTTACTGGCCATGTTGTCCAGAATTTGTAACAGACGAAGGCTCTTACAGCTAATCTGGAACAGGGCAAGACTATCCACACTTCTCCTTTTACACTTACATATTTTCATTCTAAGCAAAGACTCTTCAAAACCTCCCTATTTTTCTCCCATTGTTTTCTCTCACTCTTCCTCCACTGCTAGAAACAATCTTTCCACAGCTACAAAAATGAACACAGGAAAAAACGAACCAAAATTAAAATCAACATGTTAAGCCAATTTCACACTCCTGATTTGCCGTAGTTTTGTCATGATGAAGCCTAATGAGATACGGAGGACTTTTTCTTGGAAAAACTGTGTGAAGTCAGGAGGACAGTGACCATGATCCTGTTGCTGAATTCATGTGGTAATTAATTGGTACAATTGTGGTACAATTAATTGTAATTTGTGATTAAGAACCCTGAAAATCAGGCCTCTTTGGAACTTAGATTTAGATGTATACACTAAGACACTTGAAACAGATGAGGTGGGTGATCCCCAGGAAGACTTTCCTATTGACAACATATTTGGGGCTTAGAGAAGCACAGTCACTCAGGAGACATTGACTACAGGGAGGAAATTCTTTTTGGTGAGATGACAAAAATTAAAATTTAGCAGGGCAACAAAATGAATACCCCACTACCTGGAGATCAGGTGGTTTTTTTGGATGTTTATTACTGTGGAGCGGGCAAGTTGTTGTTCTCCATTGGCCACATTCACCCACTCTAACCCAAGTATTTCCTTGTCATGCCATAAGCCATTAAGCTACATGTCAGAGAGGACATGAAAAATAACACTAAGTTACACTAAGCCCCTGGGGAAAAACTTAGAACTTATCTAGAAAGACAGTTCCCAGGTGGGGATAGATTAGTATATGAACTACCTCCATGCTTTGGGAGAAAGGGTCCTTCGGATCACACAGTGATGAAGATATTCTGTGGTTGCCACGGAAACAGCGCTGACTTATGTTTTGGGGAACTGGAAATGTCTGTCGAATAATTGTTAATCTTCCAATTGACCTTCTCACCAGTTCCTGCACATCCACGTCATTTATTTCCTGAAAGATAAGGCAAGGGAGAGAATATGCATGAGAGTTAAAATTCAGTGACCACCAGATCAGAAACAAAAAAATAAACTGAGTGGAGCGAGAGGCCTGTGATTGATACACAGCTACTGTCAAGCTCTGCCACAGCCTTGAAAACAATGAGTGCATGCTCATTAAAACAAGTGACACACCACCCTTAACTGCAAAACTTTAAAGTGTACTGTGCCCAAACCTCACTAAATACTTGTAGATGTAACTGAGCTTAGTTGTTTCATTTGGGATTTTCTCTGCCTCTCCTTTTACCTTTTCTGATCTTTAATTTAAGAAGTTTCACAGCATCCTTGACAGATAATGTGTAAATCAGTAGGAAGTCATACCATGATGTATTTCTAAGTGTACCATTACTTAGGAGCTGTGAAGGTAGAGACAATTTTTCAGGTCTTAAGTGTTCATTTCCTAGAAACAGAATATCAAGAACCTATAAACAATGTGTAAGTTAGCAAACAAGTTAGCCCATTTACCAAAAGGGCAAAGAAAATGCACAAGATCATTCTAGGTGCTTGTTTATAGCAAGACCTAATTTGAAAACGAATTTTTATTCCACAGGGAACCTATTAAGGCTTACAACAGAATACTCAGCTCCACAGACACATACTTTAAAGAAAAAATAACTAAGTAAATACATCAATATGTGAAATATTAAGCTTAAAATATTAACTCTAAGATAGGTTAGGGAAATCAGAAAAACAGTTCTTTACATAGCATAAATTCCTGCAGCTTGGGAACACATTTTTTTACGCCATTGAATGATGAGCCTCTTGGGGAATGTGGAATAAGAGGAGCACAGGCTCACAAGCAACAACAACTTACTCCAAACTTCACCTAAGAACTTGAACTTTGTTAAACTTTTTTTTCCTAAAGACTCAAATAGAGTCAGCTCGTTGCTTTCAAATTAATTCTGCGTCTGCATTTTTCTGTAAAATAGTAGGAATAATCTAAAATTTGTTCAGTCTTTTTAACCAAAATCTATTTTTCATCATGCTGAACTGTTTATTCATAATCTGTCTTAATGTCAGAGGCTGATGCTGCAAACTTTCTAGACATTTAAAATTGTGGATATGCCCCCAGGAAGGGAGGTGCTCGAGGAGCTCCTATTAGCAGCCTGAATTTAACATTCCCTTTCATAAAGCCACAGTTATTTCTGATTCTCATTTGTGTATTTATAGCTTTTCATTTTTCAAAGGATACAGCACATCTGTTTTGTTATACCTGCTTTGTGTAATGAAATGCCATCATCTTTTTCTGTCTTTAGCTTTCTGATCTGTAATCATATTAAAGAATTTAGGAGACACCAGGAGATAGACTTGATCTCAAATTATGGAATCTTTCTATTGAAAAGATTCCATAGCCAAGCTTTTTGAAAAGGCATCACTCTGTGACAAGAGAGACAACAAGAGCTGTCTACATTAAGACAACTATCCCAGTTATTTTGGATTTTTTTTGCAGTTTCAGTATAATACCCTTCTGTTATTTTGAAGCAACTTCTTTGGACATACTGGTATTTGTTTGTTTCCTTTAAATTTTGGAAGAAAAACATTTGACATGTAAATTTTAACGTCTACTCTCTTGACTACCATAAAAGCATTTTATTCACCTTCACAGATTATCATAATTTCTGAATTCATCTGTTATTAGTGTTCTTTATGAAATATAGATTTTTCTGTAAAGAGAAATAACACATAGCATCAGCTGTGTCCAGTGTAATATCTTGCATTGCTGGTTAATTAATTCTTAATGTACCACAGATAATGGTTTATGTCAGCTTAAGATGCCATCTTTTCATTTAGCCTGTATCATTTCACTAGCTTCAAGGTAAAAAAAAAAAAATAATGCTGTTTTAGCAAAATACATATCACGTTTTCTAAAATACTTTCAATATAATCATAAAGGAGAGCTCAAGTAACTTCTTATCTTGATTTTAAATTATATCCTTTCTCAGAGGATTTAAAAAGAAGTTTTTCTATTTTCATTATATACCATGCCTAAACTGTAAACCCAAGATTATTATACTTGTTCTAATAATGTAAAAACAGATACCTGCATGGCCACATTATATTTCCAAATATTACTTCAAAAGAGATTTTGACTTTCAATTCCTCAAACATTTATCTTTTCTGCCTTAAAAGTATATTTATGTTTTCTGTAGTAAGCATGTTTTGGTGCATTTTAAACAGAGTGTTCCCATTTTAACCTTTAGGCTACTACCTCATATTTTTATACATCACCTGGGAAATAACAACAGAATTCAAACATTAGAGATATTTTTGTAGGGTTGCCAAGGAGGTATATACATCTACAGATTAATGACAGCTATTATTTTAAATGCTGTGAATTTCACTGATTATATCATATATTCAGATTTTAGGTTAACAAAAAAGCAATGCCATGCAAACCCTAATTCACCATTAGTCATTTGCTATGTATTTCTTTGTAATTTTTTTAATATTTGGCATTGACTGAGTGACAAGCCCTTTATATAATGACTCTCCAATATCATCTCTCATTCTTGTATTTTGGATCTGACTTAAGAAAACTATATAAAGCAACTATTGTATGAGAGGAAACAATTTTCATTTGCACTTCAAAGGAGGATACAGTGTAATGATATAAGGATGGCAGATGATCTGTTACACAAGCATCAAATGTCAAAAAAAATTAGAAAGTTGGCCAAGTTGAACTGAGTTGGCACCTGTATAAATTTAGGCTAGGTTATGTGGGGTTGCTTTTTTTTCTTTACATCAGTTCAATATATAGTTCCAAGCCTTTCTTTTATTGGTCTGAACTTGGAATAAAGTGGACACTGTCCTATCACAAATGCAACAAGGATAAAATTAGATGTACGTTTCATCAGAGTAGGAAAATAAATAAGAAAATAAATGCTGTTTTAAATTAATAAGTCTTTGGAGATGAATTAGGGAAAGGGAATTGAAGAGGATCATCTTGATATATAAGGCAGAGACTCCAGTGGGAAACATGACTGGACATGTAATATATATTGCCATTCAGATTTGTCCCAGTATTTTAAGATAAGCAGCACAGGCAGAGACTTACTGTTCACCATAGGGCAATTGTACCTGTAGTGAGAGACATGAAGGGAAATTATTTACATGCTCCTGTAATAAGCACCAAAGTAAGGCAGCAATACCATTTATTATGGAAACATCTTAAATTTGGGCCAAGAGGATGATTCCAGTATTTATAATATAGCGGACTTGCCCTATTTTTCAGTGCATGCAAGGACTTCATCACATAAATTCATGACACTCAGAAAGGAGAGTGCTTCTTCCTCCTCCAAAAGCGAGCAGCAGTGAACAGAGGGCAGAGCAGGAAAGGGTGGCCACTGCACACCTCCTTGGGGCCTCAGGGCTGCCACTGCCCATGCCATAGCACATCTGTGCTGTGCCCTTCCTGAATTTCTCAGCACCCTCCAAAGAGGAGTAGTTGAGGGAAAGGCATAACTAGATGAAGCTCCAAGACAAGTAAAGGAAGATCTTGAACTGCATGATCACTTGCTTCATTATATCTCCCTTGCTTCATTATATCTCCTCTTGGTTCTTGGAAGGAGGGTGAATAAAACCTGATAGGACAATGAAATAAATTTTTAGGTTTCACAGAGAAAAAAAAAATATCCAAGAGTTTGGAGAAAGCAGGGTTCAATCTGTCTGTTCGTTAGCTCTCACTTCACCAAGAGCTGGCATCTTGGTTGCCCACCCGTTCCAAACAGGGTGTCACTGGACCCACTGACCCATTGCAAAAGGGTTCAAATGAAGCTCTAGTGTTGCTATTAATCATTATCCATATGAAAAGGTAGAATTATGTGAGCTCCTGGAACCGAGCCATGATTTTAGGACCTGAACTAACTGCTCAAGCTTAAAACATAGTTATGCTCTACGCTCTTCTCCATGGTGGAGGGCAATAGGGTGAAACACAATGGAACAATGTTGAATACATGGGCCAAAGACCAATCCCCTCCTAGGAAAAATATGCTCATCAGAAAGTAGCCTTTGAATGCAACCTTGCAGGTTCCCCAGTCCTCTCATGTGCTATGATTGGCAAACCAGATAGATCTTTTTCTATAAACTGGTCTTTTTAAAAGAGTTTGGAGGTTTTTTTCATTCTTTCCTCAAAGAAGGAGTTTTTCCAGACTCTGATGCCTGGTAATTAGAAACCTTTTATCAACTTTTGACCTCAGTTTGCCCACGGATAAATTGAAGTAATTTGTTCTTGTGTCAACCTTGTCCTCTAGCCCTTGAGAATGATGCATTTATTCACACTTTGTATGTGTTTATAAACAGAGAGCACATCCTCTTTCAGTCTTTGTTTTCATAGCCTAATCAAGTCAACCTTTCCAGTCTCTTCTCACACAAATCAGCTTTTCTGTGCCTTCGTTCCATTCTCTTTTTAATAGAGCTGGTCATAGTTCTGCACATTATTGTAGATGAAACCCAACCAATCCTTTGTAAAGAAGCATTAATAGTTTCACCTCCTGTATGGTAACTGTAGGCATTGGAAAGTGTTTGGGGCTGACCTTGAGATAACAATGGTAACAGAGAACTGGTGGCAATCTTGGGTGTGGTAAGGTAATAATCTTGAGACTATTAAAATTGAGATTAATAACCTTGAAAGTTTTAACACAGGAAAATGTTTGAAAGAGACATGACATAAAATGAAAAAGAGGACATTTCTTTCATTTAAAAAGGGTAAAGAGGTGATAATCATACAAATGCCCCTCCTTCAGTTCCACTAAATAAAATCACACTTGTGATTTAAGAAGAAATATAACTTTTCTATCCTGGGATTTTTGGTGTTATATTTACTATAGTGCAGAGGAAATGAAGCAAGCAAAGACAGACAGACAGAGGGAGCGAGAGCATGAGAAATCCATTCTCACATTTTGTTAAGGCATATTTGATCATGACTACATTCAAATCTGTAATTCCTGCAAATTTTAAATAAAGAATTGCAAAATCTGCTTTAAGGTCTTGAAGAAATAGGAACATTTATTTGGAGACTGTCTTCTCAGCTGACTACAATGACCAGAAGAGATTTACATTATTTGCTGAGGGCTAATATGATGTGTTATGTTTTATGGGAACAAACCCCCTCCTCCCACATACACATTTCCATTATGATACACAGTCTTCAAGAAAATTTGCTGTATTACATAAATTAACAACTAATGGGACAATAAAAATTAAAGAACTCTTTGCAGGCATTATAGCATTAGCAGGGAGCAATTAAAATAACAGATGTTACCTCACAAAGCCTAAGCAGATTCCTGATCACAAAACACGAAGGTGGTATTTTCTTTTGTATTACTATAGTTGGTAAGTACATTGTATTCCCTTGGCACAGTGATGGAAAAGGAAAAACAATTCCAGCTTATTTTGGTATCTCAATGCAAGGAATTATTTCATTCCTATGTAGAATTTTGCAAAACAATGCAATTTCACTGTAATAAATCATCTTAGAATTTCAAATTAGGAGGCCAGAGATGCAGTGCTACAGTTACTTAGTTGGCAGTCTGATTTAGCCAATATAGGCACTCAAACACATGTCTAAGTTGTCACAAAAGATTCATATAAGCAACAAAATAGACAGAGCTCCAAGATCATTTCACAGTCATATGGAAGTACTGTGGTCATCAACAGGAAATGGACAACCACCTCAAATGGACTTGGATATAAAGATAGTTGTTTCACATTCCACAGAGTAAAGGCCCCACAAATCATGTATTTCCAAATCTTGCACTGCCAAATGGAGGCATTGCAATGATGTTACTGAACTTGCAAAATGTTGCAATAAGCAAGTAATGTTACACAACAGTCATCATTCAGGAAATATGTACATTTCTGTTGCAATTTGAACATAGTGATAAGGAAAAATTGGGCAAAACAGAAGTCCTTCTATATTATTACCTACCTATCTTATTTATTGCTAATCTGATTTCTGTGTCTGCAAAATATTGAGATTATTAGTATTTTTAAACAGAGTTTGAGAGTTACTTAAGTGGGAATATGTATTTAGGTCCAGAAGCAGATTAAGCTGAGATAGCACTAAACATATTCATTTTCTCTAAAAACAAAAACATGAACAACTGAATGAGATACAGAGATTTCAATGGCTATGGTTTACAGCACACTTTGTCAGAATTAACTTGATCATGGCTTTTGCCTATTTCACATACAAGACTATAAAACTAAGAAGAGATGATGTACATTTCTCTGCATATATTATTCATCTCTCTTAGCTATTGGGACTGCAGCCCAGAGAAAGAGTTTGGAGTAGAGATGGCAGTTAAGTGGTAACCACTTTGATTGCTCTGCCATTTAATCTGCTGCAATGTGCAAATAACAATGCTTAGAAAGCAGATTTTTTCCCGTAGAGACATTAGTTTCTGAATAAAAAGTGAAGAGAAAGTATGCATGCTAGGAATGGATCTTTGGTTTTATTTTGCTTTTTGAGGGTGAATGAGCTGAAACAGCTAAAAGCAAGCACCTTCTTTTGAACTTCTGGAATGTAAATAACATTTAAAATGAAAAACCAATAGTAGTTGTTTTTTAATGTGAACAGCAAGCCAAAATCTGAGCTTTTCCTATGACTGCTGTCCAATCTACTGATACTGAGGATGACTTTGTATTCAGTTAATGGTCTCTTTAAAATACTATGTGTTAAGTCTAAAGAGTATAGATGAACACTCTATTTCAAAATTCCACTCACTGCAAGTGAATTCTAGTTTAATCTGATGTGGAAAAGAAAACATGTATGCTGCTCACATGACTGCCTGTAGATCAAAGCTGGGTTCTCAACCAGCAAAGTTCCACTTGGTGCTGGAAAACACACACAATACTGGTGAGGAGCAATGCAGGGCCCAAATTAATAATTTATGCTGGACCTGCTTTGTCTTCACAGCATTTTCTGAGACATATTTTTCTCCAGGGAAAACTGGTCAAAAATCCACTGGTTTAGCACAGTATATTGATGAAAATTTAGTAACTAAGTATGAAAACAGAAGTGTACAGTAAATCTAGGCAGTAGACCTGGAATTTACACGCAGTATCTCCAACCAATCTTTTATCCTGAGAATATTCAGGAGTTGCATGATCTACCTGTTAGGAGAGAGTTATTTACTCAGGAAATCCAGCTATTCTGGACTTAAATTGTATTTCAATAAACAAAGGAAAAACCTGAATACTGTCAAATCTAAGAATTGTATTGTTCAATGTTTTATATGCAAAACTACTTCACATATTGACTCATCATATTTTAGCTGACAAGTTTTCATGGAAGAACTTATCTCATAGTTTAAAAACAGGTTTTCAATTTAAATGCCTTTTTTTCCCTTTATAAACATTCACATATGACCTAATCCAGAAGTCTACCAAAAAGCCTCTCACTAACATCAAGTGGTTTGGATATCAACCATGATGGAATTCTTGGGCAATTCTTAAAGGACTGTGAAATATGGGATTTTATTATTATTATTATTATTTTGATTATTAAGAAAAAATCATTAAAATATAAACAAAATTAAAGGAGTCCTCTAAAAAGATTACATATGAAAAAAAAAGACCTTTAAAAGATCCTATAAAAACAGTCAGCTCAAATATCAAATCTCAAGATACTCAGAAGCAAAGGGGATTTTCATTTTATTTTCCATTTATTCATCCAAGGACTTCCACTTAAAACAAGGAAGACAAAAGAGGAAAGTCCAAGAACTTGTCATTCTACTTTTATTAAGCAACATCTACTCCCTTAGCGTACTTGAACTTTGTCATAGTTACTGCTTCCTGTTGGCAAAGTGAGAATCAGCATGAATGTTGTCAGTAAGCCTGAAAACAGGATTCATGGTTCACAACAATGTTTGCTTGACAGTTACCTCATTTATAATGATCCAGTGACAGTCAAAAGCAACCAAATTAGTCTCCACGACCTGAAATAGAGAACAAACCAGCTATCAGTCAGCTTGTTGTGAAAGCCAGAAAAAAATTAAAAAGATGCTCCCTGCAAAAGACAAAAACCAAAGCACATACTCTCTAGGACGTTTGCTATTGAACTGAGGACAGAGAACCTTTAGCACAATTCTGCAGAAGCATTTGTGTTATTGTTTGACTTGCCAATTAAACTTGGAAAATACAGTTCATTGCTGGCATCACAGAAAAGAATATGCTTCAGCTGACTGAAAAGCAAATGAAAACATTTTTGCCTTAGTACTGTGTGTTGAGAGGAAGCAACAGAGAGGAAGGCAGAAAATGAATATCAAGTAACTCTTGTTGGATTTCTGAATTTCCTGCCTTTAAGGTCTTTCCAGTGCATACCTACCCTGAAAGCCTGTGAATTGAAAAAAACCAAAACAAACCCAAACCAACAAAATCCACACTACAAATGCTGGGGTTCATATAAGTGCAAAGAGCAGGAAGGGAATGGTTCTCCTGAGAAAAAGGGTTGTCACAGGGATTACGAATGATAGCCTGTCCCAGGTTCCACACACAGAAGGTGTCTCACTCTCTTCTCATGCATCTTCTCCTTGCCTTTGCTGAAAATTATTCCAGGATCTGCCTTTATGCTGAACGGAACATGTGCTTCCTAACTCATCTTTCATTCAGTCTGTTTCCTCCTTGAATCCACCAGAATTTTGTGGCAAGTCATGTTTGAATCGACTTTGCAGTGGAAGTGAAGAGAAAAAATACATTTCTTCTCCTTTCACTAGCTAGGAAAGAAATCACTGACAGAAGGGAGGCAGAAACAAACAATGGAAAAGGTTGGACACCTTTAAATTCTTTTTCTAAATGAAACTGAATTAGGATTAATATGGAAATAGTTTTAAAACCAAATTAATCCCATTTTATTTGTATAGTCACTATGCTCATCTTGATTCACAATTCAAAACTACTGGATACTTAAAATTGTATTGAATCTCAGTAGAAAAAAAAGACAAAACAGAAATAAGGCTTGGGACTTATAATGTCCTAGTGCTGGGCTGTTATTACTTGGACTATTGCACAGCAGTAATGTTTGGCTTTTAATGATGACCAACATAAAGAGCACTTGCCAGGAATGATGGTGATTTATACTGTGCAATGTCCAAAGGAGAACAATTTAGCTGGCCACAAATCTTAAGAGCAGCAAAAGACCCCATGTTGATAACCTTCATCATTAATTCAAAAGCTGCTAGAATTAGGGTCACTGCTTGTTTAGCAGAATGATAAGCAAGACTAGAAATTCTGATCTGGAGAAACTGGGGGGAGTGGGAGAAGCAAGCAGTGTATGAACTGATTTCTTATTTGAAACTCTCAGCACTAATAAGAAATTATGGGGAATGAAACTCATAGCTGCTAATGTGCTTCTGGAAAATTTCAATATTATTACCAGTAGGAATCAGGTTCCTCACTTTATGTGGAATTTAGACTCACTATTCAACAACAACATTATAGTTTGTTGTGTTGCTTTGACATTTTTTGCATTCTTCACTGTAGGCATTCACACAGCACATATAAAAGAACAGGACAGAAAGTGAGTAACTGTGATGGGAGGCATCACAACAGACTGAGCCAGGATGCTTGAACTGGAGTATGGCTGTTCTAATCAGATCTCTCATATCAACGCGGTTGGAAGACAAATACACCCAGAAACCAAAAAAGGTTGAAAGTGGACAGAACAGTAACAGAGTTCTCAAGGGAACATTTGCTCCTTACATAAAGTTCCAAAACATAGAAAGTTTATCCCAATTACAACATAAGCTATGCCATTTAAATTTTCCATAATCCAGAACAAAACAAAGCCTTACTGAAGCAGAAACCATTCTGCTAGTCAATCTACATACAGTTCTGCTAAAAGTGAGCAGAATGAAAAAAAAAAAAAAAAGGCAGCAGGGTTGACGTATTTTCTGGTTTCTTGTCAGGTTCCTAGCAACTTTGTCCCTTCTAACTTTCGACTCCAGGATGTCCTGCTTGGAACGTCTGCCCTGCTGTAACTACTCTGCTCAAGATGAAGTCTCACAAGGTTCCTGTGACTCCAAGGCAGCCTGCCTGAGTGACACCCTTGAGTCAAGTCTACCAGTGGTACTAAAGAAATTACAATGATAATTTTGTTCCACGTAGGGCTCCTTGCTCCAAAATTGCAGTCAACTGAAACTTCAGAATAAAGGAATCCACAAAATGAAAATTCACATTTTCTGTTCAATTTTTAATAACATGCTAAAAGTGGGCTAAATCACTTCTTTGTGCCTGAAGCTTCAATTGATCAGACTTTAATGTACTTTATCTTTCATTAAAACTTTGGGTTCGGTTCATTTAGTTTCCTTATAAATATTTGGTTTGGAGTATCTGCCTTGCCCAGGCTCTCAGAATTCAATTACAAGGCCTTTTCAACAGAATATGGTTCTAATTGTCACTGGGTTTCTTAGGTACAGCTTAAGTCAGCCTCTGAAAGAGGCTGACTGTTCTCACAAGTCACTCTCATTATTTCAAACATCTCAGGCTACCTGTGACATATTTATCACAATTTTCAAATAACAAGATGAAAGGCACCCATTTTTTAGTTACAGCTGAAACTCCTCAGCAGAAAGATCATGTTTTATCCATTAAAGTTTATGCATTCATGAATCTATTTAATATTAAAAATATTTTCAAAAAGCTTATGTCAAATTGAGATGAACCTGTAATGCACTCAGAGACACTCAAACTAATATATTCAAAGTTTAGATGGGCTGCAATAGCCCCTGATTTAAAAATTCACTTCCCCTTTCAGTCTGCCAGAAGTTGCTTTTTGGTGTTTTCCTTAGCCCATCCACCCAAAACTTGTTCTAGTATTGATAGATGTTGTTTAAAAAGATGACTGGTGATGCCCTGAGAAAGTTGCTACATTTATTTTTTCTACTTTTTTTTTTTTTTATTTGATGAAATATACATTTACATCTGAACCTGGACTCAACATTTGACTGGGATTTCAAGGCCATCTTTTCATCATTGGGTCATTCAGTCTTAGTTGATGAAATCCTAGTCATAGTGATATCATTCACAAAAGAGCTGTTCATTTCAGCAGCATTAAGATGCTGCATCTTAGTCCTTTCCCTCTTAGCATCTCCTCTGCCAGGATGGTCTTTATTGTCCATTTAGTTGCCTCTAAAGTTGGCAGTGCCCATTTTGACTATGTTTGTAAGAATTGCAGGGCAATATAACATTATTACCATTAATAACCTTCCAATATTTTCCAGTTATTGTGTTCCTTATGCTTTTCAGTGTAGAAGATTGCACCGGCACATCCACTGTTTTACAGAAAATAAACAAATGCAAACCTTTAGTTTTGATGTTTGAAGGAAAAAGTCACTCAGTCCTAAAGTTTTCTTCAAACACTAAGAGTAATCATATGTATAATCTCACAGTCAGATTGTCTTGGTCAGCAGCTATTAAGCACTAGTTTACAAGACTATATTAAATCAGATAAAAAACACTCAAAACTATCTAAGCCAGTAGCAACACAACCTAAATCCAATTATTCATCAGTAAAGCAGTCATTCCTTGCACACAACAGGCCTTTACAGTCATGACACAGTGTGCCAGAATGACCTTGTCTATCTACTGTTTGCCATTCTGTTTACTCTAAAAAGCCATTGCATTTTCACTTGGAAGGGGTGGTAACAAATTAGATTAAAGTGAAAAACAAAAAAAGAGCACGTCTGGGTCTGCTTAAAATTGATCATAGCCTAAAAAGTACATATAGAACAGCTTCAACAGAGTATATAATGCAGTTGGGAAGAAGGTTTCCATGACTAATGTTCAGAATGATAAAACACATATTTTTTTATCTGAGTGATGATCTTTTTTCTGGTTGAAATTCATATCTGCATGCATATCGACTGAGCTGGCATGAACTTGTGTTCTGTGCCAGGGAGAAATGCATGTACAGAGAATAATGCTTGCAAAAGCACAAGGGCAGTAATGAAAACAAAATCTGAAATCCTGTAAATTAGAAGCAATAAAACAATTTAATAGGGGCCTGTAGGAAGTAATGCAAGTTTCAGATTCATCTGCTGGTTCTGCTGACTCTGTGACAGGAAGCGGCACTGTTCTGTCCTGAAAGGTAAGGGACAGATTGGAAATTTCCATACAGGACAGAAGGCAGGTGAACCTGTTATTTATGCAGCTCACCTCTTAAGCTAAAACTGAGAAAAACTAGAGTGCGTATTCATAATGAGGGCTGAACCACAAAATTCTATGCAGATATTAAACAAAGAGTTGACACTTTCCAAAACAAAGAAAAACATGCACATATTTGACAAATTCTCATTTCACACTTCCTGTAGGTGAAATCATACAAGAATGCAGCTCTGGGTTAGTAAACACACAAAGTTATAGGTCAGTGCAGAAAGCTTTCTAAAGCTAAGCATAGCCACTAGCTGGGAGAGCATTAGGAGACAGTAACATATACACCTACCCTGCTTTTACTGCTCCTTTAGGCATTCAAGCCACCTTTGGATGTAGGACACTTTGGTCTAAGCTGAGATGGCTGCTTTTGTGCTTCTAAATATACATTACTTTCTTAATTGCAATGAATCAGATTGCCAATAGCCAAAGGAAGCAGAAATTTATTAATTCTGTACCAACCGTTGCACAGTTCAGACTGTTTTTATTTACTGAAAAGGGAAATACTTGAAAAAACCTCCCCACAAAATAATTTTGTGCTTTTGAGATGCCATTTCTTCTGTGCCATTGAGTACCTCCACTGTGCAGGAACATACATAAGCAGAACTCCAGGATGAACTGGGGAGCTGCATTTCTGTCTAATGCCCATAGCAACTGACACATTCCTGTCTCAGACAACTAAATCAATGTCAGAGAACAAGTAGAGGACATCCTATTAACTAGCACCTTCAGAGAACTCTTTTTCTGAATGCAGCATTTTTTAATCTTTAAAAGAAATTTTATCTTTAATTTTAATGCATTTTTAATCTATAGAATATTAGTATTCAGTTATTTATAATGACATATCACATTACTGAGAACCAAAGCAGTAAGTTAGCAGGACAGTTCTAAAATATACCTTACGAAATTGTGGAAAAACTGAAAAAGAAAATCACTCTTTACTCACTCAACCACTGCTCAGACTGAGAGTTCACACTGGAGTATTTTAAAACATTGTGTCATTAGTTGCATAAATCCTGCAGCAAAGGCTACAGCCTGTCAAGTACGCAGAGCCATTCATACACAGTCATAGAAATCCACAGCAATAGATATAAAAGATCATACTTAACATCTTTGTAACTTTAGAAATGTGTTCATGTCAAACTCCAGCAGTTCTCCTAACAACCTATTAAAATAAATCAAACTTATGCTTCATGGGGAAGGTGTTACACTTAGTCAAACACAGGTACTATTGAACTGATGAGCAAGAACATGGATGAAGCAGGAACTAATTTTCTTTTTCTAAAGAATTCAGCTACACACCGAGGGAGATTTTGCAGAGAGAAGAAAAATGCTGTCAAGATAACAAGTGATGAGCAAGGACAAATCATCTGTCATCGGCAGTAACTCCAGAACTTCTTCAGGAGACCCTGACAATTTATCACAGCTCTTTCTATTGTTCACACTCAAACCTTCAAATCACCTAAATGCAAGACAATCTGAAGCAAATAAAGCAGTAGTAGTGCCAGCATGCAAGCTTTTCCCATCTGCAATAGTTAGCAAGAAAGAAAACCAGTTTCTTAGCACAAAGCACATGTAATTTAATGGGAAAATGACATCAAAAGTTCTCTACATCACTTCTTTCTTATAGATACTGGCTCAACTGCAAGATACACATCATAACCCTTATAAAGGAAACACAGTAAAACTGTTCTGCATTTTCAAAATTCACCACTACAAATATGAAACTAGTCAGACAAGCCTTGAAATCACCTAATGAGGAGTAGTATTGCATATATGAAAAGATCCTTACAAGACCAAGCCATCTCAAGTATCACCTGTTTGATACACAGAGGAGAGCTCCTGGGCTACAGTTTTATCTTTGCTACAGTTGGGTCTGTTCTGCAACAAGCCACCCAGATGACATAACTCATTTGTCAAAATATTGAATAAAAGTGTCTCCAACTAGAGTTGGCCTTCCTGTTAATTTTCTGCTCCACCAGGAGCTGCAGTACTGACTGTGAATCTCCTTCTGCTGGACCACCACCACAGAGCAAACCACATTTTCCATTTGCTTTTAATCTTTAAAATCAGATTGCATTGTATAATCTGTAGTTCTAGAAATGGCTGATATTAAAATAATTTAGAAAATATTTAGAAAGTTAGCTTTCCCAAGAATTGAGCTGGGACACCAACTCCCTGTTAACATTTTCCAAACATGATCTGTCTACAATATGTCCTATTTATGTGGTCTTGGAAGCTGAACTGCACTCTTTCCACTGGAAGACTGATAAAATGTTTTCATCCAATACCTCTAGGTATTTGTTGCCCATGTCTTTTCGTAGACCAACCTCTTGAAGTTACCATTGCTGTTTTGCAGATGAACATAGCCCTTAAACCTAAGTTTCCCTCTGAGGGACACAGCAATTTGCTGATCAACAAGATAAGACAAAAACCAGTCTTCCAGGACACACGTGAGAAAGCTGCTCCACCTCCCCTCCCAAAAAAAGACAACCCAACCCAAAACCCAACAACTAATCAAACAGAAGAAGTCAGAGGCCATTTCTTCATATGTCCTTTAACTCAAGAGATGGGATTTAACTAATTTGAGCACCTAGAGCAGTCTTCTATAGTATAGATGATTCCTCAAGCACTAGTAAGCAAAATATGAAAGCTAAAGTTGAAGATTACTTAACAGCTAATGTACAGGTAGTACTAAGAAAGTTAAGTGATAAACTAAAGACTACCTTAACTGATCTGAAATTTAGAAAGGTAAAAGCATGGAGTTGTACTATTTAGTGTGTTGTACTGTGTTAAACACTACAGGACTTGTCCATGAAGATCCTCCAAGTTTGCTTGTTTATTTGTTTTTTACTTTTTTTTTTCTTCTAGTTCCTAGTTCATCAAACTACCACCATTTTTTCAGGCTATCTGTAGCATTTCTTCCTGCTGGCCCCACAGCAAGATCTTTCTGTGTCTCCGCTCTTAGTCTTTGAGCTTCTCAGTAGGGAAATCAGTTGCTGATTTATAAAGCTCATTTTTGCACACCAGAAACTAAAGCTCATAAAAATATCTCTTCATGTAGGCAATATTTTTGGAATCTAATTTTAATCGCTACCCATGTCCACTCTTGAGAGAGAAAAAAACCCCAAAACACACATGGCAATACTTATTTTTATTCTTCTGGAGAATCATCCCTTTCTGGGATTCCTTTCCCTGATGTTCCTTCTAAGCAAAGAAAAAAAAATGCATTGAGTGAAACCTGACAGAGAAATCTCTGGGTCACTGGTCATCTATTTACAAAATTAGAAAGCAAGCTTCAACAGTATTTTGGGGGGGAAATTGTCTTCTAGTCTCCTCCTAAGGATGGGTGATATGGTGCACAGAGCTTCATTTGTTCATCTCATGAAAATGCACTTCTTTTAAAAAGAAATAAATAGTTGAAGCGCTTGATCAGTTTTCCACTTTTTTAGATTTATTATTACTAATTAATTAGTTTTATATTGACTTGGCTTGCCATCCTAACTACATATGAAACAAATCAAGCTTCACAGAAAACATTATTTTCCTTGGCTGATGATTTTAAGAGATGGAGGCAGTTCAAGTAGAAAAATCACCCCATTCTAAAGAAAAGAAGTCAACAGTTAAATGTTCAATAAAAGTAAATAAACATAGCATTAATACTTCAGTGATATTGACCATAAACTAGTATTGAGAACACAAAACAAAACTACATTCCGTCTGTTAGAACTAGCCATTTTAAATTATTTGTTTCCTTTGTCATTGAGAAAAGTTAATAATGTGTTTATTTTATAGGAATCTAAACCCACACATCCTCCTCTGAGGTCAGCCTGTACACTTTAGGTTTAAAACAATAACTGTAAATAATTTAAGTGTCTTTCATTTTAAGGATTATTTTATTCTTACAGTCAGTTTTCCTATTTCCAAATTTATGTTTTGATTTATATTCGGATTATCCTTGTGAAAAGTGTTTGTAATATCTACTCTGGGAAAAAAAGAAAACAAAAAAAAAACCAACAAAAACCACAACCAACAAAAGCACCACAGATTTGTGGTTTGGCTTTAACTCAGAACCAAGAACACATTATGCTACCTGCACAGGAATACAAGAAAGCAGAATAATAGTATTCTAAATGAACAATAACGGACCTTCCACCTAGAAACTGTTTATTTCAAAGTAACAAAGTGATTCAAACCATCATGTAAATGCAGAAATTCAGATTCATTACTGTTGAGTGGTTGCCTGTACCTGCCTTTCTTGTTAAGAACTAGTTTTTGTTCATAGTGATAGTACTAAATTGATGCCTGAAGATCTCTTGCTCTTTATCTGTAACAATTTGTTTTGTTTAGGTTTGGGGGTTTTTTGTTTGTCTTTTTTGTCTAAGATTTGGAAATCTGAAACCTAAGCAGAAAACTTGAGTATTGGGGTTGGACAAGGGCTTTGAATCAAACTGGTTGTCACCACCTTTGAAGGTGAAGAACTAAACACAAGAAGCCTAAATCTATGCTAAAGTATCAAAATTTCCTCATCTTTACAGTTTAAGCACTGAAGTCAGAGATTTCTCCCAACTATGGTGTTTGTTTTAAACACCTCACCATCTCCCACACTCAAACACATTCAGGAGCTACCCTTTGAGTGAACTCACTCTAGATTGAAGGCTGTTGACAAGTCCTCCAACAGAGGGAAAATAATTGCCTTGCTGATTTCACTCTTTGTAACCAACTTTACCAAGGCCAAATCTCTACACAACAGTGAAAGCTGGAGACTAACAAAGCTTTTTCAGAGATTTACATTTACTTTATCTGCACATGTAAATTATTTTTCCAAGCAGAATAAAAGGTTCAATTCCTACTTTTAACCTGCTACAGACTTTATAGGTAGCAGTTGGTTTATTCCAAGCCTTATGGATATGAAGAAAGCTTTCAACCCATTAATGTGACATGAGAAGCTCAAACAGTCATTAACTCTAGGCTTTAACTAAAAGGAATGCCAGTTTGACAACGGATCATTCTTAATGTACGCTTCAGGTAATTAGGCTGCTAGTGAAGAGAGCTTTGGAGGCTGCAGGAAAAAAGTACAGATGATAAAATGGCATCTGTCATAATTGAAGTGTATGCTCTTTTGGTAGCTCATATGAAAATATGCAAATTCATATATACTTCCTTTTTAAGCTTGTGGCCAGTATGGAAACATTCACATAATATATCTAATTGAGAATCATGATTAACCAAAGTTACCACTTTAGTAAGGCAGTGAACAGCTAAGATTGAAGAAAAATGCACTTGTGAGGCACAAGATTCCTTCCCAGTGTGCATTACCATGGGTTGACTGCACTCAGCAGAAGGACAATTGATTCAAACAAAACTTCTAAAGGAATCAAATAACAGTTGTAGTTTGAATAACCTTTCCCTTCTCATCCATACTTGGTTTTATAAATTAGTAATTCTACAGATTGTAGTGCAGTTACTCTTTCTTTACACCAGTTTAAATTGGAATAGTTAATCAGGATGGAAATCACTGTCAGAAGGAGGATGAAAAATATGGGGTTTGAGAAAAAACTTGAAGGAAGTGGAGAACAGTAATAGAACAGGGTGACTGATTCAGAAGGCTTTGGTAATGTGAGCAAGTATTTTCAGACTGCTACTGGTTAAAAGCAAGCAAACAGAAAACCCAAAGACAAAACACTGGTTTTCTTAATGGCAGCCATTTGCCATAAAAAAGCTTCATGTCCACCCCAGGTAGCAGCAATACAAATTAATAAAACTAAAAATACTGATTAAACTTAAAATAGTCAGTTTGGTCCATTTTGGCCAGTTGTTTTCTGATACTAGTTGTGAGTGCTGTTGGTTTTAAAGGTTTGAAAGAATTTTAAGAAGTATTAAACATATAGATTGAATTTATATATCCAAACTGAAAACGCAAGCCGTAGTTCACCTTTTCCCTCTCTTTTTCCAAGAATATCAAGGGAACATGTTAGGGGCAGACCCTCTGAATTGCTCAGCATACATAAATTAGTCAGATTTTTATCAACAGGGCTGCAGGATGCTGAGTGCTTTTGAAAACTTGCCCATCCCACTCAGGTTTTTAAATATAAGTTGAGTGCCTTGAAAATCCAGCCCTGATTATGCTGGCAGCATGTTGTTTATTTTATTAGTGATATAGAAATATGGTTCCAAGTCCCTTTGCATCTGTTAGTAAACTGAAGATTTAGTCTGATTGCATATCAGTGAAAATGTTAAATATCATACACTGCAGAATATAACAGTGCTGCTCTTTTCTCTTTTTCACTGTCTTCCTTAAAAGTGTTTGTTGCCAAGCATTAGATTGACATTACTGAAACAGAAAGTATTTCATTTTCCTATCACAGGGCATTATTAACGAAGGTCACTGTTCAAGTGAGAAAATATCACTAAAGCCATCAGCTCTTTTTGCTCTTCAGCTTTATGGTGCTGCTTCTCCTGTCATTTCACATATCTGTCAAGAACACCAGCAGCAGAGGTTCAAGTGAGATAGCCCCCATTTCTGACTTGCACATAAACTTAGCATTCAGCTCCTCTCCAAGTATGCAGGCTGAAAGCATTTTTCCTGGTAATAGGAGTTCAAGAATCAAGAGCAGTTTAATAGAGTTCTAACTGGCTGCAGGCTTGAAGCTCCCTACGAAAAAAATCCTCTCAAAAGCACGCGTACCAAGACAAAATCTACTCTAAACATATTGAAAACATTCTGATCACCAAATTGCAATATCAAATGCGAAACCCATCGGCCGTTTTGGCTTCTGTGCTTCAAAACAGACAAACGAAATGGATCACTCTTAGTAAAGGTCCAAAGGCATTGCAGGCCCAGAAGATCTGCACAAGGACTCACTGAATCTTAGTCAGGGCATGGATCAAAACAGCAGCCTTTTTTTCATAAAAACACTAAATTTTCCTAATAAAATATCTCTACATTTTGGGAAATTCTGCTATTACTTTGGAAAGTAGTTCACTTAGTCAACTACATGAACCTAAGCAATAAAGACTTTTAATATTACTACCATATTTTTGATAAACAACGTCTGTCCTAACATTAACCATGCAACACAGTTCAGATTAATCTTTTCTACCACAAATTGTTGGCCAGAAATCTGTCTGCTGACCTTTGATCTGAAATTCTTCATATATGTCATTGAAGGTTATTAAAAAAGTAATGTTCAAGGGAATACAAAGTACTTTCTTACCATGTTCCTCTAGCTGCTAATGGTTAAGCTAATAGAAGTGCAACAACCCAGCAGAAACTGATACAGGTTAAATTATATTTCAGTTCTATAAAGAAAGAAAATATGGACTTTTTTTTCAGCATTTTTTGATGTTGGTTTAAAAACTGGTTCCATACAGCAATTGTCCAAAAAGCCCATGCAGCATCTATCTCCCAGGGGGGATACAAATATGCCACAATTACAAGCTCAAGCACACCTGAAACACAACTGCAGCTGAAACATCAGCTCAGTTTTAATATGGGGCAGATTCTAACAGATTGAAAAGACCTTTATCAGTGAAAGAATAGCACAACAGGCCAACATGTGTTCATTCACAGAAAAATAAAACTTTCTAGCCGTCAAGTATTGCTATTCTAATACACTTCTGGTTCAAGTTATTAAAAACAAAATGCAGAAATATTACAGGAGAGACAGATGTTGCAATCATAAAAAAAAAAAACACAACACAAAATTATCAGCATTTAACATACACAGTGTAACTTGGGCCTTCTGTACAGTCCTTTAATAATTTATAGGGATTAAGTTGCTAAGAATTGTTTCTCAGATTTTCATTATAGAACAGTTGCCCATTTCTTTTGGCTTATTGAACAAAGAGGCTTAAATTAGATCCTTGCTATCATCTTTTAAAAATAAATTGGAAAGCTTTCATGGAGAAAAGTGAAAAGAATGGAAGAACTTTAAGAGGATTTGGGCATTCAAGAAAAGGAAAAATAGAATGCACTTTGTTAAAAATACAATTAGTTCTGCATTTTAATTTTGTAAAAGCAACGATAGCCTTAGTAAAATGAGCTGTGTAGAAAAATGAAGACCTTTTTAACTTTTGTAAAAAGAAGTATTGAAGACCATTCTATCTAAACTGAGACTACTTTTTTTTAATGGAAAATAAGCCAAACCCATAATTTTTAATTGCTTTTTTTTAGTTTAGTTCAATAAACATCAGTAATTTGACTCATACTTGTGGTAACAGTTCCTCTAAAGTCAGCTCATGTGAGGAAAATAAGTCATATGTATAAGAGATACTGGCACAGGTACCTTGATATAAATTATGACACATTACAGAATATCATAATTTTTCTAGAAATACATTTCTTTTTCCCACAGGTACTGTCAAACATCTTTTTACCTTTAAGCACTGTGGTTTTGTACCATTCTTTCAATCACCCTTTTGACTAACCTGAACCAGAACAGTGATAGATCTCTTCTGTTCTGACTATTAATATTATGGGTACATGGTCTTTGCTTTTTGACGGTGATAGAAGCAAACTGACAGAACCAATATCCAGACAATCCTTGAAGTGATACATGAGCTTTACACAAGAATGACCAACAAGATAGAGCACTATTCTCTTCAGACTGATTGATAGGAAAACCAAGTTGGCTATAAGGCTGTATTTTCAGCTGGAAGCAAGTACATCACAAGTCCTCTGTGGCCCTCCATATATACAGAGTACAAAGCTTATCCGGTTAGAAGAATGAAAATAAATTAAAAAGGAAGAAAGGTATAAAAAAAAAATCACTATATAGGAAGGTCATTTATTAACTATTATTCAGGAAGTAGAAGAAATTCATAACTGTCATGAAGACCCAAGCAAAATTCTGAAGGCGAGAATATAATTATGGCCCATCTGAAGTCCAATTAAATCCCAATTTACCTGAGACAGGTTGGCACAGTCCAATAGAGCTGTGCCAAATGTCAGGATACTTTCTGAGACATTTCCAAGGCTAAGTCAGGGATGGAACGGGATGGGGAAAAACCCTTCCCATGTGCCCCAGCCAGGAACTTCACATCTGTGAGCAATAAGGGAATGTGATCGCTGCATACTGCCATGAAATCAAACATAACTGCTTAGACACTGCTAAATAACTGCAACTGAATGCGTTACTATAGCTACTTTTAGGGACACACTGCACTCCCTCTATGTGCTTCACATATGGCACTGCCTACTGTGGCAATGGACACTTTCGTCCTTGTCAGCCCCAGATCTCTGTCTGGAGTCACCATACTTTTTTGACCTGGCATGGCCACGTTTGATCTCCACCACTAAAGCACCATTAGGATGAGACAAAAAGATTCCAGAGTCAGAGAAGTACTGCATCAGCAGAGCCTTTGCTGGATATTTTACTGCTTTTTCTGGGTATTGCCCTCCTATGTTTTTTTCAGCCTTCCTGGTTGCTGTCCCCCTACTGAGTAAGAGGCCATCTCTGGCTGTAACAGCAAGAGTAGACAGGGATGTTGTGATGCATTTGATCCCATGTCTTGCCACTTGGATAAGTAGTGCCTTTGTATCACATCTTTTTATGGTACTTCTTCTTATGTGCATACTAAGCATTTTGTCTAGAGGAATCAAGAGAATTATTTTAAAAAAATAACAAAAATAAAAAATCTAAAGTTAAATTTCATCGACAGTCTACCAGAAATTCAGAGAAGGGAAAGGAAGGGACTTCTATAGTTTTGTGTTAATGTTAATGATAGACAGATAGGGATTAAACCTCAGTGAGAGAGACAAAAACTCCAAGGAATCATGAGAAATTCATGTTCAGATCATTTTCTGCACTGACATCCTGGAAACATATTTAAAACCTTCATTACTGCAATATCTGATGCTTGCAGCATAGGCTACAAACTACAGCTATCTGAAAACTAAACAGAATGAGCTTATTTTCCTTGTCCTATAGCCCACAGTTCATGTATACATAAATGCATGCAGCACATATTTATCCCTATTTTTTTCATCCACCATGTCTGTTTGTATACGCTGTCAGCTTTTCTGAGAGACCAGAGACGTATCTCTGTACCTGTGGAAATGTCCTTTACATGAGTTATAATCCAACCCCTAAAATTATTTCCCAAACCAGGCATTTTCCAGGATCCTGCAACAGTGAAAATTTTCTTCATAAACACCATAGAAAATTTATTCTACTGAAGAAGATTCTACTTTGATCCATGACCCTCTGCACATGATAACATGTCTCTAAAATGGAAGAGGGGCCATCAAAATTGCTTATTGTGCATCTGTTTCACTCTCCCCTGGGTAAAAGAAGATAAAAGCAGAACAGCACCATATTTCTATCAAAGCGTGAATCTTCCTGGATGTATGTTTCAATAGCTAATAGATTATCTTTTTTATATTTATAGCAATAAAAGATATTTTTATCACTATGGTTCCGCACTTGTATGATGTCTAACAATGGCATCCTGACACGTGACTGAGCAATAACTGAAACGAATGAAGTATCTTCTCTAGCAAGAAGTTATCACTGTTCTTATGATTATACTTTGACACTTAAAAGAAAAAACTATAATTTTGCCTTTACTTTGAGAACAAATGCAACAAAATCTTGGAATTAAATATGCAGTACCATAACTCCCAACCCCAAAATCAAGTCTGATGTGAGAATGTGAGATTAACAAGGATTAGAGGTATCATGACAAGAACTCCTGCTTTGGTTCAGTGTGAGAAGGGATACATTGAAAAGAAAGAAAATTCATACTCCTTCACCCAATGAAATTAAAATAAGTGTTGCCATCTTGGAATATTTGATGTTCTAAGCACAAAATCTCTTTTTGGAAGCAACAGGCTATTAGTTAACATTCCTTTTGTAGTATTCCCTCATACACGTGCCAGGGCTCCCCACAGCCACCCACAGCTGTGTTTCACTTGTTCAAAGAGGATTTCAAGTACAACTGTATTTGGCATCACCAGCTGAAAAAAAGCACATGAACCTTTAGATGTCTCTGAGGCTTGGTTCAGCCTGTTCAGCTTCTTGTTTTTTGCAAGTGCGTACATATTCAGGCAGGTGGAGGTACTGAAAACATAATGCTAGGTAACATCATATCTGTAAGCTGAGGTATCTACAAGTAAAAATATTGTGATCACATTTTTTTAATGCTCTTCCCCTGGTCCTAGGGAGATGTGGAAAACACAGGAAAGTGTCATACCATGCTGTCACATGAATGAGCTCATGTTTCATGCGCAGCAAGTTCCCATCTGTTGTGCTTGAGAGAGGGCAGTGCTTTGCAGACATGCAGGTATGGTGAACATGCACCAAATCTCCTGCATATTACCTGTGGATGCTCTTTTGCACTGGGGCAAAGAGCCTGGGCTTTACACCACTTACAATTATCACAAATCATTACTGAGATACAAAAAAAGGCTCTAAGTAGAGGTGCTAGTTTCCCACTGGTCACTTCAGATTCGGTCCCATTATCCCCTTACCAATAAAGGCACATACAAGCGGGAAAGAGTAAAAAGGATGTATGGCTCCACCACCCTTTCCAGGAGCCGCTAATTTTGAAAGGAACAATTATTAAATGTGCTACAACAGTTACATGCAATATAATGTAACAGGGAATTTTTTAAATTAATTTTTAATACAATTCATCCTCAATGGGATTCTGATCCTAGACTCAGCTGAAAAACACATTACTAAAAATAAATGATAATCATGGTGAAGTTAAAAAAAAAAACAACCAAAAACAAACAAAGGACTGTATTTTCTGTAACCAGTCTTCGACTTTGAAAAGCTAGAAACAAGATATTGCCTTGGGCAAAGCAGCAGCATTCTCAGCCATATTCACAATAGCAAAGGTAATATCACTGTTGCAGCTGAGCTGATGTGTACAGATGAGCACTTAAACATCATTCAGACCTTATTAATGCTGATTGAACACTGTCTGAGACCTGTTTATATTAAAGCAAGCATTGGTGCTAGAATGTACCTCCAAAAGTACTAAATCAGATAATAAAGTGACCAACATTGATGCACTTGCAATCTGTTTTTCTTTATTTTAATCTGAAAAGCTTCCTTTATAATCTCAAGCATGTTAACTAGCTGTACTTTTACTATGTCTACTGTATAAGCATGGAGGGAAACCTAAAGAAAGTCATAAGAAAAAGAACAAGAATGAAAATGACCACAGAGTCATCATGCTGCCTCTGGATTAAACATACAGATCGCTGTTCTGTATAAATGCTATTGAAATACCATTATTCAGTATCTATAGCAAGTGCTACTGACTACAGATAAGAAATAATACATCAAAAATAAATACCTGCTTTTAAAAATGTGAGTTGTAAAATGAAGCAAAAAAAGACATCCTCCTAAAGGGTAGGAAACGAAGAACATTCCGTGGATATTGAATTGCAGAGTACTGAGACTCAGACAACAAAAAACCTCAGAGAGAGAGAAGAATTATTTGCACTTTACACCTACTTGTCTTATTTTGCATTATGTTTCAATCTCAGGAAGGGAACACAAATCTTTTAAGTCTGCACCTTCTTTTTCAACCCTCTGTCTTCCTCTTTGCTCAAAATGATGATATAAATACAATAGAGAAAGGATACATGACCATATTAAATTTGGTCCCAAATTACATTCCTTATAAAGATGATTTTAAGAAGCTTTTATTAATGCTAAAAAAAATTATATTGTTTCCATGACAGCACAGAAAAACCTAGTAAAGGAGTTTATATTATGTGTATTATTTATGAGAGCATCCAAAGCTTACAAGTAAAGGATCTATGTTGGTTAGTGAGATAATGAAGCCAATATAAATTGATTTAGCTTTTGTCCTTAAATAACCTGGAAAACTGCTGTGTAATGTTCATTTAATCATTATCACAGTGCTTTGCCAGAGTACTGTGCTGTAAAATAGGTCCAAATGTTTTCCTATCTGAGGTTCTGTTCTCCCCAAAAAAGAGCTAAGTCAGCAGCCTTCTGCCAATTTATACTTACTGATCTTTGACACCTAGACTTTAACATATGTAGTTAAAATGAGGTCAGATATTTTTTTTTGAATCTTTTATTTATATTTTAGAAAGTACATGCCAAGAAAATGCTTCTCCTAAAACTCTTTTTGCTTCCTCAGTCCTAAAGTAGAAACAAACTGCTACCTACAGCCTAGGGACCTCTGACCCTGTTTCATGCAGTGGAAGCTGTTTTCAGCCAATTGCTGTTATTTGCCAGTGCTCTCCCCTCATTTCCAGAATAACGGGATGATATTAGTGATTTATTAGGGCAGAAGCACAACTTGCTCCTGGGAATGAAGAGGCATTGTCTCTAAAATAATAACATAGAGATATTTAAAAAGACTTTTCCAAGTAATCTTAAAAGAAATAGAATTTCAGTGTGAAGGGCTCTTGTCTAACCTTGTTTTTGTAACAGTCATATTTTACCATGCTGAGAAACTCACCTTCCTTGTGTTATTTTGTCTTTTCTTCATAGATGAGTATCAATGCAAATGACAAAGGACAGAGAGTACTACAATGAATTGATTTCTTAAAGTGTCCCTGTAACTAAGGTAAGGCATGTAACAAATACTGACAAAGAAAAGTGAGACTTTACCAGCTTATTTAAAATAAATAAATAAAATAAATATTAAAATAAATAAAAAGTGGTCCTAGGCATAACATCCCCATGTGACCCTGTCTCATTTCCCAGTTTATCCACTTCCATGTAGAAGACACCAAAGTTCTGCAGTATAATGCACTGAGACATGATGGTACAACATCACCCCTCCCCACCTCCTCATAAATCATGAAAACTTATTATTATATTTAAATCTGATGACCTATAAGTGCTCTGATAAAAACAGAGTAGCTTTCTTAGAGTGACCACAATTAGTCTGAAGTTAAGACTCTAGATTGAATATGATGTTCCCTGTGAACCATTTCTCAATAAGATTTGAAACTGGATGTGCAATTCGAATTCACTAACCAAACTCTCTGGTTGACAGATTGAGGGAAGTTGCACATCAGAGCCCAGAACAGTATCAATACACCAGTTTAAATCTTACAAAATAAATCAAGACTACACCTTCTCCTTCTGAGGACATTAATTAATGATGTACCATGGCAATGCTTGGAAGACACAAGGAGAACAGAGGTTTGTGCACAAGCTGTTTAAGACCTGATTTACTTGAAGTTATTCCGTCCTTCCTATTCAATCAGTTACTGTGCTAAACAAAGTCCTTGGGGTGAAGCATTTACAGTTAATTATGGAACTGCTATAATCTGTCTTGCTTTAAATTAACAATTTATCATAGCGACAAATTAATTTTTTTTCAGCATATTAGCACATCAACCATAGTGCTAGCCTCATTTCACTCCCATTATTAAGACAGTTTTTTCTTTTCATTTGGTCAAAGCATGAAATTTTACAACCAGGTCTAAAATCAGCTATGAATAACTTACTGAGAAAATTTTACATTTCAAATACAAAATGAGTTACAGACATAAATGTAACCAAGACTAACCCAGTGTACATAGTTCTGGTGATGAAACCTTTCCCTCTTTGGCTAATAGAGAAGGGTTTTTGTTTATTTCTTTCTCAGTTGCTACTTTCACACAACACTAGTGATTCCAATACACAGACAATTAACAGTCCCCCTAATAAAATGCTTCATTATTATTCTTTTCACAAACTCATTCCCTTCAAAATCTGTAGTGTTCACTATTCATAAAAAAATGCATCCATATATCCTTCTATTCAGGAGTCTGTCTAGGGCCATGAGCCAAAATGAGTTACACACAGAATTCTAAATGAGTTGTATGCAGGGTCCTATACATACTCTATAGTTCCACTGAATTCTCATGGCAATTGGTAAATCTGCATATAAAAACATAATATCGGTGGAGTTTTTAACCTTTCTGACAATTCAAATCAAAAAGAGAAGACAGCAAAGGCAGACAACCCCCTTGGCCCACAGCCTGAAACAAAACTCTATTAATTACATATAATGACTTTTGCCTTGGTCTACTTGCTGTTTTATAATCACAGGCCTATTTTGTTGTTAAGCCCTTCTCTTATTTCCTCCAACCAGAATGCTGCACTGTCATATCAAATTATATATATCCAAAATGAAAGTTCCGTAACACCTTTAACACATATAAGCTTTCAAAGGGCATCTTAAATAAAACTACCTTCAAAATGAGAAATAAAAAAGTTTGATACACATACTTAGATAGTTCCAAAACCCCATGCAAGCATACGTGCACTTGCGTTTACATGCACAAAACCATCTAAACTTCCAGTAACAAAGCAATTGGAAAACATTAGAGGATGGTCAGCACACTCTCAAATTGCCAAGTTCCTTGCCCTCTCATCTAGACTAAACAAAATCAAATATGAAAACATAGAAAAGAGGAAAGGAAGCAACAACTGACAAGAAAGCAAGATATGGGACATCTGTGACACTGACCAGCTAAAAAGGAGGAGGACCAGCTTCCCCCTATATCCTCTACTCACATGTAATAATTCCTACAGCTTTGTTAATAAGCAATAATACTGTCAGACAGTCCACAGTGACACATATGATTTCTACATTTATGGTGATGTTTACTAACTGCTAGATGCCTTTAACCACTGCAGTGATGTTCTCCCTCCACCTCAGAGCTGATGTTAAAAATAGACAGGCAAGCAAGGAAAGCTCAACAGAGGAGACGAGCACAATTTTGCGCCACCTCAAAGCTCCCCCTTGTACCTTCCAACCTCTGCTCTTTTCCTTCCATTTTCTATTAGTTTCCCTTGCTGTGTGTTTCCTGAACTCCAGTGCAGCATAAAATCTCATTACCAAAATGTCAAGGCAATAACCGTATCTTTATATCTTTCCATTTTTTTTCCATGAAAAATATATACACATTGAAGGTGTTATTATGGCTTTATTATTTTATGTAATTAATAGCTCCAATTCAAGGTAGGAACTGATTATGCTCCATGTTCTGCAGTGCATACTGGAGAACTCACAGTCCATATTACCTACAACATACATTACATATTCTATGTCAAACATATAGTTGGTATTCAGAGGAGAAATATGGAAAGAACAGTATGGCTACTATGAAGTTACTTAAGAACCCTAAACCTTATCTAAATAATAGCAGGTACAATTCAAATGCTTAAGGATCTCTAAGTTTATTTGCTAGAATACACAGAGGTATGAAAACTCATTTCTTGTACTTTGCCTTAGACAGCTAACACAACTTGATAAAAGCCTGTAACAAGTCCTTTTTTTCAGGAGAAAGGACACTTCTGGTGGTCAGTAGAAAGTTCTCCATCATTCCTCACACACACATACACATCCTGCTGATTGCAATTCATTAAGCCTCCACAGACAGTCCCAACCTTTCTGTGATACTGCTAATTGACAATTATGAAATGGGAAGAATCCCATCTGACTGCTCCATCACAGTAACAACACCTGCCCATAAACTGTTCACCTGTCAAAAAGATCCTCCTAAAGTGCCTCCCCCATCCTACTTTGGTGAACAGGCAGAAGAATGGATTGAGGTTTAAAATGTCACAGAACTCTGTGTGCAATTTCTAAGCAATCGTTCCTTGTTGTTGCAACAGGTGCTTGTGGGTGAGCAGGCAAAGGGTGAGTTAGTCAAGCGTAAATGGAAGAGCAGACAAGGCCAGGTCAGTATATATAGAGCTATACTAGGTACATATATATACAAAGTCCCACCAACTTCTACTGTTTCATGAACAAAAGGCACTATGAGAAGTGAAGTATATCAAAAGCAGGAATCCAGAAATAGATATATCTTTCCACCTGGAATAAGTGAGACCTTCTTCAAGTATTTCTCCTCTACTGCAGCTTTCAGTGGTGAAACAAGAGACAGAATACAGCCAATTTTCATGCTCATTAGTCAGTTGATCAGACATCGGTAACAAAAGCATTTCAGGTACAGATTATTCTCTCTTTCTTTTTTCCAAGTAATGGATATGTCCCTGAATCCCCCTCAAAACAGGTTGCCTCACTCAGTGCAAGGAACCTACATACAGTTCTACTTTGAAACACATGGACAGACCACTGTCAGTGAAGCATCTCTGCGGCCTCATGTGAACAAAGACAAAACACCCAAACTGCTAATGAGGAGCAGCAATACTATTTTTCTGGATTGCTTTACAAATTATAGACAGAGGGCAAGTCCCTTCACCCTTTGAAAATGACAGAGTAAGCGCTACCTGTTAGAGTAGGGCAAAGAGCCAGAGTACCAAATCTGTCATTCCTTATTTAAAAAAACTATGTAAACAAACCAGGATTAAACCCATATCTGAAGAATTCATTTTTTTATTTTAAGACTTAAGGCTTGCCATGTTGAGGCTGAAACACTTTTCTGTGCCAGAGTACCTACCAACAAGTCCTTTAAGCAGTCTGAATTGACACCACCCTCCCACAACCACAAATATCACTGTCAGGAAATGCTGCTCTTGAAGGTCTAGCCAGCAGCACTGTAATGTGAAAAAAAGAACAAGATGCCCCAGTGATCCACGTGTCCTTTCAAGCCCATGGTTTCTTTTACTTTGCCTGCAAAAAAGGAACTGTTGCTGGCCCTCCAATGCAAAAATCCCTGGTACATGGCTCTGTTCCTCTGCGGGCTATAAGGTCCCACTGCCTCTGTGACATTCCTTTGGAATTGTGGCCCTCCCTTGGGAGGGCAAGGGGGAGTGAAGCCTCTGAGGCCTGCAGACTCGACTGTCTGCTCTCAGCACTGTTTGTATTTTCCAAGGATCAAATGTTGCATCAAATTTATTACGCTGAGCAGCTGAGCATCTCCTTTCTCTTCACTGAGTTAATAGCATCAGACATACAAGCCACTGCAGAGAGCAGCTCTCTTGGTGACTGATTTAAGTCCCTTGCTTTAGACATTACCTGGATTTTTAAGGTTAAAAGGCTGTCACAGTGCAGAGACTGTTCCATTCTTTGCATTGTGTATGGAACCTGAAGTTGGCAGTAAATTAAGTACAAGACAAGGAGAGGGTTTTGACAACGACCTATTGTCAAAAGCCTCACCATAATAATAACCTTTTCTTTTAAAAAAACACCCAAAATAAACAAAACACACATACACCTGCACATTTATATTAAAACACTTCATTTTCTGTTATGGTCTTTAGAGATCTCAGAGCCTCATTCTCTCAGCTCACACGTTCCTAATAAGGCTGCTGATCCAATCCATATTAAAGCTAAATGGTTTTAAAATACCAGGAAAAAAACGCAGAACTGCAATCGGGGATAAAAATAAGTCATACACCTTCAGATGACCAGCAAAATTTCTGCCTCTAATGTATATTTATGAAAATTCAGCCCAATTCCCAGTCTGTCCTACCTCTTTCTTAATACACTCTTTGAATCATAAATGCCACCAAGCAACAAAATAACTATTCTGAGAAACAAGGAGGAATCCTCTGTAGCAACAGTGATTTCTATCACTTCACTGGCTCCTTAATTAACTTTTTTTTTTCTGAATACCTACAGACTGTGTCCAGAAGAGTGCCTGAGAGAGTTTAAAATAAGCAATAGTAGAGCTGTTGTAACACCAGCTAATGAGGTGCCGTGAAGCCTACATGACCAAGTCCCACCGTCTGCAGTTAAAGTTTACAGTGATTTCTACAATCAGACCTTCTATTATTAGAAGCCATAAGGCATTAGAATTTTGAAGAAAGTAATACCGTAAAAAACGGGTTTATTCTATTTAATCATGTGCTGCTTGTTTAAACTTTATTTTAAGGTCCGGGCACCTCAGAAGCCCTGTTGCCTGGCCAATTTAAAGCAATTGTGAAAGTCTGCTCCCATCTTTCCAAGAACTTTAGCTCACTGATTCCCAGCTTTTGCACTGAAAGCAAGCTGGGAAGGACTTTTATAAAACACTTAGAAAGCTGAGTGGGAAAAACTACTGGATTTCAGAAAGGAGACTAGTATCAGTCTATATAATGTTCCACATAAGTATCAGAAGGAAAGAAGCAGTTTAACAGCACAAGTATTAGCTAAAAATGATAAAAAGAGGAAGAAAGTTATTTAGAAAAGCAGTATTAAGAGAATTTTAAGAAAAGTTTGGAACTGACATTAAGCTTCCATATAGGATGAGATAACCTTATGTGCACTTCCACCGATAAAGTTGGTTTATGTACAGGCATTAGTTTCTCATATGTTCTAAGACTCAAATTTGTTTCCACAACCAAAATCCTAAACTGACCTAAAATTAAAGTTCCTGCCATTTTAAGATAAGTTGACCCAGTTCAGTGTAATGAAATAGCCAACCAAGAACAAAAGTGAGGTCTAGGAAAATAAAAATTAGTGCAATTATACATTAAATTCTAGTAATAATAGGTTCAATATTTTTTTAAAAATCACAATAGATACTATGCCTCAGCACAACTCTAAGAGTTAAACCTACAATATATGTCTCTTCATCTTTGGTTTCATCAGAAACCTTTGCTTTCAGAGAGAATTAATTTGTAATAGAATAAAACATTCTACTCCAAGTGGAAAAGTGGATTGTAAAGCAATCATTCTGGAATAGCTTTTCTGGAACAACAGTACAGATTGAAAAATTCTATTTTTCTCTCACACAAACTGCTCCACTACCTTCCTCTCACATTTTCAGTCTCAGCTGAGTAAAAGACATGGAATATGAAAGTAAAACTAAGCAGAGTGGTTTCAGATGTAAATGAGAGGAGGTAAAAATACAGAACTTGCCTCCTAAAAGTATTTCTCAACTTTAACTACGGCTATACAAATAGATAAGAAGGTTGAGGAAAGAAAGAGAAGACAAGAAAGAGTTGTAACTTCAGCAGGTTCTTGACAAATCTCAGAAAATTCCTTTGTCACTCAAACAGACATTCAAAATGGTGAAAAGGGCACTTCAGTTAAAAAGAGAAGTTCATAGTTCTGTCAGGCACAATATCATATTACAGATCATAGCTGTTTGACTACCTCTGAATTAGATCTCTAGCTTGTGCACTTTTTTTTTCCAAGCTGTATCCTGAATTTTTCTCAGAAAAAACCTAAACAAACAAAACCTCAAAAACAAAAAACCAAACAAAAATCCAACAATAAAAAACAAAACCAAACAAACAGAACCAAAAAAATCAACCTCCCCTCCCAAAACCACAAAAAACTAAAACCACTAAGCCCCCCCACCGTTCTCTCCATCCTGATCATAGTATAGAATTAACAAAAGGACAATACGAAATCAACCATATATAACTAGGATGGTAGCCTGAGTATGATGACAAAACAGAGTGCTCATTTCCCAGAAGGAATAATCAGTTGGATTAGTATTCAAGGGGGTGGCCATATTTTCTAATTAAATTGTGAATGTTTTGCATACAACTGTTTCAAATGGTTTTGTGCAGTAACTCATTCATCAGTCTAGGTACTTTTCATTACTCGAATTCCACTGGTCTAGTATTTCAAAGTGATTCACTCCTTCTCTCTCATGAGGTGTTTATTACATATATTTTAATTTCTGCTGATATTTTTAAGCATTGCCAATCTCTGGGTAATAATTTTAGCCATTGTTTAGCTCGGATGCTTGAAGTGCAGCCAGGAGATCTTGGAGGAAGATGCATTCATTTTGCCATTTCTCACTTGAAAATATTACAACCAAATATTTTTTAAATTATATTCAGAAGTTCTTGGTTTACTAGATAGAGAGAGTATTTCTTTCTCTTTGGTGAATGCAGAAAGCTGTTTGCATCACCTGAACTGAAAAAAAGAAACCTCATGAAAACCTGTTAACTAATTTCTAAGGCCCTTAGATTTATACTATAATAATAATAATAATAATATAATTATTCAAAGCTTACCAGTAGTTGAAAACAACAATTATATAAACCTGATGTTCTGATTCGAATAAAAATCCACTATGTCCAAATCTGTGCAAAAGACTATTTTCCCCCCCGATATGTGGAACAATTCTGCAGATAAATTTTTTTAAATGTGTAAGAACAGGTTTAATTCAAAGAACAACAGAAATCTCAACTTTTTGAATGGCCATTTGCATCTGCATTGTTATCTTTATATCTTAGCACTCAAAATTATTTGAATGAAAAATGAAAAAGTAAGAGGTAGTGTCAGTCTTCTCAGGGTGTCTGGTTGGTTGCTTGTTCAGTTCTTCCCTCTCCACTGCCCAACTTGCCAATAACTGAGCTTAAATTGTAAATCATAATAAAGCCAAGATGAAAACCTTTCCCAAGGGCAGAACATGTTGCTTCTGGCTGGGTTTTTTTTTAGATTTTTTTTCATTGTTTTCTGTAATAGCAATATATGGTTGACTTGTATTCTTCAGAGAGGAAGCCAGTTACACGTCTGACTTCTCCTAAATCTGTCTGCCGTGTTTGTAAGAAAAAATAGCAATATGTACATCAATACTCCATGCAAAGTTATTGCTTTAGTCGGCAATATATTGACTTTTTCAATAGTATAGATTCTATATAGTATAGTATCTTTCTTTAGAATACTTACTACTGATATAATCTGTATTATAAAAATATAAGAGTCTTACTTAAAAGCATGTGTATTAATAATAATACCTCTGCAGCTTTCAGCTTGTAAAAGTTTCTTATGTGACTACTGGAAAGAGAATTCACTTCTTGCTGTGGATTTCTGTTTTGTTTTTTCCAAGGTACCATTAATGAAAACTTCTGGCAACATTCATTGCCAGTTTACAGGATTTGTTCAGGGTATTTAATATGCAAATATTATCAATAATGGTATAAATTTGGATTATATGCAGAGATAAAGTGCATAACCACTTAGCTTTTTACTTTTTTGTTTAACTACACTTGCTAGAAGCAACAGAAAAAACCAGTTAACCATTACCTAACATAAACAGTCAGATTAGGCAATCCACTGCTGTAGAGAATGGAAGACATACAGAAGAAAGAAGACAAGCACAGGATTCATTCTGAAGGGACTGTTTCAGCTCACGGCCCTCTGTTCCTTGAGCACAGCCTAGATAAAAGAAGAAGAAAGAACCTCTGCGCTTCTTTCTTCTCTCCCTTTAATGGGCACAGTTGCAATAGCATGACCTTTCCTTTGAGAGTATAAAAGACAGGAGGAAATTCCAATAGCTTATACACAGTACTTGATATCAATAAGAAACAAGTACTGTTTTAATTTCTAATCCAACTTACCCCCCAAAACAGCACACAACAAAACAAATAAAAAATAAAACCCTTTGAAAGTGATTATAACTTACTAGGAGTATCTTAACTTGTTGTTTAGGCAAGGACAGCAGAGACTGCTCAACTCATCACAGGATCATACTTGTGTATCATCTGCAGTGTCTGAGCATGTCACGACCATCTCTTGTAGCAAACTGTGCTAGCTACAGTCAGATAAAAGAGAGGGAAGACCCAGAAGACCTCCCCCTTCCTCCTTAGCTCTTCACTGTAAGCAGCCACCTTGCAGATAAAGGTATAGCAGGGCTTTCCTTCCCCTGGAACTTCCATTACTGCAGGTAATTTTCTTAAGACGGAAAGAGCATTACATAGAAACACAGTTAAGCTGCTAGCACTGTCTCTACCAGGCACTCAGGTCTGAACTCCTGCATTTCCTCCAAAATATTAAGCCTCTACCAAAAAGGCAGCTATCAATCTCCTACTTACTACTTTCTGAGAGGACTTTTCAATTCCTTACAGGAGCATGAGGCCTGTGTTCTTCCTGTACAAAACCACAAATGGAAACACAAGAGAAGTGCCAGAACAGAGCTTAAGGATCTAATTCTCCCAATTTTCTACTCGCTCTATAGTGTAGAAGCCATGCTACTCCAGAGGAAAGGAAGAGTTGAAAGGGATCTTTCCATACAAGTGCTGGACTTCTGGAAACACATTGCAGACCTAGTGAAACACCTTCCCTTTTTGCAGCATTCTAGCCTGAATCACCAAGTGAATATTTCAAATGCTTTTTACACTTTAGAAAATCAATTTCAGACACTAGGTTAATGAGACATTCCTTCAGGAGTTTAAGATGCTAGAAAAGTTCCTGAATTACAGTGTTGACTTATGCTTGTTAAAGCAGCTATTCAGTAACTTTCCAAAAAACAAATGATTGCACTAAGTCTTCTGGCTAGAAGAAACATTTACTGGTATATTTGGACTACCCACAAAGTTCTGTCTGTCGAGTTTTCACAGTTTTTTTCCTGACTCTTCCAAATACTGCCTAGGAATCTGAAGTAATAAAGATTGTATATCACTAAATTGCCTCATTTGAAGCACAAATCTGAAGCTTCAAAACATGCATAAGAAAAAGATGTCTGATAACTTAAGACAAGTTATATTTCATGTTTCAAACATGAAAATGAAATTTCAAACACCTGAAAATGAAATGTAAGACAAGGACGCTTTGCTAGAATGTAACACAGTTTTGGCATTAATCTTGATCTAGTTTCTTCTGCATGACAAAAAATTGTGACTGAGATCTGTAAGTCACTTAAGTCAACAAAGCTTATTCAGTGGGAGATGTATCTGAGGGTCTTGTCTTTGATGTGTTTGGCTACAGTCCAATTTGAAATGACTCAAGCAAATGTCATTTAAGATCAATCTAACTTCCACACCTTCAATTACCCTTGAAAACAGAAGCCTGCTCCTGCATTTCACAACACTTAGCAGCTTTGTTATTAGGTCATTTTACCTGACTAAACTAATCTAAGTGGTTAAAATCAGCAAAAGGATCCTTTCTCGAATATGAACTTCAAAGAGATGAAGCTGTTGCAGTCACCAAGTAGTGATGAGACTTGACCAGCCACCTTTACAGAGCAAGTCATTAGCAGGTGTTGGACTTTAGATTATTGACCCCTATAATAAATTCTGCAAGGGGTCATCATATACCTTCAAGGTTTCTTTTCTCTATTTTACTATTAAAAAAACCCACCTGTTTCCATGATAACAGAAGTTTTCAATTTTGCTTGGAAATAAATTTTAACTTCTGGTTTTACATAAGTCTGAAAGCCAGGTCTTGTAAATAGAAACATCAGCAGACCCTGAAATGCAGCAAAGCTATAATGTATCTCTAATGACTTCATCTTGGCTAATGCAAGGTATTGCCAGTCAACAGAGGGTAAAATTTCATTCTGTTATTTATGCAATATGAATAAAAAAAATAAATTAGTTTTTTGCTCAATGGCATAAAATGAAAGTGCTGAATTTTAAAGCTCCCAAATCTCATGCGGATTTCACCTCAATTCAGACATTATACTGGTGTTTGGAAATATGAGCTTTTCTGTGAAATTTCCATAAAAATCCAATTTAACCTACTTTATAATTTTAAAGGCTTAAACTATAGTGCATGGTTTGTGTTCTCTGTAGCCTTGAAACTGATTTGGTGTTTTTCTAAGCTTTTGAATGATGTGACTTTTGAATAGTTTGTGACCTTCCTCCTCTCCTCCAAAAGTCTCTCTTTAAAATATTAATACCCAGAAATCAAGACAAAAAAAGAAAAAGCATGTATGTCTAACAAAGAGACGAGGACAGTGGATCACGGCTCTTAATATGAGAGAAAAATGCTCCTGGGAACAGCTTTAGAACACATATAGAAATAAAAAAAGCTACCAAAGGAGCAAACATACTAAAAAAGAGATTTTCCTTACTTTTCTCTATGCTTTGGGACTTAGTCTCATTTCAAGATAGAGAAGCGATCTGGAGAGTGGGAGTGAATAATGGCACACTTATTAGGCAATGGAAAATAAATACAATAAACGAAATTGTGATACAGTCCATTAAGTATAAAACCTTCCAATTACTCAACTGGATTCCCAAGTTCTCCCTTCTCTGAGAACACATTACCTTCCAAGACTATAACCCTTTCTCTAAATATGGATGAATATGTATTACAAGAATTAAGACTTATAAAATGTTCTAATCCTGGAAAATGCCACTAAAATTTCCATTATAAATACACTTCTTGGATCCGGAAGAGAGATTTAAAAACATGGAGGAATTGTGATCAAATTTTCTCTCTCTCTAAAATAATACAACTACTCAAAAATCCATTTAATCTGATCATAACATCAGGAATCTAAAGCCAGATGCACTCTAATGGTATTTCTAAATGCTATTTTCATTAATTTCAGGTTTTGCATCTGCAAAATATATTATGAACAATTATGAGCTTGCTCCACCCACGCACAGACCGGAATGAAAGTCAAGAGAAGCACACACTCCATATTAATATAACCTTCCTGTCAGCAGAGATAATTAAGTGATGTTCAGCATTATAACATCTGAACACAGGTAGTTTCCTACTCGCTCTAACTGTGGGCAAAGAAAGCTTATGTTTGCCTAAAATGTATTCTATAGGCACAACCCACTGGAAATTCATCTGTCACCAGAGTCCAGCCCCAAAGACAAAGGCACCCGCACTGCAAAAATTGCTCTGTGTGTGTGAACTCACAGGTTTACGAGAATGCACTAGTTGTAATATGTTCTTTCAAGTAAAGTATCAGAACAATTTAATTTGACTTTCTCATTTCATCCATATCCTAACATCTTGATATTGTTACGGATTTATACTTTTATGCCTATTTGTGATTTTTGTTTGTTTGGTTGGTTGGTTGGTTTTTTTTTTTTTTTGTTTTGGTTTTTTTTAATTATTAATATTACACTGTATTTATACTTCTAGTTATATTTAGTGTCAAAAAAAGAAAATGCTTCAGGATTATTTCTTATCTGAACTTTACATTCCAAAAGAAAGTTTCAAATAACAGCCTTTCATTGCAGCTCATTAAAATTCAGAGGTCTAAAGAATTATCTCTTCTGATTAAGCACTTTTACTGCTGAAGTTGAAAATATTGTCTTCTTTATATACACTTAAACACGTAATGGAACTCTATTTCAGAAATTCTGAGTAATTTATAATGCAGATAACTGAACTTGCCTATTATTATTTGAGGAGCATCTTTTGTCTCTCCAGTTTGTGCCATCTCCACACATATTGTGCTGTTGCTTGATCAGGGTGCTGATGCAATAGTAGTAGTTTGAGCATCTATCCTTACAACTTGAGAGTTGTTAACCCTCATATTAAACACCTACATTACAGGAATTTTCACTAGTGATTTTGTCATTAATACAACATATATTTATTCTACATTAAAATAATTAAATATGCCAAATAAAACACATGAGTGTATATAATTCTATGAGATACCTAAGGCATATCTGATATTTTATGGGCATAAAGCCAACATTTTTAAAAGAGTGTAGCCAAAGCAATACCTAAGCACACACTTGAGCACTAACCCACCTGCTGGGATTCAAAAAGGTCTACATCATATAAGTTTCTACTGAGGAAAAATGTGGATTAGAAATCAAAGGGAATTTTAAAAGTTTAACCTCCCTACAGGTCAGCAATAGATTTTCAGGGATCAATATAGATTTAATAACAACACTTTTAATGTTTAACATTTTCAAAAACTTAAACTGAATTTTGGCATGCATGTCAAGTCATTTTGTTTTCAGACTCTGGATCCAGATGATTTAGTCCAATGTATATGAATAGCTTAATGGAGTATTTCGATTTCATAAGATCAGAAGCCTACCATGGGTATCTAAATTTAGATTCAAGGCTTAATTCCTTGTCTGCCTTGTAGACTAGCAGTTATCTTTAAGGACTGATAACACCAATATTGGAAACCTCACTGCTCTCTGAGTCACATGCAGGAATATATCTTGTTCTTTTTTGGTTTTGAAATTAAAAGAATGACCCATCTTGATTTTCCTTTTGCAATGTGAAAGCTTGTTCAATTAATTGCATCTGACATTTTTTAATGAACCTTTTCCTACAGCTCTAAATCTTTTCTAAACTAATTATAAATAACGTACATAAAATCATATGAATGAGAGGTGTGACAGAGGTCTTCATAATTTCTGACTTTATAATCTGACTGACAGATTCTTCTAGGAACCTCAAGCACTGACCGGTAAACACTTAATTTTTATGATAATTTGCTGCCTCATTCTCCTAGGTTCTTTAAATTTGATGTCAAATTTCATTTGGAGTTACCGTATTTTTCCTCTACAACTTGAACCATAATATTTTTTTTACCTTCTCCTCCATGACACTACTCAGAGTAGACTACTCAGAGCAGTAGACCTGATCTCACATTTCAGTACTTTAAGTGTGATGTTCAACACTTAGTAAATTTTAATTACTGTTGCAGTACAAATATGAGTAGGGTAAAGCACAGTTATTAGAATAACAATAAAGTAAGGTATGAACTAGTAGTAATCTATATTAATCAAAACAAACATCGCTTTACATATGTTCACTATTTAGATTGTATATTTTTGTATGTGATATCTAAGTAAAAAAAAAAAGAAAAAAGAGCTCCAGCAACTCAGTGACAAGCAACGAGCCTCAGCAAATGTAAAATATCACATATAGCCTGAGACCTGCCAGAGTAACCATCTCCATAACTATTTCAAAGACACTTATGTACAAATCTCTCTTTGATATTATGCCATACTCACAAAAAAATTCTGAAAATTTGAAAAGAAATTTTCATTTAATTGTTCTCCAAATTCACCCTGGGGTGACAAAAAGCCAAAATCTGAATGTCTCAGCTCCAGCCTAGAGATTATATGTGTCTAATACAAGATGATGGGCACAATTTACTGTTGTAATTGTGACATCTTTCACTGGTTCAATGACCAAGACAAAGTAATTTGATACAAATCTGAGTTACCATATTTGAAACAATAGGAATCTCATGTTTGATGCTTTTATAATCAGCTTCTCATTTTCTAAGTAGCTGTATTACTCTTTCTTGCTCTCTTTTCCCCAACACCTCCAAAATCAGTTTCTACCATACAGCAAGAAAGCTGTTACAACAGCAGTGCAAAACACTGGATTTCTTAGCTAAACTATTAATGCTTGTAAAATACTTCAAAAATGCAAAAAGTCATGTATATGAAAAGTAGTTTTATTAAAAATAATAAAATGGCAAGAAATACTGGCACTTGGTAATATATTTTCTTATTGTACATCTAATTGTTTCAAAAGACACAGACATTGTGAAATCACTGTGTAAAATGAAAACCTTCATCAAGCTTGTTGCAGAGGTAGCAAAACCAGTTCCAGTGCCACAGGACACAATAACTCAAACTATCTCTCTCCAAGACATGGCCACTATCTGCATAACCTCCTGAGCTTAAGGGCTCCCTGTGTCTGGCACAAACTAGTGCCAGAAATAGCAGTCACCCCTTCAGTGTGAAAGGGCATAGGTTAACACAGCTTCAAGTTCGCAACAACAAAAGGAATTGTGCGCTCTCTTGTCACTGAATATCACGGAAGCACCTTCAGAAAAGTCAGTTCAACGCCATGTACTTGAGAGAAATATTTTTTGGTAAAAGGGATCCTGTTTTGAAGCTTCACAGGCTACCTGAATGAGCTTTGCTGGCTTATGTTGTTCTCACTCTTTTTTGTTATATATGACTTGGCATCATTAACATTCTTAATTGATATGTTAATTTCACGGTGTATTGTCCTACTTAAATAAACTGCTCTGATATTATCAAGACTGAGAAAACTTGAAAACACTTAATTGTTACTGAAAACAAAGGTATATTCTTTAAAAATAATTCCATAAGCAGTTTGGGGAATATGTATGCATATAGGTAAATAATTTGTTCATGAAAATGACAGACATTCCACTGCCCTAGTGGAAACTGCAGTGTGCGAGAAAATGGTCTTCTGCTTTGGTGTGTCATGTAGACTCAAGTGGCCTGTGCTACTGACTTCCACCTCTGATCTCCCTCAGAGTGACTTTGGTATTTGAGATGGTAAGATTACTTCAGCATTGTTGAAGTTTACAAGCATAAATACCTGTCACATTTCCAGTGAGACTTAAGGTCCTTTAACATCTTACTACTCCTGAAAATTTTTCCCACAGTCTTGCTATGGTAGTTTCACCCTGTTCTTTAGATGGAAACAGTACAGTAAGTTTAACAAAGATGAAATAAATATAAGCCTCAAAAGTGTTTGATTTAAAGACTGTAATTAAATGATGCCCTAATATTCCACTCTACCAGAAACCTTTGTTTTTGATTAACCAAGGGAAAATGTTTATCCATCTATCACATAAAACAGTGTTCCTGACATTCTATGAGGAATTAATTGCTTTGGATAATCTGATCTTTGAAAATGAAAGATTTGTGGTTCCATCATCACCAAAGCTAGAAATGTCAAAGATAATTCCTCTGAGATGAAAAAGGGAAGGAACTGCAACCTGAGAGTCAGAGACGCATTGTTGCTTCTTTATAGGAATATACAAATATTGAAGAACACACTCATTTTTGGCAAATGTTAAAATGGAGAGTACAAAAGGCTAATTTCCCTTTCCAGAGAATACATTACTCCGAAGGCCAACTGGGGAGGTAATGTTGCACTAGATAAATCAGAATGTATGCAACCATCTACAGGAGACTAACAATAGAAAGAAAGCCACACAAAACCAATGTGCTCAAACTGCAGAAAATTAAATGTTGTTACTTTTACCAATGGCTTGAGAAATTCTCTACGATAGCTTGGTTTATGAAGAAAACCTAGGATTTAATCCGAACAAGTGTTTATCGCTTTCTTTCCCCTTTCATTTCAGTAGTCACAGTGGATAGAAAGAAGACCTAGACAATAATTTTTCACCTCACTGACTATGGCTGTAAAACAACACAAGAAATTAAATTAGGATATGCACACTGAATAACAGTTTAACTCCAGATATGATGTTCTGATGTGTACAAATAAGGCAAACCCTGATTTAGACTGAAGTATTGAACTAAGTGTTAGAGCAGAGGTATTTTATCTCTCCTATGCTTTTACAATACCTAACGCCAGTAGGCTCTCAGCAAGACTAGTCTACAAATACTACATATAAAATTGTAACATGTAGCATCTTCTGTAGCTAAAATTTGCCCCAGAGGAAACAGAGTTGACAGTGTATGCTCTTGGAATATGAGGATATATGATCAGGTCAGGTACCAGTGAAATAAGTATCAATGAAAGAAAATATTAGGACATTACAGAACATGCAAGTTGCGTGGTGCAGTCATTATAACTGCATAGACTTACACATTCAGTATTACTCAGCTCCTTCAGACATCATTCTTTATGTTATAATATCTTTGAATGAATTAACTATGGGAACTGAAACCTCCTTCTTTCACAATGGTAAAGTAATCTGCTAGTTTTATTGGAATTCTGTTTCACTTTTAACTGTAACGGTCTTTGTCATATTTTGTTTTACATGTCTTTTTTGATCATCTTGTTTGTTTCCAAGGTTTTCAGTAATGATTTAGCTTGTGAGTGCCACACACATTGTAATAATTTGTTGTACTGACCAATTCATACTAGAGCTACATTAAATACTATTGCATGGCTTTATGACATCAAGAAGCACACTTCATAGTTCAAGTTTTAATTTGCTATACAGATGCAATAAAAAGGGAATTTCATTTATTTGAAGACTGTGAATGGAAAGTAACATTGTAGCTGTATTACATGAAAAGTGGAGTTAGAATCCAGAGTCATATCACTAAAGCAAACACATCGTAACAAAGCAAACAACTGAATAAGTGAAAGAGTTGTCATAAAGGTACTGCAACATGCAAGCAGGAACACAGAGGAAGGTGGAACCACAGCAGTCAGGAAATTATGAGAGTGTGGGACCTCAGCACAAATAAATTCTTAATAATAATGTGCACATTGCACAAGGAAGTCCTACAGGTTTAAACCCATCTTGGCACATGCCTTCTGAACATTAGTGTCTGAAGTGTAAAGGCAAGATAGATCCGTTAAGTAGGTAGACAGAGCAATAGGTAGACAAGTGAATGAGGAATACAAAGAAGAAAGGGAATATTAGTCACCACAGCAGGCAGTTGTCTCAGCATAACAGCTACCTGTACATTGTCAAGTTAATCATAGGAGAGGTGACAAAAGAGTTTGAAGGAAAGGTCAGAAGCTGAATAATGAATTGGTTTAGTGTGAATTAGTAGTGTCTTCTTTCCACATGCAAGGGAAAGTCATGGCAGAAGCAAGATCACTCAGAAGAAAGCAATGAACAATAATAAATGGGCAAAGTAAACAAGATCTGACATCTGAACACCATTTGAAATTCAAAAAACGGCAGCATTCAATAATTCAAAAAAAGGCTGTGGGAAAAAGCAAAAGCTTTGTGTTCTACACCACTAAGAAGGCAGATCCAAGAACAGGAAGATGAGTAAAGCAACAAGATAGAAAAATAACCTTTCATCAGTATTTTTAATAGTTTCAAGCTGAATTGTAAGAAAAACACTGTAGTTGTGTACTTTGTATTGAGAAAGTCTGTACCTCACAGTTACTTCCTAGACAGAATCAGCTGTATTTAAACACTGGGCAGATGTGAAGATCCTGAGAAAAGGCAAAATTAAGCAATAAGGGATGGACAAGAATATTGCAGTTTGCCCAGAATAATCAAACAAATAAAGGTTAAAACTTAAGCTTGAAGAGATGTCTGAAAGACAGGGACTATGTTTAAGTTGCACAAAAATTCAGAAAGAAAGACTAGCAGTCATTAGCACAGAGTAGATCCTGAATTTATGTTCACGAACATAATTTTCCAGACATTACAGACCTAGAGAAGACAGCAGGAAATAATTATGCCCTATTGCAAATCATCAGCATCCCTACTGCAAGAGTCATCCATAGGATGAAAGCATGGGTAAGAACTATTAATAAAGCTCACGGTAGTAACTTCTGAGAGACAAGAACTTACTGAGGTTGATAAATTTTGTTGACTAGTAACTATTGTCATCAAAATCTTAACAAGAAAGGAACTTCCCTTTCCATCCTAAACTATCATTTAGTGAAGTGAGGATGTGAATACATATTTATATGTTCGTTACCACTAATAAACAGGGAATCACCAGTATGAAAAAACATAATGCATATTGCTAATGTAGATAAAATGAAACATCTTTGTGCAGAATGTGCACAAATGTGACAGAAGAATCAAATGCTACACATGGAACAAAACATATTAACAGCAATGGGTTGTGTCAAACAAATCCACCCTACAGCTATCATGGATAAAAGCTTCTTAACAAATAAGCATCACTAAGAAAATCAGTTAGAAATCATACAAAAGGAAACAGTGAAGACTTTCTGTGGAAAAACCCCGACTAATTGTGAAAAAGTAGAAAGATGTTATTTATTTGCACAAATATTCTTTGGTGTGAAAAGCATCTAATGCTCTATTTATCTTCAATTCATCATCTGTCTTCTGCATCTAAATCATCACCACTAAGCGCTGCATTTTCTAGCAAAAATGATGAAAATTTCCTCGCTGAAAATCTGGTATTTTGTAGAGCACATAATGTTAAATCAAAATTGTAAAACCCATCAGGACAAAAAGTGAATGCAAGTAGAGGTGTGAGACTAAGCAAACTGTAGGATGAACTAAAGTCAACAAGGGAGAAGCAGGCTGCAATGGGAATAGAATCATGAACTCTGAGGAGGTTATAGGGTTCTACACCTTGATTCGAGGAATATGAAAACAAGCATCAAATTTTACAGGTGGATCAAATAAAGAAAACCAAAAATCCTCAAGCAACCAGAAGCTAAAAGTTGTAGTTTAGTGCAGTAGGTGTGACTGCCTCAAGAAAGCAAGAAATGTGCACACAAGACAGAGAGCTCATCATCTTCAAATTCCAAGCACTTTGCTTGCAGTCAGACTGACTGAACTGGATACATTAAAAAAAAGAGAAAAAGTAGAATATTGGTAAAGTTTGCAGGGACATCATGAAGAAGTCATATCTCCACCCTAGTATGCTGTGTGCTACCAAGGAAGAAGGGCATCTCAAGTCATCAGAGCATTAACTCCTGGCAAGGTAAAACTAACCAACCAACCAACCAATCAAACAAAAAAACCAAAACCAGACCACAAACAGGACTTTGTGTGATGATCTGGTGATGCTCACACAAAGGAGAATCTGACTCAGCCTCCCCATGAAAAGCAGTATGTCATCATGAAAAATGATGATACAAAATAAGTGGGATACAAAATAACTGGGAGTTGCATGCTGACAGGCTTTCCACTCTAACAGTATGTGCTGAGCCCCAGAGAGTGAGCTGTTGGCTGTGGTCCATATGAGCACCAGCAACAAGTAGAGAGAAGGCAGTAATGTGCTGAAAGGGATCTATTCAAAGCAATAGGGAATCATACAGTAATCACTTAAGACTGAGAGTCGGCAAATGATGCCAGTTAGAGATGAAGATGGATAAATTGTCTAGAACTCTACAAACTCTGTAGTCCTAAGAGGGTAACCAAAAGCTTCTTCAGAAGGAACGAGACCATAGTCATATTATATTCATGTTTTCATGCCAATCTTATAAAGACAAAAGGCAAGAAGGATGAAATGATACATCTGATTTTAAGTAACAATTGATATACAGGGCATTTCAAGAATCTCGCCTAATGGAAGATTTACCAGGCTAAACATTAAAGGAATTTCATAATATACTGTGTTAAAGAAAAATTCAGTATACTGAGACTTATCTTAAAAAGAAGAGGTCAATATATACAGAAGAGCAGTCAAAAGAATAAAATGCTCTTAAGTGGAAACTATATGAATTGTATTGAAGTATAAACTGTACAAACTATATAAACTGTTCTGAATGTAAGCAAACCCTGGAAATACATTTAATGCTAATCTTTTCATTTATTTCAATCCTCAACAGTCATTAATTTTCCTTGGCTTTCACTGTCTCTTTCCTCTTTCTCAATTTTTTTCCTCAGTGGAGTGGGTCAATGAGAAAAGAAGTATTTCTCAGCAAGCAGTACTACCTGCCAGTCCTGGGAGGGTAAAAACAATTGTACCAGGCTAAAAATTGTATTTCCCACTCTTACTACATATTGGTATTTTTCAACTCAACAAACATAATCCTGCTGAATTTATTCTATAGTCCAAACAAAGTATTTGTTAAAACTGAAAGCAGCTCCAACACTCTCCTAGGGGAATTCTAGGCCTCTATTCCTCTTCTCCCAGGCAAATGCTTTATGTACTTGAAACATAACCCTTTCTTCTATTTTTTGTAACATACATTAGAAGTATAAAAAACCTTTAGCGTATGCATCTTTTAAGTATTGTACAAACATAACAAAACATTCCTTGAGCAAACTGTAACAGTTATACCTCAGGGAACATCACTGCATTGACAGAGAGACAGACAGTATACTGTAAAGCCCTGTAGCTGCTTGTTATAAGAGGGGTAGTGAACAGAAATGACAACAGAAGATGAAGTTCTAATTTCAAAATAAAAACTCAGTTAATTTCATATATTCTTAATACTGTTTTTGAAAATATTGAGTCTCTCAAAAAAGTAACAAAAATACTAATAAATATAAAATTTATTTTATAAATAAATAAAAGTGTTTTATTTAATAGAATAAATAAGTAGAAATAATTTTTTAAAAAAAGTAACACAAAATATCTGTAAGTTATCAGAACTGACCTTGTATTTCATTAATAGTTCTTTCACTGCATCTCTGTACAATCTGCATATGTTATATGTAAGCTTTCTTGTGGTAAAATAGCTATAAGAAATCAGATATTAGTGTCCTTCCTTCTACCTACACATTTACTTTTAGGTCTCAGGCCTGAACAGACACTTTCATATTTCTTTCTTCAGTTCATCATTTCCCTTTGATAAAGGATAGAAGCGAGTTGATGGCAGTGATTTTGGGATCTGACAGCCATCTTTAATGTGGTTCATCAAGTTTCCCATGGTTCATCTCCATAGGCAATGGCAAAGTTAGGGAATGTAGTCTGAGGGGTTTGTCTTTTCACACACTCAAAGTGTGATCAGCCAGCTGTGATGGGAAAGTGGCAGCACATTATGAGTTCTCTCGCCCTGTTCTGCCTCCTCTCTTGTTCAATGTGCATGTAGGGGATACAGCTGCACTTTAGCCTGCGTAAGTCTGTCAACTAGATTGAAGACAGCACTTAGCTTTCTGCGTCCTCTTTGAACACTGGTTTGACAGTCTGCTTGGATTCACTGTTGCAAGCCTAATTAGGATCCTCAGTAATGGGCAGGCTGGAAGATTAAAATGAAGATTGATTAAATGGACAATGAAAAAGTACTTTCAGTCCAAACTGAGCAGTTGGCTATATGGATATTTAAATGCCCTTCTATGGATGCCTTAACAGCAAAGACAGTGATGCTCTCCCTGTACTGAAAGACCCATGTCTGCAATACAATGGGCTGAAATTTAAAGTGCTTGCCTTGGAAGTAAATTTAAAAGCTACGCAGGATAAAAGCAGAATGAAAAAAAAAAAAAAAGGTCATGTAACTGTAGAGTATGTAAATATTTAAAAATCTGGTTTTATTCCAATTTGGAATGAAGTGCAAGAGTTTTGAAATTTCAAGAGTCTAGGCCCTCAGGTATTCTGTCTGACTATCTTGGAAGCACAGATCATAGCAAACTTGGAAATTTTTGATGGAAAAAAACTCTTAGTTGGTTTCAGTCAGGATCTGATATCTTAAAGTCAATAAAGTTTCACCAACATTTAACTAATTTACAAAACAGAAAATACAGGCTTTATTCCTTAAATACTGATTCCAACAGGAGCATACTGCTGCCATGATTTCTGCACCACAGACACACTTTTTGGATTACTAATGTGTCAGACAAATATGCACAAAATAATATATCAATAAAACATGATTTGATTTTATAATTATTAATTTCCACTCCCTAAAATTAAGGCAAACTGTAAAAAAACAAAATAATCAATGAAACACAAATTAGATCCACATTTACATTGCTACCCATGGGGGTGAGCCAAAGAATTAACAGGGGGATATGAAATGTGGTATAATATACATTTTAAGTGTACATTTTAACCAGCAAGTGAGTGTATTTTGCAGGTTCCTTGTGCTGATCCACAGAATATGGACAGGCTCTGTTACTTGCTTTTTCAAAACTAGCTAATGCTTTGAGCTCTAAGGTGCACAGTTCAAACCTGGCTGACAGTTATCACACATTGGTTCTTCAAAGCTGTCCAGTTTAGAGTCTGGCAGACGACACTGATAAAGATCTGAGCGTGCACGACCTACCCTCCAGATGACTGTCTAACTTCATCTGAGACCAAATCAAGAGGGCATTCAGAGAAACAAGTCTTCACTGGAAAGGCAAAAATGACTCAAATATTTTATAAATCACAGGCTGGTTTACGCCTGACTGACACACTGAATCACACTCTGAAGGGGACTAGGAGCTACTGTACGGATCAGGTTTGAAAACCTCACATCAATTTGAACAGCTAAAGAGATGAAAAGTAATATTTTACATTTTATATAATATATATTATATAAAAGATATATTATAATTATCTTTAATTATTATTTTATATATATCTTTTATATTTTATATTAAAGATATATTTTTATCTTTATAAGGAATAGAGCATAAATTTCTACCTTTACTTTAGACAAAGTAGTGAGAGCTTCATCAGTGCAACTGGAATGCACTAATCTTCTATTACTCATACAGAAGAAATAATGGCTATTGGTTCCCATTTCAGTCTAACAGATGGACAAAGCAATTTAGATATTAATTGATTGTGAGTCAATTAATGGCCTTTCAGGGTTAGAAACATTCAACAGAGTTTTCCTGGTAGCTAGGAAATCAGCTATATTTTAAGGAAACCAAGGTAAGCTAATGTAGTCACTATATCTCTATTTTCTGGTGGGAAGGAAGGAGGCAGAACAGTTCTGCCAATCAGGCAACATCACTTTGGAGGAAGAACTGGATTAAAAATTTGTCAGATCTTATCTGCACTATAAGCTAATCCTCTCTAGCTGTCATTTTATTTTAAAAAGACTCATCTCATGGCAGTCAATCGCATATTAGTTTTGCAGATTTTCAGAGAAGGCTTTTTGTAACACCTACATGAATCAGCCACCCTCAGTTATGTGGATAATATGTACTTTAACACACCGACTGTCTCTACCAAGGTGTACGAAATAGCTTTTTTTCCATTACTGTGCTTTATTTTGTTGCCTCTTTTTTTAATTTATTTACTCTGTTTGGCTGGTTGAAGCAATTTACTCTCTATGGGAAGACATTTGTCTCTCAAGAGGAAGTCAACAAGAGCTGTTTACAGTGAAGCTATAAAAGCAGAGAGGAAAGATAATCAGTAACCAAGATTATAACATTCAATTAAAATCACTGATATAACAACAGGAGAATATAAATAACGATCATAGCAATTTAAGAAAGAAGAACAAAGGAACAGCTGACACAAAGTGAAGAAGAAAAGAATTATTACAGTTTTAAAGATCATGGGAGGTCAACTCCTCAATTATTTGTTTTAGTTCAGAAAATAGCAGACCCAGCAAGTTCCCAAAGAAGAGAATGTCAATTACCAAGTCACTGAAAGCCATGAAGAGTAATAGAAAGAAATTACAGGAAAGCATAACCAAACAGTTATTTGTACAACAGTAAATATTATGAGATTCTCACGAAGTGCATAATACATCTTCTGCTCTGTACTTAATCACTAAAGCTCCTCTTCTCTTAAACACACTAGTTTAACTACTGATTTCAATAAAAAATATTGGTCAAAGCTTATATATGTAGAGTTTTTTTTTGTTTTATTATACTCCAAGATGAAGAATTTCATTGCATAACTACCAAAATTCTGTACTGTAAATATCTGTATTGATAACAAGACACAGATCAATTATAGTCATACATATTGTCATGCATACATAATGAATGTAGGGGCACTTTTTATCAACAAGTTTTAGTTTTATAAAAAAAATAATACATCACATCTTCTACTGCTGTCACTAAAGAGGTAGACCTTGTTCATATCTCGCAATTGCGCTATTACTCTGGCAGAGGCTAGAAACCAACATCATGTGAATATCTAGCAGTAATATATGTCATATTGGCCTTGCACACAAACCTCAACAAGTGTCTCCTTATACCACCAACACCACAGTAAATGATGTAAAAGTGTAGAGAACCATGATACAATTCTTAGGGTATATTGGTATTACCAGGCTTGTAACATCAGGCAGGCTTTTGCCTCACTTTTCACATAAGAGGTACAGCTGATTCAAAGACGAGTATACCCATATGCTGCTTTTCCTGAGCTGCTGTTATTAGCAACCTTAATAAAAAAACAAAAGCAACATGAAGGCTAAAAGAAATGTGCCAGCTGAGCTCCAACCTACTGATATTCAACCTCATTTTTCAGTAACAGCAAGGTACAGCCTTAGCTCTAGAATTCATATCAGTGCAAAGGACCTGCAGACAGCTGCCAGCTCCTGCTCTTTTAGATGCAGACCCTCTGTGTTGGGATAGATTTCCCACAATGTTTTCTCTTCATTTTGGATACTAAAATAAATGACCTTAGTTACAGTAGGCACTGCATTCTTTCCCAAGAACTCCAAGACTGCATCCCAAAACTGAATTTTACTGTACCCGAAAATATAAAACCAGAAAGGATTGCTTTAAGTTATAGTTCAGTAATGACAATATGATACAAATCCTTTGAAGCCAACTTATTTTACCAGTGAGACTTACTTTCCTCTTTCATTGTTTTGTAACTAAAATGTTATATCTTTGAATTTTCACCCTATGGTAAGCAAATGCATATAAACCCTAAACTAACTAAAAACTAAACTCTATTCATTGAGCCTAGGAAAAAAAACCCCATAACTTTCACATCCAGTCATTTAGCCATCATCTGGATGGCCTACATGCAAGAGCATAAAAAGGCAAGGAATTGGACTAAACAGTTAACCAAGGCTATATTGCAATTTGCAGCTATAAATTCTGTTCTTAATGCTGGTGCAAGACAGAAGATACATTTCATAACATTGTAATTAACAACAATAAATTACAATGGAGTATGCTGAATAGGATTTATTCCACCACAAACAATGGAGTAGAGAATGGACTTCAAAATGGCAATTATGTTCTACAGGAGGTCTAAAAATCTCAAACACTAAGGTGAGAAAGACGATCTTAAAGACTAGAGCATTCAGCTTACTTGTAAGAAAAACAAGCAGTCACTAACTGAAAAATCTGATTTTAGCCTCTGAAGATCACCACTCCTAGATAAAATCCAGAATAATCAACACACAAACATATGATAAAATTATAGGAAAAAGAGACAAAAATAGCAGTAGGTAAGTTCATATGTCTGCTGCCAATTCTTCATTTTAATCACTGCCAACTCTTGCCTTTAGAGACTTCAGAGTTGTATTTTATGCAAATAGGATTGTTTAAAAATTCCCAGAAATCATTAATAAACTTTCACAAAGACAATGCTGAAAAACTCAGAGGGAAATGATGCTGCATATCTGATGTATCACAAGCATCATGCATCAATATACGTGATTAAAAAATTACTTTTTTATTACTATTAAGACAACTGGCTACCAGCTACTACCACATTCAGTAGTGCCCAGAAAATTATGTACATACAAATGTGACAAATCATCAAGCCTAATGGAAAATGGAACAGGTTTCCCATGAAACCTGGATATTTCTCCAGACCATCACTGTTGAGTTCAAGTGACAAATCCTTGCTCATCCAATCTCTATGTTACCTTGACAAGAAGAAACTCTTCCAGTAGTAGAGTTTATTTGAAAACATAAAACTGAGAGCAGGTTTTACACGGTAAATGAATATTCTTTTACCAGTGCAGAAAATATATGTATGTACACAAAGTAATGTTAGTTTTTGTCTCATATACACTATACACAGGTATGCAGACATATGCATGGCAGATGAAGAAAAATCGAGCTTTCCTAAATCCCAACTTGATGCCTGTTCCTGAACGTACCTGGGACTGGTAGCCTATGGTACATGTGCAAAAGGCAAACCAGTAGATCTTAAATGGAAGAGGATCAAAAGCTCAGCTTTACAACATTTTAAAGAGGCACCTGTGGCAAACAGCAACTAATAGCTCCAAATTCACCTGTGCTATAAAGAGAGGCAAGGTACTATGTATCACATGCAAATTAGGGGAAGTAATAGATGATAATGTCTTCTGCAGGGTTAATTATGTGGACCTGATACTAGTTTGGAGCCTTCCACATCTTCCTGGTATGTATGTTTGCTGTCCACACCTGAACAAAAATCACTGCTATCTTCCCCCACTGGAAACTTCAGAATTTTTACTGCAGGAAGTGGCAAACAGTTGCCTTGGATTCTTAGCTCCTATTTCCAGCTGCATTCACTTCACCTCATATCTGTATAGCATGTGTTTGACTAAATACAGGAAGATTTTTCTTATCAATAAAAAGAAATAAAATAATAACCTACTTAATTTTTTCCTAACCTTCCTTAGTATATATATAAAACCTAATGATCAAAATATCACAAAATAAGGTTTTAAAAAAAAAAAAAAGGAAAAGAAAAAGGAAACAAAGACTAACCTTCCATGAACTTTAGGTATACAAATGTTGAATAAGCCTTTTGGAGAAGTTGAATAAACTTTCCTAATTCCCAGTAAATAAGTTGCTTAAAGAAGTAAGTCTGGTTAGAGCACTCTCTAACACTAAAGCAAATCCCTGTCTTTAGAACTAAACAATCCATGATTTGCTTCATGATCAGATTTACTGATCTACTACTTCATAAATCAATAACTATGTCACTAAATGAAAAAACGAAAAAACTGTATTTTTTTCAAATAATTGCATTTAAAATTAACTATTATTTTCAGCAGAGAGACAATAATCAAATATAATAAAAAACAGGGCATTTGCCACCAGGAATAATCTTGTTTAACAGGATAAATGTTACTTCTCATTCTATTCACAGTAACTATTAGAAAAAGCATAGTGAATTTTCAATAACATGAGGCAATTTAAATTGCATTTGCTCCTTAAACATTCACTTTTCTTTTTTTTTCACTTGCCCACTACATGGCAAGAACTCTTCAGTACTTAATTTATAAGCTTTATTCAACCTTCCCTGTTTATTTTAACATTTCATTTATAAAGAGTTCTTTTATTCATGAAAGTAGCAGTGTAGCTTCTTTTCATCAACGATAACTTTATTTTAGAACTGTCCCACAATGGGGGGGGCAGACTGCTTGGGATAGAAAAAAGGACTTTATTTGCAAAATCATGTGTGGTAGATTATACTAACGCTGAAAGCTAGATAACTTTAATTTTCTTTGAAAATAAATACAGAGAAATAAAACAACACCTATAGAAGTAAGTACAATAAGCATGTCTGCATACACACAGGTCAACACATAAGAGTTGGTACAACTTTCAAATTTGGCAGCAGCTAGTTTTGTTGAATATACCTTTTAAATAATTATAACCCAGTTCTGTCATGCAGGCGTGAGCTTAACTTTAAATAGATGTTTAACAGCAAACATTTCCAATATCTCTAGAATGCTTGAAGTCTGGACATCGTGGTGTCCAGTAACTTCAAGTTTATTGCAGAGTGGAACCTTTGCAAATAAATAGTTATTATTTTCATTTACACAAACCATATACTGTACAGTGAGCTGAAGAGTAGTACTCTCCAATCTTGGAACTGTCAATGCTCATTGTGTTGATGGCTTGAGATTGTCAAGCCCTCAAACAGCTTTGTTGGCTGATACACATCACCAGTGCTCCAAATTTTTTTCCTAGATAAACATCTGAACCCCAATACTGCAGAAAAAAAATGTTCTCATCTCTTTCTGTAAGAGGCAACTAACCCTGCAACAGAAGCAAGAGAAGGGACCTCACAAGGGGCAGCAAGGTGTACAGTCATATCTGCTGAGTTTGCTGGGCTAGTAATCCCTCCATTGAGCGGCAGCTGGGGCAGCAATGTCTTCAGCACTTAGACACCGAGCCTTCTAGAGCTTACCTGTCAAAAATCCAGCAAAATCCCTGCCTGATGCTAAGGCTCTTCCACATGTGGCCTACTGGATTTTCAATGTGTGAAGTCTTCTGCTAGTTGACCTAGTTTTTTTCTATAACTAAAAAGATGAATTAGACCCTCCTTTGTAGTCCATTATCAGCTCCTGAGTCTTTGGACAGAAGAACACATTCACATTTCTGAACATAGTTAATAAGGTAGTTTCCTTAGCTAAACAGAAATAAAACTGTGTACAAAGATGTACTGACAGCATTTTGACCCAATTGAGGACACCTGGCTTGCAGTTTAAATTCTTGCTTCCCAAAGTCTTGCTTCCCAAACTTGCTTTATTATCCGCAGAACCTCTATTGCAACCTGACTTTCCTGGCCTGCTTCTCCTCCTAACCAGCCTTCTCACACTTGACTTTAGAAGTCCTTCCTTTGCAAGGTGGGCTCAACACAGGGGTGTATTCTCTTTTCTCTTTTCTACTGTTATTTTGAGATGCCTTCATGACAGGGCTCACATGGTGATCGAGACTTTCTTGGCCCAACGAGTTCCTGAGCTTTTGCTAAAGAACTAGGTGACTTTTTTATTTCTTTTTTTTCCATTTTTTTTCTGCCACTTGACCCCGGGTTTTTGTTGTCATGCTGAGCTGGCAAGGACATGTTATTTCTCTTACCTAATTTGGCTTTTCATATCCTGCAAGTTCATCACAGATCAGAAGAACACATGAGAAAAAAAAAACAAACAAAACACCCCAAAATATAAAGCAAAAAAAGTGACACGCAGTTCACATTAGTCACCAGGGCTAGCAGACAGCATAGCAAGTTTTGGTTCTAATGTGGTTTTTAGTACTCACTAAAGTTTCAGTGGTAATATTTTGGTTCACCTGTGGGACCTGAGTGATTACTTGACGGTAGAGAAAAACTGCATTCTACTGAAAAAAACCTGAACAAGTCACCAGTATATCCCTGGCAAAGAATTTTCCGAGATGCTGCCACAAACTGATCTGAGGAGAGGTCCTAGTCTCTACTAGCTCCATACCTCCACACTCCTTAGCCCCAGTGAATGTCACTATTTCAGCAGATTTTTTTTCCTTCTGCTCTCCCATCCTCAGCTCAAAGCAACATAGGACAACAGGGAATTCAGTTGCACCCTCCCTCTCACTTTACATGAATCCTTTAGCCAGTAAGGAGAGATGCCGTGATAGTTGCCCCCAAGTCTTCCTGCCTTTCCATGTTGTATGGAAGGCAAATTAATACATAACAGTCTAACAGAAGGTGGGCTTTTATTTCCACAGTCAGAGAAGTGTATTTACTTTTTAATCTCCATTTTATTGAGTACGTAAGTATAGATCTCATCTCTGCAAGCTCTAGAGAGAGAAAAGCTGGAGAGAAAGAAAAATCTAACATAAAAAAGCCATACTGCTTTAAAAAAAAAAAAAAAGAATTCAATACAGAATTCCAAAGAGTCCGAACAAAGATGAATTCTACACAAGCAAACTCCAGTTTACAGACTGCTTATTTACACAGCCCAGTGTCTGACTTCTTACCCTGGAATAGTTGTTACTTGCATAGTAATCAAGACCACGCTTACTACAGCTGTTGCAGAGTGAATGAACCCTCTTCTCAGCTAAACAATGAAGGAGTTCAGCCAAAACAGTCATCTAAGAAGGCACCAAGCAGTAGAGACTGGGGAAAGAAGCTGACAGCTGAATCCAACTAGGCAGCCAAAAGCATCTCCTAGGCAGAAAAGCCACAAAAACCCCAAAGGGCTTTTCTACATATGCAGTTTCTTCTGATTATCTTCATAAGGTTTACATGCTAAATCCACTAGGTTACACTAAATTTCCAAGCTAATCTACTCATGCACAAAGTATAGGCTTTGGAATAAGCATGCCCACACTTTAATTGTTTGGGAATTTTGTAACCCTTTGGCAGTCCGTAGGCTTTTTAGTTTGTTTGCCCATACAGTACAGCTGCTGGTTCAACTCAAAATAACAGTTTTTAATATCCATTTGCAAAGCTATTCCAGGAAATTTCTCCTTGTGCTAAGACTGGAGCACAGTCATGTAGTTCATTCCTTGTCACTAATAGAAATAAAGTATAAGAGTAATCATACTATTTGAGTAACTCTTCGTATGAAGAGGCTCCTGCTGTCAGTTTACCAAGCACATATCATATTTCAAGTAAATGCCTTTATCCTAGCAAAAACCTGTAACATGGCACCTGATGTGAGACTCTCATTTTGAACCCCATTCACACAAGAATATAATGATCTTTCCTAGTAGTCTTACAGATTGCAGAAAATAAGAAATACTGTGAGTCTCTCTTTTTTCAGGATTTTTTGTTGTTGTTGGTTTTGGAATTAAATTTTTTTTTTTTGAGGGACAAAGATTGTGGATTTGGTTTAGTTGTTTTTTTAACTTTTTTCTTTCAATTTTGAGGGTTTTGAGTGGCCAATGCCAAAGTGAGAACTCTAAAATAAGTTCTCTACTTTCTTGACAAGATATATGTGACAACTTCAAAAGATGATGACAACTTTGTTACTATGCTCAAGGATGTAGAAATAAATTATAAAGAAAGTGTACTTTTTTTAAAAAAAAAGTATGTTACTCTGTAGGAACAATACAGGAGTTTTGCTTCACAAAGCTATTGTAGTTAGAGCCCTGAACCATGCTGCTTTCAAGTTGAAATGTGAAATACCTTATAATGCCACTTGCCAAAATACAAAACGCTTGTGACCTGGCTAATGAAAACACTACAGAACAATGTAAACATGCCAACAAATTGTGTACATCTTATAAAGAACTAGACATTTGGATAGAGCAGCAAACCTTCATTACTCAGAATTAGCAAGCTTCAGTGTGTAATGAGGACAGTGAAATGCCTAGCCAAAAAACACACAGGCAAAAAAAAATTTGAAAAAGAAACTTATAAACCCATCCTCTAACTAATGTTCTTAAAATTCACTTGAGACATGTGCAGAGGTAGTTTATAAGCTTCAGCTTCTGAAGACCAAGGCAATAGGGAAGTATTGAAGAAAAGTAATGCAAGTTACAAACAGATTCAAAGAGAACTTACTGAAGAAAGAAAGTGTGTTTCAATGGAACAGAAAACAAGTAGATTTTTAAGCACTGGTTGATGATGAAGAACATACACTCATGTAAAAAACACATTTGAAACAGCACAGTGATGTGTATTAAGAATCATGCCACTGATTTAAAAAAATTACACACCTCATAGTCAAATGTGATATATGAGTCTTCTGTCTCTAAATTCCAAAGAATTTTTTGAAAATCTGGTCCATATTGCTTGAAAACATGACTTTAATCTATCATTTCGAATTCTTCATGCAAATCAAATCCTTCATCACCCTACTACTCCCAGTGGTAAATAAAAGATCATTATCAAACATTATTTTACATAAAAAACTAAATTCCAATTAGGTGAAAAAATTTATCCACAAATATACATTATATATATCTAAATCATAATAAAAATTTCAGTTGTAAAGAATGTTTTAGTGAGGGACAGACACAATGAGAATGGAAATGGTAATAGAGGACCTGTGAGGTTCAAACAGAAGTCTGAAGGCTAATTCTTCTGCATATTTCCTAAATGTTTTTGCTCATGCAGAAGGTGGTTATAGTGTTCTGTATGCACATTGATGAGCACAAAAAACCACTGATTGCATGCTGATCTTTAAAGAGAGAATATTTTAACTTCTAACTTGGGCTCTGCATTTTGGGATTTTTTGTTTGATTAATTTTATGAAGTCAAATAAACTGAATCTTTTGACAAACAGCTGCAGTCTTGGTCAGCAAAACAAGAAGATAACTTCTTGTTAAAACACATACCTCTGTCAGGAATGATTTGGCTGTCGAAGGGTTCATTATGAGAATAGCCCGTCTCAGGGTATCCCGGTAGCGGTTCAGTTCTTCTATTCGCATAGTGGCAAAGAGCCCCGTGATCATTTTATTAATGTTGTTTTCTACTTTCTGCAATGCTACATCCATTCCCTGTTGAGATACTTTGTCTAAAAACTCTTGTATTCCACGGATATCTGAAAAAATCAGAAGGCAAACAAGATGTTAACTGTTACATGAAAAAAAAAGACACAAATAACTGATCACAACATCTCACAAGATGTGTTTTGTCAGGTAGATCCCTACAGGCTTTCACTTAATATTCACTAGACCTCCTCCTAGGTCTAAAGCTATGCTCATTGCATTTCTTTAAGTACTAAAACAGGAGAAAGATCACCTACTCTTCAAAAGAGCCACTAGATAACAAACTTAAAAATACTTCTAGCAACTTTCCTAATTTGGTGATTTAATCATCACACTTTCTTCTAATCTTTCTTGAAGGACTTCCACACTGAAATCCATATAGAGAAGTGAAGCCATGGTGACCATCACATACAGTGCTTCCTTCCAGTGAGGGTTGTTGGAGGGCAGCTGAGGAGGAGAAAAGCAGGAAGGACATGGTTTTCTTTTGTGAAACTCAAAAATATGTTATCCACCACCATTCTGTGTAGCTCATGTATCTAAGCGAAGCTTGGGCTGTTCACTCATCAAGAAGTCTTAATGTTGTTCTAAATTTCACATCTATTTATTTCCTTCAAAAACAAAATAAAAGCCAGGTGTACAGTTGCAATGGTACTGCATGCTCTCATCTGAAAGTGCCTCTGCTGGTTGAATTTAACAACTTTTTGACAGCACAATGTGCTAGGAGAGCTTTCTGGCTTAATCTTGAGTTAATCCTTCTTTAAAAATGATGTAGGAAGAATTGATCAGTAGAATGCTAACTGTTTTCACTACCTAGTTTAAAATACCTATAACATCTACCAAACTTAAATGTCTGGGCACTCCTAACATTGTTATGCTGCTTCAAGGTGTTCCAAGACAAAATCTTGATTTTTTTTTTTCCTCTGCCGTTTTGAGAGGCATTATCTAAAACCTCTAGCTTTAGGTTTAAAATTTAAAATCATTCAATGACTTCAGAAGTCAGATCAGTCAGATCAGGGTCTTCCGGACCTCAGGAAAATTGCTTCTGCCTCACTGAGTCCTCACTGTCTGACCCCTACTCACCACTGCAGTTTCTCAATCTTTTTCCTGGAGCTAAGCCACTGCTTCCCTAATGTGACTCCTCTCTCTGGCAGTCACTCTGATCTGCTGTCTCAGAGGACACTCAGCAGGACATCCTTCCTTCCTACTGGCATGCAAGCTTCCTGTAAACCCAACTGATCTCATTTAAGGGAACAAGACATAGCCTTAGAGTCAACACAACAGATGCTATGTGACAGAGACACTCTGGGAAAAAAATAGAGAAAAAGGAAACCAGTAACTCAAAATAAACATGAATTTCTGAAGAAACATTTCTTTGAAAATAAAGGTTCCTCAGGTTTTGAAGGGTGTTTGTGGTTAAAATCAACAGAAAATGTTTCTCACATTAGGATACTAAATCTAGTCTCTCCTAGGTGCATAGTCTTAGATCCAATCTCTGAGGGATTGCAGTTCCTGCTCTGCTTCCCTCCTTCATCCCAGGTGCTCTATCAGTTCCTCATCCCAATCACTCATTTTCCAGGGGAATGGTCAGACTTGAAGTTACAGGTAGGTTATGTGTCTTTCTTCATGAAACCTCTCATACTTGAGTAAACTTCCAATTAGACTTTCACAACTGCTTGGCTACTCAGATCTTTCATCCTGACAATAGGAAGACCTATTGTCTTCCCCTACTCCCTGCCCTTCTTAGGGGGGACGCAAAGTTGGGGAGACTCTATTTAATCCTAACATGGGATGAGTAAATATGGGATGAAGAATCTCAAAAGCATTCATACTAATGGAAGCACCTTAGATACAGTTCACACACGATGCCAGAGGACAGCAAAAGACTGGAAAATCAGACTGAAAGCAGACTGGAAGGATGCCTAAGCACATCAGAGTCTAAGCCCTGGAAGAGATGTCACATAAATAGTCATGAAGTCTACCAGGAAAGGGCTCTTGGCTGGCCCTTAACGTGGACTATTTTCAGGTGATACAAGTGTCACCGTGCTCACACATTGTGATAGCAGCTGAGGGGAACTCCATGAGAAGCCACAGGAAACAGTAGGGCATGTAACTGTTTATCAGGATTGTGATAGCTACATTTTAATAGGGGTACACTGACAGGTGACAGCTTTCAGAGGAACTGAAGCCCATTTTAAGACCAGGGAAAATAATGAAAATCAATTCTTTGGAGAAAAATTTGTAAGGAATTATAAAATTTCTCTCCAGAACTGCCTAGACCGCAGCACCCTCCATAGCCATTCAGAGAGCAGTGCTACAAGCATCAGCTGTGGTCAGTCCTGCACACATGAGGCGAACATGCCCAGGGGTCTGGGCTGCAGGGGAGAATTATGTAACTCCCCCCACAGTAAAGCACCAGCTACACGACAGATACACATGTGCGATGCACCCTTGAGAAGACTATGGAGATGTCACATGTGGATTTAATATGGGAACTACAATGGTGAAAATATAAGAGCAGTGTGACTAAAGGGTAGCTAATGACCACAGCAGACAGACACTACATGGTCCAAAGGGAGACTAGGAAGAATAATCCAGCATCCAGACCTGATGGACCTTCAGGAAAAAGCTCAAAATACCTGAGATAGGAATCTTTATGCTGACGTTGCTGGGAAAACTGTACCAAAATTCAAGCATTCCTCTTTTCCAGTTCTAGGGAATACTCTTTTTACTGAGCTATACATTTGGGGATTTGATGGGGTCCAACATATCCCAAAGTTTAAAGGTTCTGACAAACACGGGTCATTTTAGAATTTTACTTCAGGTTATGGCAAAATAAAATAGAGAGGTTCTGGGTTGCACAGAAGTAGAGCAGCCCTATCAAGAAGATCTGAGGCTTAGACACTCACATTGCTTATTTTTGGCCACAAACAGTAGCATAAGGAAAACAAAGTTCAGTCTGCCTAGTAGACAAAATTTGCTGCCTGCATCACCAGCAGATATGTACTAACTAGAGAATATTACAGACAGCCATCCTCCTCCAGCACCAGAATACTGAGATGCTTCAAATTATAAAGAAGTAGTCATGCAATAGCTTACAATCAAACAGTACACAAAAACAATTCAACAGAGTTAGTCCTAGAAGTCAGACTGTCACAATCAGCAAGTTGGGTCTCCTGTCTAGACCTCTAAAATACCATGAACTGGAAAGAAATGGTATTTTAAGCATTTAGGCTATTTTAGACATTCATCACCAAAACCTCATTCTCTAGACACTGTCAAAATATCAGTATTACTAAACACTTGTAGGATAGTTTAACCATGAACAAAATACATGCATACCCTAAAAATAAAGTTCCATAAGAGAATCAGATACTAATTACTGCTTCTATTTAATATCTAAATCAGGAAAATTAGATTCAATCTAATCAGAGATGTTAGAATTTTTCTGGTGCTTTAAATACCAACAAGATTATTTGAAGTGCTACAAATATGCTTAGTTTTATGCAAATGATAAAATAACTTCTTTCTACTTTAACCCCTTCCTTCTAAAATTCCTGAGGCTCACCCACTGAGGATTACTGAACATGCAGACAAATTAAATAAAAAATGGGTGAAAGTGACCAGTTGAACTCAAAATTACTGAAACACAAGGAACACATGTAGATGGGATCTAGATACACTAACAAACTATCAGGGAGAAAACTTACTCAGGCTAGGAAAGCCTTTTTAAAACTCAAATTCTATCTCATAAATTCTTGTATTCTTCTCTGACACCAGAACAAAGTAAGTAGGAACCACTAAACGAAGACCTTTTTCAAAACAAGAACATAATTTCACTTGACTTGAATTTATAGACACACTGCAGTTATTGACTGATACCCTCCATAATCGATATTGACCCAGAAGCCATATTATGGGATCAAATGGCTTTCCTTGCCATGAATATTTGCAAATATAAAAAATGAAACAATCATATTGAAACCTCACTAAATGATGGGACATAAAGGAGAGAGGTCCAGTATTACTCTATAGCTCTACATTTATTAGGTGACCATGCCAACAGTATTGTACCTGTGTGATATGTTTTTAGGAAAAGATACCAAATCAGGATTCGTGAAACTTCTTCACTACTTCTGTCTTTGGCATTGATACAACACAAAAATATGGGCAGGAAATAAATATAGATTCCGCTTATACCTCAACTTACCCACTGGAAGAATGGAGATATTGGTGATGCTCACCTGCTGCCACGAAACAGCAGAGAACACATAAAAACACCCTGCAATTTGAATGCTATTTAAATCATGATGGTACTTGCAATATTTCAGCAGCAAGTCACGAGCAATGATCATATTCAAAGCGTATGCCAAAGAACAGATGCTGCCACTGAATGGGCAGCATTATCTTTCCTGCGTGGATTGTCTGAAAGTGGCACATATCCACACTGAACTGTGGAATCATCTTTCTAATAGATAAACTCCTTCTGCAGAAAAATCTGGCAAGCAACCTGTGGCACAGATGGTTTTGCTGTGGAGACACAGGACTGTTCATGTCTGGAACACAGGTGTTTCACGCCCTGAATTTGCTAGCCAACATGTTGCCCAGCCAGAAGTCCCATTTCTATTTTCTATTTAGATCAGATGAGTCACAGTTATTGCCAGAAATGCAGAAGAGTTTCCCATTATCACCAGTATTGATTATCCTCCTTAGTGATGAAAGCCCAAGTTACCACACAGAGACAGACCAATGCTAAAGTTGCTATCTCCTCTTCCAGCTCAGTGTCACTACAGTGCTACATTTCCTGTTTTTCACTGTACAGCTATCACTTCCTGTGTACACGTGTGAACAAAACCAGAGTACCCCTCCCCAGTCAGCATCACCCATAGAGTTAAACCAGGTCAGAAATCTAAAAGAAACACTACCAAACATTCTCTTTATAACCAAAACTGTGTTCAGTTTAGGAGATTGTGAGGTTGATCTGGAAACACTAATAAACAAAGAACAAGGCAAGCAAAATTTATCAAGGACTGTGCTGGAAATGACCTTCCTTTTATATCCATGCATAACCATGCCACCACAAGGCAGAGGTCTATAGGAAGGTCTCATGGTCTGCACCGCTGCTGTGCAGAAGGTCCAACACTGGGCACACTGGACCGGTTGCAGCCACAGCTGAGGTGTATGTGCAAAGCTTCCTGCATAGGGGAGCACAAAGCCCACAGCCTCTGACACTCTGACTGATGTATTCAAATGCAGGTACTCATCATAACACTACTCAAGCTGAGATCTGAATTCAAGTGACAGCTTCACCAAACGTCATCACTGTGTCAGTTGCTGTGGCCTCTGACCTAAGAAAGAATTTAGGAAATGAAGTATAAGTCAAATTAGGCGCAAGCACCTAAACTCACACAACATCTTTTCATTTGATAGTGAAAAAAGCACAAGAAACAGGTATCTTAAATGCTGTTGCAGAGCATACTCAGAGTAAAGTGCCCTTCACAGACTACACATCTAAATCTTCTTATATTACCCACCTGGCGGGAGCACTCAGACCTCACCTAATATAAACAGTAAGCACAATTTAATGGAAAGCTCAGCAGGTGTGTGGCAGAAAACTCACACAGTCAAGTGATAGGGAAAAGGAGCTAGTATTTTCAGGAGATCACGACCACTTAAAATCTGCAGCTTTCTTCCACATCAGATTACAGGAGAAATTGGGTCTTTGCTCTCTTTTCATTAAGGTTTCTACACTGTATATGTGATAAACTTGGATCAAGAAGATTCCTGACTTACATTGCATGATCTTAACATTAAAAAAAGTCAAATGTGGAAAGGGACCTGGGGGTCCTAGTCAATGACAAGTTGAATATGAGTCAGCAGTGCCCTTGCAGCCAGGAGGGCCAACCGTGTCTGGGAGGGCATCAGGCAAAGCATCGCCAGCCGGTCGAGGGAGGAGATTGTCCTGCTCTGCTCTGCACTGGTGTGGCCTTCTCTGTGCAGTTTTAGGTGCCACAATATAAGAAAGATATAAAGCTATTAAAGAGCATACAAAGGAGGGCTACAAAGATAGTGAAGGGCCTTGAGGGGAAGGCATACAAGGAGTGGCTGAGGTCACTTGGTTTGTTCAGCCTGGAGGAGATTGAGGGAAGACCTCATTGCACTCTACAGCTTCCTCACAGATGGAAGCGGAAATGCAAGTACTGATGTCCTCTCTTGTGACCAGTGACAGCATTAAGCTGTGTTAGGGGAGGTTTAGATTTGATATCAGGAAAAGGTTCTTCATCCATAAGGTTATTGGGTACTGGAAGAGGCTCCTCAGAGAAGTGGTCACAGCACCAAGATGGCCAGAATTCAAGCAGTGTTTGGACAACACTCTCAGGCACATGGTGTGATTCTCTGGGCTGTCCTGTGCAGGGCCAGGAATTGGACTTTCATGATCCTTGTGAATCCCTTTCAACTCAGGATATTCTATGATTCTTCCACAAGGGTTTTTTTGATCACTGGACCAGATGCTTGTCTCACTTCTTTGTTCCCTCTGACGCCACATAATTTTCTTTTGCCATCTCTGTTTCTATACAGACGGAGCAGGTCCCTTCCCATCTTGGGGAAAATCTAATGATCCTAGAACAAAATATGCTGGTTTTCAGGCATCTCATGCCAGGATGTATATGCAGTGAAGATTTGATAAGCTGTACAAAATGAACAACAAACAATAATCTTACATGCTAAGTACCTCTTTTACCCTTATTAAAAATGAGAAATCTCCAAGTAGATGTAAAGTTCCTAAAAAAATTTCAGACCACAATATAATCAGGAGAAGAGAAAGATGGCACTATTCATGAATGATAATAAATTAAGCCATTCACCTCTGTCATTGTATTCCACCTAAATTACAAGGCACTCTGCACTTTTGTTATCTCAAACCTGGTTTACAGTCATTAGCTCATCCTTCCTCTGATGCCATTTTAGATCTGAGAACATTTTCCTCAGAGTATCTAGCTGATAAATACCAACTGATTCAGCTGTGGTAGCAAAGGTGAATGCACTGCCATAAATATTCACTGGTTGATTTACACAAAAGACCATTTTATCTGTACAGTTGATGAGAAAAGCCATTGTATAACAAATAACACTTCAAATTCTTATCAAGATAGCTTTACAGGTCTAGCACAGTGATTCTTCCTTACACGGTGATGGTTAACATGACAGCAACTATTAACTGTGGAAATGCACTGTACACAAGGTAGATGAGCAGCTTCAGCTGGACTCTGATGGTGCCACTGCTCTGTATAAAGACTTGAGCAAAGTGTTTGCATTCCTGTGCACATGTTGATATCTATTAACATGGTTAAGATCTAGACTGAGGAAAACAACAATTTTGCATGATGATTCAATAACAGTACTTCATTTTACTTTTGCGGCAGTGAGATTCCCTCTCATTAGTCAGCCTATATGTCATTTGGTGAACTTCCAAATTAAAATGAACAAATTAAAAGAAAAACAAAACCACAAAAACCCAACTTGATAGCTCTTTCATATTGTCATTTGGGGACTGAGAGGGACCAGTTATGTGAGCTGTTTCAACTGGATGATCTAGCTTCAGAGAATATAGCAGTAGTTCAAACTCATTAGAAGTAAATCAAGTTCAAATGTTTAATTATATACAAAATCTCATATTATCAGAATTTCTAGAACCTAACAAGTGGGGATGGTATTTCTTTAGGGAAACTGAAAATTTGTAAATGATAAGAATGACTGAGTTTTTGCCTCATGTTTGCAATTTTCAAAAATTTCACACACACAAAAAGAAGACAACAAATTTTCTCAAATTTCTTAGTATCAGGAAAAGTATCAGAAAAAGAAAAAATATACTTATACACTTTTTTTCCTTTTTTGAAGATATTTCCATTTCCAACTGCGTTATCAGCAAGTAACTTCAATTTTTGTTGTTTGATATGAACTATTTTGGTACTAGTGCAATATCTATTTAATCCTTGATTTAAATGTTCATTGAAATGTCATTTACATTAACTATTTTTTGTTTCATACCATACATCAATTATTAGAAATTATCCTGTAAATATGCAAAATATCAATGTTGAGGAAGAGATATCAACTTTTGCAGTTTTCAAATCCTACTAGACTTCAGTTTCTAACTTTACTGATGATTGGCACAAGATGTTTCCTTTGAGTTTCTTTTTTTTTTTTTTTAAACTGGAAAGAAAGAGGAAAAAAGAAAAGGATAAAAAAGAGAAATAAAAACGAAGCTACAACCAATCCTTCAGAGTAACAGTTGTTACCTTAGCTTCTCAAAAATAGAAAGGAAGTCAGACTGTGATCACCCCTCAGTCATGGAGGCTGACATGGCAATATTCTATAATCATGTACTTTTGACTGTGTAATCTGCTTTCTACCTCTTCATTCAATTTCCTTTTAACTACAGTTTGCATTAGAGATTTCCAAAAGGCTTCTAGGAGTTGTCTTTGAGAAAAACAGCCTCCTGCAAAGAAATAAATTTTCCCTGCCTAGTACCTTCAAATTATGCCAAACTTGAAAAATTGCACTTCAATCCTATACAACTCTTCATCAGAGATTTATACCTCTGTGTAGATAAATGCCTTTATTTAATAAGAAGTGTGTATATATATACACTATATTTCTGTTTGTATGACACACCAACTCTACCTGTTGGTTCTCATAAGCAACCCTTCGAAGGAGATGGGGTAAGGAACAGCAAAGTCACTGTTCTTGCAAACTTCTTGGTGATAAACTAAGTGTGACTATATGACAGGTGAGAAAGTTGGAGCTGTTCAGCCTGGACAAGAGAAGGTTGAGTGGAGACCTCATATCAACCTTCCCATCATCTGAAGGGGGCTCACAAGGAATCCAGAGGGGTACTCTTCATCAGAAACTGTAGTGACAGGACAAGGAGTAATTGGTTCAAAACAAAAGAGGGGAAATTTAGGTTAGATATACTATAATGGTGGTGAGGCATTGGCACAGGTTGCCCAGAGAAGCTGTGGATGCCCCATCCCTGGAAGTGTTCAAGGTCAGGTTGGATGGAGCAACCTGGTCTAGTGGGATCTGTCCCTATCCATGACAGGGGCATTGGAACTAGATTATCATTAATGTTCCTTCCAACCCAAAACATTCTATGATTCTATTCTACAATTTGATATGTGTTATAAACTCCCTTAAGACAAATTGTTCTCTGACTGTGCATCAGTCTCTTCCTAAATAACACTTTTCAGATGATTAAAAGTTTACAGTATAGAAACAAGAATATTTTATGAGTGAACTAGGCCTGTGAAGAACATAACCTACAAAACTAAGATTTATGAACTCTGTGATAAATATTTTCAGCTTTTTCCTGTCTTTCTGTTTGCTCTTTTTCTTGACTGGTGTTAAAACTCTCCAAGAGAAGTTTTCTTTTCAATTTATAATACTACCTGACATTTACAGTGTTATTATACCTAATTCATCCCTTTTTTTTTTCCAATGGTGATATAATTTCTTCAATTCAAAATGCAAAAAGTACTTTGCACAGTAGTTTTCTCATTTGATTACTGTTCAGTTATTTAGCTGCCAAAATATCGATTTACAAACTCAATTTTGATACTTCTCAGAAGATAAAACAATGTGTTGAGAATTGAAAAATATTTAGCAAACATTAGTAGATATCAGTACAAGCTTCAGGAATTCAAATATTCTTAAAATAAATCACTTTTCTTCTGATGTTCGCAGACTGCATATACAAATGCAATCTTGTACCTCTGCAAAACCTCAAGATAGTACCTCATTTACAGTTTACTGACTATACAGATAATACAGAAGCACCTACAGTTTTATTTTGACCTCAGCTTACTAAGACAATGCAGATTTGTCAGGCCAAGCCTTTGAATGCTTTATCCATTCCATCCTTAAAGACTGCAAAATAAGGGAGCCACAAACATTCTCTTGCCTTTCTACATATTCACTTATAGCTCCTGGAATACATTTCTCCAACCATTATACAGCTGAAAAGGAGAAGTATGTCCATTGTTCCACTAGAGAAATTTTATAGAATAATTCATAAGTTATCTCAGAAGTGGAATAATTTCAGGGTCAACCAAAATATATACTCAATTTCCAGTGGTAATGTCAATCAGCAAAAGCAAGTTGTTACAGAAGTTCTCAAAAACAGCTGCTAACTTGCAATATAATTAGCTGACACAGTAAAGTTACACAGATGAAAAACACATGTGCCTTTCTTTATCTGAATGACATAGTAAATACTAATGGGAAAAAAAAGTTCAATAATAAGCTTGAATTAATTATATGTTTATTGAGGCATAGTGAAGTAAATGAGTATGGGAAGTTGGCAAAGTGCCAGATGAGTAATAAACAGTTTTAAGACTGTCTGGAGACAGACTTGAGAATATTATAGTCATCAGGCAGCTGAAAACAGCCTCAGGGTAATTATAACCATTTGCAATCGATTAAAGAGAACACGATTCTTTTATGAGCCTTTATCAAACTTGCACTAAAACTTTACATGATTTGAAAATGTTATGGTTTCAAGCCCATTTATGCCAGTGGTCATCATATATTTATTTCTGGAAAATATGTGTGCAGGAAAGTGTCAACAGGATTACTTACTCTATATGGGTTTTGAACAAAGTGCTAGAAATCCAGGGCCCATATGAACAGATGGGCATCATCTCAGAATATCACTCCTCTTACGACATAGGAGGTAGCCTTTTTCCAAGCAGCTCAGCCTTTCAAGTTCCAGGTATAATCCTTTTTTTCATGGGATCTTTAAAGAACAGCACTCCAATTCTACAGCATTACACTCAATTTGTTTGAAAACCACCGCCTTCCTGGGGTAGGAAGCTTCCTGGTTGAGCTCCTCAGCATTACAGATGTCACTGCTCTCCTTCTTGATATTCTATTTTATTTTATGTCTTCCTCCAACATCTTCTCTCAGACTGAGCTTGAGATATCTTTTTAGAGACGAGGTAACTCACACCACTGCCTTCACCCTTTCCTGATGCAGAAATAATCGGAAACCCTGTATATGACGAATCACAGAATTACAGAATATTCTGAGTTGGAAGGGACCCACAAGGGTCATCAAGTCCAACTCATAGGTGAATGGCCTCTACGGGGATCAAACTCACAACCTTGGCATTATTAGCACTATGCTCTAACCGATCATTGCCAGTACAACCACACCCTCTGCATCCGCTTCTCAGAATGAGCAAGAGGGTAGATCCATGAGGAAGTTTCTTCAAGACAGATGCCCACTAAACTCTTTCTTACTGCTAAGCTCCCTTCCATTCCAGCCAAGTCTTTTCAATTACTTCTTCAACCTCTATTTGCTATGGGAATGCCTCCTTTAGCCTCACAGAACAAATCCCCTTCTTAGCCTTCATGCTTGCTTTGTTTCTCTTCTTTGCAAAGGTTAAAACTAAATTACCACCTAAGGGAATGGCAAATATCCATTGCCAAATATCCGTATTATAAGTAGGAAGGTCAAAAAACCGTAAGCAAAGATATCTTAGTCCTGGAATCAGTAAATACTGCATAAATCTCCAGTGATGGTTGTATATCAAAGACACACTGCGATGAAAGACACAGGGTTAAGGCCAGAAATTTGGACAAAGAAGAGGGGTTAAGAAATTGGTTTTTAATATAAAATACATAAGGGCTTAAAAATGCTACTCCTATCACTGTAAAATAGAATAAGGATTAAGATAAAATTAATTCTCCAGAAAAAAACCTTATTCCCTCAACCTTTCCAGAGAAAAAGTGCAGAATCTTTCTATCTGCTTTAGCAGCAACAAAACATGAAAAATAAATGTTTTCAAACAGCTAGACTTTCTGTCTTTCATCTTAGAAAAGCAGAGATACCTACAGTGTAAATTGCACAAAATTCACAACTATGTTCTTGCAATGATTGACTGGTTTCTTCATAAAGAATTTACTACTACAGAAAAGTATCTACATATTCCTGGAAAACAGAGTGAACTGTAAACTGCCTGAAGAGTAAAACATGAATTACAAAAGCTTGCCCCTTGTTGATACATCACAGAGATAAAAACCAACAATATGCTGGGATTCTAGGTCAATCACATTGCTTATATAGCCTGGTCTCACACATTCCCATCACAAATTACTATTTCATTCTGTGATTAATGTTCAAGGGTCTTTTTCATGTTAGTTTTTGGGTACCTACCATTGTTAAATGCCAGTCTGTGGATGAGGTAGGATTTGCTGTTTCAACCTGCATTTTGCTTACTTTGAACTTGAAACCCTAAAGGTGTAATAACTTGGCAAAGCTTGCTCAAAATGTTTACAGATGTCAGTGTCTCTCTCTACAAATCTAAACTTTGCAATTTCCAAAGGTATAAGTTATACATTTATAGTGTCCAGTATGAAAATGCCTTCACTGAAAGGGTGATGAAGGTCCTAGGGATGAGTTCAGTGATGTAGTGGAGGAATTTCCCACTCTCTACTTGTATATCTACTTGTAAGGAGATGCACAGATACGTTCTGCACAGTGATCCTACAGATTGAGCTGAGCAGTCAAGAATGAAATGAGTAGGAGCTAATTTGGCTGCTTAAATGAAGTAAATTTGGCTTGTACATAGTGTGTGGATAGTAATTTTAATAGCAGTTTGAGAAAGGCATCAGTCTACTGCATAATTTTGCTGCATTTCGTGCCACCTACTCTTTATCTCTGCAAGAAGACTGTCTTTAATGGCATTTGAAGAAGTGCAGAAGCGTTCTTGAATGCTTTTAATATCTTCATATTAAATTTTCTTAAACAAAATCAGATTTCATATCCTGGGCAGGCCTTAACTTGTTTTACCTGAAGGAACAAAACACACCATCCAAGGGAACTAATTGAACTGAGACTTTGATCTAGGTCATCCCAGCAGAGAGCAAGGATGAGGGAAAAGAAGACTCATTCTGATTTTCAGAAGTTCATCTGAATTTATACACTAAAGGTAAAGATACAATTGTACTAAACAAAATACAAACAAACATTACCTAAGCCTGTTCAAGTTCCCTTTTCTTACATCTCACTCATTAATTGTTACTGTGTGTCAGCCTTACATTTGCTACTGGCAAGGCTCTAAAGATTACAGATTTACTAAAGTCTTCACTCAGATTAACTAAGTCAACAGTAGCAAAATATATTTTTTTCTATTATCAAGGTGTCTTTTCTTCTGTGTTAGAATAGTCAATCGTCAATCTACCTACTGGAAATAATTTCAGGAATACAACTAAAATATTTTGATTTAAATCACTAAATTAAATCACTATACAAAATAATTTATCAGAAAGGAAGGTACTGGAATTCTGGTGTTTGCTGGAACCAGTTGGTCCATCAGTGCTTTCATGTTTTCTAACTTAAAAAAAAATGGCAGCAATTAGAAAAAAGTAAAGGATTAACACATACCAGAATCTATATTCCATTACTTCTCAAGTATCATCAACTGCTATGGAAACATCGCTTCAAGCTGTGATACACACCTTGAGAAGGAATGATCATCACATATGAAAAAATACCACCAGGGAAAGAAATTGTTATTTGCATGAGTTTCAGTTTTGCAGAAGGATGTGCAAAACATATCAATAATTTCTTCCTAATATGAAATTAATTCTAATTTGAGTATTGAATTCCTATCTACTTCAGTGTTTAAAACTAAATGTTATATTAAAATATCTAATATTCACTACTGTAAGCAGTTAAACTGAGCAAAGCTTCCAACAAGATTTTTATTTTACATCTGTATGAGCTGAGAAAAAAAATAAATCTCACGCTGCAGCAGATCCTCTCAAGAAAGTTGAGGAATGGGACTAGGATCTTCCAGAGGATATTGCAACCACCCGTGGTTGCACTGACACTGGACTGGATGGATTACCCCTGGACTTCCACCCCATATCTGCATTAGCAGTTTTGACTCTTTACTAAAACAGGCATGGAAGCTAATGTTAATGTTCCCTTCCTCAGGCTCTTCTGGGATTCTTGGGCCAACTCTCTTTTATAAAATCCAAACTGATGTTGGAATTTTTGTTTTATTTTTAAAAATATTTCACATCTACAGATCCTTCTAAAGAATGGCTTTCTCAAACATCACAGAATCACAGAATAATTAAGAGTCCGATGGGATTTCAGGATGTCACATTGTCCAACCTGCCGCTCAAAGCATAGTGAATACTGAATTCAGACTTCACTCTGTAATCCATTAAAAAGTGATTCCAGCTCCTCTTTTCATGCCATTAATTTTTTTGCCCCTCCCTCTGTGCAAGTTCCTCTTCCGTCAATAGAGAACCCGAGAAGAGAAAATGTACAGTGCTAACATATGGGAAATGCATTTGGTTTATCAATAAAATAGCAGGAAAAGTGGAGGAAGTGACATAATTAGTTACTATTTATAAAAATCTGGCAAAATTGCTCTCTAGGGGATGCTAAGAAAATAATGTCATCACGTGTACAAGAAAAACACGTGTTGTCATAGATCAAAAGCTGAGTAAAAGAATTACAAACAAGCAAAACACAGTGTCAAGCCTGATGATTTCTCCTGAAATAGGGTAGTGAAGAATTAGGGAGGCATTCCAGTACTAGCAAGAAGAGAGAATGGAGAGTCAGCAAACAACTCTCATGGCAATGGAAATAAATGAGAGAGGCCTCAGGTGAGAGATGACGATCTGAAACTTCTCTCTCTTGTTCCTTATTGAAAGTGGAAGAGGAGATAGTCTATGAAACCAGCAACATAAAATTTTATAAAGAACTGTAGGAAGCAAAAAAAGATTATAGAAATTTCTTGCTGCACTAGGATGGCTATTGAAATCAAGAATTTAATACAGTTTAAAGAAATGTACCATTGCACAGGTAATACCTCTATTCAGAGTTGCAGGTTAATTTAAAATCAGGTTGCATTTAAAATGTTTCTATTTGTTGTATTAATCCCAAAATATGTACACTGCCCTGCACCCCCCCCCCCCAAAAAAAAAACAACAAACCAACAAGCCAACCTCCTGAAAAATACCCAAACCATGCAATTAGTTAGAAAGTGGACACACTGCTCAGTATATGCTACATGAAGAATTTGTTTTTTACACCTTTTCCTGATGTATGTGATAGTAATCACTGATCAGGCAGATTATTCATCTGTCTTGGTCAGTGGACATTACTTGTAGATTACTGAATTCAGAATGCCATAGAGGCTGGTAGAAAGACTTAATATTTGCCCCACATGTCACATCTAAGGATAATGTGTCACTGAATGAGCTACTGGTTTGAAACTCATTCCTTGAAGACAGGCATCTGTGTTACGTTAGTAACATCATTATTAAGTTCTTACCCAGAAATCAAGGACAAAATAACATGGTGTCTGAACTGCATTCTCAAATTAAATAATGAAACTTAAATAATTTAAACCCAGTATTTTAAAAAATAATTATTCAAAAATATTAATAATAATTTTTTTTGAGATTTTAACACTCAATGCATGCAAAAAAAAACTTTTTAGCTGGAAAGATTATAGTTGTCTTCATAGCTACCTGGTAGTTAAATACACAGACTCATAATTTCTTAACAAAAATACTCTCAGCTGCAAGCCTTTTTAATGTTTGTATGTGTATGTGTGTGTATGTTCCTTATCCCATGGTTGGTGCTTTTAGGTGCTGTTTTGTTATTGAGAGGAATTGTCCTATTCATCATTTTCTATCCTTCTAATTTAAGAATTTATTATGTAGGCAGGGTACAAAAATCAATAACACCTGACCTGAATGAACCAGATATTACACACGGCAAATCGCTGAAGTGAGCATTTTTCCATAACTTAAAAATTTAACTTTGAAAATAACTTTTAAAGTGCTCATCCAAACCCATCATGATGACTTATGAATATTTGATGCATCTGAAGAAAACATGTCTGTTTTCAAAGCAATTTTCCATAGAAAAAAGGATCATTAAATTAGTTAGATAATGCACCTATACTGGAGAAATCTATTCAGTTCTCCTCTCAGCTGTAGAAAATATCTGTTCCAAAATTGGCTGAGTCACCGAGCTGGATGGTGCAGTCTTGTGACGCTGCCATCTGTGTCACACTTACTCAATCACACAAAAACCATCAATTCAGCACCTTTCAGGCATACTGAATGAACTCAAAAAAGAGGGACTGTTGTCTTCTCCAGGCCTCCTTCTCAAGTTCTTCGCTCTACAGAACTTCTTTCGACAAGTTTTACATTTATGAATAGCAAGTCATTCTTGCCAAACCTCTGACCTACATTCACCACCGCTTCAGCTTCTGGCCAGTAAATAAATGCCAACAGAGATTCACCATACAGTAAATAAATTCACAGAATGCAAGTCATACATGCTGCTTCTTGAATTGTCATCTTGTATTTCTATAGTACAAAAAAACCAAGAGAACTTGCTAAAAACTTCTATGCTTCTCGTACCCTGGCAGAATAGAAAGCTGGATAAGTTCTCCCTTTATCAGCTAACTCTAACAAAGACATTATAAATAAACCTGTAAATGTTAATGGATTTTAGAAATATATTTCTCTGAGGTACTGCGAAATGCTGCCAGAACCATAAATGTTCACAAGCAAAACATAATCTATTGGAAGACTATAAAGTTGCAATGTGACTGCTTTCAACAATGATGGATTTGACAAAAATCACCCTTCTAAATAAATACTTACCATAGTCATTATCGTAAAAAATAATGAATTTCTGCCAGGCGTATTCTGTGACCACCCTCAAGATGACATCATTTAAGTAGACAGGGGGGCGGACGGAGAGTGTGTAGTCATCATTGCGGTTGCTCCTGGTGAGCCCACAGCCACTCCTTGGCGTTCCTGCCGTTGAGCGCTGGATGAAGAGGTGAGGGATGTGCATGGCATCTGCCAGTGACTGCAGGGATCCTGCTGAGGTGCAACCAATGGAGCTGACAAGGGCCAGGATGCCTTGGTTCATCAGGTCACAGGCTGTAAGAAAACACAGCAATATTTCGAGTGAGAATGGTTCAGTGCACAGGGCCTATTTTGCTGTTGAAACACAGACACTGGGAGTTGAAACACCACAGGCTCAGTCAAGTACAATACGGATAAATCGAGTAATCCAGACCTAAAATTTATCAAAATCACGAGGCTTTTCTATTCACTTCGAGGTATCTTGTGGTGAAAGCTGGAAGACTGATCTGTCTACCCTGTCCAAAAATGAATTTTCCCTTAAAAACAACACGCACCACTGGCACTTCTCAGAAACATTAAGAACTGATTTTGGCTATGGAATTAACATGACCACCCAAGGAGAAAAGCACTCCTCAAAGTCTAGTACAACAGCTCCATGAATAGTATACAGAGAAAGCCTGAAGAAATAACAGCTCAGGCTTGCTGTCAACTTTTGAAGACAGCTGAATAGGATTATGTACATTAACTTGTCCACGGAAAAATCTCATGTTACTTCTTTTTATTTCAAACATCCCCCCCTTCCAAAAGCTAGTCTTATAAATAGCAAAATATTTTCAAAAATCAGTGAACAGTTTCTCTATATTAACTTTCCTCCCTTCCTTAAGAAAGGCACGAAGTTGACTATGAAAAAAATAACACCTTGTAACTAATGGTAGTTTTAATGAAGGCTGAGTTACAACAGACAGTCTGAAGTACAATACTAATGACATCTACATTAATACTAAAGGTGTTTATCATGATTAATGTCAATGCAATCAGTAAATATCAAAGGAAGTAATAATTATTAGGTCTGTAATTTTGAAGGGTTATCCTGTGAAATAAAGCAGAGTCAAGTGTTTATTCTGGGTTTCTAGCAGACTGGAGAGCTCGAACAAAGAAACAACACGGACTTGTAGCATAATTCCCCAGAGCATACCTGAGGCTAAATTTTGAAACACTCAATTTGCCACTGGTAAAGTTACACAAGCAGTTAACCTGCATTTACACATATAAATTAGGTAATGGGATGGTAAAGACTAATATGAATTTGCATATGAATATCTAATACTAAACTGTACAATTATTTATTTTTCAGGACTATTCTGCAACAGGTGCAGGCAAAACCAAGAAACTCACTTGTGCGAATATATTCCCTTAACAATACGAAAGCATATTTGTAATGGGTTTGTTACCCTCCCTGGGAGGGAAAAGGAACCAGACAGATCACCTGATTCATATTATACCAATAAGGTATTCCATACCATCTTATGTCAGCTCAGATATAAAAGAGATGAGAAGGAAGCGAGGTGTCTCCCTCTCTTCTTCCGGGATGGCTGCCCTGTAGACAGTTACACCTGTCTGAGACATCGCTTCTCGTGGGAAGTAGAATTTTACTGTTAGTTCCCTTTGCCTGTGTGTTCATAGTGTTATTAGTTCTCTTCCTTTTCTCTGTGTAAATATAAAACTGCCTTTCTTGGTAAATCTCGAGTTTTCATGTGTGGTTTTTTTCCATCTCCCCTTTTCCCTCGGGGGGAGCGGGATTTGCGCAGCCTCGGTGGACACCTGCCATTCAGCCTAGTGCCAGACCTGTTGTCTCATATAATATGGCCCTTACTCACAGTGAATAACATCTTATTTAGCAAATACTTACTGATCTCAATAGGAATATTTACAGTGTGAGGAATGGAGTTCCACACTCAGGCCCATATGGAGATTGACTTTGAAGCCAAAGGATAGCACCAGAGGTCGAGACTACAGAGAATCACCTTCTCCTAAAGCCAGTGGATTATTCTCATTGAGTTACAGAGATCTGGAACATGCAATGGCAGAATTCCCAGGGCCTACTGATGCTGCTGCTGAGGCTCCGTCCATTGTGAACACTTCTGAATTCTCTCATGCAGTTAAATGTGGGAGGGAGAGCATTCCCACAGAGAGGTTTCAAAGAGTTTTGGCTTAGGATAAAGTGTTCCCTCTGTATACACTCTGAACACTGCTTAGGTCTGGACTTAAGGTTAAAGGGAATATATTTTCCATAACCACAAGTATCCTTTTTCAGAAAAGTAACAAATATGATTGGTAACTGGACAAAAAAATTATCAGAATCTCACAAGTTTCTAAAATTTGGAACATTTCAAAACAACCTTAATAGCTATTCATCTTTTATGCTGCTTGTTGCAATACTTTATCATCACTTCCCAAGAAGATAAAAGGCCTGTCAAGTTAAATTTTTAGGAAGCTGCTGAATCTCTTTCTTGATATGGTTTTCCTGTACCAAGGGCTGCAATATCTAGGTTGCACATCCCAGAGAGAATGCTACTGCTGAGAAACAAACTATTTTTTGTCGATATATTGCTAGATATTAACAGAACTGATATGAATAAAATTGATGTTAGATTTTGCAAAAGCCTACTTTTAATTAAAAAAAAATAAGTTCTTATGGCCCTGATGCCACCTGCTCAAATAAAATATGTAGTGTGACCCTCTGATCTCTCAAACATGACTTTTACAAATAAAGCAAAGTCAAATTGCATTAGAAAAATTGTTTGAAAAATCTCTAAATTTCCAGGCACACTTTCAGTCTCGGAATACCCAGTACACTTCCTGTAATGCTGTGAAGTGGGAAACATGCTTTTTATGCAAATTGTTGTTGAAACATGAAGGGGAAGAAAACAGCATGGAACATTTAGCTCCACAGGGCCGAATGTTAATACTGGCAAACAAACTGAATAAAGGATTAAAATCTTCTCCCTTGACACTGCATCACGTTTGTTACAATAGCCTCAGGACTGAAGTTGCCCGTGTGTCTCTTTCTTCCATGATATGCTTATGAGAATCATGTGTGCTGTATTGGGGCAATATGCATTTAATTATGCTCACAAAAAGACCTTACTCCTGTACACTTAGAGACTATTTAATACACAGAGAGTTAGCTGCTGGAGAAGGGACTGATATCTCAGAGGTTTTTCTAGAAAATGAGTGTGTGAGTTGAGAGTTCACCTCTGAGCCAGACTGACTGGATTATTCTTTGAATAAAAATATAATTACTACAACATATACACATTCAAAGTAAAGCCTATACAATATGTCAAACTATCATGTACAATATTCATATATTCCTCAGCCAAGCAGAACTTTTGTCATCTCCAGCAGAAGAGCTGATTGATAAAACCCATAAGACTTTGAACTGCATGTTCTCTTAAGCCTTTTCTCCCCTACATGTTTTCTTAAGCCTTTTCTCCCCTCACTAACAAAAGCTTTATTAAATCTTTTCCCTAATGATCCAAATCTTTCAACTGTATCTTATCAATTAACTAAAAGCGATAACTCAAACATATTTGAAATTCTGGCTGCATTCCTCTCTTGAGCTTGAAATACACAAGTTCTGTTTCACCCCATCTGTGTTAAGAAACTCACATACTCACATATACACACACATATATATATATATATGTATACACTGAAATGCTATCTTGGCATTCAAACCTCTGTTGCAATTTAATTTACAATGACCTCCTTAGAGGCTGTATTTCCAAGCTGGTATTTAGTCTACTGCCAGTATGATCAAGGAGTATTATTTTGCTATCAACTAAAGAAATAAAAAGATTGCTGTGTCTGTAAAGTCCTCAGCCATGACAGTAAAAATGTCAAAATCAAATGGATTTGTACACAGCCCTATTTCAAATTTAACAAATAAAGATCAGAATATTAGTAAAGTGTTTATAAAATACTGATTCTTACTATAAGTTATATTTAAATATATGCTGTCCAGATATTAATTCACCCTCTGAAGCACCAGATAGCAGATGCTATTGACAATTGCATCTTCACCAATTAAAGGAATAAAACTGAACCCAGAATTTTGCACATTGCTTAGAGAGAATATCAAGAATGTCTATAAACTAAGATAATTTAAAATGTTTCTCCATTGCATATATACATAGCACATACAGCACATGCTGGCATGCACGAGGCATTATGTTTAACTCTTCAGCTTATCTTTTTTTCAAAATGCAGTTACTGAATTGTCAACACTGGTGGGCCAATCGCCAGTAACAAAAAAAGCAATCTTTTAGAGTAAAATCTCTTGTTAGTTTGGCAGGCATTTAAAGAAAATAAAAAACGTAATTTTGTGTTTAGTGTGCTATTTTTTTTAAAATAAAGAGCACAGCCAATGCAATTTGAAATAAATAATTTACATCTAGGCTATCAGCTTCTACAAGCACTTCCAGCAAAGCAGAATTTAAATGGCTATGGTTACAAATGTGTGCTTAAAATGAGTTCTCTGTAAAATGGAAACAATGGTAGGTCCTTAAATAACTACTAGTTGTTATAATATAGAAAGAAAAGAAAAAAAATCTCTAAATACGAGCAAGTTAAAAACAGATGTAGGAATAAATAAGAAACACCAAAAAACTGAGCTACTGAGAATTAATTATTGTTATGAAAATGAGAATTTTCTAACTTATTCTCCCTTATTTTTCCTGAGACCAAGTCATAACACATCACCCTCATATACCACAAACTGACAAGTCAAACAAAAAAAAATAGTATAAAATCTCTGGAGACTTCTATAGCAGTCCAACTTTTTTCCCAATTAATTGCTGGTTAAACAAAGTCAGATTAACTCTTAACATTATGTTTTTTGAAAATGCTAAATGCTGTGCGTAAAGAGTGAGTAGGATCCCTTTAAACAACCAAAGATGTATTCTAGGGTCCTTTTCATCTTCTATAATTTAAAAGCTACGAGCCTCCTTCCCAGAATTGTAGTGTTGTTTGACTGAGAGATGATGTTGAGCGAACAGAAATTTGATCTACACCTTGCTCCCAGAATTGTGGTCCCATAGGCTTGACTTGTACACCCCAATGCCATTCCCTTGGATGTCCTCTTCAAAGCAGACATAATTTCAATCTCACTGCTCCTGGATGTTTTCCACATATCATCTACATACAGTAATGCTTCAAAGCTATTTATTTCAATGTGAAACTGGGAAAGAAAACCTCTCCTGACTGATATCTCTGGTTTGGGATGGAGAATGATGTATTATAAACAGTTTGTTTTCTTGTGCATCTGCTCTGTGTTTTGAAAGTGCTCCAAGGACTTTGTCACCAGGAGAACTCCATACCATTGGGCCAAATTAGTGTTCCTTTGATTTCTGTAGAAGGGGAGTACAGTCTTTCCACAAAAACATTTTTTTTAATCTTCATACTCCCTTTTGGACCCTGTACAATGCACCACCAGCTGAATCCATGTTCCCTGGAAGGATACTCGGATTCGTTCCCCATTCCATCCAAATGGCAGGAACCTACAATCTGGTCAGATGTCAGGGAGAATAATCTAGTCCATAGGGTTTTCCCCATACATTAGCCATGAAGAGAGTATTAACTGATTTGTTATTGCATTCCAGAAATTTATCATCCCTTCCATCTCCTTACTTGCACTAATCCACATCCTAATCAAGATAAATAGCTGATTCAAGGGACAAAATACAATTCCAGGTGACTTGAGCACCTATAAATGGATCAGAACTTCTATGTAGATTTGAAAATACAAGCTATTATTTCTTGTTTATTTTGAGAATATGCTGGTGGTTGCTCCTCAAATCCTTTCTTAGTTTCAGGGTGCTGATAAAGACTGAGGGATCATAGCGTGTAAATTCCGTATTGCAAACGGTAAGGAACAAGGTTCAAGTCTGCATTCCTTTCACTGAGAAGATCTGCTCCCCCCTCATCAAATAGTCATGCCAGCAAAAATGCAATTTTCTTTTGTCTTTGTCACCTTTAAACAACACTCCCCAAAACTTTTATCAATTCATTGCAGAAAGATAATGTATTCACATAAAAACAGTCACGAAAACTGACAAGAAGTTTAAACAGATAAACTACAGGTCTTTCAGTTTGGTGTTCATAACCTCAGATACAAGAAGTAGAATGAAATGTGATTATAAGACCCATGATCAAGTGAGATTGGCCTCAAATTTTCAATAAATCTTTTTAGTCACTTTTGGATAGCAATTCTGCTATTGCAAATTATTTTTCCTTCATAACACAGTGGTTCATCCCTGACTTAGAACTGAATTATTTTGAGAAGAGTGACAGTACATTTTTAATATATCCTGAAAACCCTTCAGAAGGAAATGAGGATAAGACGGGGGAAGGGAGAATTATTGACTGGATTTTAAAGAATATTCTCCTCTGCAATGCAGATAAGAGAGTCTATCCTGTTCCTTTTCTTGGTAAGGTTATAGAATGCCACTTCATTTACATCTGCTCTGTAAACATTAGTCAATCTTCCCCTCCCGCCAATACATTACACACAAGTCGGACTGCTAACAGTATTTTAAATTCACTTGTAATTAACCTTTAAGGGATTTTAGTTTGTCCTGACTGTAAAACAAACTTGTGTTTGAGACTTAACAGCTGTGCTTTCTAAGCCTTGGGATTTATTTGTTTGGGAAAAATAATCCAAACTTCTCATATCTAACAGTAAAAAACTATTACCAGAAAGCATATTTGCATCTTTGTTGCACAAAACACACCACAACCATTTTAGAATTGTTTGATATTGAAAAGCATTTTGTGAGAGTCTTTTCTGGATCAGATTTCTTTATGGCAAAGTTAAATCCATCTCATTAAAACTTAATAACTCATCTGAGCCTTGGACAAATAAACTAGAAGTCTCACAAGTTTGGAGGGAAGCAAGATTTATAATAAAAGGTATTTTGACAACATCTCTTGCAGGATGCAATGAGAGAGCTTCAAAGTGGCACAGCTTACAAAGGCTATCAAACAGAAGGTTCCACAAGTTCTCTTTTTAGACAAATGCCCTGATTTATTTACTTTTTCCTGCAAGCTCTTCTGTTCAGTTCTACAGAGGCACAAAAAGGGTATGTCTTGCCAGATTATCACATCAGGTAGAGAAGCAGCAATACAACTTATATTTTTTAAATCTGGTTTCACCTGGCACTCAAAAATTGTACCCAGGCTTTGTCTCAGAGAAGTAATGGGTCCTAGCCCTACAAGAAGCCTCAACTTCTCTGAAAACCTTTTAACCCCCCCCATCATTTTAAAGAAGTTACACAGCCACAAATCTTCAGCTGAAGAGTGGCTTTAGCTTCCATCTCTGCTAGCATGTGAACATGAGCATGCTCTCCAAAATTGCCACGCTTTCCAGAGTGTTTACGGTTGAGACATTAAAAGAGGCCATAGTGCTGACAGGTCTGGAAAGTAGAGACTGTGCCAGGTAGCACAGTTGTAGAAAGGTTTCATATGAGTGCTAATGGGTGAAAAGGCCATGGAAAGAAGGAAATTACATCAATTAAAGTCAGGCAGTAACATTCACTGGAGAAAAGTCTAGAGACACACCATAAAATTGACCTCCAGGATCCTGGCATTCCAACAGGGCTGTCTATCTGAAAAGTTTATGCAACCTATTGGAAAATAAGAAATGTAAAGAAAAGAAAGCATAGATTCCAAGAATGACTCCAGAATACCCTCTTTTATTTGTGCTGAACCCTCACTGACATAAGCCAAATCTTACCTACTGCCAGCATCCTCGCTCAAAGTGTTGCATGAGCAATTTCCATTCATCCATTCAGCAAACTGAAAACTTTTTATTTCAAATGCAACCACTGGTAGTTTACACTTGATTACCTAATTTATGATGAAGTACATACTACCTTAGAAAGTTTCATAAAAGAGTTTGGTGAAATAAACACCTGAAGAAAAGTACAAAGATCAGTGTTTACAGAGTCATTGTTCTGTCTACTCTTTTATCTGGATCCGAATCATGGATCATCTACCGCCACCACCTGCGACTCCTGGAACGCTTCTATCAACGCTGCCTCTGTACAATCTTAAACATCCACTGGTCAGATTATGTGACCAATACATCTGTTCTAGAACAAGCAGCACTCACAAGTATTGAGGCCACGTTGCTGAGAACACAGCTGCGCTGGGCAGGGCACGTCTCCAGGATGAAGTTCCACCACCTCCCTAAGATCCTGCTCTATGGTGAACTTGCCACCGGCTGCCGCATGAGAGGAGCCCCGAAGAGAAGATACAAGGACTCCCTGAAACAACATCTCAGCCTTGGCCATATTGATCAACATAACTGGTCTACTCTGGCCTCCAATCGGGAGGCCTGGAGACACACTATCTTTAATGACGCTGATGCTTTTGAGAAAGCAGACAGGACCACCCTTGAGGAGAAAAGACAACGCAGAAAGATTCGTGCCCAGCAGAATATACCACCTAAGGAATCTTTCTGCTGTGCCTTTTGCAACTGGACCTGCCTATCTCATATTGGCCTTTTTAGCCACCAGCGCACTTGTAACAAACGTGGGTAGAGCCCTCCCCAAATCTTCATTTGCGAAGCCCAGCCATGATGAGTATACCATGCAACATCCTCTATCCCTTACTTTGTTCCTCCACCCTTGCACTGTTGCTGAATTTCCCTAACCAGCACCGTGTGAGAAGTTATTAAGCAGCACATACTGTCTGATACCCTTTCAATATCTAGTCTGTCTGCTGCAGAGCAGACAATTGCTGAATAGCAGCAATTATATGGAAACAAAGAGGCTGAGTCTTAAAGCAGCTTAATATAAAACTAAATACAACTTTATCTAAAGATAACATCCTGATAAAATCACAAGGATTTACTCTAGTTCTGTGTTCTCTGGAACTCTGGGTGGAAACACTCGGGGAAAAAACATCAACAACAAAACCTGTTAAAAACTTGAGCATCAACATTTCTCATTTTATGAATTTGCTCAAAACAAGCCAGGGTAACTTCCTTGTTAAGAGAATAAAACATGAACTTGATGCCATTTGACAAAAATTACAGTTTCTTTGCCCCCTGTAAGTCAAACTATCAGCCAGTTTTCCCTTCCATCCTTTCTATTTTGATTCTAACTTTACCTTTCTATCTGCTTTTTTGTCCCCTGAGCATTGGGTTTCATCATCCTCCTATTGCCCGTTCTCTTTCTCTCCTTAGAATCTACTCCAGTCAAGCAAAGCAATTTGCTTTTCCTCTTTGTGTTTCCTTCTCCATCTCTTCTTTTTCAACTTCTTTTCCCCCACCTACTTCACTCCATCTCCTCTAATGTCAAGAAACAAGATCTAGAGGACTTGGCACTGGACTGAGAATCTGAAAACTCATATCCTGGTCCCACCTCTGCCATCACTTTGTCACATGATTAATTTTAGATTAGTAATCTGATTTCCCTTGTGCTTTGGTGACTATGATACTTGGACACCTTTGTAAAACACTTTTGAATGATCTAAATACAAGATATTACATTTGTATTCCCCTCAATCGTTTTTTTCAAGGTTAGAAGGACCATTTCTTAGCATAATTCACATTGCCAGAAGTTCCTTTACATCCCCTCTTTTTTCTGAATGCTCATGTTTCATAGCCCCCCTTTTCTTGCCCAAACTATTAATACGGAGACAACAGGCTCTGCTGGAGAGATGTAGTGTGAAGCACAATACCACAACCTAGTCCAGGGCAGACAAAAGAACACACAGCTGGTAGCATTAGTTTAATTGGAAGCCCTACAATGGCAAGAGCTGCCTGTGCTGCCCTGGATGAGTTTGGCATTGTTCCAAGCATACATATTACTGAACAATATTGTTCAAAATAAGACCATTCCCCAAAGGAAGAAAAATCTGTGAACAGCAATCTGGGAGAGCTTTCTTTCCTACGGTGCAAACAGCAAAAATTCAGGGAATGTTCTGCTAAGGGGACAGTCAAGCAAATTTTTTATTTTTTTTTAATGTGACGTTGTAGACAGAATAAAGTCTTCTCATAACCTAAAAAAGGCACACATTTAACTCTAAGAAAATCCAACCCCTCCCCCCCAAAACACCCCAACAAAAACAAAACAACAACAAACAAAAGAACAGAACAATTTGAAGAGCAAACAATACTAAGGCCAGATCTTGCATTTGCCACGAAAAAGGGAAATAGACTCTACACCAAGATAAAGAGCTTTGTATGGGAATAAGCAGAACGCAAGGAAGACAGTACATCAGTTGCAAAAAATACACAGCTGCAAAAAACCTGAGAATTCTGTAGGAGTTCAGAACATCAGTTCCATTAGAAACTTAGCCACTCAAGAAAACTTCAGATGAGTCAAAACAACTATCACCATTATTATTTGCTAAGAATAGACATTGTGCTTATTTTGCTGACTGACACACAGAATAACAAGCGTGATAGGAAGTAAAAAAAATAAAGTACCTTTTATAGAACACTTTTTATTTGCAGCTCTGAAAATGCTCTGCAAAGATGCTCAGCATCTTCATCTCCATTTCACAGAATAAAAAAAACAGATGTGCCAAGAGGAGTTTCTCGCCCAAGGTTAGAAAGCAAAGCAGAAAATTGTTTTGCATGCCAAGCTCAAAGATGCACAAAGGCTGAAAACAAAGTTCTTTGTTGCAACTTTTCATTGTTTGTTTTGTGCATTAGCGTGCCATTGAAAGCATTTTATGTTCTGAGGCCAATATAACTATGCTTTATAAAAAAGAAAGATGTTTGAAGGCAAAGCGAGGTTGCCTACAACAACAGGATAAAGTGATAAAGAGTTCCAGATCCACAGCGACCCCAAAGCACTGTTGATTACGAGAAATGGAGGATTTGTGCCACAATATTGAGACACAAGTATGCATGTTACGGGGAATGAAAGCAGTAAAAGAAAGCAGAGCTGTAGGTGGGACACAAAGTATTGATGGATAACACAAAACGCTAGCAGACATGAAGAATGTATTATAAGCAGAAATATTCAATAAAACATTTCACAAGGAAAATTACAGAATAAAGTGTTCAACTGAAGGAAAATTGTAAGGTATTGAGGTAAGGGTGGTGGCAGGACAGAACCATGCATGGAAAATTCAACTCTTGGGAAATAAACACTCATGATCAGGAGTTTTGGAAAAAAAAGACATATACTTCTGTCAGAGGAGTCTAGCATCTCAGCTCACATTGCTTACAAACATTCTTAACATGGTTTCATACCTGATGTGGATGTGGAGTGCTATTGGTTCTAACAACCCCAGATAATCTACATATTCACTAACAACTATATAACATGTTGAAACCCAGAGCAACACATTTACAAAGGGCTGAAGGTTCAATGCTTACATGGTGAATGTAAGAATTCAGAAATGTTAAAACAGTACTAGTGGAAAGCATGTGGGTAATAAAATAAGGGAACACAGGTTTTTGCAAGGAACAGCAATAAAGGAATAAAAAGAATAAAGGTATGTAATCACAGCTTTGAGGTAATACAGAAGAATGTTACATATTAGTCGGCAAGTGACGAGGAGGTGAGATTTGCAGCTGGGAAGTTATAAATCCTTTTAGACATCAAGGAGCAGGCTGCAGGTTGCTGCAATGTGGGAGTAATGGAAGAGAGTAGAAGATACAGCAAGGAGGCTCGTGACAGTGATACTGTATTGTATTTACTGTGCAAACAGTCAATACATTGACAAAGGTCTCAGTTAAAAGGGCACTGGGGAAAAATCAACTTGGTGCATGTTATAGACAAAGCAGCAGCTGGGCTTGGCAGCAGCTTCGGCATGTGAAGAGAAGGAGAGAGAAGACAAAATGTGCCTAAGTCTGAGAGTCTATTTTTGTTCTCTTACTCCAGGAATAATAATGGTGCAGTGTTCGTTCAGTGCCAGTTGCAAGCTTTTACTGAGATTGCTTTGACTGTAATGGCTGCAAGAGATGCCAGGAAAAGAAGGTAATGCAGCTTTTCTTTTCCCTTGACTTTTTCCAATGTCACAGAAAAAGAAATTTGCATAACTCCGAAATGGAAAATACACATTTTTGACAGGGAGCATTTGGGTAACACTAAACACTTAACCTTAATTGGAAGCAGTAGTTGTTCTAAACCATGCACACCGTGGTAAAACAGGATTGAAAGGAGATTTAAAACCCATCTTGGACAACAGAGAGAGACGAATCCAAAAAAAACATGTCCAATCAATTATCAGAAATCAATTGACATAAATCCTATTTGCAATCAGAGGCAAAGCTTCCCTTTGCCTTTAAGTAACATTTTAGAACTGTATCTCTCCCTTACAAACACAAAACCTCGTTGGGAGTGAAAAAAGTGGTCTCTGCTTCCAAAGCTGGAGCAGAAGTAGTTTTCCACAGCTTTATAGCATAAGACAGCAGTCCCATGTGCGGAACACCATGGAGAGTGAAGCAGTAAAACTGCTGAGTCTACTCGCTTGCTTTTCCCTGAAATGAAAGTTATAATTTTCTTCCTACATATCTTAAAAGCTTTTAATTGCTATTGGATCTAAGCATCAGTGCTCACTGTTGTTTCATACCAGTGACTTTATTCCTTCATTGAAGTCTTCACTCCTCTGGGTGCAGCATTTCCTGCATTTACTGATGAGATTTTTTTCTCCTTTCTCCAGCTCTTCCATGAAATGCGCTGACACTATAATTCTGCAAAACAGGAGTATTGACTCCACTACAGGATTCTATCTTCTTGGCACATTTACACATTTTGCATTGGTATCACCTCTCAAGTTGCAAGCGAGTTGGCCTGTCAACACTGGATGTGAAAGAGAGGGGAACCAGGCTTACTGTGTGTATCATGAGCTCCTGGTTGTGGATTGCAAATAGTGTCATTCCCTTCAGTTTGCTTTTTCTATGCATTTAGCTTGCATAGCTTGCAGGGATGCCCTAAAACTGGCAGTAAAACAGAGTACTACATACCACCTTCTCATCTGCACTACTAGAGATATCATGTTGTAGGAGAGTAATGAGGCAAAAAAAAAGAACTGACATGAACAGTATTCTTTTCATTCAGGTATCTCCAACACTTTATGAAAGCAAGGAAGTATCATTATTCCCATTTTATCACAGTATCTGAAAGATATAACAGATTTAGCAGCACATCTAAAAAACTGGAGTTACAAAAAACAAGTCTGTTTTTCTGCACAGTACTCAGATAAGAAGTAAAAGGCTGGTCCACATATATGTAATTGTCACTTTTAATGCCTATTTGCTGTTTGAATCCTATGTGCACAACAGAAAAAAGCTGTAGTTTCAAAAGTGTTTCCTTAGGACTGAGTAAAGTACAATTTTCTTAGTAACATGAGCACTGCCAAAGGACACTGTACTAAAGCCTTTGTGGTCTTTCTGCCACTGGTCTGGTCTGATCAAAGCACAGACACTGCCTACCTTTCCTACTGCATCTCATTAGTGTGTTGTAAGAGAGGTTCCAGAGAAAAAAAAGAAGGTCAGTTTTCAGAAATTTAATTACAGCTGACTTGCTGCCAAGAGTAAATAATTTGAAAATGCATTTTAAGACATGAGTTTGCATAATTCTAATACATTATTCCACTGTCTTTAAGTCTGTTTCTGCAGAACTTGCATAAAACAGGAGGTTTAAACTTAGCAAATAGCTCTGATCTCATTTCACCAGTTTTGAAAGGTGTGAAGTTTTCTGACTTTTCCCAGAGTTATGCCTGATCTTCACCTATGAATTAGCGAGGAGAGAGTCAAGTACACCTCAAGTTCTATACAATCAGTTATCTTCCCTTGTTAGCAAGGGAAGTTCAGACAGCTAAATACTAAGGTGCTGTTAGTTAGCCTGTATTTTTCATTCATTCTCTCCCCCTTGTTGCTTATTTTTAATTGCAATGTAGTGAATACACCAGAGATCATTTTTTAGCATTTAGGTGCATGCATTTTCTGATTTGGTCTGTCTGCTGTACCCATGCACACAAATGTGTCTGTATACACAGAAAATACCACACGACTGTCTCAATCATCTCCTTGTACGCAGCAATATTCTGTGACAAGACGCATGGGCCAAATGCAAAGTCAAGGGAAAAAGACAGGCTTCAACTTTAGGAACATTAGTCTCCATCATTTATGGAAGCTGCCTGCACTTCTAAACCTTTAAGACATCCAGCCACAGAAAAACTCTAAGGTCAGTGCTTTGTAAAGCTTCAAGCGACACAGGAGAATATTTAGTAATAGTGCAAGAGATTATCCAAAGTGATTTTGCCCCCATAATAGAAAATTAAAGCCTTGTTTAAATTGCAGTTGACATTTGAATTAATGCAGCTTTCATTACTTGTTATTTTGTCTAAAGGCAGATGAGCAATGTCAAATACCACAGAATAAGATGACTTGCACACACATAAGGACTGTCAAATTACCACACTTCCCAAAGTAAGAAATAAAAGGTGAGAAGAGTAGGAAGGGGAAAAAGAAAATCTTCTTATTCTCAGTATCACTGTCATTTCTAGAGCAAAAACCAATCTATGTTAAAATTCAGGGATGTCAAATAAAGATTGGTGAAGAAAAGCCTAATATCTTCATGCATCTCCAGGATTTGCAAACAACAGAAACTGACAGAGTATTCAAAACAGGAAAAAAATTCCCCAAAACCAACAAACAAAACCAAAACAAAGAAATGACCCAGCCCTATTCTGAGACCTCCTCTATTTGAAAAATAAGGACAGAGTCCTGGAAATGCAGAAAAAAGTCTTGTTTAAAGAGATTTTCTCAAAAGTTTCTTCCAGTGAGAAACACTTTTTTTTCCTATCACCTTATATTTTTTGGACTGCTTTTTGCCAATTGGCACTTAGAGCATACCAAGGTTCTGAGGTTTTGATGGCAATCTAGAATTGTGATTACAATTCCTTTAAACGCCTTGGGAATGCATCCCAGGACTGGTATCATCACCATTTCTTATTCCAACTTCTTCTTGAAAGGTCTTGCTTCCCCAAGACTTCCTTTTTCTTTAAAAGAGAGGCAGGTATAGAGCCTTGAAGAGACCTATATGAAATGCTTCAGCCTACTAGCCTACTACCCATTTCTGACAAAATGGGCACCCACCTTCCCTAGTGGAACAAACCGCAGCCACAGTTTCAACACAGAGCTTGTGCATTAACCTCACTTCTGATGTTTACCATAAAGACAATTAGCTATATAGATATTCCTCTGCCTATACTGTGATATGGAATAGAGTCCTCAACGTGAAATTCCATGGAGAAGCCTGAGAGCTCAGTTCCTTTTCATTTCCATGTAGAGATACCTGGGAAGGTGTCCAGATCTACCACCCAAAGCTAGATTTGCAGACTTCATTGGAGAACAACAATGAAATATACCATAAAAACTCTTTGAGGTGGGAGGAAGTTTCAGGGGGCTGGAGACCTTAAGCCATCCTCTTATACCACCTTTTCTAGAATCCAATTCAGCTGTTTCTCAAAAACAACAAATGTGCTTTGCAGAAGGTTAGTTCTGAGAATACAATTCCCAGTCTGACATATCCGACTGCTTTGTGATCATGAATACACTGAGATGTCACTGTATCGCATGTTTGTATCAGCTAAAGGAAAGCTTTCTTCACATGCAAATTTTCTTATACCTGGGAGTATAACAGAAATAGAAACTCCTCTGGCTGCAGAATATGTAAACTGCCCACTGCCTTCAGTTACTGTCTTTTTGCTGTTAATAGAAGCTGGCACAGGCTCAGGGATTCACACTAGCATATCCTGCTGCAGAGTTAGGGACTGCTGCTATTTGTAAAGTGTCTTCTCCTTTCATGAAGGAAGACTGTAGCACATAATACTGTTTCAGCGGACTGATACCATTGTTTTATTTTTAATAGATACAACTGCAAGGAGAATTGTTAACAATACTGTTGGCATGAAAAATAGATTAGACAAAAAAATACATTTTATAGAGAACACTAATCACCTGAAGAATGATAAAATTAGTAAAGCAACTGTTTTAAAATACAGTCTACAACCACTTTCCTGGAGCTGAAGTTAAGAGGATTAGCAATTCTGCAAATCAGAAACCTGACCATTTCAAGAGAGGAGATTTTCAAACAGCATGTTTCTATGATGCTATGTAAGCCTGGACAAACTAGACCAGGAAAAGCTTTACATGAAGACAGATAGCCTGACACTGAGGATGCAGATATCTGTGAGGGAGAAGGAACTGGTGGCTGCCAAGGATAACTTTTTGTCTGACTTTGCCATTAGCTGCAGAAGGCCACACTTTTTTACACACTCAATTAAACACCAGTCAAGGGGAATTCCACCTTTTTAGATTTTATTATTTTCAGTGTACAACTTCGAAATGCAGTACCACTTGGTTTTTCAAGATGGTATGAACAGGAAGTGGTCACTGAGAGATATACTATAAATTAATGGCAATTTAAACAAACCAAAGACCAGTTTTTACAAATCAAACTAAGCTAGCACATACCCAAAGCAATCTAAACTACAGGGAAAAAAAATCCAACCAGTCCAATGCAGGCACATTGTGTTTACTTTGTATGCCATGCATTTCCTCTGTAATACAGTATTAAAAGAAGGACTATTATAGCTCATAACAATTGTATTATTACTTTTACCAATTCAAATCAATCAATACAGATTTATTTAAGGGTATATGACAGAGACTGGAATCGAAAGTAAAAGTTGGATTTCATCTTTTTGGGAAATCTATCACTAACATTAGAGTCATTCCAGGCAGGATGAGTACAGTTCTAAAACAGACGGGCTGTTGAAGGATTTTAATTATCATATTACACAGTATTTTAGAAGACTTCAGAGAGGACCTCTGCATAACTCTTATCAGCATTTGTCTCTGCAAACAAAGGTCACCAGTTTTTCAAGGAAAAGGTTGCTGATGCCTTTAAACTCCAGAATTAAGTTGGTTCACCTGAATCTGGGCCCATAAACCCTTCTCTTTACCATATGCTCTGCCAAAGTGCTAATTTACTATTCCTTTATGTGATATATCCCTTGCAACAAAAGCAGATAGTCAATGAGGGTCTGGAGTACTGGGAAAATTTTTTCCTTAATTATAAGGTTGCTGGAAACCACAATTTTTGTTGCAGTGCTCACTTGTAGAGACATACCACTTGAAATTCCTGCAGACATAGTCAACACATTGCGATTCAAGCAATCGCTCAGCATATGGAGGATTTAAACCCAGTTTTCCTCTTTACTTAATAACACCACCTCATGTGACCCTGGTCCCAGGGAGACTGTTGTTACTCAGAAAGGAGTATTTTGGGTAGTGAAGCCCCAGTCTGCCTCTCTGACCATTTCACTTTGCCTAGGCTGTTTAAACATGTAATGAAACATGGACTATAACCCAGGGGTCCAGCAGCCTGCTAGTCTTCTATCAGACACTCTGTCCTTATAGTACAGTGATTACGAGAGATAGAAGTTGAAAACTTTTGAGGCAGAAAAGAATTTTTGCCTCCTATATCCTGACTGTGGGCACAAATCACTCAGCTATCATGTAAAAGAAGAAAATATCCTCCCTTAGGAATTCTGTGAACCGAGACTCTCACCTCCCTTGCTGCTCTTCACAAAAACTTCAGACAAGACATTTTGCTTTGGATAGAACAGAGAGTTGTCAACAGGAATAATTTTTTTCCTTATTTTATTCTTTTAATCTCCTCAGCAGTCAAATCAAGAAGTCTAATTGCACACAGGCATGAAATTCCACATTATCCAAGCAGTCCTTAGTAGACTGCTGAGAAGATATATGGAACATCTAACCAGCATGAATCTTAAAGGAAAGGAAGTATAATCATGTCTATCTGAAATCTGCAAAAAAACCCCAACTGATAGAGAATCTTCAAATTCAGCAATATAAAGATTCCTGTGGTGATACTTTACATAGATATTGAAAGACAAATGTGTATTTTTTAATTTATTTTATTTAGGGTATGTGACATTATAAAAGTAAAACAAGTACAAAACAGGATTTGGTGTTTAACCATTATTTTGCCATTATTTAGACTGCCAGAAAGAATGCACTTATGAGGAATTGTCTATGAAATTGTCAAGAGGGCTCATTTTGTGCCATCTGAATTAAAACCAACCAAACAAACCAAAAACCCTAAAATTCAACCCAACTAAAAACCTTCCAGGCAAACAGGAAATGTAAACAAGATAGTAAAATGTCTAAGCATAAACTATACACACACACCCCCACACAAAGTCCCTCAAAAAAAACAACCCACAAACAAACCCAAACAAAAAACCCCAAAGAAACAAACAAAAAACAGTAATACTTTAAGGATTATATCTTAAAATAAAACTCTTTAAAACTTTTCTTGTCACCCCAAATATTCTCTTACAGAAATTAGGGACACTTTGCTGCATACTAATTAAAATATATATATATACGAAAAGCCTTATTTTAGGCACTTACAGGAATCCATTCCATACTTCCTGTAAATCTGCTATGCTTTTATTCTTTGCTGAACTGAAATTTCTTGGCTTTTGTAGTTTATGAGACAGACATGCTTTTAAGCAGGGACCACAAATAAGTATACACAGCTTTATTCATGAGACAGTGATAACCGATATTGAACTTAAGAGTTGCATGGGAGACAATTTACCTCAGTCACACTTTTGAGATTTCAGTTATCTCTACTGCTTTGCATCTGAGCAATACCAACACATCTAAAAGATTTGCTATCAAAAACATGAAAAATACAAAAAAACCTTCAAACCTTGTCTATATTTAGTGAAAGAGTGCAGGGGAGAAAGGAAAAACGTTAAAAGGATCAGTAAATATTTATTTTTATAGACTGAAAATGCTGCACCATGAAAGACTGAACCAGGGTTGTCCCGCAGTAAGTTAGAAATAATATTCATGGCACTCATCTGAGATAAGGGTAAGCCAAAATTTGAGATGCTGATCCAAAAATCCCTGAAAATATAAAGAGAAGAACTATTCTACATCCTGTCAACACGTTAGCCTGTCTGGCTATTTGGGGCAAAAAGACTCCACTGAGGGCCTTCATAAGTATTTTTAAATAAGCTCGGCTGGAGCATGCACAATAGCTCCATTTTTACATATAATGGAAAAAAGTGTCGGTGTAATTCCTGTTAGCAATAATAAATTTGTTTTAAGTGGATAAACTAGGGCAAATTCAAAGCTAGTATAAGCAAATAGAACTCCACGCTGTTATGGAATTGTTAAAAAAAAAAAAAATCTATATGCTTTCATTTGCTCTCTTTTTCCTTGGTACCACTTTTCCTAGGGGAAAGCTGCCTTATCCCATTATACTTACTAGAAAGATAAGAAAACTAGCTAACCTACCTGATAGTACTGTTCTGTATCAATTGGGATATTCTGTTCAGTACTCTGAGGTTAAGTAAAGCACTGTGTAACATCAGGAGAATCATATTAGATTGCTGGAGGCAACACTGCTTCGAATCCTAACAGAGAGGCTTCATCACTCCTGGTTATCCCTCAGGAAGCAGAAGATAAGGACATCAAGGTTGCTTTCCTCTTTACTTACTACACACAGGCCATTTCTGGTTGCTGGGTCAAGGAATAGGATCTAACCCTTCAGATCATCCTTAAAATGTCACATTTAATTAAAAACTTTCTTGTCCCCTTACTCCTTTGTCATCCTTTCATCAAAACCAAGCCTAGACATCAAACAGCACCTTTTTTTCCTGCTGCCAAAACTAACCCTGGCACAAGGGATATTTATGTGTCTAAGTGGTTTGGGCATGTCCCTAGTCTAAATGTACTTATTTAAAAAACCTTACAAAAAGAAGTAGAAAATCAATATTGATTTTTATTTTTTGCAATGATTCTTTAAATGATTGCAAGATACTGCCACTCTTACTGCTTCATAACACCTTTATCAAGGACTTAAAAAGAGAATGTTTGTTAAAAACTCACACACCTAAACAACTTCAGTGGGTTGAGAGAAACATAAATAAGAAAAAAAGTGGAGCAGGGACGAAAATGTTTATTTTTTTCCACTCCCTTTGGCATTTGTAGAGAGGCTTTGGAGGTATCAATATTCTCAGATTTATAAGGAAAGCAAGCAGGGGGCCCCAAATTTCATGGCCTTTACAGAAGCAGACTTACTGTTAGCTCCACTAAGGACATGTCAGATCATGATGACAGCCCACATCAGCAGCTACCCAAGAGCCATCACATTGACTAAATAGCCTGGAATAGGGGAACTGTGGGAATCATCAGCTGGAAAGTGCTAAGAAGCTGTCAAAAAAACAACCCCAAACCCAAAACACATACACAAGACACTATGTTGTTTTTAGCCAGAAGTGAACATAGAAATAGGTCTTCTAGTAATAAATTATTTTTGGTACTACAGAGAAGTGATGTGCAAAGGCAATCTCACTAGATAACATCCCCCTGCAGAGCAAATAGAGGCAGTAACTACTTTTGCTAGCTCACTGGCTATGCAGTGGTTAGCCATGATGTGCCAAGTTTGACTTCAGGAGCAAAATCTTCTCTGTAGGAAACAGTGACTAATGTTTGACCACAAGCACTATGGTAGCATTATCACAGAGAAAGCAAATAGCAGAGATATTGCACCCCTTCAAAAAGAAATCTGAAAGCTGCATTAATTTTCAGCTTATTTAAAAGAAAAAGGGGTTAAAAAACAAACTGAGAACAACATTCATGTAGATGCATATTAGTTAGAAATGCTCTATTGGATCATCTGGGAAAATCTCACAAAAATAGTAACTTGTGAGAATGTTTGTTGGCCCGAATGCAGGCCAATCAATCCATTATAATTTAAGTGCAAGCTGCTCTGATAGAGACATTAGTTTCCTACTACATTGCATTTGCCCACTGGGTGTGTGGGGGGGGCATTGGAACCAGAGATCTCTAGGACTGGGACTGGTCAGTGACTATAGATATTAGAGAGAACCTTGCTCATCAGATGCAATGATTTGTCAAAATGTCCCATATTTACAGCACATGAGAAATGTTCATTTTTAAGAATAAATGTGTTCCTAGGAGTAGAGACATTTAGATTATGTATTCTCATAACACCTAGGATATAAGAAACTAAATTAAAAAAAAAAAAATGTTGCCAAGCCAAGACATACTAACTCTCATCAAAATGCAATTTTCAAACAGCACACCACACCCACCAAAATTTGAAAAATGTAATAGATTCCTTGCCAGAATGACAGACAAATATTTTTATTTTAAGATCAGAAATTTAAATTGGGGTTGGGGAGGGGAATTGAGAGGAATATAACCAAGTAAACATACTTACTATCCAAAAAAACTTCACTGAAATCAAAGTGCAGAAAGAAACAACCACGTGCCCAGAAGAAGATGGCAGTATATCCTGCATTCATTAACAGCCAGTTTATGGCTTGCCAACTACCTGAACTTTTTCCAAATGCTTCAGCTAGTCTAAATTTGACTGCAGTCCATTTTGGCCACAAATTTAAAAATATGTCCTTCCGTTCATGTATAATGCAATCATTTTGCAAGTGCTAAAGCTAGGCATTACAATTACAACATGCATTACTCAAGCATTTACATGCTCTATTTGGCTATTTTTATCACATTCATGCATGTAAACGTACATCTCAAATAATTCAGACCACATCAATTTCAATTCATTTAAAAAATAGAAAATCTCTATGTTCACTGCAAAAATCAGTACATCTAAGAGATTCCTTATTCAAAAACAGGAAACATTTATTTAAATGCCTTATTTTTAAGGTAATCTGTGTTTTTTCTTTAGCTTGACTGGCAGTCACAGAGTCACAGAATGGGTCAGGATGGAAGGGACCACAGTGGGTCATCTGGTCCAATCTCCCTGCTCAGACAGGGTTGTCCTAGAGCACATGACACAGTATTGTATCCAGGCAGGTCTTGAATATTCCCAGTGAGGGAGAATCCACAGCCTCTCTGGGCGACCTGTTCCAGAGCTCAGTCACTACTTACCAATAGCACAGTAGCAGTAAAGATTCATGTTCATCATGTGCATTGTAACAAATCTCACTTAAGCAGAAGTCTGACATTTTCTAGTAGAAATGCTCAGCTTGTCACAGATCTCTTCCACATCAGTAATGAGTTTCAGCAGAGACAAATTATACTCTCTACAGTTTTTTTTCACTCATCTTCTCAATACCTATTTTCTTCAGTATTTCCTGCTGAGTACCCTTTAAAAGTTTAAATAATCTTTTGATATAATAGACAGGGTGTGTTTCAATAAAATAAATCAACATGAAATCTTGTAGGACCAAAGCTCCAAATACTACTGGAGGAGGAAAAGAGGCATCAGCTGGCAAATAGGTGGAATGTCTACAGCAAATCATCTTAGCTTAAAGGCTTGGATAATTATTTATTGAAGACAGAGGCTGATTCCACCTTTAAACAATTTTCAACAGAAAGTATTTCTAGAGTTGAATCATGTTACTTTAGAATTGTCTGTTAAAAGACATAAGTGTGTCCCTGTAGAAAGCTATATATTTATTTTTTTTTGCTTTATTCAGTCCTTATATGTACCTCTTTTGGGGTATGAAGATTTAATATTAGAAACCTGTTTTTCATATTTATACACCTCTACACCTCTCACTCTAACAACTAATACTAAAATGCTTTGTTTCTAATTTGAAACATGATAGGAATTTCAAAGATTACAAAAACTCTGTAGAACTAATGTTATGTATATTTTTACCTAGAGGTTAGATATTACATAAGATTATTTCCTTTAGCCTATGTCTCTTTGTCATGCCTCATTTCAAAGAATTTTTATATCATCTGGAAAATAAGCTTAAAAATTTGCTGCAATGTACCACAGAATGGGTCAAGTTGGAAAGGATCACTGTGGGTCATCTGGTCCAACCTCCCTGCTCAAACAGGATCATCCTAGAGCACATGGTATAGGATTGCATTCAGATGGTTCTTGAATATTTCCAGTGAGGGAGACTCCACAACCTCTCTGGACAACTTGTTCCAGTGTGCAGTCACCTGCATAAGAAAAAAAGTTCTTCCTCATGTTCAGGTGGAACTTCCTGTGGATCAGTTCTGCCCATTGCCTCTTGCCTTTTTGCTTGGCACCATCAAGAGCCTGGATCTATCCTCTTGACACCCTCCCTTCAGATACAGACACTGATGAGGTCCCCTCTCTATCATCTCTTCTTGAGCCTGAACAGGTCCAGCTCCCTCAGCGTGCCCTGGTAAGAGAGATGCTCCAGTCCCTTAATCATATTTGTTGCCCTCCACTGGACCAGCTCCAGGAGCACCATGTACCAGAACCTATAGAATACCTGTTAACCACAACACTTAAGCAAAGAACAGTAGCCCTGTCTATAATGAAAAAAATTACTTTATGGTATAAAGCTATGAAATATAAGAAGTTCATGGGTATGTTAGTAATCCTTCCAATACTTTTTGGAACAGTAATTCACCTATCAAATAAAAATTTCTAAAATTTTGCCATCGGTTTCCATCTCTGTCTCTTTTCCTCTCCCTCTTTCTACTTTTTTAATTAAAGCTTCTAAGGAACACTTATTGAAAGGTCTTTTATCCTCTTATTGCTTTTTTAATTCTGTACCTCAGTCCTTTTATACTCCTCCTTAATCGTGAATGCAAATAAAATTCAAAGTGTAATCAGCAGCTGCCTAAGGAGAGAACTGAGCTTTGTTGCCATGGCAACAGTCAAGTCCTTGACCAGCAGAGGAATCACAGCTACCTTTTTGCCTTATTTCTTACACCATCCCTCACCCCGTCTGGTTTCAAGTCACAGATGCTTCCCTGAACATGCCATATCTGACAACAAATATTTTCCTCTGATCTAATCACAAATGATCATCAACATGAAGTTCTTTTATATATAAAACCAACCACCAGCAGCAGTGGTTTGTGCATTGCTCCTCCACATTGAGCATCATCCTAGGACTCATGGGTATGGGGTAAAGGTCCTGTTTGCCCACAGATAACCCAGACTCTGTATCTCAATAAAGAACACTTCCTCAATCAAAAACACTACATTTTTTTCATTTCAACATGCAGAGGAACTACATTATTGCCTTCCTATTGAAAGTGTCTAGAAGGGTCTAATTGACCTGTCAAAATAAACTTAAAAGTCCCAAGACAGAGGAATGCACACATGAATAGGAAAATTCACATGAACTCATGACTCCTTTTCTACTCTAATTGTCAAAGTATACAATCAATTACATTAATAGTACTCATCACATTTTAGGTGCAGCTAGCAAATAATGATGCTGCCAAAGTAACAGAGCACTAGTTTTCAGTCCAGTCATTAAGAGGAGATGAAACTAGACAGACATTCCTGCAGCATTATAAGGTAAATGTTTTTAATTTGAGAGAGAAGCTTCCAATTACAAGACACCAAAACATCTAGATCTTCTGTCTAGCGACTATTTCTTAGTAAAGAGCTCTCTGTGGTGCTGGATCATTACAGGAAAAATAATATCTACAAAATCCCATACATTAGATTTACTATTTGGATGATTTCCAGGTCAACTGTTATAACATCCTGCACTTCCAGTTGCTCACTGCTTTGATGAGGTTCTTGCTATACTTTGATACTTAGAGCACTTTGTCAGTGTAAACAGCTTGGATTATTACTGAAAAGCTCCAGACAGGGCTGTTTAAGATCCACTTTAGATAAACTACAAATATCTGAAGTGGAAGTATCTGATAATGATGGCTAATTTTTTCTTATTTCTGTATTCTGCATCACAGTTGGAGCTTTTGCGCAGCATTTGATAAATGTCTGAATCTTACTTTTTTTTGGTAAGTGCACTGGGACTCAACAAATTGTAAATATGCTTGAGACATTCAGCACTAATTAAACTTTTCAATAAATAAATAAGAAATGCTGTAATTGCACAAACTCAGAGAGAATCCTCAGGGGACAGTCGTTGTCCCGACTGAGACAACTGGGTATTTATAGCACTTACATACATACATACACACATATTTCAACACAGAAAGCAAACGAAAGCAAATTAATAAATAAAAATTAATAATTATTTCCTTTTGTTAATCTTTATCTAGAAACTACATTAAATGGCCAAAGTCTAGAATGTCATGCTTACTTGGTTAATTACACATTTACCCCTTGGCACTTGTTGAAAGCATCTTCATTAAGTGGAATTATAAGTTAAAATATCCCAGTTAGGCCACAGTCATCTCCATTCGCGCTCATTATGCCAAATCAGTCTCATCAGAGATGTCCCAACTCTAGTAAGTCTGTTCTAATGAAACAAAAGTAAATCACACAGGATGCCACTACATACCTTTGGTAGAAGGCAAAACTGAAATGCATCATGTTCCCCTGCCAAGTGAATTTTGTTCTGAGACATTCCCAATTATATCTCTGGGAACAGAAAGAACCAGCTTCCTCCTTCTTTTTAAATTGAGATCTGACAATTAACTGTACACGACTATTTTTTTTATACTATCTTTATTCCTCTTTCAGTCATTTGAAAGCTGAGTACAAAACAGAGCATACTTGCAAGTAAGACAAAAAGGCAAGTCCTTGAACAGAACCACGTGCTTTCTAATGCTTCAAATAATTAACTGTGTCATATTAAGAAAGGCTTTTATGTATAAGCAAAGCTTGACATTTGAAGTGTTTGTTAAACATTGGCTACATAAGGCCAATGGAGCATAGTATGAGGTCTATGTTGTGGTTGTAGACAGCATTTTTCTGGCAATTTTAAATTCAGTTTGTTTTTTGAAACATCCATCACAGCAAGAAGACTTCAAGAATTTATTTTGAATTTCTATCTTAGTTTCTGCAAAGAAGACAACAGAGAAACTGTCAGTAGAAGAATGCAATCAAAATGGGAGAAAAATGAAAGATAAAACCCAAGAAAAATAAGGTTAATCTGTGAGGAAATTGCTCTGCTATCCTGTTAGATTGACACTTGTTTTGGCAGATGTTTACTCCAAATAAAAATATGCATTGGTAGAAGACTACATGTAAATATGAGCAACAAACTATATTATAATCTAGCAAATTCATCTAACATTGCAACCTCTTATGGACAGCCAATGTCTTCATCACTCGAGACAGATAGTAATAAAAAATTAAAGAAAATTAATTAAAGGGAATGAAAATAGATGGCAATTTAGGAAACAAAAAGGCATATTTGGGAATTACATAGAATGTATAACTTCATTCCTAGTTTCTCTGACTAGGTAGGATCCTCCAATGAAGGAAGCACAGACTATCATTAGTATAAAGGATACCTTGATGTGGTCAGGTTTCCTTCTTTCTGGCAGACTAGTGGAGACGGAGAAAAAGGAAAATAGGTTGAAAACACATATTATCTTCCAGTTTTTGTTTAAAAACAGTAGTGCATCAACCTCTCTATACATATTTGTTTTGTTCAGACAGGGTGAAGCTTGGAGGTCCAAACTCTATTAACATTTTGGAAAAAAAAAAATAAATCCACCTAACTCAGGACAACTGGTAATCACAAAATAAATGAGGTCACTCTGCCTTTCTCTTACAGCCCATGATTATTTTATATCTAGAACATTAACATGACAAAACATGATGTCTGTACCTACAATCATGCTAACACTGCCTCTGGAGGACCCATGAGGTTCTTTTCTCTCTTACTGTTTACCATGCCGTGTATTTAAAATCCATGTCCTTTAATTACACTAATAGATTTTATCCAAAGGTTGTTAATGTTGCTCTTATTGCTTTTCCTCTCACTCCTGCTTAATGTATTATTTCAAAACCAAACCCAGATGCTCGTGTCTCTCTCCTAGGTATCAAATGTTAAATCAGGTTTGCTTGCAGTCAGTTGTGAGCTTCTGTTAGCACCATACATTTTATGCTCTCGTGAGCAAGACATGTAGCGCAAACCCAGCTCTTGGCATGTCTTTTACTGTTCTGATGCTGTACATTCCCTAAAACCAGTCTTGTGGGAGCACAGTGGAATTACCTACTTTAAAAGAAAACTGAAGAGAAGCACGTCACTAAATGCGTTCTGGAAATCACTGGCAGCTCCAGTTGTGTGATAAAGACTAGTGATTTACTCATTCCCTCTGTACACAGTAGCTAGAAACTAAATCCCTTACAGTGGGTTGAATCCCAACCCCATTGGTTTGAGGCACAGACAAGCTCCTGGGTTTTCCCATGGTCTGAGAAAAGGAGGTAGAAACACTATTGTTTTTCATTTGAAGCAATAAGTTGGTCTCCTTGAGGAAGACCAGTTCACACATCATTTAGCTACTGATACAGGAGCTAAACTTTTAAAAACTAAAGCTCTATGTGTAGAATAATATCCTTTTTCTTTGTTATCTACTTGCATAAGACAAATGTGAAAGATGGATTGTTCACTTCCCTTTAATATTTTCTTGTGTTCTGAAAACTTAAGGTCCATATGTCGGGCTGCTTTTAGAACAAATGTCTGTTTTTAATTTCTGTTAGTGCTATGCTATTGGCATGTGAAATTTCTAGAAATTTGTCAAAACTATTTAATATGGCTGGAAGTAATGCACATACACAAAACGTGTATGCATTATTTGCTTTCTGTTTATTGAGATGGATAAGAGCTGAATCAAGAAAAAATATTTTATATTTTTTAAAAAATTATTTTAGGGTTAATTGTATTGTGCCCTTTTCAACTCACTTATATCTCATATAAATGTTTATTTCCATTTAGTCTGTTTTTTAAAAAAGGCTCTCCCTTTTCCCCTGTAAAATCTGGTCAGAAAAATTCTCCATCTTGAATCAGAATTTGAGGCAGGTTGTGAAGAAAAAACATAATTCAAAAGAACATCAGAATGTAATAATTATAGCAAATGCACTTTAGTACAGATTTGTCTAAGACATCAAAAGTCACCTCACCATTGTTTTATATCTTCAATGTTAACTTCTGAAAGAGTTTTGCTTTCCCTGTCAGTACCAAAATAAGCCAGTAACTCCTTTAATCTAATAGCCTTCAATTTTTCTCTTTAAATAAAACGTCACTTTAAAAGCAAAGACTAGTTTGATGAAAAATTATTTTGCTCTATTTTTCCTTTCTGATCAAGCATGTCTCTGCAATGTCAACATGAAATTATCTTCAATTTCCAGGAGTAATCTGAATTGAATGAATTGTTTTAAAAATAATGTATCTATTGTTCTGACTGTGAAATGTAAAAGAGGATGGTACAGTAGTCAATCTTCCACTGCAAAAAAAATAGTGTTGCAAGGTACTGCAAGGTTTTAGTTAATAAATAATTGTGATGTTATTTCAGACAGCATAAACCCAATTGCAAGGTCAAATTAAAACAAACAGGCAAACAAACAACCACAAACAAAAACTCACACTCCAAACACTCAACTTCAAATCTGCATTTTGCAACCATCTGACTGATTCAGAAAAATTACACCTCTCATTTCTCTCTTATGGTTGAAAGTTGCTTTGGTTTCAGACATCATTGCCACTTTCGCCTTCCCCAGAATTAAATAGGATGAAAATATATTGCACTCACTGTGACAAAGAGAGCTCATCATCAACACAAGCCATAACAATGTTAGAATGCCTAGTAAAGCAGTATGGGGTTTCATTGCCATTTCTGGGAATTCAGAGCTTCAATAAGTACAGCCAAGTGCAATGTAATCAGCTTAAGTAATTCTAGTTTAACAAGTCTAGTTCATTTAAATTAAGATTCTTCTAGTTACTTTTTAAAGTCAGAGTTGGAATTATTTGATATAAAAGTAGAGACTGGGGACACATCAGAATCATAAGACAAGTTTTGGATATTTAAATAGCTTTTATATACTCCACCAGTATTGCTAATATGTTTCATCCTGTGTTTGGATACTCTTAGAAGTGAAAGCTGTAATCTAGATAGGGGGAAAACAAAGCAATTTATTTGTATCTCATCTAATGTGCCTACAAAAACTGCTAGTATTTTTCCATAGTGGTTGTCTTTCTAGGTTTCTTGTTTATATGCTTCAGCTGTTCTCTTTAATAACAAAGTTAGTCTCTTATTCAGGAAGCAATGCCGGAATATGAAATATTACAGATCAGATTGTTTCTAATGTAGATAAAAGCGTGACAGAGTAAAATAAAAAAAAAAGTTGCAGTATCTCCAATAAAGGAATTTGTAACTCAAAATCACTCTTTGCAGATAGTGTTTCATTACAGCTATACTTGCTTTGTTTTAACCGGAAATTAAAGCGGTATTTAAGTAATAAAAGTAAAAAATTTCATTACAAGTTAAAGAAGTTAGAAAAGAACAAACACTCTAATGACAAATCAAAGACATCTAGAAAATACACACTCTCCTTCACCAGTGGAGACATTTTAACTTTCATCCCATTAGCAAGTTTTCCTTTGCCTGAACAATTCCCCAAGAAGAGACATTCCAGAATATATAACTTCATAACCAGTAGACTCATGTTAACAGCTATTCCCATAGAAAGAAGGAATTTTACATCTCTTCACTTAACTTGGAAGCATACAAGGCATAAACATAAACTAAATGTTATTTATAACAAATTGAGACACACCAGAACAATCAAAGGACATAGAAGTGAATGAACTGCCACAGTACCACAGCCACTAAACCAAACTGCAAAAAACAAGTGCAATTTTTTCACACCACAATGTATAAAGAAATAAGTTCTGGTTCAAGGGAAAGAGCTGGCCGTGATCATAAGGCACTGACTTCAATAATGCTTTTTGAACTATATGAACTAATGTAGTTCTCTAGGCAATATTCCTGTTGCAGCAAAGCTTACATGTACCTGTTAGGACACTCTGCTGAATCAGGCCCTTTGAGCACTTACAGGCACTTAAAACACTGATCTATAAAATGAAAACAAGCATTTGAAGTTACAAAGAGCTAAATGTTACCTGGTATATTAAGAAAACAAAAACAAGAAAAAACCAAAACCACAACAATAAAAACCAACCAACCAAACAAAAAACCATGCCAAAAGAAAACCAAACAAACCAACCAAACAAAAACCCCCCCAAAACAAACAAAGAAAAAACCTACAAACCACAACCCCCCAAACCCAACAAAACAAAAACCAAACAACCAAAGGTAAATCTTTCAGATCACTAGAAAGATGATTTTCTTTCAGTCAAAACTGTTAGCTGCTGCTGGAAGTTATGTAAATATTTAAGCATAATACTAGCCACGGAGTTCACAGCTGTAAACAATGCAGTGCTTTACAACACTTCAAATAGACCACTTTACATTTCTTTTATACTGTGTCTTATATACAAATTTACCTGTGCTCTTCTGCTACATGATGAAGACTCCAGCTCAGAAAACAACTGAATGTTGTTTCTGTTTTTCATAAAGGATTGATATGTCTTTACGCTTTGGCCTGTTCTGCCTTCAACAACTCCACAAATATTTATTCATTAAATCTCCAGTGTACTAAGGCTTAATATACCGATTTCCCTTTTACCTACTAGCCTACTGGCCTCTGAAGTTTGTACCTCTAACCATTTCAGATGGTTCCCTTTGCATCATTTCCCACGCTGACTCTTGGCTCAGCTTACCAGCATACATCTGCCTGTCAAAATGGTCATGCTAGCATAAAGCACTGTGCTCAAGGTTGATGAGCAACAGTTTCACCCAATTTGTGACCGAGTGATTTTCAGGTTTTATTTAATCAGGCAGTTGAGGTGAAAAATGTCACTTCCAACTTTAACATTATGAATGCCTAAGCTGTAACTCTTCCTCATCCTTTAGAAACAGATCCAACCTCCACGGTTTTCTTCAAATGTGTGAACTATGCACTAGAGGAAAGAAGAAAAGCTTATCTTCTCAAACAACAAAACAAGTAGCAAACCTACTTAACAGATTTGACTCCTCTGAGTCAGAAATATCTTCTCTTAGGGTTGATGTAAGGATTTCTTTGGGTACCTGTTAGCCATCCTAAATCAACACCTTGCTCAAAGGAAGGACACAACACACCTTCAAGTCAAATGGTATTCACACTCATATTCTGTCAGATAAAATGTAACCTTGCACAAGCCTAGTAAAAGGTATCTGCAAGGTATCAACAGACAGTGAAGTGCTTAAGGTAGGAATGAATACCTTGGAAATTACTGGTTGGCTGGATATTTTTTTAGAAGACAGCCTGAAAACAGAAGCAGTTTGTAAACCCTTTGTAAACATTGATGCTATTATAAGTATAGTACTTAATGCTTTCGTAGTTTCTGTTTGATTTACAGAAAAAAATGTTCTGCAGATTTCTCCAGCTGTGCTCCCTTCACAGATTGTGAGATGCAGCAATCTGTTTGAGAGCAGCTGTTAGTTCACATGTAGTTTTATTTGCATCAGTGTAAAATAGCAGCTTGCTAAATGAATAAAACATGCTTTCTCTTTGCCCTGTTCTGGTAGAAAGATTTATTTTTTAATTTAGTTTTACATGGAAGAGCTTTATTTTTAAAGAAGATTTTTTCTTAATGAAAAATTATTTTCCATTATGTATTTTAAGATTTTTTAAAAGTCCATATAGTCTTTTTGGAATGAATGGTATATCTTTTTGACCTGAACAGAGATACCTGTGCAAATAGATTTTAAAATACGTTCAGTCAATACTTTGTTTGAAAAGTCCATTTCCAAACCATTCATCAAAATGATCAAATGCACCGTACACTTTCACAGCTATATGCAGAAATGTGCCATATTCAATAGCAATGGTAACTACATAGTGCTTTGGAAGTTTTCAGACTGTCAGTGGCTGATTCTAAATATCTAGGGAGATATTAATGATGATCCCTTATCTCAATGCCATGAATGCAAATCAGCATGCAACTTCAGTTGAAATAAGAAATCCATAGGAGACTGTGAGAGAGGCTATAACAAGTTTAAATTCCACTTAAATTGGATTTATGCTCATCACATTCCAGTGGGACTGACCCTGACCTTCCATACTCAGTGGTGTCTGTTAATAGAGCCTTTCTGTATAAGACCACAGATCTCTGCTCTAGCTTCCCTAGGTTTTCAGTCTCTCCCATCAAACTCAGCTGCGAAGAAGTTAGGAATGTTAGTTACGTTCCAGTTAGGAACGTAAGAGAAACACTCCAAACAGCAGCTCCAAACACCTGTGGACCATTTTCTGTGCTTTGTCTGAATACTTTCAAGAAAGCTGTGTTTTGTAGAGAACACGTACCCTACTGGTGCCTTAGTTTCTGTCTTCTTTCTGTCTTAGGTTTCTTTCTTAAGTCCGTCCTTTTATGATTTAGATAGATCATTTAAAGATGCTGCTTCATAGTTCTTCCTTCAGTTGTGGAAATATTTTTGGCCAACAACATATGGCTTTTTTTGTGCTGGGATGTTGTGGGATTTTTTTCGGGTGGGGAGGTTCTTTTTTTTTTTTTTTTTTTTTTACAGCCTTCTAGTTCTTAAGTGAGCTTGTTTAAATATAACTTAAGACCACGCTTCTACTCACAGCTGCTGCATGACAAGACCAGCTGAACTCAGACCATCTCCTTAAAACATCTAGAACACTACCCATTTGTGTTGCTCAAAAGAGCCTGAGAACTGAGGGCAAAAATAAAACGTGACCTTTATTGCACACACATTTATCTTTTCTCTAAATGTTGTAGGAGGGCAGCAAGGAGGAACCATCCAACACATTGAATTTCAGACACACCTCTTGAGAAACACCAGGCTCCAAGGAAAAAAGATCAGTGTTTGTCTGAAAGTGTTTCAGCAAACCTGCAGCCAAACACGAATGTCAGCATTTTATTCTTTTCCATATGAAATAAATCATAGCTTTATCTGATTCCATCAGGCATTGTCCAATGTTTCTTTTATTTGTTAAGATCTCTGTTCTACCTTTCAGATTGCAATTGCTCTGCCATTCACGAGATTACATCTTTACCAGCTAAAGCCTCACCAGCCTTTACAACGGCTTCCAAATAGTTTCTACAGATACAGGGCACCAACCATTTGTCATTTTTCTGCAACAGCTGAACTTTCAGATCAATTACAAAGGGAAGCAGTGATAAAGTAAACAAGATATGTCACCAGTTTGGATTTCAGGAACTAGATTTTGCCACTCTGACAAACATCATTACTCTTCCCCCAGGGGGATAACCAGGCTATTCATAAAACAAGACACCATCTGCACTGAACAAGGACTAAGGACCAGACTCTACATAGAATAAAATCATTTATGTTGAAGAAGACCTTTAAGATCACTGAGTCCAGCCACAAAACTAACACTGCCACGCATATGTCTTCATATATCATACATATATATACATCATCTATATAATCATATATCATGTGTATATATATATATATCTATATATATCATGCATGTCAGTCTCTTCTTCCAAACAACAAGGGATAGGATAAGAGAAAATGACCTAAAGTTGCACCAGGGCAGGTTTAGTTTTGATATTAGAAAAAATTTCTTCACTGAAAGTGTTTCAAGCATTGCATCAGGCAGCCCAGAGAAGTGGTGGAGTCACTCTCCTTGGAGGTATTTAAAAGATGTGTAGATGTGGCACTTGGAGACATGGTTTAATGGTGAATTTTACAGTGCTGGGTTAACAGTTGAACTGGATCCTAGAGGTCTTTTCCAATCTAAGCAGTTTTGTGATTCTCTGTACCATGATACACACACAGACCCCTCCAATTATTCAATTCCCATTCTTACTCTTCCTTCACATTCATACAAACCATGAAATACCTATTCAACACACTGGCTGGCTGTAGAGTCTTCCATCTTCACTTAAACCTTTGTCTCCAAACAGATTTTTGAATAGATTTTAAAGAGGCATCAGCACACTATTCTGAAAACGATGCTAGAGAATTTGGATCTTGTAATGGAATACAAATTGGATAAAACCACTAAGTTACTCCCCACTTCACTATCCAATGAGCAGACTTATCTGCTTTTTCCATATGCTTCTTCCCTCACAGACAACAGGGATTATACCGAGATAAGCATTAAAAAAGCTTCGTATTTCAAATTCACTTTGACTTGTTATCTGAAAAAGTTCCTGAAGCAATGAGTCCTACTGCCAACTGTCCACTCTTTGGTTTCCTAAGACACTCTGTGAGGTGATTTCATGGACTTTTCCCCAGGCAACCTCATGTGAGAAACAGGGAGTGAACTGCTGAATAATTCTTCACCTTGTCTATACCTCTCATGATTTTCAATTAAACAATTCTATTCTTCTCAAGAATCTTATTTTATTTTACTCTCTGTAACTTTTTATTAAACTCTCTGTTTAATAAAACCTCTCAGTTTAATAACTGCAGAGTTCAGCTAATCTGAATTTCAGCTGATCATCTTTTTAATATTGGTTTGTTTGAAAAGTAAGCCACAAAGCCTTATGCAAACCTGACCACATTTGGATACTGCCACTATGGATTTTACATTCCTTTGCAATGTCTATAAAAAGGCTTTTCCCATTTAATTCCAGTGAACCTTAGACTAGTAGCAAAAAGTTGGTATATTCGGTCTTCTGTCCCTACACTGTTTCACAAGAGAAATACACTCTAAATTAAACATATAAGGTGCAAGGTTGAAATTGATAGAACAGCCTATTAACATTACTAAGAGCGATGGGAATAAAATATATTGGTAACTTTAGTCAAATAGTGAAGGATAGGCATGAATTAAAGCAATTGGAAGTGGTCGGTGAGTCAAATAAAACAAGTTTACATATGAACATACACACTGAGTAAAAAGGCTGGAAGGCAGACAGAAAAACTAATACAAGTAAGCAAAGGTTAGTGTTACTCAGGGTAAAGATAAGTCTAATCATTTTACCAAATCCCTCTCTCATCCTTATTGCTGATTCTTTTTGCCATATTTTTCTACCTGCAACATTGAAAAAGCATGAGCTGTAGAAAGCAATCTGCAGTTCACCAAAGCTCCTGTTTTCAGTTTTCATTGCAGTTTTCCAAGTAATTTCTTATTGTTATTAAAGACACAGCTGCTGAAAGTAATTGAAAATTAGTTTTAAAAATACTTTTTATTCAGAGTGCTCGGGAAATATAACATCCTCAAGAGCCAGGCTGAAAGAGTTAACATATCCATTCCTGCTCCATTTTTCAAAGAAAAGGCATTAATTTTTAGTTTATTATCTTTATGAGAAATCAATAACAAGGTTTGAAATCAGGTAGAATTCAAAGTAAAAAAAATGTTGTAGAAGCAGTTCACTGCATAAACTGACTGAAATTAGAGTTGAAGGCCACCTGAATGGCTCAAGAGCTTTTTGTGCCCTCCAGTTCAGATTAGAACACTGGCACTGACTTCCAAACAAATTTAAATAAAAATTTTAATTCATTTGCTCTCACTTCCTTCCTGTGTATTATTATTCAGCAGCCAGTTCTATTTTGAAATTATATTCTTGCTAAAGAGCAGTGTGATTTCCTAAACTTTGAAGAGCATTTAATAAAATAATGCATTAAATATATTCAAATTATCGGAAAAAGAAAAACAAACAGCAAAAAACCTAAAGCAAACCAACCAACCAATCAACCAAAAAATCAACCACCAACCCCTCCATCTCCCAGCAAACCAAACAATTCCCAACTCTCAGTACCAGCCATGTGCCAAAATGTTCTGAAACAAGCAGACCTTTACTACAAAATTGGAGTTGCAGGATTTTCCCCCAACCTTGTTAGATCTCAGTGTGGGTCCCCATTGAAATCTCCATCTCTTTTATATCTGAAACAGCTTCTTTGCCACTGACATCCCATCCATCATATTCCCCAGACCTCACAAGTGGCCAAGTGCATGATCCATGGTTTGGAAAGAATGATGGAAAGGTAGATAAGGACCAGGAAAATACAGTGCTAAGTCAATATTTGCTGCTTCCTGCCTTCAGATATAATCTAAAGCTCTTCCGTCTTATACACTCCACTGAAAGATTAAAAAAAAAAAAAAAAGAGCTATTCTGACAGCTTTTTTTTGGTAAAACTTTAAAGCTTCTAGCTATTGTGTCTGCAAGACTGGCAGTAGAGGAAAGTAAATGTCCTACAGAATTACTTACTGTCACCCTTCCTATAATTATCAGGCAAAAAGAAATACATCAATAGGTATTGAAAGCCATCAATAGGTTCCCCCAAATAATTTTAACCAGAGAGAGAAGGGGTCTTATCTTCTACGCGTCACTGAGCACAGAAAAGCAGACTATTTTGACTTAGCACTGACAGAGCTACTGCTGCTTCTCCCTCCCTACAGGTTTTAGGAGAATATTTGTAGTTCAACAACGCACCCAGTAACCACATCCTTGGGGGAGTGTGTGTGTGAAACAGAGCTCCTCAGTTCTGAACTCAAATCTTAAGCCCATGTCATAAGTCCAGGTTTGCTCCAAAGACGCCAAATTAACATTTCCTCCTGCTGTAGCCTTTGCCATTTTTCTGCTGCAGCTAAAGTATAAAGATCAATGTCAAAGGGAATACCTCAGCAAGCAAAGAGGAGGTGATACTAGTTTCATTTCTAGTGGCAAGATTCTGCCATTCTGCATCAGAAATAATTGTGTCCTTTACTGTAGAAGACCACAAGGCCATACAAAATCTCAAGCACAGCTTGTGGCAGAACTCTGTTTTGAGGCAAGGTCAGTGAGAGATATGCTACTGTACACACAGATATGCAGGTCCACAATATCCCATTTACATTATTTTGAAGGATTTCTTACAACTATACCCACAAATAGAGCATTTGTGTGTTTTGTTTTGGTTTTTTTTCAATTAGAAACACTACACAGTAGTAATGCTACATTGCCACACACGGTGCAGAGTAAAAACAACCCAAATTTGCAAACTAAAAATCCGTGTTCTCTCCCAAAGTTAATTTAGTAAGATTCTCATAAATCTTTCTGCTTTATAATTAAATGAAGTATAAAAATAATAATGAAACCTGGCCTAACTGCAGTGCTAAAATAATCCTGCTTTTGAGCAATTAACTGCTTGGCCATCAGCCAGATGTTACACTTTATCTAAATGCCTGTATTACAACACTTGACAATATCCCTGTGTACCACTTTCTTCCTTTTCTTTCTCCAATAGAACCAAAACTCTCAGAATGTTCCTGTGGTTGATCCCAATAGTTTAACATCAGCTTCACAGTTGTGACTGACTATATATTAAGCCTGGATCTCAGCCAACTTGAAATTATGTACAAAAAAGTGCCATACATAGCAATAGGAAAATGAGGCAAGTCCATGCTTTTTCACCACAGAATATAAGGTTACATATGCACCACTACATTTAATTACAATATAAATGACTTTCACAGTTATAGCACAACCTCCTTCTCCTCAAAGGATGTAGACGTACAAGCAGAAGGTATCAAGCAATGGGCCTTGATATTGTGATTAATTAACACCATGCTCTAACCAACTGAGCTGGTGAAGCTGCTCTTTACCTGCTGCTGACTTTTAGAATATTTTTATCAAACCAGCTAATGTTTTTATTTGCCCAACATGGGATTTCCTAAGGAAGTTTTGTCTTCAGAAAGTATAATTTCTGAAAAGATAGCTCACTGGAGTTTCCCATGCTCCTTACTCTGAGTGAAAATGAAAAACACTAGTTAACTTTTACTCTTTACCATTCAGTGAGTCTCACACCTCTGCTGTCACTAAAGCATGGGCTTTTTACTATCTGGGACTGCCACAGGTATTTATGAAGCCTATATAAATGAAAACAGTCTTCTTTTCCCCCTCAAACTAGGATTATGACTATAAGAAATATGGAACACAGTAAACTTTTATCAGCAAAAGCAAGGAAAATATTTTCTCTTTCCCTCCTGAGTTATTCTTATAATTACACTGAGTTTTAAAATAGCACAACTTAAAAAAGGTAAAGTACACAATTACTGGTAACAGTCAAGGTAAAGTACACAATTACCTGGTAACAGTCTATTTTATACACTGTTGTCCCCTTCTGATCTTTTTTGCTTCCCTAATACTTATAACAACATTAATTAATGCCCAGTCACCCACCAGCTCGTTAGAGAGCACAAAAGGGAATCATTGTACCTATACTAAACTCAGTGCAACAGTTTAATAGCTGCAAGAGAGATGTCCAGCTGAGATACAATGAAAAAAATTAAAAGGAAAAAAGAGAAAGAAAATTCCCTTCTGTGTTCCTCATGTTGCTGAGAAAAGTGTTGCAGGTGCACATATATTGCCATCATCAAAATACAAATTTACAATACAAATGCAATACAACTGAATGTTATATCATTACACATCAGTTTAGTGATTTAAACATTTGAATATATGGTACTTTGTTAACTGTACTCTTGCTGCTGACATACTCAGATTTCTGGCCTAGGAGACAGAATAGCCACAGGAGAGAAAGACTCTCCTCCGATATCCCCACTTTGCTCATGCAGGTTTGTGGGTCTGCAGCTCTGGCACATTAGGAGAAGACTTCAGAAAAATGTAGGAAATGCCAAATTGCCAAGTCCACACATTACAAAACCAACAACCGCCTAGACTACCACCTTGTTTTCTACTCCAGTGCTGTATTTTGCAGACTAAGACAGTACTTTTCTTCTTTTCAGAATACACAACAGTTTTATGCACCCAAATGCATTGGTTGATTCTGGTCATGGTGAGATATGGACCGCAATATATTTATTTTCTCAAGACTTATTAAAAATTATTTTCTCATTTCAGAAACAAAAATCTAAGTTTTTTTTTATCTAATGTATCTCCTGTCATTTCTCATCTAAACCAACAACCTCCTCTAAGCTATTTTATTATCCAATTTTTTTTTCCCAAAAGAATTAAGTTCTTTCTTCAGTAATTCCAGAAAGCATAATACAATAATGGTTTTAATCTATTTTAAAGTATTATTTGCAATGAACTGTATGCTTTGTTTTTAAATACTCTAACAGATTATTACTATTTCTTTATATTGAAGACTTCAAAACCAATATGGTTTTTGTCAAATACGTAAAAGGAGATTACTTTCCCCACACTCCTTTCCTCCAGGCTAAACAACCTCAGCTCCCCCAACTGCTCCTCATAAGACTTGTGCTCCCAACCCTTTACCACCTCCATTGCCCTTTTTTGGACATACTCCAGCACCTCAAAGTTTTTCTTCTACTGAGGAGCCCAAAACTGTATTCAAGCTGCAGTCTCACCAGTGCTGAGTACAGGGAGATGATCACATTCCTGATCCTGCTGGCCACACTGTTTCTGATACAGGCCAGGGTGCTGTTGGCCTTCTTGGCCACCTGGGCACACTGCTGGCTCATCCTAGTATGTATCCATTTTCCCAGAGAGCTTATGAAAATAAAAATCCTTCTCAGAGTACTGATGACCTTTCTAGTGAACATTATCTAGGCATTCCTATAGTTCACTTTCCAGTTTCTAGTAAGTTAATCATCTATAGGAGAACTTTTTAATCTAATACCTATATCTTTAAATAGCATTGAAGAAAGTTCATCTTGAAGCTTTGTGGGTTTGTGTGTTGGAGGTCTTTTTTAACTATTTGAAAGTTGAGTACCCATATGGAACCAAATAATACTTGTCTACCTGCTTAAAATATCTTTAAAGTATTTGAATTATATTTGTGATTTAAGTCTTCCCTCAACAAAAGTGTATGGCAGCCAAACAGAGGTAGCAGGACTCAAGAAAACTAGTGTGAAGCTGAATTAGGGCAGGTTTAGGTTGGATATCAGGAAAATGTTTTTTTACTCAGAGGGTGGTTGAACATTGGCACAGGCTCCCCAGGAAGGTGGTCACAGCACCAAGGCTGACAGAGTTCAAGAAGCATTTGGACAATGCTCTCAGGCACATGGTGTGACTCTTGGAGTGTCCTGTGCAGGGCCAGGAGTTGGACTCGATGATCCTGATGGGTCCCTTCCAACTCACCATATCCTGTGATTCTACAATTCTGTAATATACGTCATACGCATCTCCCTCTTACAAAACACATAAACAAATATCATCACCTGAAGCAGTAACTTGCATTCAGAACATCCACGAATAAATATGATACTCATCCTTTCTTTGTGCACATAACAGAGTGTCAAATTGCCTGATTACATGCACAAAACATGCAAGTTTCATTTAATAGACAGAACAAGCAATGCTAACATATGCAGTTATTTTACGTTTTATATTTTTATCCTTATTGGTCAACAGGACCTCATCTAGCCAACATTTCCCAAGTTAAAAATTTTATACTTGGATTAAAAATCAACTGTCCCATAAAAGTTAAGGACTATTCTCTTGTCCTTATTTATTGCTTTCCTAGCTTACAGGCAGTGGAAATGTTCCTACTCCATTTAAATGCAGGAAAAGGAGGTTAGCTTATATTGCTATATAAATAAAATCGTTATTTAAAAGTGTTGGCTATGTGGGTAGAAAGTCACATGTGATCAGCATGGAGCTTCTCCATCAATAACTGTCAGATATTTTTTCTTTTAATTGTTTTATTTTTACTTTAAAACCAAAGATAATATGTACAATCTGAAAACAAAGAACAGGAAGGCCAGACAACATTAAGGAGCATTCTCTTGAGTTAGAGGAAAATGGTTTTGTATTGGATACAATCTGAACGAATGCATTATTGTAATAGTATCTCTCTTACACTGCCCACACTTTATAGAAGACATTGATAATCTGGAAAGATTCAAGATGTAAACTGATAAGAAACAATAAGAAAACTTGGAAACCAGTCAGTTCCTCAGTAAGATACTGAGAGAAGCTCCATGTCCTAATTTATGTGAACTAGTGAGAATAAAAAAAATCAGTCTGTTTGCTCTCTAATATAGCTAGCAGATACAGGCAGAAAATTATTCAGTGAGACAAAACTTATTTATAAGGTTAAGCAGCATTTTTGAGTAGACGAAAAAATGTAAAAATGTAAATGTAAAACCTCTTAATTTAACAAAGACACAACAAACATAATTTTAAGTGCATGTTGAGAATAACAGTACTCTATATAATGTGAATAACATAATTAGTTCAAGAGGGAACTCGGACTAAGCAGTGACATCTACTTATTAAAGTCAAACAATTCATCATTAAATGCTTACCTTCTGCAAATCTCTGATCATCTAAACAATTCAGAATATGCAGGTGAGCTAGAGTAAAACACCTCCCTCTCCTGAACCATTCAAAACCTTTTTAAGCAGCTCTCACATATTTCAGCAAATTAGAAGTAAAAATCTAGACACATGTTCAACTTAATTTTGCAGTTGTTTGGAGTTTGTATTAAAATAAAAAAGAATAAAATCAGTAACTGCAAAAAAACCATCATCAACGCTCAAGACCTTAGTAATATTGGTCAAGATACGTCAGTACTATCAGTACATAAAAACAACTCCTGATCCATCTGATCTATAGATTTTTTCTGTTAACGTTTTTTTATTCTGCTCAAAGGAATAGCCTGACTACACAACAGGGAGAAACTTTTTCACTATCTCCTTCTCAATATTTTTACAGCCAAAAGAAACCTGCTTCTAGGTTGGCTCTCTTCTCATCTACTGAGGGTAAACAATAAAAATGCAACTCAACAGGACACACAGGAAAAAAAATCAATTTTACCTTGGACAATTATATTGACTATTCAGGAAGTGATTCACTGATAAAATAATTTCTTAAAGCAATGGCACAGTAAACAGTCTCCCCAGAAATCAGCTCCAAAATTATTCTGTACCTGTGATGGATGTATTCCATTTATCATCATCTGGACTAAACCGGCATTCCCATGTAGAGCTTTAGCACAGCTGAGGGAAGTGTCTCACTTTATTTGTCTGCCTCTGAAATCCTGGTACACTAACATAAACTTTCTAGACACATGAAAAATGGCAATGTGTAAACTACTCCATATAAAAGTCTACCAGTCTGTTCCTTCTCTGTGGAGGTGAGGACTATACCAAATACACAGAGGAACAGGGCATACGCAGTCAGGTCACCAGCTATTCTTGCAACTTTTCTGAGAAAGACATTCACAATAAAGACAAACTCAATCAGTGTGGTTATTCTCATAACAGTCACATTGGTTCAGACCAACAAGACCATCCAGCCCAACGTCTTGTCTCCAACTGGCCCTTAGCAGGCACTGAAGGAAGAGTAAGAACAGGGTAAGGAATTATGCCAGGTTGTACTGGTGGGAATGGGACTGGAGGATTCATACTTTTTGATTTATTTCAAGAAAAAAATGCCCTTATAAAAAGGTATCAAAATATGTACATAGTGGTGTTTGGTAATCTGAAGCAATAACAGCTACTACTATGGTGTCAATGGTGCAAGTCACACATTACCCAAATCTTTCCATGTTCACTCTTACTTTTTGGTATGTATTGGTTGCCTGCTTGTATATCACAAATACAAGCATAACAAAGCTCCATCAGAACGAAACAGCATGTCTGCCACATCAATTAAATATTATGACAGCCTAATTACGATTCAAGGAGGTTATTAGCATGCTGCCATATCTGTTCCTCTTGCCTAGGTTGGGAGATGTCAGAATTGCAGCAAGCTGTGGAGTATCACACAGCATTAGTCTCCAGCTTCTGAGTATCCTTCATCCACAGTGCTGTAACTACTACCCGGTGTTGCAGAACAGGTACTTCTGGTTAGATATCGTGGAAATGCAGAGTTCTCAAAACCAAACAAATCAAGCATAAGCTCCATTTCTTCTTTTAAACTCTGCCAGCAAGCTGACATATATTTAGCATACGTATACTCTTGCTGCTAACATTTACCTTTTCATATATTCTGTCCCTCCTTATGGAAATGCACTCTGGCCATCCTTTCACATAATTAACAACATTAGCCAAAGTACAAATAACATTTCTCTACATGACGTCATTTAAAAACAGGAATGAATTCCCTCTTTAAGAGAGTAAAGAAATAACTATGGTTTATTGTAGGAATGTGTGCTTCAGTACTGCTTAACAATAAAAACCTAAATACAGACTTACTGCCTAAATAGAACCATACATCAACATCCCTCCAAAACTCACTACTTTCTCTGTCATGGGACTGCAGCAAATTTCAAAGCACATTATGCAGATATCCTAATATCTTAAGCTGCATCACTAGAAAAGAAACCATTTTCAGTTTATTTTGGATAACAGGACTTTTTTTACATTTTAATGATGCAGATAAGCACAATGTTCCTTTTACTAATAGCCTTAAAGGACTAGTAAATAAATTCTCTCTGTATACCATTTCAAAGTCTGGATATGACAGTCTTTTGCCACAGATCCTATTCCTTCAATCCCTTTTCTAATACAGAAAAAAAGACTAAAAGCTAAGAAAGACTACAGAAGGTATCCAGTTTAACAAACTAGGCACCAGAATGATTTCAGTCATCAAAACCTTCAGTTCAGCACAGTAAGAAAAAAAAACACCATGTTTAACTAACCTGCACAGAGCTCTATCTTTTCTATGCACAGTTAGATCACTGAAAAGCTCCATAGGTATTGCTAAAGCATATATTGGTATAGATATATCAGGAAGGCCTAAAGGAACATGTGGATAAGGTATTTTACACAGATGTCTTTTATCGTGAAGCCTACTGAATTTCCTAGCAGAGGAAAGCTACAGTGATTTTCCAAATTATTAGACTGAGTGTATCCAGAGATGACTGATTCCAGCCCTCAGCAAACCTAAAGCCATCCAGGTCACCAAATCGTAGTGCCATCCTTGCCCATTTCTAAGGTACATAGTAGAAAGGAAGGAGAAAAGGATGAAAAGTGAAATAGCTGAGCTAAAAAAAGGATAGAATCCTAATCTGAATTCTGATCCAACACACACTTGCCATTTGCTTCACAAGAAACAACACAAGATATGCCATGAGAAAATCATGAATTTAAATTACTATTGAGCTGCATTTTACACTGCAGTCAACCAGACTGCTTCCAGTAATTACATAATAGCAGCAATGAATACACTCTGATTTATTATGCAATGATAAATCAAAAAAAAGAGAAAAATATTTTGAATTACCCTTTAACTGAAACAACCAAATTCACTCATTTAATCAGTTGCCTCATATTAACAAGAGCATATCTATTGAATAGGACTTATATAACAGTCAGAAAATTAATTGATAGAGGCAAAATCAATAGGATTACAATAAAAAATCAATAAAATAATATATGTAAAATTACTTTAAAAGTAATTTGATATTTTTCTTTAAGCAATTCAGGAAATTTCAGAAAATACTAAGTATTTTTGTCACATTCCATTCTTTACTTGCTTGAATGTACAGCAAGTTACAGCACAGCATTACATTATGAAGTCTGTAAATAGTATTAGGATGGCAATGCCTTGGAATTACCCTAAGACAATCAATTCTCTTGTTTTTCAAAGCCCAGGAAAAGTTATGTGATATTTTCTTGAGGACTATGCCTCCTGAATAAACATTACAGCAATATCACAGCAGTTTTCTTAGTTTTGGTTTGTCTGCTTGTTCGTGTTTTTTAACAGGTCAATTATGAATTTTTTGTTATTGTAAATGCAGTTAAGTCCACTGCACATAGAAGACAGTAACTTCTGACTATGTATAATCCATATCATGTTGTGTACTGAATGCAGTACTCTATATACAATTTTCTATTTAAAAAAATCTGAAAAAAACTTAGTTAAGAATTACTTAGCATTTGTATGGCAACAAAGAACCTTAAGTTCCCCCTAAACACCACTTTACATGGTTTTGGCAAGTATTTTTGGAAGAAAATAATGTGTAAAGCTATTGTCAATGTGTCTAGATTCAGTAGTAACTAAGTACATGATCATGCACTTGGATGAACATGAGGGCCATTCATTGCCTTTGGGTAGTGGTAACTTCACTCCCACAGAGTAAGAGGTGATACAGGCAGTTTTCCATGTAAAAAATCTGTGTTAGTACAGCTGTTCCTTTCTTTTGGTTTATAATCAATGTACTTGCCCTCTTCTTATTGATGTTTAAGGTAATATAATTAAGGTTGGGAGCACATAAATATTATTCTGAGAAACTGGTTGAGAGAGGAGGGTCTATTCAATAGCTTCTATAATTTTATCACCTAATACTTTTCCTGGATTACATGGAAGACAACAAATGGAAGATGTCTTGTGAGTTCTATGAGTATTGTATCTAGGCATCTAGAGAGGAGATAAACTCCTTCTGGCTCATTATCACTTTAAGTCCATTGAAAAAATCTCCCTTTATCAAGGTGTACCTTTAATGCATCTTTAAAGCAAGATCATGAATCTTCGTGGTATAAATTGCACCAGCATCTCAAGTAAAATTAGATACATAAGCAAAGGCACTTTTTACTGTCTACGTGGTGATGTTCTTCTGATCTATAAACTTGATAAAAAATTACGTAAGGCCATAATGCCTGAAGTACAGACCAGAGCTCAGACTAAAAGTTGTAGGCTTATTCTCTAAACAAGTTTCTGCCATAGCTAATATGCAAACAACTTTGAAGAAGAGTTAAAATTAACCTAGAAATATCTTAACAGTTTCTTTAATCAAGACACTCTCTTACTTGGTTAAATTTTGCTTGTAAAAAGCAATCAAAAATCCTTCTCATGAGAAGCAGTCCAGTTTGTGCTCCAGTTTCATTCAGAGTCCTTCCTAACTCAGCCATGATCTGAATATGAAAAATTTAAAACTCAAGGGATAGTTTATTACAAGTAGAGTTGTTTCCAAATGCTCTGTGCAACAATACAAGGCCTGGGTGCGTTTTGAGCATATATTTAAAAAGTTTCAGTGGATACCCAAATATCAGTATGAGCGGCATTCCTTTTCAGTGCTACCTTTCCAGGTTTTCTCCAATATGTAAAAAAAAAAAAGAAACGCAACTGACCAATCAACTAAAAAATAATTGCATAATCCCAGGTAGATCACCATCAACAGATCATGAGGAACTTTCAGTCTAACCTTTACTGTGATGAACACAAGATTTATCTTGTACACACTGATGACAGAACTCAGGATATTTTTGGATATAGTTATACCTTAAACACTGCAATATTTACTGATTGCCTCCCTTTTTAATACTTTGGGCTTTATAAAAACTCAAACCAATTAAAGTAACTAATTCAGTGAGTCTCAGTCACAGATAAATTTTGGTTCATTTAAGTACAAATCAGATGTTTCAGTTTATGTTCACGCTAATAAAATTCAGATAAACTACCAAAGCTGTATCTAATATTGGACAGGATATAGTGTGAGTGGGAAAATAGAAATCCCAAATTGTCTAAGTTATATAAAAGCAAAAGGGGAAAAAGAAAAATTTTATCATCAGAAAATGCTACCAGCAGTAAAAGAAAACACATAAATATTTCCATGTAAACAGTATCCTTCCCTGTAGCCAGCCTGCAGAGGATGGCAATGCCATTCACTTTATAGTGCCCTAACATCACGTTTGAATTGTTTCTGTTCTACAGATATGGCGAATGAGTGTTAGAGACATTTATCATACTCTCAAACAAGATTTCCCTCCCTGTTAGACATGAACTCGGTTTAACAATAAATGGGAATTTGGACAACCCGAGATATTGGGTGAAAGAGCTGCCCTTGCTGCTAGATCTAAGAAATGCCCGAGAAGTTTCCCCACGACTGCCCCTTTGAGAGTTGTGCCATAGCATTACTCGATAAAGTGCTGACTCCACGAGAAGCACAACCCTACGAATCATGTGATTTAATGTTAAAATAATTTCCTTAGTGATTGATTAAACACAGAGCAAAATCTGTCTGCTTTTACTTCTCTTTCTCCAGCCTCACTTTATGTAGCACAAAAAAAAAAAAAAAAAAGCTTTATTGCTTTCTTCTTTCAGCAGAAGAACATAAAAGAATCTCCAAGCATGAGTTACCACCATGATGCAGACTAACTAAATTACATAAACATCATAACAGGAAAATAGTTTCCTGAGTTGAGACAACAATTATGTCAGCTTTAGCTATGGAAATTATAGTATGCATAATCTCATCCCTTTTATTTTTCAAAGGAACTCAAACCACTGAAATTTATGTAATTGATTCAATTATTTTATTGAACAAGCTCCTATATTCATCTGTCTTGCTCATAACAAAGTGACAACCATACTTTCCATTTCCGCTTTCAAAATTACAGTCATTGGAGGAATGAGTTGCAGTAGTTGCAGCTATTATTGCCTCTTCAGCCCTCACTGTGGAGGAACTGAAAGCAAAAATCTGCTCACATACACAGTCAGCTTTATGCTCAGGTATGACTTTCTGAAGCAAGCAGGCACGGGCAGTACACAGAGGAAAAAGAGACAATGCATATATTCAAAAGCTGTGCTATCATTTCATCGAAAGAACTGAAAGTATTTAATTTAAACAGAATATGAAATCATTCCAAATATTGTTTGGAAACTTAATACTGACAGGATAAAAGTGATCACATTTACTTAGCCCCACTTGCTCATTTTTTTTAAAACTGCAGAGTAAAACGCAATTTAAAAATAAACTCTCTTTGAAATATGATTCTTGGAATGTTAAACATGACAGGGGCACATTAACCAGCAGCCTCAGTAGACTAGTCTGCATTTAAAGCCATTTAATTCTATTAAAAAAAGATAACAGTTCAGGATTGATATAAACACATCTCCAAACTGTGTGGACAATTCAACAGTTATGTGGGTGTCACAAATATGCCCTCAGTTATCTACATAATTATACTTAAATTTCAACTTCTTTATTGCCATAGAATCAAAGGTGTAAGGAAACTTACAACCGCATATGTTTACCACAGACTTTTCAACAATGATTAGTTCTTTAAGGTTGCAATCACATGCAGACTTCAGCATAACTTTTTTAAAGCGGAAGATGAGAGAGTTCAGAATAATAACTGCAGATGGGATCTTGAAAATATATGCTGGAAAAGGGTAAACTAAAAGTCTAAATGTCAACAGAGAGGGATAAAATAAAAAGTACTCATAGTGTTTATCCTAAAACTGTGTTTTAGTATATGGGATTTATGATGTTAAGTCCAGCTCCCCGATGTTTCTTCCTGGGAGGTTCACCATCTGTATGAACTTAACACAGAAAAAAGATTTTCTGTCTTTTTTGAAAAAGATCTTTTTCTTTCCCAATGTCCCTTCTTGTTTTAGATGTCTTTCCACTGAGGACTGGTTGGATTGTATTTTAGTTATATAGAAAGCAGGAGAAAAGGTGGTTTCAGGGAGGATACTTAGTAGAAGAAACAGCCAGTATTGCATGCTTCTACTAAGTATTCTCCATGAACCCACTTCTCCTGCTTTCCATACAGCAAAAAATCCTGTTTACTCCTTCATCAGTACAAACTGAGGTTATTGTAACTTCTCCCACCAGAGCCTTCTCTATTATCTCTGATGCTCTGCCTGTTCAAATGAAATGTAATCGTGAAGTTCAACTTTTCTGGAGCATAAGCTAGTCCAAACTTCAGCACCTATCTTTGGATACTTTCCTTTAATACATCTGGCCATTACTTGCCAAGTCCACTACAGATATTGCCTTCCTAACAACAGAAATTGCTTAATCTGGCCTAATAATACCGCCTCATTTCTGTGTCTCCAGGCTCTTACTACTTGGGATACTGCTTCCACCATTTCTGCCAAGTCAGCATCTTCTAGCTTTGGCCAGCTGCTTACACATTTGGCTGGATGATGGTAGCCAGAGAAGACAAATTAAGCTTTCTGTATTCTTCAAACAAGCCAAGAGAAAACTGAAATCTGCACAACAGCAGTACAAACCACTTGACTAAATATTTCTGTCCTTAGAGTAAAAAAGTTTTTACAGCCACAAAAAAACTAGTAACTCTTTGGGAAATACTGCTGAAATTGATTTTCTACATAATGCCTTATAAAGAACCATAACAACAGGCAAAGTTCAGCCCCTGTGGTAAGTAGCTGTCATTATTATGTTTTGAGTGTAAGAAGGATTTTTGTGTTAGCAGTTAAATAGTTGCGTTATTGATGTTATTATTGTTTCTTGCTTGCTGCAATCAGATTAAAGGAAGTTCTTATCTGATGTTTTCTTATTTTTTTAAGTAATTTCCCACACAATTTGCCATAAACTAATAAATTAGCATCAAGAGAAAAAAAAAAAGGCATGCTTATTAGCCCCTACAAAATTGAGAAACGTATTTAAAAATATTTTGTTGATCATCAGACTCTCATACACAGCAAGTCCAGAAATAAAGAATCAAACTTCTTCATTTGACATAGGGATTGGAAGGTAGCATAGCAAATCTACCTCTTGGCAAGCATCCTCTTTTAGGTGCAACCAAAGTGTTCTGAAGTCAAAAGGGAGCAAGAAATGTGGAGAAAAAAAAAACATGGTGTAGGGGATGAACAGTGGGAAAATAAGGAAAAAGGTATCATGAAAGTGGGGTTGAAAGAGATGTGACTGAATTTAGGAAAGAACTGAGGCAAAGGAAGACACATATACTTTGGAGGGCAACTTATAGGAGACAGTATTGCAAAACAGCATAGAAAAAAAATATACAGGGTATATACTGAAGAACAGTAGAACATGTGAAATCATGGCAGCGGAAAACCTAGCAGCCAAAGCAACATCAGGAAGAAAGAATAAGAAAAAGAGTTGACATTCAGACAAGAAAAAATTAAGAAGAAATAGGGGCTGTTATACTGAAAACAAAAGACAATGAAACTATTGGGAACTGCCAGGAGGGGGGAAGAAGTAGCGTGGGAGAAAACGAGACAGTGTAGAGACAATCTAGACTTTCACATTTAAATTGGTTCAATTACTTTTGAAAAGGAAAGTCATGGGCTTATTACTTTCAGCAAATGGAGGAAGAGTGGGGGAGAAGCTCTTCAGAGTAGGATCATTTTTAAATCTGAAGAACAGAAGATTCCATATTCTAGGAACAATTAGTATATTAATCATTTACTGCATTACACAAGAAGTAGAAACAGATAATCCTACTAAGTGAAGAATCCTATAAAACAACTGGGGAATCTAAGAATTTAATATAACACACTCAAAATCAATTCATCAGGCACAATGGCTGTTTGTTTATGTAAAATAATGTATCAAAAGTTTTATGAATTTTGGCTCAGGGGCTTGGAATATTTGATACTTGAAATTTTAATAGGTTTGAGAAAAGAAAACTCTCCAATGAATAGAGCTGTTTTATCTTACAGGCATCTCATAAACTGCTTCAATGGAATTTAAAATATATTAGCTATTAAAACTAAAACTGTTTTTAAAATGGACATATGATGAGTTTAGGGTTTAATTTTCCCACAAGAATCTCAAATACCTCACAAAAGGATTGTAAAAGATATATAATATGTCAGTTGCTTTTGCACCTTTTACTAATCTACTTCTTAGCCATTAGAGAACTCTGCTCCTGAAGCACACGCTCCACCTTTACCATAATACCATCTCTGGGTGCCAAGCATTTTTACTATGGCAGGAAGTGGTGATGCATGCAGAATTATTACATGGCTCAATGAGCTGTGACACAAGGTACAATAGTAATACACTCAGGATTGAGCAGTGAAGTTTAAGGTAAAGCCCAAATCTGAGGGCAGCTAAGAGCCTTATCACCACATCAAGGAGAGTTCTGAGAAGATGTGGGTGCACTGTTTGGAGGTCAACCCCTGGCAATTGGCAGTGGTCAACCTGAAGTGATGCTCATCAAGTTTGACCTTTTGCTGCCAGGATGATGCATGCTTTGGGGATGGTTTAATGAATAACACTGGCCCACTGCTGCTGGAGTCCAAAAAGAGCCAACAACCACTCCTCCTGTCAAGATGAAGAGGTGACAAGATGCATCTGGTTGTGACAAAACTAAGAATTTTTATAGCAGCCTGAATGGCTGTCCTGTGGGAGAAGGGAGTAAACAGGCAGCTGGCTCGGTCCAACCTCCCTGAGGAACAATGGTTTGGTTTGTTTTCAGGGTTTTTTCTCTCACAATATAGCTTGAAATTCAAATCAGGAACAACTTACTACTATGCCCACAACCCCAATGAGAAATGCAGGAGTTTCTGTTATACCCAGATACTGCAGCACAAATACTGCAACAGGTTGATAATGATAACATAAAAACTCTTCCCCATTCCAAAATTGTACACCGCAAGGTGCATGATTGCACTTGGAAAAAAAGCTTTAGGTCTTTGTAAATATGTTTAACTTTTCTGACCTACCTGTTTGACAGATATTTGATTACAAGAGCCAGAGGTGGAGAAAAAAACAACATTATTAGAACTTTTACTGGGTTGGCACAGTTCTGAAATATGATTCTGTGCTGGTCCAAGCTAAGGGCTCAGATTCCCCATAATCTATCTGGAATGTTAATTAATGCTGGAAACATATGAAGCCAGTTTAACATTTCTCCTGGGTGGACTTCCTCAGAGACAAGGATTACTACATCATCAGCCTGATGTATTTGTATTGTATTTCTCGAAAATATGGCATCTTCTCAAAAATAAATATCAGCTCGCTGAGCTTCTATGAACCAGTGCCATTTGCCTGCTGCTATTGTCCTAGGATAGTAAGATGATGAAACACTGATTGGAACAACAGATCAACGTAGAAGATAAAACTCAGATGAAATCACCAGTTCTCACCGCCACAGTATCTGTGCATTGATCTTAAAACCTTAGATCTTGGATTTAAATCTGGAAAGCACTATAATTTCTAAATACAGCTGTCAGGAGACATCTGCCTGTCTTTGTTTTGAAGACAGTTGGTGTGGGAGACTAAATAACAAGAAAAAAATATAAAAGGAACAGAGTCCTCCAACATGATTGAGACTCAAATATTAATATTTTCAACTACAGGCTATTCTAACAAGCTATAATCAACACTGTCTTCATGAATCCTAGGTATGAAACAATGAGTAAAAGGGATAAGGAAGGCCATAACACTATATATTTAGCATTAGTCTAAAGGAAGAGCTTAAATATGTAAATTATACTGCTATTTTCATTGGATCTTTTGTCAGCTTGTCCATTCTTCAGATATTATCTGTTCTTTTGAAGTTACTCACTTCTGTCCTCATATTCACTGAATAAGCAATGACAAAAGAGATTAGTGATGAGATGTGAGAGATCAGCCCAGACACATAATCCTCAACATCTGTGTAAGAAATAAAAGAAAATGTGAAGGTTATGTACAGGATTACTTTTCCCGGCAAGAAGAGTCTGAAGGACAAGAGGGAAAAAAAAAATTAACATTAAAGACATTTACCATAAAAAGGTAAGTATAAAAGTTAAACAGCTGTCACTGTTGCTTTATAAATTGGAAACTATAGGCTACATGAAGAGGGTTTATTACATGTGCAGCAAGAGTTCCATTCAAATATGGAAAATGCCATGAAGAAGAGGAGGAAATATGAAATAGGACTGTCTACGTCAGGATGTTGCTAATTTTCATTGTCCCTTAAAATTAGGCATCTCTCCAATCCACTAACTCTTGGCTGTATTTCATAGACATGTCCTGTTTTCATTTTTGCATGTTTTTCTCAATATGCTCTGGTGCTGACACTGACTTCTGGAATCAACTCCTTGGTACTATGTATAGGAGAATTTTCTACTTCTTAAGATTAGTATTTTGGGTTGTCTGCAGGCTTGCCCAGGCATCCTCAGTTAGGACATACACCTTTTATATACACTATGGCGTATACATATACAGTTTACACTAAACACACAGCTGTGTGAGCTACAGGCCTTTTAGAAACACATAGTTTCTGCTGTACAATGTGTTGGCTGCACAAAAGGTGATCATCAATTTCCTAACCTACATTCACACATCAGCGAAGTAACAGAACTTGCCCATTTTGCCACCACCACCATGTCACAGTCTGACATGCAGTATATATTAACTAGAGAGAAAGAGCCACGTAAAGTGAGCAAGACCCTTGGAAACCTTCCAATTCTGCACATGCTTAGCCCTTCAATTTGTATCAGTAATTTAAAGAAAGGTACGCAAATGAATTTGTGAGTCAATTCAGGAATTACTTTTTAGAAATTACGTGGGACTGTGATGCCTTTAACACTTTACCGAGAATAGCAAAAGTTTGATCTTAATGACTTACAGGAGCTATTTACACCTGGGAGCAGAGATTCTCATCAGTCCCAATACAGAGCCCAATGACTGTTGCACAAGCCTTGCTCAGAAACCTGGGTCATGTCATGTTACTAATCCATAAATTGTAATGCCTGTCTAATAGGTTTTTCTATAACCTACTGCATTAGTGATCTTAGCATGTGTGAAAGGTACTCAGATGCCTTGGTGAATGCTGCATTTTAAAATCCTGAATAGGTAATCAGTTTGATTATTTAGTATTACATCTCAGTAATACCCAAGTGCTTTGCAGTTTCAGGAAAAGTTTGCATGTGAAGAAACTTGTATGAGTGTTAGATGCAATGCGTTAACCTGAAAATTTTCTTCTGGAAGAGTCTGTTCTGTAGTAACAATCAGATGCCACTGTATCATCCTATAGATATTATCTTTCACTTAATTGTTGTAGGAACAAGTTCACCAGACCATGAAAAACCCCTTTTGAGAAGCAGAAGTGATACAAATCAGTTTAGCATTAGTGACTGAGTAGAACTATACCAATTTACACCAGTTCAGAGCAATAATTTGGGCCTTTTGTTATCGCTGAAACTCATAACTGAAATATAAATAATTTTACACATATGCTTTAACCAACAAGGACCAGAATCATACTACATACAGCAGACAGAACTGGGCTATTGTCAGGCCCCAAAAAATCTCTAGTAAATCCAACAATGCTACAAAACCTGTCAAAGCATCTTTGTTCTTTTCTTGTTTTGTTTTCACATATATTTGAAATATGTTTGAGTTTACCATTCGTGTTGTTTATGTGGCAACCCACACAGAATGATGTTAAGGTGATTTTTCATAAATATCTGCAGAATTCCTTTGACAGTGAGCAACTGTCAGTGCTACAATAACCTCTTTTTAGTGAGATGCCTTAGACATTAGGTCAATTACAGATAACTTACAGTACTTCTTTTTTTCCTGTGCTGGTGTCAATACCTGAAGGACAGATTCTTACTTTATGGAAGTATATTTTCTACCTTTGCCTCATTAGTTGGAGCTACCTTGATTCTACCAGCTTTGGTAGGAACACTTTCCGGTTCCCTCAGTGCCTGACTACTGCTTTACAAAGGAAAAGAGGAGGAAGAAAATCTAGAATTTAGAAACAGTTGTAAACCCTCTTTTGCTTCCATTCCAAAGGACTATTAAAATATTTAAAAAAATGAATGTCTGAAATAAATATCACTGGTGCACCTAGAGTAAAAGCATTAAAATAAAATACAATGGCATCTAGAGTGCCCACCAATCATATTTTCAAGCAGTTACAAAGATTTACCTTTATGGATGGACAATCCCTGTCAGAATTCTTAGCACAGCAGGACTAGAGAATAATACAGATGATTTGCTTCTTTTTTAAGCATTAAAACTTGTGCCTTGCCACACTCAGAACCCAAAACTTATAAAATATATTATTGTTTCTCTAAAGGATCTTCTTTGTCTCAACAGGTAAGTACATGGATAACCTGGATTTAAATCCCTCTGACTGGTGTATCCCTTTTTCTTAGATTTCTGAAAACATAAAGATTGAACGTTACTCAGTATTACAGCATCAATTTGTTGGAGGTGTTATCTGTGACTGGAAGGGTTTGAAAATGTCATAATTATGGTTTCCAAATGCATAAATAAAAGAACACAAAATGTCAGAAGTTTTTAGACAATAAGAAGCAAAGAGGATTTCTGTAGTCTGGTATATTGACACAGGTTCCTACAGGTTTGCTATGTAATTGCCTATCTACGTGCTTTAATTCATAAATGAAAGGCTGTGTGTTTTCTACATGCTAATCATGAATCTCTTGATAAGTAAAATAATCAGAATATATAAAAATGTCTGTGAATAATGAAATTGACTGGAAAAAGGAAGTTAAGTTTGAAAATAATAGTTTTGCCTGAACCCCTCAGCAAATCATTTTGTGCTTTTCATTTCTAACTCTACTTTTTATTTAAATTGTTTTCTTGCGAGAACTTGAATATTATCTCACAAAGGTTTTTCACAATTCCAGTAGCTCTTTACTCCTATTTCTCCATGAACTTTCCTTTAAGAGTTATTATTAACCTCACTTTTTAAATTTTTTTTTTCCCCCAATGAATTCCCTCCATCCCTTATGTAATCTTTTTGAGAACATTAGTGTTCCATGGTAAACATCTTATCATCAAAAAAGAACAAAAGGAAAATAATTAGAAGTTTATTCTAGATACTCATTTTTGAGAGAGAAATACCTTTGTATTATACTCTTATTTTATTTGGAAGAACATAAGGATATCAGAGAGAGAGGATGAAAGCCTTTATACTTGTCAGTCTTGCTATACATGTGGAACTCTAGCAGTGTCATGACCTCAATTTCCCCACGATACTTCCATCAATAATACTAAGGATGTGGGCAGGGTTTTCAACCTCTTCAGCTCTTTCTGTTAATTTGTCACTCTCCAAGTTCTGGAGCTAAGAAACTCCCAGGTTTTCTGCCTTCTATTCATATTTTATACAAAAAATCCCAAAGAAGTCAAAAAGCTGAATGAAGTTCAGCTGATTTTAATGTAAGGACAATGAAAGATAATTATCTAATCTACAGCAAATTCAGTGGCACGTTCAGCAAAAGGTTTTAAATACATATCTGAAAGTAGAGATTTGTTGACCAAATACTAATTTCTGAAAACGTTCATCTGACGCAAATTAATTACCCAGCATATGCATTTTCAATATTTGGAAAATACATCTACAATGAAGTAAAAATCTATCTTAAAACATGCATCAAAATTTCACCACCTTCTTTACAACTACGTAAGCATATACCAACGGAGCATCCAATTTTACTTTGGTAATATCTCTGATATCTGTCATCTCCTATATTGAGGTACCACAGAGCCCTATATTTTTAATAGTCTTTCTAGAATAACTTCAGATCTTCAAAGGTGTTTAGATACCCAATTTCCTTTGATTTAAATGATTACTTGACAGTTTTACAATAAAACATGCTTGAGTATGAAAAAAAATTGTCATCTTTTCCTGGGAAATATTTAGATGTTTAAAATACACCTGCCAAAACTACAACCAAGCAAAAAAACTGCTGTCATAGCTATACAGGTGGAAATTTTCAGCTGGTCAAGATGCTTTCTTTAATGAATTCAGTGGATTACTCAATTGGTCATCGATACCAGGGATCAATTTTGGGCTTAAAATGTCTTGGAGACTAGTTCAGGGAACATCTGGATAATCACTCCACTACCTGCCAAAGTCTTCTTTTCCCTTCTCATCTGCCTTTACACAAGATGTCTTTCCCTTTCTCTCCTTCCCCAGTCACTTTTGTGTTACTCCTCTTCCCCTGGGTTATGCCCACGCTAGGATGTGAAACTCCCCACTCCAGCTAGCAGTGTTAAGGGGTTATGAAACGTGCAGGGGTTAAGAAATTCCAGCAGCCACTCCCAATGCGTTTTTATTCAGCCCCCTGATTTTTGGAGACAAAATGAACTCATTGGATTACACTATGGCAAGTCATGTCAGTTGACTCAGTGCCTGAGGACACAGTGTCAGTGTCCTTTACATCTCTATCTATGTTGACACTATTTCTGCCTCCCCTGCTTCATATTTCTCCCATTAATTCAGCTGTTACACATACGTGTCTTTCTAGGATAGGAAAGGGAAAGGGTGAAAGTGTGGGCTGCTGTATGACAGGCAACACAGGTAAATTGAAAAGGCATGGAAAGAGGAGGACTGAAAAATACTAGAGGTGAGAGAAAAGGTCTTTCTGCTGACACTGGCAAAGAGATGACTAAGATTTCCTTGGAAACATCACTCTTTGTTGCTGTACAGGACAGTGGCAGGTGCAAAGGGTTTGCCAAAGAAAACATACAGGTTTGGTTGATTGCTTGAAACATCCAAAACTTGTCTGCTCTGCCTTCAGCAACATAGTCAGTCTGCTGCTGCCTTAGTGCTATTGCCTATTTTGTCTGCTGTATGGAACCAACCTTTCATAAATAAGGACAATGATGTCAACAAAAATCTGAGGAATGCAGGTAGGCTCAAATGGCAACTTCAGAAAAATTATTTCTGTTTTTTTTTTCCTTCCAGAAGCAAGTACTACTTATGAAATCACTTTGACTAGTCTCAGAAAGAAAGTGTCAACATCTGAATGATATAATGAATGCATATTAGATGAGAAAATTCAAAATGTACATTTGCCATATTCTCTTTCAGTTACATAAAAATTATGCCAGTTGAATGTGAGCCTTTTAATGTATGATGAGTAGGGGAAAAACACTGTTTGAAAAGTTCCAAAATGCGCATTAGCACCAATTAGTCCTCTGTAATAGGATTAAAGAGCCACAGTTAAGGAGAATTTAAGCTTATTTCATAATGATTTATCCTTATATGGCATTCCTCTGAAGTGCAATTTCACCATCAACCTCTCCATTTCAGCCAAACCAACTCAAAGTAAATCTTTAGTAAACTAAAGTTCAGACTCTTTTTATGTGGCACATTATTTATATGCCTGAAAGAACGTACAAACTAACTGAAATTGTGCTATTGGAATCTGTGTAGGTGTGGAAACATAATGTTAGGAATGCGCTTTCATAACGCAACAATGTATAGGTCCTGCTAGTTTCAATTAAACGTATAGGAAAGTTTACAGAAGCTATTTTAATTGTATAAACCAGGACTAACACTCGTTCGTGGAACAATATTCAGAAGTGGATCTAAGTAAGTCTAAGAAGGACCACATAAAGAACCTGAAAATTATCATTTCTATGGTTTTCCAGCCCTCAGTCATAAGTGAAATCAACTTGGGCTTCATATTCCCATGCACTTGTTAATGATGCAGGTCATCTGATCCCATTGCCTAAGCCGGTATACAGGACGGAAAGCAGTACAGGGTGAACCGCAGAAAAAACTCACGAAAACAATACAGCTAGCAGAAATTGCTAAAACACACGGATAAAGCTAACATGAGAAGAGTTGAGAATTGCCTTCCACCATGATTTTAGGTTTTCTTATTTTATGACTCAGGTGCATATAAATGAGTTTTTGAATAAGTGGAACTCACTGAAATATTTAGTCCAAGTCTTGAACTACTCTTGAACTATCTCAGTCTAAATTCAGCCTCAAAAGACTAATGTATTATCAGAGTCTTCTACATAAAATACAGCAACTTTCAGAAAAACACCATCCTTGAATAATTTACTCAATGTTTATATGCTGTTTGGATTTTCCAGAAAAAATTTGCAACAAGACAGAGGTACGAACCAAACATTCTCTTTTTAATCTGAACATACTCCCACAGCATTTTTTTTTAAGCAGATCTGATAAGTCATGTATTTAAAATATGCCCAAGCTACATAAATCTCTCTAAGACTTTGAGCAACAACATTATATCACAAGAATTGCGGTTTGGGTTTGTTTTTTTTTAAAGATTATGCAGAATAGCTACCTAGTTCTTCTACTTAATTACAGTAAAAGCATAAAAATGCACCAATGGTTGAGGCAGCAATAAAAGAATCCCTTACATTTGGCTGTGCAACTGTTTTGAAAAAATTCCTACCTGTTATATCATAAGTAGCCCTGCATTTTCTGAAACAGAAAGTGCAATGCTTTCATATCTGGCTATATTCCAGTTTCGGTAATTGCATTCTACCTGCACAAATTGCATTGGCAGTTTTCATTAGGCATGATATTATTCTTTATTTCCAACCTTACATTGCTGCTATAGGGTATTAACACATAGTTTTAGTGCTTCAGCCAAGAAGCAGCCACATACAGGAAGAAAACCCCCACATACTCGTAGTTTCTTTTTTATTCATCCATTCCCTGCTTTTCCCCAAACCACTATTCTGTATAAAATTAAGAAGCAGCTATGAAAACATTGCAGTAAGTTTCTAATTTTACACACACACCACCACCTTTTTTAAGGCTACAAGATAGCCTTAAAAAATGAATATTTTTGTTGGTTTTCAGACAATTGTGAGGTAGTTATAGTCTGTGTGTGTTTTGTTACTTTCTGGTTTTACTGTTTAGGTATTTGAGTAGCTTAAGGTAAGCAGAATGAAAAATAAAAATGGTATTTCAATAGAATTTCATCCAAAACTAAATATTAAGAAAAAGAAATTGTCCCCTCTGCATAACATAAAACATAAGCCCAAGTCGTGATGCACCAGAGAAAATCAACACCTGTGTTAATGGACTGAAAACAGTGGCAGTAAGGCCTCTCATATCCTAAAGGTTGGAAAACACTTTAAAGGTGTCTGAAGTTATAGCCCTTTTAAATTAAAATCACAATTTCTGTCAGCAGAGACCTTGCATTCATAATTAGAGTTCCACTAACTAGTCAAAGAGCTGTTCTTTTAGCAACAGATTCCAATGCAGAATCTGTCCCAAGAGGGATCTTTCCGTTTATTTTGATATGCCTTTGCAGACTGATATTAATTTGCAAACTTCTACACCAAGCTAGTTTATTTCCTTACAGTTACAATACAGTTTCTTTTGCCTGTAGTTTGAAAGTAAGCATTTATGAAATGATGTTTTTCAACCTTTTGAAGTCAATTAATTAAAAGAGTACGTAATTAGATATGAATTAGCATCTCTTTCAATATAATTTTTGAGAATAAAACTCTGAGGGGATTTGGTTCAGAAAAATAGTCTGTCATTAGGTAGCAAAATTCAGATTTTGGTAAGAGTCAAGAAGGCAGTTTGGATTAAATTGTTGCAAAGAATGATTCCCTAGCTTGTTTTTTAGTGCTTTGGGTTTGGGGTTTTTTTTCAACTGTATAGCCTCAATGATGGAAGATGAAGTATGAAGGCAGTGTTATTAGCCCCATTTTGCAGCATCAGCAGCATAAATAAAACAGATAACTAAAAGATGGTGCTCAGCTGCACATTCTTCACTGCCTTTGTTCTGCCCGAAGTAGAAGTTAGATAACATATGGTATGTTCATCTTCATTTATCCAAATATCTTGTTGACATTCCATAAGTTAGACTCATAGAAGACATTTTTTATAATATCAGCCTTGATGAGTTAAAGACAGGAACAAATGTGTTCTCCCATGGCTGCACAGTTTTTCAGATCATCTACCACAATTCCATCATAAATAATATCCAGAAGAGGATCATTATTCTCTCTCTTCAAAATCATTAGACTAGAAGCTATACCCACAGTTACTGATCCTAGAAAAATATATCTTCACATATGAAACCAGTAATAGATTTGAGCAAGGAGGAGGGGACAGGAGTAGAGCTGCAAAGGACAGCTTATGCACTGAAGTCAATAATTAAGACTTAGGCACTTTTTCTGGAAAAACAAAAAAACAAAAGCACTCAAAATTGACTTCCATCTGGACTTGGTTTGTTTTTTTTTTTCTTTTTTTAAGTCTTTTCAGCAACTTTATCAGATCAAACATCGTGACTCAATATCCCTTGGAAGATGTGATATTGATAAAAGAGCTCCATAATGATATGACATCAATAAGGTAATTCCCAGAGCTGAAATGAACAGCAAGTACACAATATGGATCCACACTGGCATGGTTGTGGCTGCCCATTGTTTTGTTGGATAACCGAAGAATTTTTTTTTCTCTTAGTATTTTGAGGTTCTCTCATAGGTGCACTTTTCTTATTTACTACATTTGACAGTCAAGGCAGCCAAAGAAGCTGTAAATCCTCTCAGACAAATTTTTATCTCTACCACTAACTCCTCAAGATTTCTACAAGACGGAGATGACAGTGAAGAATGGTCATTACCATACCCGAAAAGCGCAACTAGCATTTCTGGAGACATCCCAAATATAACTCGAAGTGATGAACCTAGAGAACTTAACTGTATGACCTTATAAAGACTAGCTAAAATGTTTAAAGACTAGCAGAGATATTGAGTATTACTGTGAAGGCTTGTTCCTCTTTTGCAAAACCAGAGCAACCATGGCATGGTCAAAACTAGAAATCAATTCTACTGATTAATTGAATTGGCTTAGTACAAATGTATGATCAAAACTAAATCAAAAAAACAGGTAGAAAATATGCTTGCCAAGGAACACTATTTCACAAGTAGCAAGTCAGATGAGCACCAAGAGTTATGGTGGTATGAAAAGAAAGAGGATTAACAGCCTGAAGATCTTGATGACTTGGTTAGCAATCAGTTGCAGTGCCATTTGATCTGCAAATCATTTTTAGCTCCCAGTCCCAAGGAAGCTTCCTTTGGGGTTTGCATCAAAGGTGATAATGAAAGGGGACAGCTCTCATATTCTAAAGGTTGAAAAACACTTTAAAGGTGTCTGAAGTTATAGCCCTTTTAAATTAAAATCACAATTTCTATCAGCAGAGATCTTGCATTCATAATTAAAGTTCCACTAACTAATCAAAGAGTTGTTCTTTTAGCAACAGATATACATTTTCTGTTTTTCTAAACCTTAAACCCAAACATAATGAATTGTACATTTAGGCCCATGCTTTTCAAAGTTTTTACTGGAAAGAAAATAAAACTTTGTATCTTCTATTCATACAGCCAGTGCAAGTCTCCACAGCCTCTGCTTGACAGAGAAATCAGTATAACCAGGGTAATCCACCCAGAATACAGCTGAAATGTCTGTTGTTATTAAATTCTAGTTTCTTTTTTTTTTTTCTGATAAAACCTTTAAAGTGAGCAAAACTACAAACAAAAATCATCATCTTGCACAGGTGAATTCCCAAGGCTCAACTGCCTCCACTGCATCCAGAAAGGATGTGCATTTCCAACATTGCTCCAGTGGATGTCACTGGAACCTGAAATTTGTTTTATTGTGTTTAGTCTATTAAACAGTTTAACTCCTAGTTTTCCTATGATATCCAAGCCATGATCCTGTGAGGTTATAGTAAACGACAGAACCATTCAAGTATTTTCAAGTGCAATGTTTTGTGGGTTTTTAAATATTATGTCTGAGAATGATCACAGTCCATTGATTCCTTAAGTCAGGAATCATGGTTCTGAACAGAAAATGCTTTTACCATAGATACACATACTATTTCCAGGATTGTATGAATTCTTTGAAAGTAAAAAAATGAATGATGGTGACATATGGAGTGCATAAAACAGGAACTGTTATTAACAGACAACATTTCTACATAAGTGAGATGAAGGAGCAACATGACAAAAAAATAATATTTAGGAAATGCTTTGGTAGTAAAACTTGATGCAAAATCCTTCCCTATCAAAGAAATTTTAGGGCACTGAGCACGTAAATCAAATTTCACAATTAAAAAGTTACAATAAAAACCTCTTAATGTTCATATGAAATTTTAAAGCAAATACAAAATGTTTCTAGGAGATGTCTTTATTTTCTCGGCATTCATTTCATGTTCCTGACATAAATTCATCAATTTCACTGTAATTCCCTGAGATTGCCCAATTGTGTGAGATAGAAGGCAATATTAGGAACTCTCTCTTACTTCAGAACACAAAAAAATTGACCCTTTTTACAAATTGGGAATAACACACTTGCATCTTTCACTACAATTTCTCTCAATCCCATTTGCGTTTCATTTCATTTAAACCTCTAAGGCATACCATCTGCACTGTCAGCCTACACTCTAGATTTGATGTTTGGGCTGAGGTGAAGTTAAAAAATAAATCAAAAAGATATTCTAAACACTGAAATGTGATTAGTCTGATGCAAATACCTCTCTTCTTCTTCCAAATCCTGATGTGATCTGACTCACTGCTCTTGAGGGTACTGGATTTGCAAAAAGTGAGTATTCAACCATTTCACTGTGCTTTTTTTTTTTTTTTTGCCTCTTTTGGGTGCCTCTAGAAGGATTGGCCGTTCCAAATCTGTAGTACTTTTGGTTTCTGGCCAAATACTAGCATACTCATTATCTCCCATGGCTTGCAATTAGAACATCTTTTTCCTCTTGGGGAAACTTAACCCTTGGCAATAGATGGAACTGGAGCACTTCCATGGCTTCCTGAAGGTAACTGACTGATCAGTCAACCCATGGTTTTATGAAATATCTGTAATCTTCAGAAGTTGTAGGCTTTATGAAGTTTTTTTCACCAACTCTTTCACTTAATATTCAACAAAACAAAGCTACAGTAACCACAAGCAGAAGTCAAAATGAAAAGTTTCTCTGTCTCTGTCAGTTTACCAAAATCTTGATGAATAGTTCTGTTTTGAATTTATTAATGCAACACATTTTCACTAGGTGACTGAAATGCTTTGCATCATTGTATAGTAATAATTTTAAAGATTACTAAAACTGTTTTTTTCCATGTGACCATAATAATGGTATGTAAGAAGAGTATGTTGATTTCAAAGCACATATGAATTCTTTGTGTACATTTAAGCTATTACTGTTTCCTGAGCTGTACTGGAGATACTGGAAGATTTTTTGAGACAACCTTCAGGTAACAGAAGAACTTTGGCCTGTTTAAGCCCATGTGTATCAGTTACTGCATTTCTGTCCACTGCCTCTGTCAGTGTCCTAATAAGAAGACAATGGCCATCTGTTGGTGTAATAGCATCACCCAAGCGCTGCCCTACAACCAAGCAAGAGACATTGGGACTTGACTGCTGTACATGGATATAAGAGGAAATGCTCTTCATGGATACCATTTCTTACCAATTGACAATATCAAATAGCACACACTAAAGTGTTCTGCTATCCTTCTTATCCACATCAAAAAAAGACATTATCTGGAAAACTGCCACAACAATGCTGCTCTCCCTAAATGCACAGAGTAAATCTCAACCCAGACAAGGGGTATCTCTTTATGTAGTCAAACACCACCTCTTTGTTTATGCAGGAGTAGGAAGCTGCTCACTCTTCTTATTTTTAAACTACCACATTGTATCTGACAGAAACTGAATTCCAATATATTCTGGCAAGAAAAAAATAATCAGAGGAATATAGAAGGGATAAATATACATAAAACGCACATTTTGTCTCACACCTGCCACCCTCAGATAAATAATATTTACTAACCATATTGATGCATACACATTTACTATCTGCCACCATATAAGCTGAGAAGCATGCAAGCAGCCTTACAACCAATGACAGACTAAATTAATTTTCAACATAACATAGTGAGAGCGCTTCATGCACTCGATACACTACAGATCAATTTAATTTCAAGAGTTCTATTAAGCATTGCTCTAATTGTACATCATTTAGAATTGTTGATCTGTGAAGGGGGATAGTAGATGTCAAGTCATTGTGCTAGTAGCCATTCATTTAATTTATATTTTCAAAATAAAAATCACACACATCTCAAAAATCCTTACAAGCACAATAAAAGCTGCATCACAAAGCCATCTGTTTTAGGCCATGCAGAGCTCAGTAACAAAACAAACGTTGCATTTCGTTTTCAGATCCAGGCTTATTGATTATTTTATCTCCTGTGCTGCAGAGTATGCCAGAAGGCCCTGCTCTGGAGGCAAGTTGCAATGAAAAGAGACAAGAATTTTATTAGTGCTAGAAGACACATAGCTCTGCTTTGGGAAAAATTATACAGCTCTCCAACGGAAAAAAAATAATACAAATGAATGAGGCCTGACAAAAAGCAGAATAAAGTCTGCAGATGCCATAAAATTGATAAAGGATGAAAGGGATCTCACAGATAAGTGTAATGATGCCTAAGCCAATGACATTTCATTATTATCTCTCTGTAGTTGTCTAGGATAGCAGGTGAGTCCTTGATGCATTCTTGACCATGTCAATCACTATTTTGCCAACCAAATTAGAGATGAATCACCCACAGGATCTGCAGAACAGTCTAGTGCTTCTTTTGAGACAACTGCTTTTAACAAAGCAACACCTCCAGTAACATCATTACTGCCAGTTTTATTACCTGCTAACAGCACCTAGAGAATTCACTGCCTTTATACATCTACATTTTTTAACAGTTGCGAATGACACAAGGAAATGTTGAATACTCTGAGAGTGGGTGCTGTTTACGGCACTGTGATCTTTAAGAAGACATGGCAGAGTCAGTCCCTGCTTCACATATTTTCCGACAGAAGAAAATAATTTGTCTGGAGGTGCTTTGATCCACTGTTTTCCACTGACAGAAACATGTCTTCAACAGACATAGCTGGGTACTACAAATGGACTAATGACCACTGAAACCCATCCAAGCATGCATCACCACTTGTGAAAGGGCAAAAATCAGTGTTGTCTCAGCTGAGAAAGAAAACATATTTAAGTAAGAGGGTATATGTCCTTCATTCCCAAGTAAGAGTAAAGAAGGTTCCTGAATCCATCTGTTGTTCAAAGGTCTGGACATAAGGTCTAATTCTAAGAAACTTTGATAAGTGACAAACACAGCTGTGCAACCCCAAATTTATCCATAAGTTAACATTTTCAAAATCTAGCTGTTTCCTTCTGGACCAATTTACTCAATGCTGACTCAGAACATTGGGTCTGTTTTTCACCTACTCTCTGCATAGAGGAAGTGATTTCATTTTTTACAAATTAATTTCTTCTCACTCCCCAAATTCTTAGATATCTTGGTGATTTAATTACTTACCTCTAGTAATAGCATATTAACATCAATCTGGTTCCCTGTCTCCCAGGGTTTTATACACCTTGATGACAGTCCCCTCATTCTAGACTCCCTAGAGCTTCACAGATCAAATCTGGCTTATCTTTCATACCTGGTAGACTGTACACTAGAGGTCTCTGTTGCAAACTCATCTCAGCAATGTCCTTCTCATTATAAGGTCACTGGAAGTGCACAAATTGCTCCAAATGCAATTTTATGATTTCTTCAATTTGTGCCTAAATAATTTAAAATTAAATATAAGCATAATTGTTTAAAACTCTATATCAAGACTTGTCTCTTTTTTCTGCTTCTATGTAGTATTCTGTGCAGACTGGGTTACCTACAAATATTATCTTAAAGTTTACATTTCTCTTCCTTTTCCTATTATAGGATGTGTGTTATTACTTTTGGGTCTTAGTTTCCTTGGCCCATAAACTTTCATGTCTCTAATGAATTAAAATAATCCAGTACTGCTTTACACACCAGTAGAAAGCAGTACTGGATTATTGTCATGGATTAGACACATAATGTATTTAAGGATACAACACAAATTCTGAGTTATCAGCATCAGAGAAAGTTTGGGTTTGCCAGTGGCACAATCTTTTTAACACCCTTCTCCAAGGTCATTTACATATGAGGTGAACACAATTGTTTCTAAAAATGAGTGATGTTGCCTGGAAATTCATGTAAAATTTACTGGTATTTGCCTATTAGAAGAAACAACAACCAAACCCCATATTTTAAAGCACTTGACATGTTTGTATTTGTATGGCTTGATTTCATTTTTTGTAGCAGTCCATTTTTTATTACAGTAATAAACTTGAAATTTAGCTGATGAATACCACAAATATCATATGAAATAGTCCTATATCATAACAGCAGAGCTCTGTGCAAAGGGAAAAGAGGTTTTGCAGATAGCAGAACTGATTAGTTAAAGTGTGATAAACTTTCTATAGAATCTTTTTATGATTGTTTAGAATCTGACAGGAGGCATTTAATTCTGTATTAAATTCTACATAACAGTTAAAATATTCAGGCTGACGTAAGAAGCATATTTTGACTTATAAGTGAAATGCCATTCATCAGCAATTATGCCCTTAATAAGTTCTGATTATTTTCAAAGCTTTCTAGCTTGTCAGTGAAGGTATGCAAGAACTGATGTCTACAAGAAAACTTATGAATTCAAAAACACTCTCCAGAAAGCTATCAGTAAAATCTGCCTTGAGGATCTACCAATACTTTTTATGCACAGCTTCATGGGAATCTCCCAGTCTGGGGTCAGAGTAAATAATTCAAAGTGAATGCTACTATTTATCTTTTATGAAAATATTTGTAAACAGATCACAGTTTCCCTGAATGTATTCATTACAACAGAGAACTGCAGTAAGTACAAACTCTTCTATTAATTTTAGTGGGCTCTGGATTAGATCCTATTTTAATTTCCTCTAAATGCATTTTAAGTAGGATTTTATTTGCTTAGAAAGAAACTTCTATACAAAGCTCATTTATAGAGCATAGAATATTTGCTGCTTGGTTTATTTGAGTATCACGTTGTTACTCATGTCAACATGAATGACATGACACCATTCTTTCCCATTGGAGGAACACGATTCTAATCCTAATGAAAGTGAGCATGTAAAGGTAATGGGATATTTTAATCTCTCGAGGGAGACTCGGGGATGAACTGGATTAGGGTGTTTCACAAAATTCCTACACCAAGTTAACGTTGCTTATCCCCAGGAAAAAACTATGTAAGTTATAGTTACATCACTATGTAACAGCATGAAATCTTTAAATTCAATTTCTCCTGCCCTTCATGAAGATTTGAAGAACAGAGGCAAAAATATAGAAGCAATGGTGAGAACTATTTCCTTTTGGGGTGAACAGCATCAGAGCTCACACACAGAAATTTGGAGACCTCCTCCTTAAGCAATATCTCACGTGGAAAAAAGTATTAGATACTTATTGATTTTTTTCTTTACCACAAGCCTGTTTCTTACACAAATTATCAGTGTGCATGAAGTATCCACATTATAGTGAACAGAGGATTACTAATACCATGCTCATTTATAAACTTGGGGATGCTTTCAGGTTCCTGGTAAAATTTTTGGGTGTGCCTGTAGTATTCCAATGCCTGTATACTCTTTGAAGGAATGCATTTAGCATTCTAGTCTATGAGAACACCTGCCTATGACAGCCTACTGGGAACATACAAGTATTCACCCACGGCCACAATGGATATACTGCAAAACTTCTCACTTACCTTAGTTCTGAATCAGGAAAATTCAGTGACCAAGTGCTTAACAACTCAGTAAAACAATTCTTCTCTCTATGCCCTCTTGAAAAATGTACAGAGACAGGAGTAAAGGCAGCATTAATTTATATAAACAAACACAGTCTTGGTTATCCAAAACAAAGCTGCAAGTTGATCATATATCCACTAAGTAACATTTAAGATCATGTATTTTACTATTGACATTGTGTTTCTTGAAGGTTAAAAAACCTTCCTTTACTTTAGTTGTTAGAGCAATTTGCTTATCCTTTGTCATTTTCCTATAAGTGGAATTTGTCTCTAGATTTCAGAATTACCAACAGGTGTTGATATTGATTTTATCTTCTTTATGAGTGTGTCACATTTCATTTTGTAGCAGGACATTTTTTAATCTTTTCATCTAAAGTTCTTCTCCCCTTACCAACAATGAATTTGGATATACATATGACAGATAATCAATACTCTGCAAGCACTGGTCAATGCAAACTAAACTGCATAATGCTTCCTGAGTCACAATCCCGCAAATCTCAAAGCACCTGCAAAGAATCCAAATTCTTTATCTTACTGGTTGCCTATAAAAGTTAGCTCATTTGAACTTTCCCGCAGATTAGAAGAAAAACTGTGCAGAGACTTTCAGCGAGCCAAAGCCTAATTGCACTGTACTCCCAGGACGTGATTGCTGAAGTGGAGTGTAGGAGTCGAGTAGCTTTTGTTAGTTTCATTTCCAAAATCACACCATCAGAGAAGCACAGCTAACATCTACTTGCATTTATAACTACATTTCATACTGGAAGCCAGTAACAGCAGTAACAAGGGAAAGCATGACTAAATGGAGGTGGTTTTGTTTTCCTCCAAAGCTATGGTTCAGTCATATTCCATAGCTAGATGGACAAGATACAGACTGGTGCAGTGCTCTGCAGTTGGGTTGGCAGCAGCCAGCACTTCCTGAGTATATAGTTTAGTTTGTCTGGAATAACTGTACACAGATTTTTACCACAAAACTATGAAGTGATTCAGAACTGTCCAGGAATCAAATGTGTACATATGGAGTATTTATGTCACAGGACCAAATCTGGGTAAATATACACAAGGGAACCATGGGGGGAAAGGGACAGAATGAATGAAGCCCCCTGGAGATTTTGCTCTTGCTCCAAGTATGAAAAATGAGCACTTTATACTAAAAAGTGATAATGGCAGAAGAAAAGCATGAGACAGGCAGGCAGCTCCTACAAATACGTTTCAAATTCAGCAACTCCTACTACATTTTGTGGATACTTTTTTAAATGTAGACTTACTGAAGAGTGTAAGAAATATCCTAGTGGCCCTACTCTTTTGATCTGATTGCTCTACCCCATATGTAACTGCATATGTCAAGCCACTCCATTTTTCTGACTGTTCCAGTAAGAAAATCTAGGTAGCAGCAGGTATCTACAATCTGCCCATTCCCACTTCTCCTTCCCAGGCAACTCCATTCACTCACCGAGGAATACTGGACAGAAAGACTTCCCTACCTCTTCCTCATAATGTCTACTATGAACCTCTTGCCCACAGGCTTCCCTAATTCTCTGTGAACCTCCTACTCTTGTCTGCATTTTCTGCTCTGGCAACAAATTCCGGAAGTTTAATACCACTGTCAAAGAAAATAAACAAAAAAAAAGTACTTTCTCATCTACATTGTAAATGTGTTTCCCATAGTTTTGGCACAGGCAGCCCCGTTTTATTTCATGATTATGTTCATCTCAGTCATATGCTCAGCACATCATTTTCTTCTTCAAACCAAGGAGACCAAGCATTTTTAATTTTCCTTCAATATCTTATTTCTTATGGCAAGAAAATTGTTACTTGGCTTTTTCAGAACTATTAACAGCCTTGCCACATTCTCCCCATCTTGGTCCTGGCCCCAGAGCGTGTGTTTAGCAGCAAAAGAGAAAACATTATGGTCTGAGACTCCTGATGGAAGAAGGGGTTTTTTGCAGTCTGGTACAGCTCTGAAATATCAGATCTTTTTCTGACACTTTGGAAGGTAGGATGCACAGTTTCATAAAGTAAATTAGAGTAATACTTTCTGCATTCATGAAATAAAGCATTTAAAAGTGAAATAAGTAGAATCACAGTTTCAAGAAATAATTATTACCCCTGGAGTAACTCCAAATCCTCGGGAGCTTTGTGCATTTCTCACGCATTCCAAAACAGGAAAAAAGGTGGATCTTAGTAATCCTGGTGAAGCTGAGGACTACAGAGAATAACTTGGTGAATTGCATTATTAGTGTCAATGTTGATAAATACATTAAAATATTTTCACATTTTTGCTGTCTCTGTAGATTTCCCATTGGTATAATAGAGGGCTAAGCAGACACTGTATCTGTAGAAAACAAAGATTATGAAAGATACCTAAAGTTGATCAACATAACAACTGTGGGTCCTCTGGGACAAGTATCTATTACAGGGATAATACCTGAAATACAAACACTTTAAGATTAGTACTTATAGAATATAAAACAAAACTTGATCTCCGGAGACCTTTTCAAGACCTCAGCACAGAAAGTATTTAATAAGTAAGAAATAAAAATAAATGTTAATTTTGAGAAGCTTTCAAAGCAAATAACTATGGGGACAGATCCAAAAAATAATTTAGGTGCTTACTCTGTCAAAATCAATGGATCCATTCAAATCTTGGTCTAAGTGTTATAATTTGGCAGTATCTCAAATATATTTTATTTAATGTGAAATTACTGGTAGTATTTAATTGGTTGCTAATGTCACTGTAAACATTTCATGTAGTCAATTTACCAGTTTGTGAATTGAAACAAAGAAGCACAAAAAAGGGTAATTTGGGACAACTTTGTTTTGCAGGTTGTCAAAACTGGATACAATTTTCCTTAATTAAATCTAACTATTAAATTACGAAGTTTTAATTGGTTATAGATAATCTTTCTTACAAATTTTGAAAGCACCCAAAACATATTACTCATATATGCATTCCTTAGCACTAACTTTATCCTAACTAACAACAACTCATGTAAGATTTTCTTTTCTCCTACTTTTCATTTCTAAAAAAGAATTGATATTCATTGCTCTTTCAAATTCAATATGGTGACTTCTGAAAGTAACCTTACACAATACAACACAGAGGAGGTCATGTTGTTTTTTTTCGTTTCCATCCTCCACACAGACTCTTGGGCTTTACTTAATGAAACGTCCACTGTCTCTCCCTGTGTTAGCCAAGGGTGATCTTAAATAAATTAATGACAGACACTTTCTGTAAGGAAATAAATAAAACTCCTGAAGGCTCCAGTACAAGATATAGTTGTATGCTTACCCCAGAAGAAATGGTTTGTCCCTTGCCAAGATTAAAATCCGAGAGTCCAGAAACAGAACAATTTCAAAACAGAGAAAAAAACCCCAAATTACAAATTTCACAAACAAATCTCCAGCTCAGATTTTCCTCATAAGGACAGAAGTCTTTTTTACTTGTGCATTTTGCAAGCAATAAAAAGTTACTGGTTCTAAAAATAGCATTATTATTATTATTACAGACTTATATACATTCATCATGTCCATGAAGTAAACAGGACTATTGGTGACACAGCAGTTCTGAAACACCAATCCATATACTCTCTCGAGTATTTATAAAGAGACATAAGGGAATAGAAATAGGACTATGTTAAATTCCTTCACTAATTCCATTAATAATTTACAGAAATCTGACCTATTTATTAGATTGGAGCATCACAGAAAAATGAAGTGTTGGACCAGCAAAAAAACAGAGGGCCTATATCCAAACTGAAGACCATGAAGTTGCTATATTTTTATTTCATGTTTAACAGAAGCACACCGCTTTCTGCTTCCATTCTACCCCTCTACAACTGGGCTCAGTTGTGACCCAATTAAAGTTGAATATATGCTTTTTCAATACCTACAGGTTTGACAGCAGGTGCACATTCCAAAGTGCTAATATTCATGTTTTACATATTTCTAATTCAGTTTAACTTCTATTTCTAATTTCAGTTTCTAATTCAGTTTCAAAATCATTTATTAATATACCATCTTTTCACTTTTTGTTTGTTTGTTTTTTAAATTTTTTTTTTTTTTAGCAAAATTGGTAATGAAGAAAAGAAAACAGAAAAAATAGAAGAGAAAATAAAGATGAAAGAGGGACGCTCTGGTCTTGATGATGTATATTTAGAAAGGAAAAGGTTGAGAGCAACAACTATGTCACTGCAGTCTCCTTTCCTGAGTCATCACTTCTTACTGAATACATTTGTATGGGATCATACCTCTGTTGTAGGGTGGGATTTTAATGCCTTATAGTCCATCACAATCTAAGTTGATTGAGGTACTACAAGGTAGGTTTTTACCCAGGAAGACAACCTCATATTATCTTTCATTTAGCTGGCATAAAGACAACAACAAAGCCAGAGGTGTGGCCTTAACTGCATTCACCAACCGGCCAGGTACTTTATGCTAGACTACCAAAATCTGTGCTTTCACTGCTCCCTTGGCAGACTAAAAAAATGACTATGTAGTCTCACATAGGGTAATCATACATTCATTTACTAGCTAGACAAATCCTCCAAACTGAAAAAGAAAAACCAACTGCAAGAGAAATGGACATCTTTGCCTCAGCTATGCACTGTCTTTCCAAATGCAAAATGAGATATATGCACCCAGAACCAGTGAAAAATGGATGACCCATTATCTAAAAAGCCTGTAGAGTCTGAAATTGTAAGACTGTGTATTGTAAAAAAGGGAAACGCTTTTCATAAGTTGTATACATGATGGACATTCTTTCCTTTCTTGAGGATTTAAAGCTTGCATTTTTACAATTCATGATAATCACTACATTCACCAGTTCTGGATAACCTTTCAGACCTCTGCCTCCAAACTGAGGCAAAGCCTCAATAATTATCTCTACAGACTAGATAGTCTAAAGCTACTTATAATAACAAAATAATAGTAAATGTCTGCTGTTAATATAAACCTATACCTTTTCAAGGTAATATGTAAGTCTGGGATTGGTATCCCAACTGTAGCAATATCCTGGTGCATCTGTACTGTCTCTCTGGTCAGCATTAGCCTTGCTGCAGAAGTTTTGTTCAAGGTGAGTCCCACAGTACAGATGCCAGTGTTTCAGAGCTCAACAACATGTTTTGACTACAGGCCCTTGCTGTGACTAACAGAAAGTCACTAGGTCATTTTCTAGCATTTAAGGTGTTTCTATAGATCATAAGCTTGTTGATCAAACCATTCCTGTGATATAAAAAAAAACAAAACAAATCCTGTAAGACTCAATAATGGGAAACTGTGCACTGCTGTTCTGTATGTAAACAAAATACATGACATATAAAAGAACATCCTGAAGGTAGAGGGGTAATGGAAATAAGCCAAGTGACACTTCAAACCTCTCATTTTTACCTCTATTTTGGTAGTCTCAAAGTATGAATTGAAAGTAAACTTGTATGAAAAGTACGTTTCAGGCAGCACCTGATTTAATTGTAATGTTTAGACATATGGTAAAATGCAGTTCTAACTTAGAAGTGAGGTTCATACATAAATAAAGCTTCAGTAATCTCCTACAGACTAGTTGACAAATAAAGTAATGAAATTGAAATAGTATCAGTGTTAATACAAACAAACTTAGCCAAGGGTATATACAGTAAAATGTTTCAGTGTAGTACCTTCACACATAAATTGAGATCAGTTCACCATTGTCTCAAAATAAACAGAAAGGAGGGCAGAAGGTGGAATTGTAAAGAAATAAAGACATTTAGCACTGAATTGTTTCATGCAAAGCGGGAAACAGCTTCTTGCTGGAAGAAACACTTTTGTGAAACACAGATGCCATGCTGTTTGTCTAATGACAAAGCAGTTGAACCAGAAAGATGGATGGATTCTCACTGGCATTTCCTGCTGACCACGTTAAGTACCATAGCTGAGAGATTTTTAGACTTTCCTGGAATTACTTTCCATAAGACTTGATTGAATTAAATGTGCTCTATGCAAATGTCTGTACATAATGAAAACTTGAATCAGTAAAAAGGTTTTTCCTTGTACTCACTCAAACCACAATAAACATAGCTACATCACCTAAAATACAGAAATAGTGCTTGCACAAAGACTTCATGGTGGATAATAACCTTTCTGTGCTTTGTCAGAAGTTTCAGGCGCTTTTTGATTTCACCCTGAATTACAGAGGAAATGAGGTTGAGTTTCCACATTACTCACAGTGCAATCAATTATAATACTTTGAATTAAAGCAACTCTCTCTACAAATGCTCATCACTACCCTGCAACATGATGCAGACATGCTAATTTCATTAGTACATTTTGAAGCCTCAGTTACACATCTTGCAATGCAGTCCTCCAAATGAGCTACTGTCAGATTTGCCTAAAATTGTCAAGAGAACAATCAAAGGCAACTTAGTTATTATAAATCTTAAAACAGGACTGAAAGATACACTGGGACTACCGCACTGCTGAGGTCTTCACCCAGTCAGCAAACCCTTTTCTCCCCACAAACTACAAAAAAATCCAGTGTAGCTTAAATGGAAATAAGCTTCACTCACCACTTTGCAGCTAACTCAGCAGCTAAAGTAAAAACGCAGAAAATTATCTCAAAGGAATTTCAGAGAATAAAGCATTTGATCGCTGTCATTGTTAGACTGTCAAGACTATTGTTCTCAGAATACTTTAGCCTCACTCAATTCTACCTTTCTGTGTTACAGTTCAAATTATTTTCTTTTATAGCTGTACTAGCCGATGCAGCCCTTTGCAAAGCAATGGAGCTGTGCAGATGAACTTCACTGATTTACATCATTTCAGAATTTGACTCAAAAGACTTTATGTACCATGCTGAGATCGGATATGTAACATCTATACCAGAGTATCTAGGATTTGATTGCAATATAATGAAGAGTCATTTAAGTAATTACTTTTGCATAAATTACTCTATGCTGGTACATTCCAATCTATAATTGCAGCACATTACAAGCACCATGGTTACTAATCAAGGAGAGAAAGGAATTTGAGACCTGGAAAGAGCAAGAGAAATTAGGTAGAGCTAATGTATGCTTAGACTAAAGAACACATTATTTATCTTACATCTTGACAAATAGTATGCATATAAGCAGGAAGGTAAGAAAAAGGATCAAAAAGTGACATACCTACGTAACCCATTTCAGGTAACACATATTTCCATGTGTCACAGATTATACGAACAAAGTGACTAGATTAGATTAATATAATAAAGTCCCTCATCATGGTTTAAATAAAACGATAAATCAATACGCAAACATCGCCATATTCTCTAATTCCATAAAAATCCAATGTCCTTAAATGAAATTGTTCCATTAATTAGAGAAAACCCCATGTTATAGATGTAGCAGCCTCACGGCCTTCCTGTGTTTTAGGAAAGGAGTCTTTGGCCACAGCAAAGTCCTTATGCTGATTTCCAGTTTCAAAGGAAACCACTACAAAGGCCCCCTGGCAAATGCACGAGAGTAGCATGAAGTAGAGCACTGGTAACTGGAGGGAAAGCCCACCCATTTTCCAGACAGAATGGGAACAATTGCAGTTGCTGACTTCTGAGGCATATTTGCAAGCTTTTTATGATCCTGGCCCAAACAGCATGTTTTTCAGTCAAAGCAGTTTTGACTGGTACTCAATTTTTGTTAGGAATACTTGGCACAGCAGTTTTCTTACGAAACTAAATGTCTTGTGACAGTAAGCATAGCATGATGGAGGGGGCCTGGCAGAGACATCGAATGATCTTTGGCCCTCACATAGATGTGACATTTCCAGAAAAAGCATTTTATTAGATAAGCCACTAGGGAACAATCCTTCAATAGATAGCTACAGCTATGTTCTTCCGGCAAAGATAAGCTTATGAGAATGTAAACACAGGTTAGGAGGATACCTTCTACAAAGCCAAGTAGAAATGGAAAAATAGGAAGGAAGAACCATTAAAGGGGAGTTATATGCGGACTGAATGACTCCTGAGGTGTTACCACACTAAGAACTGCCCTTAGCACTTATCCTGGTAAAGTACTGGCACTACCCACCAAGCTCAGCTGTCCCACTATCCATATATCATCATTATCACAAATAATTATTACATACAGACTCTATTAAAGGCAGAGTGGAATTTGATGTAAAAATAGGCAAATTAAGAACAAAAGGAGGCTAACATGATACATTGACATTTTCAAAACAGCACAACTCCAGATGATTTTCTTTGACAAACTTCATTTGCAGTCCTGTCTCATATGAAAGTATACAAATTCTGTAACTTTACAAACTATGAAAAATAACACGTGGGAGAACATATCACGACACTGATAACACCTTCAGCCATCACCAGAAAAAAATCACTACCATATATTCAGGAAGCCAGGTCAAAGTCTGAACTGCTTTCCTATAATCTGGAATGAAAAGAGATGCAAAGTTTCTGCATAAGGCATGGAGAGAGTAATTACTAATTAAAAGACATAATTAATGAATACAACATAGAGTGAGGAATACAGGAAAGAAGAGCTTTTATTTTTCCTCCCTCTCCTTACAGGTTGTGTTGGTGGGCTATGTTGTCAAGCAATCTCAAGTTAAAGCTAACGAAGTCTTCTGTGTGGGAATAGATTTATATACACATATCACACACATAGCTACATAAACACATATGCCCAAAGCTAATCCCTTTAATGAATCCAGCCCATAACATCATTACAAATTTTCTTTTCAATAGAAGTTATATTCAGTTGCAGAAACACAATGCAATCTCACTTGTAAAGTACTGCAAGCTTTAGCCTTTTTGAATCTGAAAATAAGGCCTATTTATTTTCTCTCTAACTTTCAAGTCTCTTTGGGCCCAGATTTTAAATCTTCCTGATGTTAATTTCTGCAGCTTAATTATGCTACCATGATTTTTCACCCCCACTAGACTTAAAGTGCACAAACCTATTGAGGAAATATCAATTCCTGGCAAGCGCTCTTGGCAAAGGAGTGATCCTTCCCTCTTCACAGAGTCATTTTGAATATTAAGACTATGCACAGAAACACTAATGGGATGTCATGGGATGGTTAGAATTTGCTAGAAGCCCCCTTTGAAGCCTGTTTGAGTCAGGTTTTGAGCTTGGCCTTTTCCTTGAGATGAGCAAAAGCGCAACAGAAAGATGCAGAAGAAACAAGAGAAAATTACAAGGATGGGAAAATATTTTATCAGAGTAACACTCCAAACCTCTACCACTCTAAAACTATTCTGAACAGATGAGTAAAGGTGTATCAAGCCAAAGGTGTTGCTTTAGGTGAAAACTGCATTACATGTAGAAGTTTCTGCTGCTCAGTAGTACTATAAGTTGCACAAAAACTGCCTTGCAATATACTTATAATTCTGAATCCTGCTGTCTAATATTATGTGCATTGGGCCTGCAGAATTTTCAGGCTAGGGTTAGACTAAATATTTGAACAATATAACCCAGCTGATGTCATAACCTATATGAGATTAAGGAATTTTCACCCAGAAGGTAAATAAGTAAATGAAATAGTGACAAAAATGAAAGTTCATTAAGCAAGTAATGGTTCTCCAGTCATTATTCCATCTTGTAAAATTATTTGTCTATAAAGACAGACTTCTGAAAATAAAGAAATTAATTTAGACAGGCAGTCATGGAACCTTAGCTTTACCCTCTACTCTCCAAAATTAGTGATAAACAGTGTTAAGGTGAGGTTTGTTTTGGGGTTTTTTTGCAAGCTTCCTAGATCCATTCATTGTTACATGTATTTATATATATATATATTGAATCATGAGTAGTCAGTTGCAACTAGCTTAAAAATAACCTAATCCTAGAAATCAGGCTGGTCATGATCAGTGAAAATCATCACTGATATATATATATATCTCCCAACAGCTCTGTCTATGATATAAAAAATTCCTGAGAAATACAGCATTGAATACTTAGATTGTGCTAGTTATCATGCAGAGAAGGTTGTCAGCAGTTGAATGGGAAAAAAAACAAACCAAGAATCTCAAATTTTACTAACAGAAAAACCCTTGCTTTCTTTCTTCTTCCAATGAAAAACACAGTCCAACACTGTTAATATTGTATCAGAAATATCAAATTCACTTATTTAACAGAGGCATTTAAGTAGTCAAATCAGTCATGGAAACTGTTAATTGTCCAAAAGGATGTCTCATCTCTTTTTTTGTGCTGAATTATGGGATCTTCTGCAAACAAATAAAAATAAATTAGACATTATGTGGACTAGATATACTGCAGTTACAGGAAGAGCGGTATTTGCCCTATCAATTGCTGCAGTACTATTTCCTTCATTCCAATTAGCTAATCACTGGCTAAACAAGTTGAAGTCCTGATAGTATGGCTATCTTTGTATTATTAATGCATTAAAAAACTTATTGTTACTAAGATGTCAAAAAAAAGACAAATTTATTTTCAGTTGCCATTTGTCTTTCAGCGGTGACAGAAAAAAAATGCTGAATTTTCTCTCAAAACCAATTTCAACTTTCAGATTATGCCACAACATATTGTTGCCTATACAGTATCTATTGTTTTCAATATCCACAAGGAGCCACAAATGCTCTTTAGCTACAGATGTTAAGGGTATCTAAGACTTCATTTTAGAAGAGCACAGAAAACAAGCTAAGGTGTTTCACCTCTGTCTCCCTAGAGAATAACTAGGCTGCATGTCATCTCTGCTCATCTCCGCTGTGAGCAGATTTTAATACACTGTCCACGCTACACCTAGGACACAGCTTCAGTGGCCATGCAAAATAAATTTCTGGGCTTTTCTGATTATATTACACTTTTATATTAGATTTATATGCTCTATTACTACTATAACAGTCTGGTCTGACCTACACAAGGATATATGAACTGTCAATGTTAGGTGAACAGAACAGATCAGGGAGCAGCAACATTCCCCCATCTTGTCTGCATGACTCACTTGGATTCAGCATGTGACTTCTTGAATAAATCACAATTTCCAGCATATGTGGCATATTATTTTTTCCAGCTCTTATTATTAACAATGATGGGTGTTTTATTTAAAATAAGCTCATGGAGTACTCAGAGAGAAAGCTATGAATTAGATTCAAAGTACTCGGTTTCTCACTAAAACAGAGATTTGAATTTTTATCAGAGAACAGGAAGATTCATCACCTAACTCTGAGAAGGAGGATTGAAGTTTTACTTACACACTGAGGCACACAGCCAGACCCCAGAGCTATCACATGGGTATTTTAAAATGCAACACTGCTAGAAATTGTATCATAATAAATCAGTATAAAGTATATTCTTTAGAAATATCATGCTGGGAATAACTCAATTCCTCAGGCTCTCCAGTCCCAGCTGGTTGAAGATTACCACACAGTGAAAAGGTTTGCTGGAGATTTTGTTGGGGGGCTGCCAGTTTAAGTTCTGGTGCAACGAGAGGTGTTCTTCATTATGAGGAAATTGAGGACAAGATGCAGCACCTGATGTGATCATCAGCTGCCAACCTATCTGCTCTGATTCCCCAGCAGCATGTGAGGTTTGGGCAAAGAGGAGAGTTTTACACAAAATGCAAGCTCCAGTCACTGGTAGGAGATGGGCTTGTCAAAAGAAGAAAAGCAGATGCAAAATACTGACTTATCTGTACAACTCCAACTAGAAAACACAGCTATATAGAAGAGACATGGGAGCAAGAAAGGAAAGAGAAGGAAGAGAAAATGAAGAAAGGCAGTGCAAAAAGGGAAAAAGAGTGAAAAAGATCACTGCAAACAAGACCTTTTAAACATCTAGGACCCTCATATGACCTGTATGTTTGAAATCTACACATGGCTTTAGATCTAATAGGCTGGAAACATGTGACTCATGACACTTCTTTCGCCTCTGTGCATGGTGATATGGAGCAGATAAGTGCAAACATCTGAGTGAGTGACTGGGCTTTGCACAGGCAACCAACTGCTGAAGATGCAAGGAAACAAAGATGAGAACTTAAACAGCCACAGGAAAAGCAAACCAGATCACAATCAAAACATCATGTCTGAGGTATCTATCATGGTTTAATGTGCCAAAATTGTAATAACTCTATTAATCAGTCTAATCAGATTCCAAACTAGAAATATTTCCTAAAAAAGTATTTATGAATGTTAAGGCAAGTTTCTCATTGAAAATTGCAAGGCAAGGATTTAACACCAAAAAGAGAGAGTCTATGTTGCAAACAGAGTATGAAAATATTTATGATTCCCAGTTGAAGACCATGTTTAATGAAGCCAGTAAAAATGCAAAATTGTTTCCCAACTTCAAACTCTCCAAGACATTTGAATAAATTTATGCCAAGAACAGCCTGCTTTCAACAATTACTAATACAATCCATTTCACTGCAGTCTTGGAAACAGGCATTTCAGACTTTTACGGCCATATTTTCCAAGTCATATACACTCTATGCTACAAACACATCTGTTTGAAATTAACTCATGAACATGATTATTTAAAGTGTGCAATAAAGTCAAATGGTCTAGCTGGCCATATGCTAACAACGGAACTGTACACCTGCCCTCAACTTCACTATAGATCAGTTATACATCAAACTACAAAAACCTGGGGAAGTTTGGCTTTTTTCTGGTTTTATTTTTCCCCCGCATTTGTACACCACTGACTTACAAAATATAACAAACTTTGGGTCTGAGATAAATGTTTTCTTACATGGTTTTTAGCACGTGGAGAATACTGTTAGGCAGGGCTTGCTTTTCAAAGCAACTCTGACAAATAATTGCCAGCATGCACTTAAATGTGTGTCAATCACAACGAACCTTAAAGTCTATGAAAATGTAGAAACCATTCATTGTGTAATTTTATGTGACACTACTCATGATTCACAGGGAAAAAATAAAACAAAAAACCAAAACAACCAATGCCAGAAAAGCTATACCTTTTAATGGTCTGCTACCCAGTTACAATTAATCAAATGCAACTATGTGTGCTATCAAATATTTATGTTGATGTTTCATGTCTCCATGCTGCTCTTAATTAATTTATCAGCAATATTCTTTAGAAATGCTGGTGCTATGCTGAAGAGCTTTGTTCACCTTTTACTACTGAACATCACATTCCTAAAAACACTAGGAAGCAAGTTTGATGTCTGACAAAATACATGAAACACACTTAAAAATTTTGAAATCCCAATGTTACCTGTGAAGTCAGAGAATGAACTACAGAATCTTTGGGGATATTATTAAAAAATAAATAAATAAAAATGACAGTATCACAGGAGGTACTTATCAATATTTACATTATATTTATCAACTGAATATGAAATATTTTTTCCTTCAAAGTACAAATGGAATCTTATTATTTCACAAGCATAGAAGGCTATCAGGAATCATATCCAAATGTTTGGTATTTTAGATAATGCATGATATCATACTGAAACAGATTATGTAAATTGATTTTTTGGTATAAAATGAGATGCCCCTTGCCTGACTTTAAACATACTCTCACATTACCATTCAGAAATGAGATCCAGACAAAGCCCAGGACACGCAATAATTAGAATGTAAACACACTGCTAGTGTATCTGCCAAACCTTCAACTACTGTTGGTTAAAACCAGAGTTCAAGTCCCTTAGATAATGGTCCTTGGGGTTTTTTTTGTCCTTGAATTTGTCTAATGGCTTAGGATTTCTTTTTAAACCTATATAAACTTTAAGTATCTACATAATTTGACAAGAAGATTCACAATGTAAATATTTCTTGTGCGAAGAAGTTTTTTGTGCAAGATGTACTTGTGTGAAAGTTAAGTAAGTTTTTGGCTCTTATTTACGGTATTCTGAACATGCAACTAGGCCAAATAACAGTAGTTGAGATAATTCTGGTTAATTCTATTCTGGAGAACATATTACTATAAACTACAACTACTGAGAGACTGTAGTTAATACCTGGACCTGAACTGTGTGATAACAGCAAATTTTCTTTTTAAAACTAAGACCGAGGAGGATCTTTTGTTTGAAATGATAGCTAATGTATGTGAAAGATAAATCATAATATTTAGCTTACATCAAAATAAATCTAGAAGAAACAGTAGATTGTAATTATCATTGACATTCTGGGGGGACTTGATCCTTTCATGTTACAAAAAGCCACATATCTACAAAGCTGATGTCTTGTATAGCTACACACTCTCAGGTGTTATGCTGTAATGAGGACAGACTTATTTAATATTCATTACTCTTCTTGTTGTTTGCTCAGTAGAGAGGGTATTTGAACTCTAAAGTGTTCAAATGGACTTTACAGACTAATTTCCCCTGGGTAGTCTTTTTATTGAAATTCCTATAAATTGATACCAAATCAAGGGAATAAAAGGGGATGGGAAGAAATAAACAGTTGCAAAGCTTGCTAATGTTCATGAACAGAAGAGTATTTTCTTTTCTGAGAGCACTAAAATTTCAGACATCAGAAGATTATTTCAATTTTAGCCCTAAATTAATTTTATCAGATGGTGTTTTCTTCTTACATTTGCACAGGTGAGAGAAAAAGACTAACTTTTAAATTATCAGTTTCCTTAACAGAAACAAAATGCACATTTATGAATGAGTTACTCTGTTACAAAACATGAAAAATTTGGAAACAGAAGGCAGTCCTGGCCTTGTACTGACCTCAGAGATACAGAAGATTTCTGACAAAAGATCATCTATTGAATGAAGCAGCGCAACAGGTTGCCTCTGGCAGTGACCAATAGCTGATGACTTATAACAAAGTATATAAAACCATAATGCATTTAGCCATACACACACTGGTGTGTAAGAGGAAGGTTGGTTGTTCTTTTCTTTAAAATTGGTTCTTGCAATCAGCTTATATTCTGTAACATATGATTTGTTTATTCTTACTTTCACATAAGCAACAATACAAATATCTTGGATGTGGTGGCCTGGAACCCACTTAGATGATGAATTCTTCTCTAATACAAGAACAATACAACACAGAAAAATTAAAATTGTAATCTACTGAAAAGGCAACAAACCAACAGAGCAATATACCACCTTGAACAGATAATAGAGTAATACTTTGAAAGGCTTTCATGGTTAGTCTGATGGTCTTATGATTGTTCTTATCTTTCAAATTTTTCTTCTATTGTTCCATTATCCATCATTGCCTTTGAAAAACAATTTCTCAGCATTTATAATGCTCCTGCAAGCAGAAATGCTTTTCTTTGTTGCCTAAGATTAATTTTTTTACCCTACCAAGATAATCAGTTAGACAGAAGTCAAAGTTCTCTAAACAATCATGGTGAGCCAACAGGAAAAGAAAAGGCAAAATTTAAGGCAGTGCTGAGACCACCTCATCAATGTGTTTTAGCAGGCAAAAGTTCAAAGTACTATACAGAAGAGACCCATCTAACTAAATGATTAAATTTCTAACTGTTATTATTAATGTTGAAACTCCTGAAGAGACCTGTAGACAGTTTTTATCCCTAAATTTCCAAATGATGTAATGGATAATGTTGGAGCACACTTAACAGCACCTCCATAGTTGATTACATACAGCTCTTTACCATCCATTACTGCTCCAGATCTTGCAGTAAAAAACAAAAACACACAAATAAAACCCAACAGGAAATTAAGCAAAAAAGCCAAGTGTCTAGGGTTGTAGCCTTTGAGGGAAAAGCTGAGGCTTTTCCTCCATATCTTACTTTAACACTGTCTTTTTTTATGGAGTGAGACACCACACTTCCCTTCGCTCCTTTGCCTTCTCCCATTGCCTGCTTGGGCTACATGTTCCTGCAATGTATTTGTGTGATGTCTGCCTGGAGCAATGATATCCCAGTATTCTCCAGAGCTCTGCTACCTTCCTTTGACCCTTTACTTGTTCATCATGCTTTGCTAGTGATTCCAAAACTTGGCTGTGATTGATAACAGCAAAATAGCAAGTCTGGGAACTGAGCTTTGATATGAATTAAAAAAAGTTATTTATCAAGCTTCACTAGCCTGAGAAAATCCATGAGAGCTAGCTCTTGTGTAATATTAGGTCCTCACTTTGCCCTACAATTAGAATCCAGAGTCAGATCTATAGTGATGCTGTCAACTCACACTATTTCTTTAGAGGACTATCGATAAAATTTTTCATTTTCACAGAAGGACTATTAATTTTTTTGTTTGGTTTTTTTTTTTCAACTTTTATTGCTGTGTTGAAGTTGAGAAAGTAGTTCTGATCCCAGGCTGTAATCTTTAATAAAAATCCTGCAAAAATGGATTTCAGAGTTGTGTGAGACATTACACAAAGGTTAACGGGGTTTAGTAATTTAAACTAGTCATTCACCTACATGATATTACAAACATGTTTGCTCTCCACAAATCTGGACTGAGATTGTGCATAAAATGCATAAAATACACTGGTAGGTGTCTTTTTACTTATCAATATCTCTATTGCTCATTCCACTTTCATGTAAGCATTTCTCAAAACTGCCCCAATGACTGAGCCATCAGTGTCTCACTTTTCAAAGGAGACTTTAAAAGAATTTCTCAAAACATCATAGCAGAATTTTGTCCCAAAACACCACTAAATTTAAATCTGAGCTGCTAATTGACCATCTTTCAGTCTGGTCTTAGACAATTAGAAACATATGTGTGCACCTGCCCTACATGCTTAGACATGGACTAAAAAGCCACGATCTGACATGCTTACAAGAATGGTCAGTAGCGCACGTGACTGACTCTGAAAGCCTTACAGATGAGCATGCAATAATACTATTAAGCCCTTGCTAAGAAGAGCAGCTTAGCCACACCTCTTTCATGGCAGAGTTTCCAGCTCCTGAGGTATCTCAGAGAACAGCCCACATTAGCTAGCAGTAAGGTCAGAAAGCACCAGCCTGAGGAGTGACCCAGTTGACAGTGTCCAGACTTCCCATGTTTCAGGCAGGGGTTAACTCGGAGCTGTGCTGGACCTGTGGACTGTGTGCCCTGTAATCAAAGGGCTAGATCTGACAGCTGAAAGTCGCTTGAAAGAAATTGAGTCAAGTTCATTCAAATTTACTTCTCTAGGAGGTGGATGGGGATGATCAGAAGATGGGATTCAAAAGCTAAATCCCCATCCAAATGGAAAACTCAATAGTTTCTGGCTCCCAATTTCCTCTACTGCTCAACACAACCATGCCCATGTCCTTTAAAAAACCAAAAAAAAAAGACCCTTAAGTTTTCCATATTCTGCAGTAGATTTACAATTCACATTGATTTTGAAGGATAACCAATTACCAAACAAGTCAAGTCCATCTACTTAAGCTGTAGTTGACGTAGTATGGATCCTCTTAAGATTATGGTGGATGATCAAAAATGTGTAAACTCACATATAACTAATTATTTGAAGCTGGCAGGACTACTGAAAACATGCAAAATGGATCATTTCCTTGTCTGTAGGACCAAGGAAAAGGTTTAGACTTTTCAGTAAAGTTTTTTATATTTGATCCAAGTTCAACACAATGGCCACAAATCCACAAACACCTCAACAGGATGAAGTCCTCTGGTGAGAAAAGTTGTGCTGCTGGAAAGCAATCATGAAACAGGGCTATGGGAACTATGACCCATAAATTCTACTTTATCCAGTAGAAATCCTTCAACATAGGAGTGTATCACTGCTGGAGCAATTACTTTTCAATGCTTTGTTGGGGATGTTTTGGTCCTTTTAAATAATTTTTTAACCCGGCAGAGTCACATTAACTCTGAGTGCTGGTTCTGTTGGAGCTTGTCCAACTGTAAGCTGAAATTCCCTGACCTCTGAGGCACAGAGAAGACCTGATAACATAATCTGCACTGATCACTTTTCCTAATTCAGCCTGTTTGGTTTTTTACTCCTTCATTTTCTAAAAAACGACCACAGTGTGTGTGTAACAGACACTTTCAGACTCTATAAATTAACCTGGCTTGACCTCCAAAAGAGAAAAATGTTTTAAAGGGAGAAGGAGTAATTATTTAGCTTTTTGTCTATGCTGCCTGTCAATTTGCATAGCATTATCTGTAAGGTTTTGCAAACCTCTTTTTTTTGGAGGTCATCTTATCTTGTTAAATCTGTCACAGGGCTGCCTCCATATCAGACTTAGGCAACACATTTGCATGACACAAGTCCCCAGCAATGGTGATAAATGTGTTTGTTTCTGGCAATCCGACCACGCATATGCTTATTATGTACGTATGCATGCATTTACATTATTTTATCAGCTTCAGAAAGGAAAAAGAGGTCTCAGGCACCCAAAATATAGTTGGCTTTTGTATGTACTTACAGTCTGCTTGTGATAGTTGTAAGCAAGCATTATTTGCTAGCTGATCCAGAAAGATCATGAACTTCTTAGGGATCCGACACCTTTAGTATTGTCGCTGTTTATTTACAGAGACCTATTCATGCAGATGGAATACCAATAGTATCTTTACCCTGCCTAAAATGCTCCAACTGGAAAGTAAAACACAGTAAGTGACATCAAGTTCAGGGGAAGACAAATGTTGATAGCTGCACTTTTTGTACTAGAAATTTCCTTTTGGCTAACAAAATACATAAAACTAGTAAGAGGATTGTGCACAACACAGCTGCTTTTATAAAGTGTGAAAGATTGAATTAATTTTCACTTTAGCAATCTAGTCCATTGGCTACCAGGACCACAAGGAATTGATAGGAAAGTCTACAGGTAGAGGTCAATCCTGTAAACCCATACAGACTGGAAAAAGAAGTTTCAGACACATCAAGGATTAAACAAGGCAATTAAAAAAACCAAACCAAAACAAAACAATGAACAATCAAAAACCCTCACAAACAAAACAGCTGTTATTCACAGTTTGGCAATTAAAAGGTAAATTGCAAGCAAGTCATTTATTCTCCTGAGTATGAGAAAAAGGAGCACGTGTATCTCAGCATTTCATAAAACCTAAAGCTAGTATCAAATAACCTGTTTTAAGAACAGCATAAGTCCATAAACTGTATCAATTATCCTAGACCATTTACATACTCATGTTAGAAGATACCTCTGAGTCACAAGTTGCAGCTTGAAGAATGACTTGGCTCTGAAAGCAGTAATAAGTTACCAAACTCTGTAGATTATTTTTAATCATTTTCCTTTTCAAATCAAGACCTGCCATCAAGTAAGAACTTATGGAAATTTAGAAGAAAACAAAATTAAGAACTCAGGTTTCCATGTTACCATATTGGAAAACCTGTTAATAGCAGAAGTTACAACAATGATTAACACAAAACACTACCTACGAAAATCTTCCCTGAAAATATTACTTTCCCTTATAAGTAGCAGCATGAATATTTACATAATTTATACTTAATTGGAGCAAAACTGCTAATTTCAACAGATTTCCACATATTTTAACAGGCGATACATCTAACACATCTAACAGTTGATTCAAATCTACTTTTTCAATCTGCATAATAGGTTTTGATACGATAAAAATCACAACTAATCATTAATTTTTATGAAACAAAATGACTTTATTTCTAACATTGTTATTTTAGGTAATGTGGTAATATAATAAAAAAAAAAATTTTGACCCTTATTGCAAAAGTAAATTTTTGATTTTCAATAAGAATTTGACAGGAATCTTACAAACATAATAGACTTTTAAAAAGAAGTTCCTCAGATAGTATCATGCAGTATCATGCACAGGTTGCCAGAAAGAGAAGGTGACCACAAGCACACTACTCCTGGTGAGCTGATCTGCCAAAGGTTGTAATGGAATCCGATTCCCTGCTCTCTCATTATCCAAGTACAACGTTAATTTATGTTGCAAGATGAGCATACTGTAGACCAAGACAGAGGCATGTTCTGGTTATTTTCATACAGATAATGTACTGTAATAAGTACAGACTGGAAATCAATCATTTTTTCACTTATACAGGCCACTGTATTTCTATTTGTACAGCACGAGGAGATGTATTTTCAAAAGGGAACTGGGAGATACAGATCACCCACAAATTCTGTTAAATGTTAAGATATGACATCCCTCTCAGTACTTTGAAAATTGCCCACATCAAGTGTTTCTACCTCTAAAATGAGAAGTTAAAATTACAGTTTCCAGTATGTCTATCAATCTTTTTCTCTTGGTTATGACTACAAAAGTCTAAAATTTCTAGATGTATTCTCTTAAGTGAGAAAATAAATATTCATTGGTCTGAATATACTGGTAAAGGGAAACATATAGCACCTATCATTTGTTAAGAAAAATATTTATTTATATATATATATCACATGTTGGACTATGCAGCATATTGGTTATCATTGCTATTTCTGTTAAAAAATAATCCAACATATTCATTACTAAGTCATAAATTCCAAGCCTTCCTTAACCTTACAGATGGTTATTATGCTAATATTGACTCAGATTGCCTCTTAACAGTACTTTCTATCTTGGCAATATTTTAGAAATTAAACATCACAAGAGAAGAAACTCTTGAACTAGAGTCTGTACCTCTTATCATTAAGGTTCAAAGTGACAGAGGAAATGAATGGGTAAATTTGCCAAAAAATTCAAGTCTGAGTATTGTTTAGGAGAGAACAACTCCTGTTTGCTATGAGTAAACTTTTGTGTCCAGTTTCATTACAAAAAGGTTGTCCCACTTTCTTCTCAAAAGAAGGTAAGGAAAGAAATCTTAACAGTAATGACAATGTAATGATACTAAGCAGACATTTTTTTAAAGAAGAATACCAACTAGGAAAAAGAATATAAGTACTTAACATTCATTTAATGAACTCTTTTAGAAAGAGCTATTTAAGCAAAATTAGTGGGGTTTTTATACAGTTACATTGAAGCAATCATGCAATTTTGCACGAATACAAAACCAAATTGGAGTACTGCCATAGCTCCAGAAAGACTACTGTTTGTCTCATGGAGGGTCTTCTGTCTTGCAAAGTGTCATCAACTTACTATTCAAATTAATTAACCCTCCAGGCAAGAAATTCACCTCAAAGGAGAGAAGGAGGTGTGGAAGGGGGGGAAGATAGTACACATGATTAAAGAGGCATGCCATACTTTCTTTGAAATATCTCTATACCTTTAAATAAGGTCCAATAGACAAACAACTTGATCCAAAACTTTGATCACATACAAAGATAATTTTTTGATCCGATCTGCTCAGGTACACTTGCAGGACAATTACATTTGGACTTATTCCTTGGAGCAATTTAGGACATTGATTAAAGAGAGAAAAAAAGTCTTCGGTGTTAAGCCTTGTCTATGGAAAATGTAAGTCAGCCATTTTACTCACACTGACTGGGCTGTAAACTAACATAGCTGTGAGCAAGACAGAACTTTGCACCCAGACACGCTTCTTTTCCTCCCACAAAGAAGTTGGGTGAGGTTGGAGAATGTGTAATGGAGATGGAAAAACACTGAGCTGTAGGAGAGATGGAGCTGGTAACATTTTTTGGTAACATTATCATTCTCTCAGACATTTAGTTATTCCTAAAATTCTGCTTATATCTGAATCAACCTACCCCAGTAAATAAACTTGATAACAATCCTATAATAATAAAAAAGCCTAAAAGGTAGAAAAAAATCCTCCGAGTTTTCCATTTGTCAGACTGTTACAGAACTGATTCCTAGAGTAGGCTTATGAGCCATAAACAGAGGAGGGACAGACTATATTTTTTAAAAATTTTGCTAATGTTACTGGTTAAAATATACAGCGTCTCAATTTCAAGGTCCCCAAGGAGACAAGGAAAAACATGTTCCACTTTCAATCACACAGATATAAAAGTACTGGAAAATGTAAACTCCAAGAAAACTTTAAGGAAGTAATCTTTGGATGATGATGTGAAAATCCTTTTGACAGACATCTCAGTTTCCTAACCTGCTACACTGGGAGTGACATAAGTTGACAAAGTATGTTCCTTTGTGATTTTGAGAACATTGCAACTTCATAAAGAGGTCAGGAAGCAGTAGAGAAATCACAGACTTTGTTATTGATCAGGTTGGTGAAGATGCTACCAAAATTAAACTGGAACTGTGAAAGATTTATGCCCAATTTCCAATAACTATTTGCCTACTACAGAGTAGCTCCATGGGATTCAACCTAGATTGGCTCAGACAGACAATGTTACTTAGTCACTCCAGAAATATAGCACATAAATCTGTAAGAGGATCATATAAAATAAGTGAATAATTGAATGAAGAGTCAATTTTTTACCAGATGACTTCACAATGACAAAACTAGGAACCGTAAGAAAGAAGCAAGAAAAGCAAGAACCCCTACACACATTTAAATATTACAAGAAGAAACCCAAACCTTACTTCAAATTACTCTGAGATTAAAGAAAAAGTTTAATTAACTTAGCAAATATTTGTGCTGATTCAGGCTAGCTGCGATCCTTCAGGGAAGAACAGGCTGATGAATGTATTACTAACCTCCAGGCTCATGTGTGCTTAGTGAAGAGCAAAAGGTTGCATTTTCAGAAGGGCACAGCCGTGGCAGGGAGAAGGGAAAGTCTTAGCAAAGACGTGCTGGTAGTTGTCTAAGTGTGACAGAGAAAGGATTTCAGAGATGGGAACTGCCCATACTGAACTCCATGGAGCTGGACACTATTTCTCTATTTTCTGTATTCAATATATCTACGGTTGGACTAGAAATTCATGGTCTTTTCCTACCTAAATGATTTTATGATTCTAAACATACTGTTCAGCATGAAGTACATATATCTCACTATACAAAGTTGCCTCTGAACACAAGCCACTTTTGAGTGCTTGTGACAATTCACTTCTGGATTCTGGGAAAATGCCCTGATGCTGTAGGCTCACATATAACAATAGTTGTTTACATGTACCATGTGTATATTCTTTTTTACTATGCATGAAAGTCCTATTACCCTAGGAGAATACATAATTCTGTACTCCTTGACATATTCTGTTTCCCTCTCAAGCTCAAATATGGGGGTGGGGGGTGTGGGGTACAGCACAGAGGGAAATCTAGTCTTGGTTATTTCCATCACTGTAAAAAAAAACAGCAGCAGGATACTTTTCAAAACAAACTGTCCCTGTAAAATTCCTGCCTACTGCAAATTCAATTGGAGGCCTAAGCTTTGAATAAGCTTCTCAGTTTCTAACATGCTTCTTTGGAAAGCTGCCGCACATCAGAGTTTTCAAACCTGCGTGAGACATACAAACTGTTTATTTTTATTTTTCATGTCAAGATTATTGAATTATTCAAATCTGAAAATACATACCAGCAAGATACTCTTGCTTCTTCACTGTGCTGTTTAATCATTTACCAAAGACATTTGATGTTGGAAGTTGTTGAAGCTACCAATTAGATGGTCACTCAACATGTGCTTCTATGTCTTAATTCTACCCTCCCAGAAAGCTCTCTCCAAGAGCCTAACTGCCTACATCCTTTCCAAAGACTTTTGGAACCCTCTCCCATTGCTAAGACACTCTAAAATGTTAAACATATATTAAGTGGTCCAGGTCCTTCTTTAATATTTCTTCCACAGCTTATCAGTTTTGTGCAGCATAGGCCAGGAAAAAACAGTGTCCCAGAGCTCTGTGTGGATTTCTCCTCTTCTTGTCCCATATTCTCAAATTTCCTCAAGTATCAGGATCCCTTATTTACTATTGTTACTTGATGCTCTAGGCTACTCAACATCATTCTTTTATCATAGCATTCTTAATTATTTCCTTTCTATATAAAAATATGTTATTTAAATTTATATTTAAATATGAAAAGTTGAATGCTACCAATGATAAACTAAAAGTAGCAGTGGCTTTCACTAGTTCAATCTTCTTCTGTATCTAGAGTCAATTTTATGGGTGGTGGAACGTGCTATTTGCCTGAACGAATGGCAGATCTCCAGGATGAGCCCCTGTTCGTTTTTTTGGCTAAATTAATCTTTATATGCCTTCATATGCAAAGATAAGTACAATGCACTGAAGATGACTTCCAATTCACAAAACCACAGATGTCTGACTTTGGATCAGACAGGGGAAATGCATATTTCCACAGCATAACACATTCAAGGCTCTTCAGCATTCAAGTAAAACCGACATTTGCTTCAGCAAAGTGCTGCAAATTCCGAGGAGCATGTCTTTTGGGCAGACCCCTATGATGAAATACAGAGCTTTACAGGATGACACTTAGATATTGTTGGTGTGTAAGAGCACCTGCTGGGCAATTCTCATTAAGATCTTTGTCTACTTTATATCAGTAGCTGATATAATAAATTTTATATGGTATATGTGCAATACAGAGTTGCAGCTTGCTGAACATTCGGCTTTTAGCAAGTGTAGCATGTCAATAATCCATGTTACTCTGAGTGGAGCATCAATGGATTAAAACATTCCCCAATTACGCCATGCAGCACAATAGACTATAAGAGTTGTGAAGGAGCCATTGTGTCACTAGTAAGTGTTTTGTCATGGTCTGTCAGAGAATACTAAGGAAAATTCAAGTCTGTAGATTGCTGGTAAGATAAAATGAAACAGCTCATTCAAATATATATAAAATCTCCTTGTCAGAGATTTACATGCAAAATTCCCCTTATGGGAATTAGCTCTATGAATCCCATACACACTTATGACAGCAGGATAGACCCTTGAGACAGTATAGCAACAAAAGATTTGGAAATTTGTTATTGAAAGAACATTGAGAATTTACTAGTACGTAGGCTTGTTGTTTTTCATGAGTTCTTTTCTTTGAATGAAATAGCAAGCTGTTTTTAATCCTTTTGTAATCAAACACCCAAAAGGCACTGCTATTTATCTTGCAACACTTCAACCAAATAACTTCCTCCTCCCCGCCCCCCCAAGACCTCCTCTGAAAATTATCTATACTCCTAAACCTCTCATGCTCCTTCCAAGTATAAAAGGGAACACTAGTAAACAGGTATATACAAAGGATTTTAACAAGTTAATTCTCAGGTCTTCCAGCAACGAGAGTATTTCCTGGCACAGAAAACAAACAGGACTGACGGAGTCACCCTACAACAGCAAAACACACTCATGACATCAGTGCAAGCAATACTATCAGCATCAGGTTTATAGAAAGTCCAGGGTGACTGTGCACATTGTAGCTTGTAGCCTTTAATTGTTCCTGCAAAAGGAAGATATTGAGAGCTAGGGCATGTGAAAAATACCAAAGCAGAACCCAAAGTCGTTCCTGCAACACCTGTGAACCCTCTAAGGTTACCTCTGCAATGGGACACAACACCACCAGGGAAGAATTTGGCAACATTTAGATTTATCTGTCTTTGTTGTTTCAGATACAAGAAAACCAGCTGTAAACAAGTCTTTTATATGAGAAAATACTGGGTTAGTTCTTGAAGACCTCGTTCATAGTGCCTCCCTTTCAATTTGTTCCTTAATATACTAATCTACTATGTTGTTTCATATCATCACAAGACTCCAATAAGACTTAAAAAAACATATGACATCTCTAATGTAATTCTTCCTCTCCTTTAAACAGATGGTCCCACATTACAGCCCACTCTGCTTAGATTCACACAAAACCTAAATAAATCTTGGGGATCATACTCACTTTAAATAGCACCCAGTCTTAAGACAAACTGAACTAAGGTAAGATATCTTTAGTGTTCTGTTGTATATGAGATACAGCATGGCAGGGAATTTTTACCAAGTCTGTAACTCACACTGGGTTGGAATTAACACTGGGTGTTTTGCTTTGGGCACCCATTACTACACGTTTGTGTTTCCTTTCAAAAAAGTTTGTTGCTAAGTCTTTCCATTAAATTTTATGCAAACCAAACACAAATATGTCACCTCATTTCAACTTGTACATTTTGGATTCATGAGAACAATGGAAAAAAGAAAGTTAGTTGCCACGAGCAGTCTGACAACGTCAGACTGTCAGAAAACACATTAAATTGGAAGTTTGTATAGTTTCTGGCCTCACATAACAAAGCAGAGAACAGCTTTGGCCGCAGGGCCATTCTAATACAGAAAGATGTGTTTTAATAATGGATGCAAAGTATTTTATCAGCACAGCAAGGAGGGATGAGGGTGGGAAGATGATGAATGACTTAAAATTCTGCAGGGGGTTTCTACTGATGTAGTTGTTTAGAAAGATGCCATGCTCTGTCACACTGCTTTGCCTTTCTCCAGGCTATAATGAATTGAGTGCAGCTAGGGAATCATAACCTCATGCAAGAGCACGGCATGGTCTTATCTATCTTTAAGATCTAGTGCTTTACTATCTTCAGTCACGTGGCATCAGCTCAGAAGATGAATTTCTTCAAAAGAACCAAGTCAGAGTCTAGACCCTTTGCCTGCAAGAAATGCTGCTTAGATTAGCAATCATAACACGACCTTTTCACTACACTCAGAGTCTATTAGTATATACCAGATTTGTTTCAGATTCTTTACATGCATTGGAAAACACCAGGACCTTTTTGTTAACTACCTCAATACCAAATATTCAAGAGACTAATTACCTATAATTACCGTTCATGAACAAGATCAACTACACCCACCGTACAAAGACTTCCTTCTTTTGATTTAACAACTAAGGTGCACTTGTCTCTTTTGCAGTTTATTTCAATGGCAGTGTTCTACCTAGTGCCTAAACTAGATATTGTCCCTTAATATCAGCATTAAAAGCAGTTGAACTTATATGTATGTACATATTCTATTTAAGACCAATTCACATCGCTGCCAGTGACCCCAGAAATGCACATTTACGTTTCACTTTCTTTACTACCCAACTAAACTCAACAAAATACAAGCCAAAACTTCTAAAAGAAATGCCTACAAGTTGGATATGAAAATTTGAACCTCGTTATTCTTTTCTATGTAGCCTGCACTTATGGAATATGGGGATGCTTAGACTATTTTAGAATCAACACTTTTGTATTTACTGTACAACAGAAGTCACAAGGGTTTGGATTGTTTTTCCCCCTTTTTTCCTCTGATAGCAGCTAAAGAAACACACAAACCAGAACGCTGTGTTTCAGCAACACATCTTTCTGTTTTATATCACAGGCAGTAAAAGGGTGGACTTTAACCCTGATTTCAAAAGAACCATTATACGTTTTTTCCAGCTTACTTTTTGCTCATCATTTCTTAAGAAAAGAGTACTTCACTAGTTTTTAGTAAGGCTATTCCATAGGTGTTCCAAGGATACAACTGAAAAGATCCAAGAGAAATTAACTTCGGAATGTGTAACCAAAGAAACAGTTTCACATATAGCACCTTGGAGCATGTCACTTTTAAATGATGCATGCTAAATAGCAAACTGCAAATGCTGGGGCTAAAGCATACAGGTATTAGATAAAACATGAAATCAGAGCAGAAAAAAGGAGTAGTTGGTCTTTAGCAGGGAGTAAACCACAGGAACACCAAGTGTTGCTTGCATACAACATGTATCAGGTGTCAGGGACTTCACAGAGCACACGCTGAATGCTAATACTGGTGTCATTATATGGTGTCTCATTCAGCTGCAAGTTGGAGCAAAATAGCAGAACCTGAGTCACAAACCACAACCCTCATAGAAAATGACACATAAAAGATCAAGGAGGTCACAATCACAGAAGACAGTTTAACAATATTTGAGATAGAATGATATAAAATTAAGCTGGATTTTGACTTCAAGACCTGGAAACTACAGTAAAAGCTGCATTACAAGCAGGTTACAGACAGAGAAGAGCTGTAACACAGCCTAAGCCAGCACCGCTGCCTGCACAAATGAGTGTAGTTCCCAGTCTTTCACTCCAGCTGGGAATCTGACTCCTGGCCTTTCTGAAGGCAGGAGATTCAGCCCATTATGTCCTTTGTACATTTATCTTGCAGAAAGTGCATGAACAACACAGAATCTCTAGTAACAGGTTATGCTTTTGAGAGTCTAAACAGCTACATAGCCAGCCATTCTCTGACTGAATACATTGTGTTTAACTGGATTTGAATACAGTGGAGGGGGTAGCATCATTTCTATTGAACTGTTAAAGGGCGTTTATCGCAATTTTTAGGAAAATACATGCTTATATTAGATTTCAGAGAGTAAAAGGATGTGTTCACAAAGGGCACATTTATTAGAGGAGACCTAATTGCATACTTGACCTTATGTACGTGCTGTTTTAATGGCAAATAAAAATATGCCAAGCATTTTATATTTTTCAGAACAAGGACCAAACACAACAGAAAAATCAAACTCTAAACACAGAGAAACCTTTTCTTTTTCCCTTGTTTCTTCATGGCTAAAACAAGTTCTGGATGCCCTCAGATTAAAATATCTGCATACTAATAAATAAAATGTTTTACAGAACAGAAGCCCTGCTCTCCGCAGTCCCAGTTGTCCCACCCACCACTCAGCATATATATTGCATTCTCATGCATCTAAATGGCAAAACAATTGTCCTTAGAACTAGTGGGCAATATTTGGTAAAAACAATGTTATAGTTAAACTGTTTGCACCTTCCTATCTCTATTTTGTTGAATTTCCTATGAAACCTTGACTTTCCTACCAGTGCATGGCAAAGCAACATGCCACACTGAGGGAAAACACCTTCAATCATTTCCAGTTAACCACTATGCCTCTCAGTTACTGCTAAAATCACAGGGGCTACAAGAACCTAAATTGTCCTCCGAGGCTTTGGAAGGAGAAAATGCACGATTATGTATTGAAAAATCCTTTTTGAGGATAAAAAGAAAAAAACCAAAGCAACATCTACATTCACTCAAGAACAGAAAACTGAATTGGGAGAAAAATCACAACATTGATCTATCCTCTGTTTGAACCTGATCACCATAATCATGTACCAGGGAGCCAAATCATCAGTCTCAGAGTCACTCTGCTGGTCTTAGAAGTCCTCAATAAACTAGTCCTCAGGGAAATTATGGGGATAAAACTTGGCCCACAGTCATGTCCATCTCCATTCAAAAACAAGTGAAAAGGATGGGTACTTAAGAGGAAACCTACCTGTACCAGGTATCAGAATTTTCCTCCCAATTTAAGAGGGGAGGATATGATCTGCTTATTTACCGATTAGATACTGTGTGATTCTTGTTCCGTGAGCAAAAATCATGTCAGTAACCAAACAGAAGTGAAAACAAAAATTATGTGGACAAACAACCTCTGAAGCATCAGCAGCTATAATCCAAGACGAAACTGGCAACGTGTCTTCCTGGTTTAACAATCAGCAGTTCCTTGGGAAGAAGAAACTTGTTACATTGGTGCACAGTAGCTCCTGACAACCTGGGTTAAAAAAGCCTGCATATAATCCAAAGCAGACACTCACAGAAGATGGGGAACTGGCACAGGCAGATCTGGATATTCAATCCAATACATAAGTCATTAGGATTGTTCCAATTTCTTACCACACGCTAAAGATTTATACCAAACCTGGGACTTAATCCCAGAAGATATCTGACTTACTGAAGAATTTGGAAAAGAAGAAACATAAAAGCTACCAAAACAATAAACACATTTTTTTGTGTATTCCCTCTATTTGCACTCTCTGCTTGTGCATGGGTTGTACGTGGGGCTCAACAGTAAGAGCTCTGTGTGAATGCGTGATTGTAAACTCTCCTGAGACTGGCAGCCAGTGAGCAGGTGTGTGCTTTGCATGCCTCCTCCTCTGTTAATACAAAAAAACCTAGAGGCAAAGTGACATATTTGCCACAGTCAGACATTAGAATCATAAAATAAGCAGGCATTTGAATACTAGCAAAATAACTAAAGATCCCAACTGTTTTTCCAAGTGAATATTAACTATGTTTCTTCCTGTGAGAATGCCAACATGTACTAAAAATAATACCTTCTTGCCTCTTGCAACATTGTCAGCAGATATACAGACTGAAATTCCAGTATGTGACAGAAACTGTATTTTTTTATTCTCAGAGGTGTGAAAGTATGGAAAACAGTAAGAATCACAAGGTAATATAATATACCGATAATATTTGAGCCTAAAATAGTGTTTCGTATTGTGAAAATAATGCACAAACGTTACTTAACTCTAGGAGCATTTTAATAAGCAAGTACATATTTTTCTTTACAAAGAGAATTGTGCTTTTGAAGTCACACAAAGACACCCAGACTTCAACTTATGTCTTTTTAAATCTCTCAGTCAGTTGTGTATTAACCTATATCATACATTTATTCTACTATCTTCTATTTTGAGACTTCACAGGGAAGGAAAGATTTACTTGCTTTTATCAGCCAGTCAGTTGGGTTTGATTTTTTTTTAAAGGATTATCTGGAATTAGAATTTATTCTTTCATATTTTATCAGCAGTGTTAGTCAACTCTTCCATCCTGTCTACTTGCCCTTCGAAGTTTACTATGAATGAATGAGCAGCTCATTTAATTAAAAAATAAACAAACAATGGATGATTCCCAAATGGGGAGGGAAGGAAAGTCTGTGTTAATGATCTATGCATTATTTTTCACTTTATGAAACCAGGTCAAACTATGTATTAAGATTCAATGAAAGTTGAAGGTGAAAAACAGACGAGGCAGTTTAAAATATTTTAAGGTTTCTACCACTGTGAAAGGATACAGGAAGAATATGGAACAGCAAAAGGGGATTAAGAAAGAAATTACTTAAAAAAAGAATAATTAAAAGGTTGATATGTGCCAAGGCTGGAACTGCAGCTTATCTGATAGTCTTAAACTCCTATAAGTAAGCAACCAGGCAAACAAACAAAATCTACTTCTGTTGATTTCCTAATCACCTAACTGAAAGAAATCTGTTCACTCCCTGAAAGTTCACTTAATAGTGGAATGGGTACTTTGTAGTTTTTAGGTGTATTTTAAAAAATCCTGGAGGTATAGGAGTAACTCTGAACATGGATGGAACACAGCGTGTAATATGATCTGAATGGAGGATGACTGTAAGCAACTAGTTTCAGACACTGCAGGGATGGATGACTGAAGTTGGACATTTCTCAGAATCTTAGGGGTCTTCAAAAAGATAATCAGTAACAGGAGGAAAACTTCATTTCTCCCTCCTTCACCTCCATTAATGCTTCATTCAAAATAAAACTCAAAGGTAAACCAACACTTCAGCCTGCTAAAAAATGCTATGATTTCAAACTGAGCTCATTAACTGAATCCTCTGAGGGCAACTCAACAGAACCTGTAACCATGTGGATAAGCTACCTGAGTTGATGTCTAATTTAATAGCCAGCGTAGCTCTCTTTCTAGGGGTGAGGCTGAACTGTGCATCTGATTTTGAGGAATTGCAGTATTTCATAGTCAAGCAAGTGGAAGCAATATTCTGAGCAACTGAAATCCCCACTCCAGAGGAAAAAAAAAAAAGTTTTCAGGTTGACATGTTACCATTTATGAAATACTTAGCTACACTAAATCTGCACTTTCTAATGAAATTCAAGTACTAAAAAAGAAAAGTACTGTCAATTTATCCCTCCACTAAGTGCTGATTCATAAGGTTTTTTATTCTCTAAATGTTTTCCACTTACTTAGTTCCAGACTGCTGCTAATACCTACATTTTGAATTTTGTCTCATAGCAGGGTGCATCAGCATCAACAAAAACAGGACAACTAAACTGTCCTTATAATGAATGCTTTGCAGTATTGCATTTTAAAAGTTTGTCTGTTCTCTTACCAAATTTCAAAGTACACTTTAAAGGAGGTACAATTTTATTGTGGTTTTCTCCCATAAAAAAAAATTGGTTTTTACACTAAAAAAACCCCTTTCCATACACTTTCTGTACCTATTCATAGAAAGCTTTCAAAAGAAACCTTTTTCTCTGTGACAGTTACAAAAATCAGTATATAACACATGATTTTTTAAGATCATAAACATAACTAGGAATGTCTTTTTTTTTCCCCAGTGGTAAACTTTTATTTAAGTCTAGCTCAGAGACTTCTGGGAATATTTTAATTAAAGCCTACTCTGTGTTACAAGAGTAACATGTAAATTCAAGGATAACTGCTGAAAGTAGGAAAATATGCTGCAGAATATCTTTGATGCTTAAACAGCCAATAAGGGTACAAGTCTCTTTAAGCTATTTAATTGTAAATTGCAAAAACTGCTTAATATCATTGCTATATATAGTAAGTTGTTTCATGTATAAATATGTCAAGGTCATTTGGTGCCATTCCTAACAAGCCATTTCAGTATGAATGTTATTAATTGGAGGATTAATCAGTCATACAGCAATGCTTAAGCAACTTCTTCACAAACATTGCAAATTCCAGGATCACCTCTCCAAATATTTAAAAAGGACAATGACTTCTTTCTCCAATTTATAAATCTCACAAGGACACTAAGGCTAGTCCCACCCATCCATTTATGAGGAATTTCTTCCTCTACAGAGGAAACAACATCATAATTTTCAAGCAACAAATAAAACAGTGTCTCTTACTAACACTCTCTGTTCTCAATGTTATTTTTTGCCTGTTACTTATCAGAAGCCCTTACTATGATTTCATAAATTGAGTACATTCACCAATATCCACTACAGCTTATCCATGACAAACTAAAAAGAATCAACTGTGGAAAAGCAAGTGTGGAAAAGCAATTTAAACAGTATACCATTTCCAGGTGAATAGTCTCTATAAATTTTAAAAATAAACAAAATTATAACTAATTATGGACAATAAAAAACCAAATAGTGACTAAAGTAATGAAAGATGCATTATTGATAAATTTAAGAAATCACTGAAACTTGACCTACCCTTTATGTTTCGCTAGTGTTTAATGATTTTTAGGAAAAAAACCCAAACAAACAAATAAGCAAAGCCCAAAAAACCCCCAAAATCAAACCCAGGTGCATAACGTGAACAGAAGTCTCTAGAAAAAGAATGAGAACCTTAGGACTTAAAAACTATTTTATTCCCACTTCTACCAGAAATGATTCAACTTTCTATTCCTTTCCAAAGGCCACTAAGACTGGAAGAATAAAACCAGCACAGATGTTAATCACTGGTGTTAACTTCCAAATCCTATGTACTGAGTTAACACACTCCAGAAGATAAAATGTAATCCAAAAGAAATTACTGCTCTGGTTACAGACTAGGGTTTGTGTACATCTCTTTTTAAAGCCTGATAAAATTTTCAGCTTTCACTTTACATTGGGACAGCTGATACTACTCTGGGAAGGGAATAGCTTTTGGGACAGAGACACTGAAAAAAAAATGGAAGCAGTTTTTAAGCTGTTGATACTGCATTTTTAGAAACTAATAAGAGAAATTTTACTAGATTTTATAATTATTTTTGCCTAACTACAGTCACTGAAGACTAAAACTATTTAGAGTGAAATGAATAAGCTTTGAATTAACACTAAAATGAGCAAATAGGATGTAATTGAGGTAAAATCTGAAAAGATATGTATTTTAAATTTTTGAAATTCATCAAAAGCCTATTTTCTTTCCCAATTTCTACCTACGCAAAATAAAGATGAACAAAACAATTTTAGGTCAAATAACAAGAAGAGGTGCTCTACATTTTAAAGCACAGAAAAAATCAGCACATATTAGAAATTAGTTATTCAATGATTGTCTATTCTATTGCTATTTTAACCACGATTCATTGAAAAGCCATTAATCTGTTTGGTTTTTTTACTCTCAGTAGAACGACTTTCTCAAGCTAAAAAGCACAGATCGGATTTAACTGCTTAGAGATTGCAATGAAGCCCATACAAGTTCATATTGGTCCATTATGCCAGTAGGCCTAAGGTTGGTTCCTTTGAAAATACTAAATCACAGGCTTTCAGCTCACTGAGAATTGAGTCATTAGATAATATGCACTGTTCATGTACACTGGCAGCATCCACCCCTTAAGAAATTAAATAGGCATAATAATAAGTCATACTTTCATATAAAATTTTATAGACACACGTGTATTTCAAACTGTTACTCCCCACCCATTTTTCTTCCACTGTTTATTTTTTCCTGTAACACCACAACACACCTTCAATACACACATATTTACAGAGGCTTTATCTTCCAAAACAGTCTATTTCTGCTCCCCTCTCTTCCACCCTGTATCTATCACAAATGAAAATCCATGACTCTTCTCTAGGTGGCTCTAAATAACCTCCCCCTTTCCCTTCATACAGCTGAGGAGAAGCTAAAAGGTAGGAAAGCAAAGCATCAATTCCTACCATCAGATCCAGCTGGTAAGTCAGTCTTTTCATGTTAAGGTCCTACGTAAAATGGGGCAACTTGCCTAAGCTCATGCTGTGACATTTTCTAGGCAGGAAGATCTAGTACACATGTAAACTAATGATTACCTAGATATGACAAGTGCTCCAGAAACTGTCTTTGGTTTTAAGATTGCAACTGTTTTTCAAAATCCACTCCTGAGTTCGATGCAGTAATTCATGTGCTATATTAGAGAGAAACTTCACCACACACAGCTTTACCTAAAAGAGAACTGATATTGGCAAGATGAGTCTGCTCTTTTTGGACTGCTTTAATACATGACATCATGACATGAAGTGCCTTTTCACTCAGAGATGGGTTTGTTGGGGTTTTTTTCCCCTGCCCATTTCACATCTACTTTTTATAGTACTTGATGAGCCACAGCAAGACAGACAACTTAGATAAATTGGATCATAGCCAGTAAACCCCATCTCACAGCTGCTCTCTACCTCTGCAACAGAAACATCCTTCATCATAAGATCTGTTAAAATAAGCTGTCAATAAAAAATCCCCGCATTTATCTGGGAAAGAGTTGCTGGCAGAAAAGGCCAGTGCAATAAAACTAGAGATAGGCATTGCATCAGCCAGCATTCAGTGAAGAAACAGAATCAAATCACTCCTTTACATTTAATTAGGATTAGGCAGAAGAAAATACAGGGCCAAATATTCAGTGTTTGTAAATCACCTGAGCACCACTAACCTTTACACCTACTGACATCCACTAAAAATACAAGTGTCTTTCTCTGGAAATGAAATGCTATATGCACTGATCTGGAAGAGAGAGGAAGGTGTTTATACGGTTATTAACATCTTGTAAATCCAGTGTTTTCCTTTCAGTGCAGTGCCATATACAGTAGCCTACCCTGAGCAGATTAGCAACTTCTAAACTGAAAATGCCAGACCCTGGTCCTGCATGTGGTGTCTAGTTTAACTGCAAGCAAGAAGCTGTACTGCCTGAGCTGTGCTACTGCTGGGTAGGAAACAGCACACTATTTCTCTATGCACTGCACAGATAAAGGAATAACCTTAAGTTAGTCTTGTTGCAAAACCACTAATAAAGTAATTTTACATGTGATGGAAATAAGGCAGTGAGACAGTAATTAAATTGTCCAGCCACGGGCAGAGCCAGAAGTAGAAAAGAGATTTTCAATTTGCTGTCACATCTAGACCATATTTTCATCTTCTTAATTGTCCACTATTGATCCCTGTACAGAGCAACTTTCCAACTCCATATGTCTTAAGCAGAAAAGACAACACCAGCTGATCTTTATTGGCATGAAGGCACTCCATTGTCTTGGACTGATCTACTAAGAACAAAACAAGGTTCAAAACAGTCCAGCCCAAGGCATTACAGCTGAGGAAAGAGTGATTCATCTTCTATTCTTCCAAGGTTTCACAATACTACTTTTTGCTTACAGAAAATTACTAATCAGAATTTCTAGAATTGCATCACAACTGCTTAGACGAGAGCTAGGAAGGCACAAGTAGAATACACTCAAAGTGCTAGTTACAAAAAGAGATTCTTTCAGAACTTGAAGCAACTTGTTTCCCTACATAAGCTTATGAAGTCTCAAATTTAAGTAACTTACCCACTCCACAGAAGTCCTATTCAAATTGGGTGGACAGAGGAGATCTAGTTCTTTAAAATAAGTGGGCAGAGCTGCATCTCTCTGTCTAAAATTAAGTACCACTGAAGTCCTCAAAATCAAATTTAAAGAATACTGAAGTGTGTACATGCCTCGCAGGCTCCTTATCAAGGGATGACCATCATTCAGACGCCACAGAGTATTAGTTTGATTAGTACCCAGCTTCATACCCTACCTCTCCAAGAGCCTGGACAAGAGGGGACACTGCATTAGCTAAGAATGTCTGCTGTCCTTCACTGAAGACTATGGAACCTAGCGAAACATGAGTGCTTTTTATCAGTTAGGTTGTTTGTAGAAGAAAGTTTTCACTTTTCAAATTAGCTGCTTACTAAAGGCATAGTCACATGATAGCCTGAAAATAGATTTTAATGTTTGAGGTTTGACTGCAAAGATGTCATGGATTACATTGGTCAGTGTTATTTCCCACTGCCAATGGTTAAGTGGGCTCGCACAGAATATTAAACTCAGGTTCTCCACTTTTCATCGGAATGAGCTGAAGCTGTAGATCCCACTGTAACCATCTGGCTATTTCATAGGCTTGAGTAAGGTGCTTGGTGCTCCTGATTTCTCCCACTGACAGTGCTCTTTAAAAAAATGGGCCCGAATATTTTAAAGTAAAAGGACTGCAAGTCAGCCAGTCATCTTCCTTTCTTTTTAAAGTGACCATGGATTTGGTCTTTGCATTTGTCTTTGGGCATCGTGTTCACTTAGAGATGAAACACGGCAACCTACTCACAGTGCACAATCTCTGCCTATTTCTTTCTGAAGAGCTTTAGTGTAACTTGTTTTTATTTACCATGAATTCCTTTTTCTAATCACTGATCTGAATCCTTCCCTCTATACATAATCCTTACTCAAAGAGACAAAGTTCCAGTGCTTTCTTATTGTGCATTTTATTCTTGCACTGTAAATCAATGTATTTTGCTTTAAGGCATTTTCCTTCACATTCTTTTAACGAGAAATGAGCTGACTGTTCATCAGTAGCTGTGGAATACAGCAAAGAGAGAGCAAAACGGACTGCAGGGCTATGTACTGCTTCCTTTGGGAATGAGGGAACAAATCCAATAAAAGACTTGCACATCTTTTATCTAACTTTCCAAAGACTGCATCACAGAGCAAAAACAACATTCAGGGTACTCTACCCTGGAAATGGGCAGATTTCATTATTCCACTGACACCAGAAACTGAGCAAGAAATGGCCTGAAGTCTTCAGACTGATCATACAACTGCCAAAATTTCACCAACAGAAGTACATTGAAAATGGTGTCAATCCCTGCCATACTGCAGTTTCCATCATGTGAAGCACTCTGAAATTAGATAGTTTACCAGTCACAGCAAAGCTGTGTTAAGGCACCTACCTATTCCCTGTTTGCCCAACACTATGTAATGTTCATTCTTTTGGTTTCACAGTGAAACACAGCAAAGAGTGGAAGAGGCAGCAGTGATGCTTTCCCTACTCTTCTTGCATGAGGAATAGCCAAGTGTTGGGAATTCACAGTGAGGAAAGGATAGCTCCTGGATCATTGCTCTTTAGCTAGAGGTACGCTTAACTGTGTACCTATCAAGGGAAAAACGACCCATGCAGCACACTGAATAAGGAGCTAGGAGGTGCAGCACAGTAAATCAAAGTTTGCAAAGCAGAGGAAGTAGTGCAACTTCATAATTGAGAACTCACATGAAAGAAGTTATCCTGATCCCTTTTCCCTGGACTGCCCACGTGCATCATCCAACAACTACAAAGTTGAAAAGTTTAGATCTAGAAAGCCTAAAGCAAAGCCAGAAAAGGAGTCAGGCCCCCTAGGTGCTAAAAATCAAGCACTGGTCAGTATATCAGTGCTCATTTCCCAGCAGTAACATTCCATCCCACAATACCACTAAAGCCCTTCAAGCCTCTTCTCCACTCATCTGAGTGAGATCAATTCAGTTCCTTGCTTACTTTCCAGAAGCCTCTTAATAATGACATTGCTCAATGTCCATTTTTTTACCAGTAAAAATTTGATGGAATTTTTAAATAAATTTTAGAAACAGCTTGCTGGAAAATAATGTTATGCCTTTGAACTCTACATCATTTACACCAAATTACTTTCATTACGTATATGCTTTCTACTTTGTAATTGAAACAACTTTAAAAGTAGTCTGTTGGCTTTTATACTCAAGCCTTCTAAATTATTTTCTTTCATGAGAAATAACAGCCTTTCATTTATAAAGCATTTTCATATGGGAATTTTCATGTTAAAGAGGAATAATTTTGCACAAATGCACAGGTATTTTTGGCCACAGAACTAATACACAAAGTCACTAAGTTTTCATACTGAAATTTGGTGTGTACCAAAAATGCTGATGAAGATATTATGAGTTCTTATACTGCTAAAAAGAAATTAGGAAGTTTTACTTTAGGCAGAAAGAACACTCAGTAGTCTCTTGAACTATCCAGCTTCAGCAGATTCTTTGACTGCTGGACCCCTGTGAACAGTATTTCCAGCATTACATTTCCTTATGTTTCCACCATTACATTTGCCTTATGGTTGAAATTTCGTTGAAGTTATGATTACACATAAATGTGTGTGTGTGTCTGTGTTTATTACTAGAAACGGTAGCATGAGCCACCTTCTGTACTAGCTGCAGAAAAATAAATTTTGTTCCTCATGCTGATACCTTCAGGGACTCATAAAAACAGTATCTCTTGCTGATCACAGGCAAACATATAATAAAGAGAATACATAATTGTGGGTGTCCATGCCACAATTTCATCCTATATATAAAGATGAAAAAACGATGATCCATAAATATAAAAAACCAAAGCAAACAAAAAAAATATTAAGACTGTAGTAAATGTTACTTTTGAAATAAAAAGGGTACAAGAAACATTATAGAAGTATCACCTTTAACATAGGTAATCTAGTAGAACATATTATTGCAACAAGAGAAGTTTTTTATTTGACTATGTCATTTTACACCAGAAAGGTTCATGAACATATCAGTTTCACTGGACTTTTTTTCACTGCAGATTTTTTTCAGGTTCAGAGAAAAGAACAAGTAATGCAGTACTACTAGGGTTTGAAGAGTTTCTGAGTTATTCTCTTGAATTCCTGTATGCCTTATTAATGTCAATAAATTAATGGACATTACAGGCTAGGTAATCATTGTACTCTACTGACACCACCTACTGCAGCTAGCTGGCCTAAGCTTCCTGCAGGGCACTAGATTTATCAGAGCTCTATGACAATGTCCTTTCCAATTTTTCACCTGTACTACTTCTCTGAAAAAAAAAAATTAAAAATCAACTTTTTTGTCTTTATTTTTGGCCTACCTCTACTGGATCTGGCTGGGATGGAGTTCATTTTATTCACAGCAGCTCCTATGGTGCTGTTGAATTTCTGTGACTAGAACAAGGCTGTAACATGCTAATGTTTTAATTCTTGTTGAACAGTTCTTGCACAGCATCAAGGTTTTCTCTGCTTATCACTCTGGTCTCCCAGCGAACAGAATCAGTGTTGTGTAAGAGGCTGAGATAGGGCACAACCAGGCATATGGTCCAAATCAACCAAAGAGATATCCCATGCCCGATAACATTATGCTCAGCAAAAGAGGCAAGTTAGCCATCTTTTTCTTGAGAACTGACTGGGCTTTGGTCTCCCCAAGGGAGGCAGTCAGTGACTGATTGCTTTTGCATCACTCATATTTTGTTTTCTTTCTCTTTTCTTCTACTTCTTCACTTATTACATATTCTTTATCTCAACTCACACTTAATTTACTCTTCCTTTTCTCTTTCCCCCATCCCCCTGCAAGGGTGGGGGATGAGGGGAGGACAGGCTGAGGGCAGTGAGCAAGCAGCTCTGTGGTGCTTAGCTGCCTACTGGGATTAACCCTCAACACCACCATAATTCAGTGATATGAAAAAATTGTTTCCTGCTCATGTCTGCTGCCTGAAACTTCAATTGGAAGAGAGTGAAGGATCTGCCTGTTCAAAACTGTCATAGCATGCGAGAGAGAAGAATATTAAAATGGTGAGTGGTATTCTCAGTACCACCAAGAGTAGCAGACTTAGATATGCAATGAATAACTGACTACTGGTGCTGCACATTTTGAAATGACATCTATTTCTGTGTGAAGACACAGGAGATTTCGCTATTTTGTCTAGTGGCTTATGTCACCCACCAAGTCAACAAATCATCATCATTATATCTTTTGAATTTACCTGCCTTTACCCCTACACCCTTACTTTTCCTTATGTTTTCCTCTTCTAATTAGAAAAATATATCCTGTATTTTTCTTGAGATGATGTTTATGCTTTGTACTTCCATACTTACCTCTCTATTTCCTTAAAAACGTCCACCAAATAAAACAACAACAAAAAAAAACAAAAAACCAACAACAAAAATAAATTCTGGTGATATTTATTTTATCCCTAAATATATTTCTCTCATTCCTTCAGTCTTTCTTTGTATCTCACTTTTGAAGTTAGAGATGAAGGTACCATTAGACTAGTTGCCACAAATTCAATGCAATGATTCAAAATACGGGTGAGATGCCCAAAGTGATACACAAAAATATTGGTAATTCAGTATTTCAAAAGGACAGTTTCCCAGAGGATTCCTTACTATTTTAAAGAGGTCTGAAGGAAAACTTTCAGAAACTCTAACCTCTTTAGATTGTTTTATTAGACAACATCCCAAAATTTCTGATGACTTTCAAACAGCTCTATAATACTATATTGATGGGAAAAATCACAGAGACGTAGGCAGATTAAAAAATGGCCCTGTATTTTAGACAGTGATTTATACTTACAGATCCTTGAATCTTTACACATCCTGTGAATCTTTTCATTTCACTGTGCCTTAACTTCACACATGTTGTAACATTATATATAGGTAGTGAGGCACCGCATGTCTGCATTCAAGAATATTCAACGTGAAAATACTCTTTGCTATCATTTCAGTATTAAGAAGATTCAGTATTTTTGATCTCCTAAAATGAGACCAGAAGTTGGCGTGAACTGGCTGTGGTACTTCAGGGACTTCTGTAACCTGACAGCAAAGTGTTTCAGCACATTCAAATTTCAGAGTTTCACATGAAGCAACAGCAGTGTATCCCACTGCTCTCTCCCCAGTGCTGAAACAGCCTTCAAAAGCAACACAGTTTTTTTGGTAAGAATTCTCAGGGATTACATCAACAGTTTGTATCTTAGCCTCTTCTAATCATCTTGTAATGTTTGACAGGGATGGAAATTTTGTACTTGTACATTGTAAAAACTAGCACTCAAATTACAAGCAGTAGAGCCTACTAGGAATAAACTATATTAAATACCTTCTGCTTAGGCATAATAAATTATGCTTTCCGAGACAGACAATACAAAGAGCTTGCTGTAATTGTTTCACTGATAAAAAATGTTCCACTCATAAAATGGATAAGACTAAACTGAGAAGGAGGTAGCTTAAAGATTCAAGTAAAGAATTCTTTCCAAGGGAGATTCACCACCAATAAACCATTACTATTATCTGTTATTTGTGATTTGCAAAATAGTGATTTTACCAACAGATCAGTTTACTGATCTGAAACCAAACCTTCTTCATTCTTGAAGTCAGAAACTCATCTTTAAATGAACTGTACCTTATGTCTGTGTCTCTAAAACCTCTTTCAAAACAGAGGAGGGGAAGATTTGACTGGATAAATGATTCTGTTACCCAAGAACAAACACAACACAAAGCTATTTATATTATCTTGCCTACACAGCACAGTATAACATTTTCCTTCTATATAATAGCATACTCTGCATTTACAGAACAGAGATATTATATGTTATGACAGAACTGTTTTATCCTGTTCAAAAAATGACATGCATCGATGGGAAAATATCAGAAGAGCACAAGGAGAAGATTTTTTATTATTACAGACATAGTAGTCTGTCGTAAATTAGCGAGGCCATTATAAGCCAGAACACCAATATGTGCTCCCTGACAGAAGCCCATTTCAGAAGCTAGTGACATTTTGATTAATGCTATATAATAGCACTACATTTTACATGCAATATATCTTTAGAAAAGGATTACGCCTTGGACAAGATTTCACCTTAGTTCTTGCCAGGTGACATTAAGAAGCTGGGACATACCTCAGTTAAACGTTTGATTATGGCTACTAATTGCTGCTCAAATAAAGACAAAGAACAAAAAGTGTAATAACTGCTTTTTGGAATAAAGGGTTTCTTATTTTTATACCATGTCAATAAATGCACAAAAAACATTCAGTGAGCTAGAGGCATTAATAAGAGATAATATGTTTTCAGAAGTTAAAACAATCCAGTTGATTGCATTAAGCACGGCTTGCATTTGCAAATTTTCTTAGATGTTTTTTGCTGGAAACTGTGTTATAGGTGATCAGTTTCTGTAATGGCTTCATTGTTTCATACAAAAGCAAGTCAAAGCCTTATTAGAAAAGCTGCATCAGGGATCTGAGATGTAACACTACTGAGTCACCAACACACCGTGTGTTTTGTAATGCCTGCATTAAATTTGGGATTAGTAATCTGTTTCTAAATGTGGCTGAGTTTGAGCTGCAGAGATAGTCGTCAAGAATGGGTAGAAAACAAGACATAGATGCCATTTTTTAAATAATATAGAAAGAAATATTTAAAAAGAGATTTCATATTTACCTGACATACCTCCAGGGAAGGAGTTCCTATACATTCAATCCTACATTAGGAATAACTGACAAGGAATAAGAAACAATGTGCCAAATGCCACATACAAATTGTAACTTAACAAAAGGAGGCAGATGTAGAACTTCATAATTCATCTGCCTTCAACTTCCTAAATCAGGTCCTTGATCGTGCAACAACACTTGCACCAATCTCATCCTCACAGCTGCCCTTCCCACCTCTCTGTCTGAATGCTAGAAAGGCAAGATAAAAAAACCAACCAAACAAGTGTTTTCATCATATGGGTAATCTGCTAAAATCCAGGAGGAAAATCTAATTTTCAGTAAAAAAGAGGACAATATTGTATGTTTTAAAATAATACAGCTTTCACATGCCTGTTGCCAGCAGCCAGAGTAAGGTACTCTGAAGAAGGTGAGACACTTTGGTGGGTTGTTGATTCAAGTGAAGCCAGCGAGACAGGTTAGTGCACCAGCAGTGAAACTTAGCAGGCCTGTATGATTTTTATTTGGCTTCTTTACTTTTAAGTCAACTGGGTTGATCAGTTTTGAGAGACAAGATGCTTTTATAAAGTGTGTTTTATTCAACTGGCAGATACAGTTGTATTTGAGACACGCAGAGTGTGGGCTATGTTCAGAGATTGTAAACAGGATATGTCAGGGTCATTGTGTGTCAGTGAGAACTTCCTCAAAAGTGAGAAATAACAATCAACTCTCCTTCAAGACCAATTCCCAGCAATACGATGTGGATGGCTGTGAACATCTCACCCAGTACACACCATTCCCCTTACCAAGGACCATAGGAAAAAATATAAACAAAGACATTAATTTCAACTGGTAAGCAAAGTACTGTCTTAGGAAGGCTGAATTTAGACATATGATGGCATGCACACTCACAGTGCTCCTTTTAACTGTGGCTTTGTTTGAAATACATTTGTTATTATTTTTTGGGACTTTATAGTGGCTCAAGACTTCAATTTCTCTACAGCTTTCCCCAATGATATTGCCCTCAGGCTCATACTGGTGTTCTCCCTCCTTACAACTTATGCAGTTAGACCAAATTCCTTATGCTGGGTCAGCCCAAGCCTGTGTATTTTATTGTCTCTTGGGTGAATAGTGTCAGACAAGGAGAGATTAATGTATTATCACACAGCTTTTGATTTAAAATTAGCTTACCTATTGAATCTCTTTCAACTGGCCTTTTGAAAAGGATAATATATTCAAACCACTGAGCAAAGATGTCTCCTCTGGCATTGATTGAAATAAAAGAGCAGTTTTGCTCGAAGAGGATTCCGTTTCTGACCTTTCTTTCACTCAAGACTTTCGCCTGCAAATTTTAGTAACCTGGAGCAAACCTCTAGCCTATAGTCATTAACCTCATGAACCAAAGAAGGGTGCAACTTGGCAAGAGAAGTACCTATTTTACACTTTCCTTCCACCAGCAAATCCCTCATTTTGTTTAATTTTCCAATCACTGTTCATTTATGCCTTACAAGCTAATCTCTCCACTCACAAAAGAAATAATTAAAAGATTGCATTCATATACAATTAATGTTCAAATTGATTGTGAGTGGAAGCCAGTTTTTGCTTTGACTTAATTATGTAAATGAACACCAGAAAGAGTCAGAAAGGTGAAGACCACAGGGTTTGATACACGAGCATGTTGGTTTAACCCAGCTGAGTTTCTTTCTGCTTTGATGCATGCATACAGAGGATTCATAATTATTTGGCAATGAAAAGTCTGTATTAATCCCATTACAGCCCATACTACACGACCATGTAGACAAGAATACTATATACTAGGAATGAACACTATACAAACAACTCAAACTACATAAAATTAATCTATCACACCAGAAAGAACCGGTAATTAAATTTGCATAGAATCACGTTAAAATCTTACTGATATCATATGCCCATGACAATATACCTGCTTTTACGAAAATAAAAGGGAAAGCTCCATGTTGTATCCTCTACTTTTGCTGTACAGTTATGTTGATAATTTTAGAGATGAAGGTTTCCTACTGGCAAGTGATTTAGGGCCAAAATTAACACCAGGCATGATAAACATATTTAATGAAAATAGGATTTTTAGAATGCCCTTAAAAAATAAGAAGGGTAAAGAGTGGAGAAGTAAGAGCTACAGCATATTTAAGATCTTACTGAAACTTTCTTCAGACTCTAGCTAATGTTCAAGAGCAAGTACATTTACTACTCCCTCAGTTGCCAGCATTATTGTAGCTGTTTCTCACTGAAGCTACAGGAATCAGAAAGTGCATCATTAGGGGATATCAGCAGGAAATCTCCTTCCCACAGTGAAACTCTTCTATTTCCTTTGATAGACTGAGATTCTGAAAAAAGAAAGCTTGCCATTGCTGACTCTTGAAATGCACAGCAGAAGTGAAGGCGTTTTGCTCAAAAAGCAATGCCCCACAACATTTTTTTTCCAAGTACTTGAGGATGGACTGAATGCTTACAACACAGCTGTGAAAGATTCATGCTTGCTTCAGTCATGGTGAGCTTGCAAGATTCAAAGGCCCTTGGGCCTTAAAAGACCATCAAAAATACTGGTTAGGAAAGGATTTTGTTACTTGGAAAACAGACCTCCCAGATTCACAAGTTGCTCGAAGTAAGACAGCATAAAAATCTACCCCCACTTCGCAGTATCTGCCATGTTTTTTCAGTAGATAAAACTGTTTTTGCTTCAAGCAGATATACTACTAACAAGTTTGAAGTTTGAGATGTTTTATCACATGGTGTGAAGTAGGCTTTAGCATTTTTAATGGAACAGTTGATTTTAGAGGGTACACAGTATTTCCTTTTTATCGCAGCCTGTAAGTGATAGGAAGCTCATCTTTAGTTTTAAAACCTGTTTTACTGTGATATTTTTCAATTATTTTTTTTAAATCTTTCATTTCGGCATTTTTATAATTATGTGTTTCAAGATGAATATGAATTACCATATGGTTTAAAATGCAGCAATTTTGCATGAGGCACACCTGGCTAAGTTTGGATAATGGCATTTTTGTCTGTATCATATGCAGTGTTTAACTTGTAATCAAAAACTAGTACAGATCCCACAAAATTCTTGATGAGCTGTAAATGAACCTCCATCAATCCACAACCCTAAAGTAAAATCCACTTTCTTGCTTCAGCAGTTTTACATGTGCCACCCTATGTGAGGGCAGTAAACTGGTGATAGGCCCTATAAGGGTCAAGTTCTTCATGCTAACTATCTTTGAGGCTCAGCAGCTGACTTCAGGAACCAGAAACCTAGTACTTGCATGCAAAAGTGTCTGTGATACTGTTTTCTCAGTTTGAACCCACAGTTTTTAGGGACATACAGATTTCCTCATAAAGAATGTCTAAAAACCTATGTACAGAAGATCCACTCAGATTTTAGCTCTCTTGGTAAGTCTTACACACCAGGTTATAAGAAATCTTCTGCCCAGATGCTTATATGCCAAGGTGCCTAAAACTGTTACAAAAATCATACTGCACTACAAGACACTTTGTTATTGCACTTCCATATTTGCCATCCTGAGCAGCGTGGTGCTATTACTGCATAGGGCCAGTTAGAATTCATAAATTATATGCCACTGCACTTACTTCCTGTGAGTAGCTCAGCACACACCTGACACAAGCTCACAACACCCAATTAAGTGCAAAGTAGAGTACCAGAAACACAGTGGAAAAAAAGACATCTTTGCAATAATAACTTATTGGTAGCAGGATCTTGGTCTAAAAACTCTACAGAAGTCTAAACTGGTCCCTCAGTGCACTTTTTTCTTGACATAGAACAAGCACCTGAGAAACACTGCAAAATTCAAGGAGATAGAGAGAAAGAGGTGACCTGACACAGGAAGAAAAGTGAAGGCACAGCTTTAGCAAAAGGGAAAGGATAAGTCAGCATGTTCTCAAGGTCTTCTCCCAGCTGCACAGTTCATTTGTCTTCAAAATATTCTTCCAGCATAACTGATTCCAAATCATCCCATCTGATAAACAACAAACTGTTCTATTTCTTCTCACTGGGAACACTGAAGCACAAAAGTCACACAAGCTTATGCAAAGGTACCTGAGGGCTCACTCTGAAACACGGAATTAGCTAGAGATGAACAAATATATTTATTTGTTCTGAAGGTATAAGTGAAAAATAGTTAAAGCAGTTTTATGTGTGTGTCTACCTGGGTTTCTTTTTTTTATCTGTTGCTGTAGTGGGGGAAAAAGGCAAAAAATGAAAAAATAAATATTGCTCCTTACATGAAATTAAATGATACTACATTTCAGTTACTAGAATTGCTAACAAATTTGACTTTTTTCAGCATAAAAAATTAATGAGATCATATGTTATTGGGTTTTTTAAAATTGAAAACAATTTTGTAAAAAACACTGTATTTGAAAACATTTCTGCTACCTTCACTCTAGTTTGAAGTCTGTCCAAACTAAACTTAAAGATCCAACTTTCAGACACCACTTCCAGGGACTATACTTATCAAGGAGGTAAGAGGGCCACCGAGTAAATAGCCTCCTATCATAGCTCAAAAGCCACCTGTATTTACCCCATAATTTCCTTCTGAGGGCTACAGCCTCTGGTGTTCAAATCAACTGACCCTGCCATGTGCTTTGAAAACCTTTACCTGTGTTTTTCTGACATGATTTCTGCATCAGGGAATCAAGTAGCTAAGAAAAAAACCTTAATGAATCATGCCTGTTACATACAGCTGTGAAAAGGAACTGGCACCATACAGGCCTTCAGCTCCAGGGTTGCAGATGTTATGGTGTGGGTTAAAGCTGATCTGGAAATCACACACATGCACACACACACACACACACACACACAGACATTCTAGTTGAATACTTTCCATTTCTTCTGACAATAGTAAATACATGGATAGCCAAAAGGAACAAAGATAATCCAAAGAGATCACACCGTTATCATATCAATTTTCTGTTGGAAGAAATTGCAGGAAGTATAGATTTCCAAGACTGGATCAAAAAAGGCAGAAATACAACTGAGATGTGCAACAACCATATAAGCCAGAAAAGTCAAGTTGTTAGTTACAAAACCGGTAAGATCAAATTGAAGGATTTTGTAGCTATGGAAATCAGCCTAATCACAGGATTTCAGGAATGCTCCTCAAAATATTTTACTGGCCATTTCCTTTATAACCAAGCTGGGGTATATAGTCTGTGTGGCCCTTTATAACTTTAGTTAACATGCTTCAAAAATTTCAGCTGAATTCCACCTGATTTTATGTGCAAAAATAATACTAACATGAAAGCTCTCTTCTGAAGAAGCACAATAATTGTGAACCTCTTTAAGAAGGCCATACCAGGGCCAAAGGGTCAAGTTTCAACTGCATTAATCAAACACCAAGGTGACAGGAAGCAAGAGAGATTGGTGAATTTTGCTCCTAAATATATTATCATATACACACATTACTTTGTCAGAAGTAGATAAACGAGTAGGTTTCAGTGTGTCAGAGGTAATATTCAGGTTGTCATGAGTGGTTGTGGATTGAGCTCAGAAATGAGATACTACTGATCGAGAAATTTTAAAATATCAAAACCTTAGAGAGAATATATATAAGGAATTATTTCCATGCATCTAAAATAACATCTCTGTTTGTTGTAAAACAACAATTGTGCTTGATATTTACTCAGGACGTAATTATCCTCATTTGCTATATGAGCCTGGGCAGATGAAACAAAGAAGCACAGTTCTACCAATTCTAGTACCAAAGCTTGTTTTCCACTAATTTGGAGTACTGCATTTTCTCATACAATGTATTCTCCCCTGCATCCACCACTACCCCTGTATCTGTTCCAGCCCAGGAACAAAAAATACACAGAATCCATCCTTGGGGAAGGCATTCCTACTTGGGATACAGAGCTGATGAAACCATCCTGCACTACGCAAGCTTCCTAGTACCAGTAGGATTTGGGACTTTGTAGGGGGGAGAGGCACATGGCTGTTTGAGGGACTTAGGTCAGCCACTAGCCATGATACATGGCTGGTGCAAGAATCCCACAGCCCACCTGAGCTGTGCACCCATCAGTGCAAAGGCTCCATATATCAAGGTGTGAAACACTACCTGAAACCCCTTGTCGGTGCTCATTCTGGGATCTATTCCCTCTTCCTACAGGAGAGATGTTAATCCCGGAAGAGAATCCAGGACAATGTTTCTTAAGGGAAGTCAGAACATTTGCCCACAAATTTTTCTGAAAGGTGACTGCACAGGACCTTAAACCCCAATCTCATCATCACCAGCCAGCTGCTGGACACAAGAGTTTCAAGCAGTGGTTGACAGCAGCTGAAATATCAGCACATGGGAACTAGACTTTGGTTTTTTTGAGAAACTGCTTTTTCCACAGAGGCTGATACTTTAGTTCAGGCCTAAAAGCTATTTATCTTCAAGCTAACACAGCAAATCCCAAACAGCAAAAAAAATTCAACAAGTGGAAAGGAAGTAGCATGGGTACACAAAGACCCCAGTCCCACAGAACCCACCAGTTTCACAAGGCTTGAAAGAATTTCTTATTTTTACTGTTGTCTTAACAACAGACAAACACAGCTATCACCCATCTAATGTATTTCCCTCTTATTTATCATCTGTAAGCCGGACTGTCCTTTGAGGTCCAAAGCAAATGAAAACACACTTATTGCCCAGTTTGTATCAGTGCTAAAGCTCTATAGTTTCACTGGAACAATATAATAATATTGTTAATTTCCTAGTGGTTAGGGATTTGTGCTTTTCTTTAAACCTCGATTGGAAACTATGTGTTTGAAAACCTTAGTTATTTCACCCTTCACAGGAATAATTCTGAGAAGTTCTATAGCCACTATGGTACAGCATTAATGATTTATCAGTCTTTTTCTTTTTTTTATCCCCTTAAGAAAATAAAAAATATGCATTTAAGTGTTCACTGATTTGGGATCTAGTTTACTAGATCCTGACAAGTAAGACAAAGTGTAGCTCAAAAAAAACCCCAAAACATGATACATGTAGGTTTGCAGTTTTTGAATGGTCTCTACTTCAAGATACATAGTGTAGAATACACTTCCTGTGTACCAAGTTACAGTACCTGAATTTCTCAAAACACAGCAGGGGTGCTTGTTTCTTGTCTGCTTAAATACATTTCAGATCATTCTAAGTATTTAATAACAAGATACAATGGGCAAAAGCAGAAAAAGCTGTATAAATATTTTAATAGAGTACCATTTTTATTCATTTCACTTTTGAAACTGCTTTTTTTAGCAGGTGGGAGGCCTTAACTTCCCTCATTTTAAGGGTAAATTATAATTAAACCTGTCATTTACATATGAGAGTAAACCAAGGATATTTTGGTAGGGATGATAAAATTCTGACAGCTAGGTGTTCCTTGAAACACTTCACTTGTTTTCACTCTCATAACCTACAGCCTACAAAACAGAAACATTAGAAAAAAAATGCCATCACTATAATTAGTGGGAAAGGGTTTCATTCTTCATGCATCTTAGCCCTATTCTGCACAAGATGACATCAAGTGCCTCAAGAACTGCATCATGCCAGCAGTCCTCAGCAAACTGATGTCACGTGTGTGTTGATACCACTCACCACAATTCTGGAGGGCATCAGCACCCTTAAGGAGTGGGATTTTGATGCAAATAGGAAGATGATTTTCTGCGTAGCAGTGGCAGGAGTGGAGAAAAACAGCAACAGTACTATTGCATTCTGCTCTCCTTATGGTTTATGCAAAGAGGAATGGCATTTTCTTTGCAAAATACAAACAGCCAGTCAATTTCAGGAAAAGTAATTAAGCTTCATCTAGCTGCCAGCCGTGTTTGTTTCTGGACAAATATTTCAAATCAGTTGTGTTTTGTAAATGGGTAATGATGGTTTGGGGGGGGATGCTTTTCTTCATCTAACCCCCCCAGAATTTCTATACAAAATGAGCTACAGAACTCTGCAACAAGCTTTCTAACGAATGCTTCCAATATGTCGAGGGAAAAAAAAAGCCAAACCAAACCTGCTACATCTCATGAATTCAGATATGAAGACTTCCTAGAAAAGGCTTTCATTTTCAGATTCATGAGACGCTTTATGAAACAAAGGCTTTCAAAATTTCCTTTGCATGATCCCAGTTTGTAAGACAAAGCTATAGGGATGAGCAAAAGGGCTGCTGAATACGTTAAGAGAATAGCTAAGAACATCCTTTGCTCACCATCCTGACTTGTCATAATATGTCATTGCTTTAGGAGAAAGAAGACAAAACAAATCATGTCTGGTTGCATTGTTGATACGATTTTAACCTCAGGATAAACATCTGGACCAACTCTCAGCATCATTATGATTTGTTGTCTCTGTTATCCCAGAACCCACAGTTCTGGAGCAAGACCACAGTAATGCTAAACCACTGGGTGTTGACAAAACAAAAAGGCTCTCTCTTTCCCAAAAAACTACAGATATTTGAACAAAAGAACAGAAAATATAAAAAAGCTCCAAAAAATAAAAAACCTCAATGGTATAATACAAAAGAGAATGGTATAGCGGCACTCCTTCTATTGTTTCCTTTCAAATAATCATTTCCATCTTTTCATGTCTCTTCCTAGTACACAGAAAGGCATTTCTAGTTGAGAAGGGTCTTTAGGAAGCCTTCTGAAACAGCATAAATTTTACTGTAACTTCTACCACACAGAAAGAGCCTATTAACACATCTGTAGGTAAAACCCCTTGAGAAACACCTGAATCCTGAAAGAATGAATGTCACTGACCAACCAGGAATGTACCCATTACCTCTCCCAACAGGCGAAACCAAGATACAAACCTAAAGCAGACACTCAAATGCCAGAAATTTTCCTGATTCTCTCTAAATGTTCATTAAACAAACCTTTGCTAAATTTTTCAAATCAAAAGCTGAACAGCCTGCCTTAAGTGTTTCTTCTGCCGAGCGTAATTACTGAGCACATTTACAATGTGTTATAACTGTGACTTCAGCACATTATCACCATTAGGTTTAAAATGTAATCTAATGTTATAGTAAAATTTGCTCTTATATTTTATCTACGTAATTATCACAAAAACTAAAGAGAAACTGTAATCAAAGACCATGCAACTCCTCTAACATAATTTGAGACTGACCACTAACATAGGGAAGCCTCCTGGCATAACAGAGGCTTCAGCATTAGATTCAGTCTAAAGAGGGGAGGGGTAGAAAGTCTGTGCCAGCCTCTAGATTAGCCACATGGATAGCTATTTGCCTCCCTACATTCAGGGAGAAGGAATTTCTCAAAAGCATCCATGATTTTTACAATAAGTTCTATTTTGAAATAATTGCCCCATTGTAACAGTGGAGATTTATCTTTACAGATACAAGGTATATTATACTAGCTCTTCCTCTTATGAAAGAGATTCTTGATTTATTTTGGGAGTTGGGTGGTGGGAGTGGTTTTTTTAAAGGTTTTTCCGAGCCTTAAAAAATATTCTTTTTTCCACCTTTTCAAGCTAGAGGACAATGAGATCATATTTTGTGTTTTAGAAGTCCGTAAGCCTTCCTTTGGAAAATCATTATGCACAAGCATTGAACAGTACCAGTTGACAAGTTTATTGTCAAAAAACTTGTTTTCCCTCTAGCAGGTCCAGCTTAGGAATGCATGTACAAGGCAGTCATTAAGTGAACTGGAATTCAACTGAATTACAAGGAAACTTGTAAATGCAAGTATTAGTATAAATTCTTATCATTATTATAAAATTTCTGCATCACTTACTTCCTGAACTATTTTAAAAAAGAAAAAAAATTACTTCTTCCCTGTCCCTCATTTCACCTACACACAGGACAAGCATATTTTCTCTGGCACAACAAGGGGTATGCCAAATTATTTCAACTGGCAACTCAGTTTTTACAAGTTTTCCTGTGAAATTGGGATTACTGTCATCATTGATCATAGGACCAGACACTTTGCCTTAAAGAATGACGATATGTCTTCATCAACACGACTTAGAGTGAAGGAAAGTGTTCGAATGACTATTCTGTTTAGATGTGTGCATTTCTCATGATATTTAAAATGAAGACCAATTGATTTCAGAACTTCCACAAAATTTGCAATTGGGATATAATGGGAAGCAAAGAGAAATACTGATCTTTGAGATCTAGGAGGGTAAGATCCGTACCAGTGAAAGATTTGTGAGTCTCTGAGTTGTGGTTAGCACTTCACAGAAAGTCTAGCATCAAACAAGCTTCCCCAGTTACCTAAGAGCGACCCTGCAGGGAAACGTTCCTATTTGTTGCCTCTGTCCTGGATAGAAAACAGCTCACCCATGCCACTACATTATACATCACGATCTCATTTCAAACCACATTATTTCTCCAGCTTGCAAAAAAGTCTAAAAGGGAAAACAGGAGAACGTGAACTAAGTAATATTGACAGGTTCAATTTAATAGACTAAAGTTTTATGAGGATTGTAAATCAGAGTCATTCATACTTCGAAGGCATCTGACAAATATTTCAGACCTCCAAAAAGAACACTTGAAGAGATTAATCAGCTGAAACATCGTTGTGAGTTGAATACAAACTGATCATTATATACAGTGGCAGGGGGTGTCTTCCTCTATGTCCGTAAACACACACTTCCACTGATATTAATGGAGAGAAGAACAGTCTAATTAGTGTTGTATATTTATCTATTTATTTTTTTAGTCTTGGGATTTCTTGAATAAATTTAATTAAACTGTGCCTGTGCTTTCATGCTTTGAGAGCTTGCCATGGGTGGGTTGAAACGTGCATACTTGATAGTCTGTTCCATTTGCTTAGCAGTCTTGGAGGGAGGAGGGAAAAAAAAAAACGCTAAAGAAAGCATGTCTACTGAATCACTTTGACTAAAACCTGCATTTCTGCTTCACTCGAAATTTACATAAAATCATTAAACTTGCTTGTCTGATTATAAAAGGACAAAAACTGATTTTAATTCCAATAATCTGGTCACTTCACATTATCACTATACAGAGAGAACACGATGACACCATTTCTTCCCTTTCTTTGGTGTTTTGCAATGTAAAGTAGGTTATGTACCTCAGCATAGGTCTGTAATATATCAGTACTAGCTTACAAGCTGAAAGCCTACTATGACCTTGACAAGCAGGTAAGAATATACAACACAGTTTTTAATTCAATGTTATCTAATTGCTGACTCTTTTTTCTGGAACAGCCATTATTTCTCTGTTTGTCACATTTTTTTCACTGTGAACTCCAAAGTGGGTAATCTCATGACTGAAGTGCTTATTTGGGCCTAAAAACTGAGGATAAAATCTAGGTCCTGCTATAGTTGAAATGAGTTTTGTCACTGACTTTAAAGTGTTATAATTTCACCTTGGGAAATTTAAATTCCTTGCCTGGCGAATAGTGTGTATGTTTTCCATGAATACCCAATTCTGTCAGCTCTGAAATACTAAGTATAAGGGGATGCTGCAGGAAAAGTACAGGAGAAAAACAGAGTACTCAGTTTTGACAGAAACAGATCTGCATAGAGTACTTGAATGAAAGGTCAAATATAAGGAGTATAAGAAAAAAAAAGGGGGAAAAAATATAACGGTTGTAACATCAGCAATTTACTTCACTATCAGCTTCATGTATGCCTTGTAAGTGCACTGCATGTGAAGACTGATACCACTTCATGAGCTGGTGAATTCTGCTACAAAAGTCTATAAATTTGGTGTTTGGTTAAGATTCCTTTCATCAATGAAAGCCACAGGGAACCTAGAAAAACAGTTTTAATTACTACCACATTTCTGATCATCTATAATTTCAGGTAAATAGTATTGCAATATTTTGAAACTTTACCTCACATAATATTTTTCAGTTTGCTGGAAATGTTCATATAGAAAAGGCTCTGAAAAAGAAACCCCTAAGTAAGAAACAGAACCATACTTTTATCCAAAAGTCGGAAGTACTCAACCCAGATACGCAACACCAAAGTTTAAGCCATTCTTTCACTTTATAGTATTTGGATCAAAGTCTTCCATCAATTTAGGTTTGATTGCAGTAAAAACTAAATAATGTTCTTATAGTCGTGCTCATTAACCTGCAGACTATAGATTCATGTAGAAGAGGCAATACAAGAGTGGAAAGCAAGCTAACCCCACATTCATCAACACAAATCACATTTAATGAGTTACTTAGTTTTCCCTGATTTCACTTATGTCAACCAGCTCAGCAATCTTAGCAGAAGGTCAACCAAATTCTGTATGCAAGGATCATGTATGACAGACAAAGGTGCTCATTTCCTTCCTTCTGTCCTCAAATTCAGCTGAACTATTATCTTTACATATCCGAACAGCAAGACCTTTTGTGAGACAACACACGTTTCTGCCCATACAGATAACTAAAGACCTACAGCACACTATATGCAAACACAGAATAAAATTGTGCAAACAAATCATTGCATTGCATTCTTGCAGATGTAAATTATAACCACCTCTTCTTTCACCGTGCTGAGAGGAGCAAGGAAACCCCCGTGGAGCCTGCTCCTTTCCAGAAGTACAGACAATCCTGATCTCCAGGCACAGTGATCACACAGCTTTCTCTGGGTATGCTCTTATCAGACTCAGACATTTCTCACATATCTGTGCAATTTAGCTAACACTATCCCACCAGAACTGTTTTCCCTGTGGAAAGGTGCTGCACCCAATATCCATTCATCTCTGCATTGCTATAATTAATGCTAAGCTCCAAATTGGATTAGCCACGTAAGGCAGCTCCATACACAAGTTAATAGGATCTCTCTGCTAAGAATGCTCTTACCAATATGCAATTACTGTAACCAGGTATTAATCTAATGGTGTTAATCTGTCAGATTCTAAAATTTAAAGCATACTGCTGTAACATTTTAATAAAATTTAAAAGTAGTTTTCCCCCTTTACTAAAATATGTGTACTTAATTTTTTTTTTAATATATACATATATATATATATATCACAGCAATGGCTATGTGGAAAACAAACAAAAAAGCCAAATCAGCTAGGACTTGGGGCTTCCATTGCTACATTAGTCAAACAGTGATGCTGACAATTTTGTTTGGGGTTTTTTTGGCCTATTAGGTAGACCAAATGCATCCAACCCACTACACTGAACATAAGTTTCTACCAATTCTTCTAAATTCCTTTAAAACCAACTACTAGAAATAATAATGATTACTACCAGAATTCATTGTGGAATAACAAAGAGAACCCCTGTTCATTATTTAAAACTTTTCTCTCCTAGTCTCTTTTATCCAAATGATAAATACAGTCTGTCAAAGAAGAAATGGCAAATTACTAAAATAGAATTAACAACAAGTATAAAATAGACCACAACTTGTATCAGACAACTGTTTTTTATGTTTTGTATAAGAAATGAACTAACCAAATACTTATGATTTCTGTTTGTTCGTTCACTTTTAGCATAACAAGTCATGAGCTTGCTAAGCACTTACACCATCTTGGGTAAAGGGAGCTAGTACATCAAGACAAAGTTAACTGAGCACAAAAGAAAAAACTAAGATCCACTAAAATTTGCATTCTGGATAGCACAATTATCTCTTAAAAAAACCCATTATTTTCTGAATATCCATCCAAAGGTAAAAGATAAAAAAAAAACAACAAAAGGTAACAGGAGATAATTTGTGACAGATTTCACATTTCTGAATGAATACTATTTCTGTTTTTGTTTCCAACTGTACTCCCTCAGCTCAGCTCTGAGTAGGAATGAAACGAGATGCCCTCTGCCAAGGACAGCAGTTGTGGGCTCATCTCATAAATCCTATGGGCTCCACACTCAGGACCTTTTGGAGAGACCCACTGCAGCATTGTGTGTACCCACCAGACTCAGGGGGATAGCCAGGACCCCGCTGCCTCTCGGGCAGTGGTGCAGTTGCTGGTGGTTGGTGCTGGAGATGCTGGAGAGTCAGATGCAGAGAAACTGGTCACAGCTGTAAGTAAGCCAGATCACAGTGCAAGGTTTACACACACTAGTATGGGCATTCAGCTTGTTCTGAAACAGAAGGAGCTTTTAACTCAGCATAGGATCAAAACACTGGTCTTCTCAAGAGCCTGAGAGATAAAGGAGAAATCAGTTAGGGGTAGAACAGTGGATGTCACCTTAGCTATGTCATCATGAGTTTTCTGTTAACATTAAGCATGAGAAAGAAGCATAGTACAAAACAAAAACTAGACTACAATTACCAAAGCATAAAACAATAGTGTGAAGTTGATGTACAAGCCAGAAATTTGAGGCGCAAAATCAGATGCAAATAGAAAGAGATATCAAGGGGAAAAAGAAATCACAATAAGCATAAGGAACCAATTTAAGTAATTTCAAATGTGTAAGACAGAGAAAGAAAAGAGTATGCTAGGGGTTATGTAGAAAAGTTTCGAGTCCATCTTATGCAGCTAAGATAAAGACATCTTTGCCAGGCATTTAAAGAACTCTCAAAAACACTCTATAAGAGAAAGAGGGAAATAGTGGAAAACAAAAAATGATCTTTAAAAGCCGGGGAATTACACACCAGCAGCATGAAGGAGCACAATTGTGTGGCAAATGTATGAGCCCACATAGATTCAGAAGTTGTTGAGGTACATTCTCAGTGTAGTGGGGCACAGCTAATACTTCCTGGCTGCCAATTACTTAGTTAATGTGGTTTTAATGTTTCTTGACCTGAGCTGGTGTATTCACTTCAGCACTTACTTTTCTAGTATAGAGTTACTGACTGAGGACTCGATCTAGAAGCAGAAACCTGTATTCCAATGCATAGCACCTATGTCCCACAACTCTTTAAACAGACTCTACTCATAGAGTCTACATTTTATTTGCCCTAAGAAAAATAAATAATTTGATAAAGACTTCAAAATTAGTAATATAGTAATAAACATAATAATCAACAGCTAAAGTGCTAATAAAATGTTACATAATATTAAATGCTACTAAATTTCAGAAGAAGCAGTCCTAACTTTCTATTCCATGGCTAAGATTTAAAAATTATAAATAAAACATTATCATGTCATTACAAGTCTGAGGTACAAATTATCAGTCCATCAATTTCTCCTTGTACAACACAAGCTATAAAAAAAGCACAATTGTAAGACTACTACTTGTTAGTCCACCTTTTCTGACACCCCACATAAACCTGATTTACAGTAACAAGAAAAACCCTTAAACTGACAAAACTCCAGATCACTCACTTGTCCACTAATAATGCTCAAGTAAATCCTCCTGAGAGCTTCTACATGCCTGTCTTCATGTGCTATAGCTCACACTGCTTGTATAATAATATAAAAAAGTGCTGTTATATATTTTTAAAGGCCCAATAAACAAATTCTTCCATCTCTAAATACATCCCAGAGGTCTTTGTTTCATTTTATACTTCCTCGGCTAACATAGTAGGTTGAAAGTGCACTACATTTAAAAAATATAACTACATAAACTTACATAAAATATAAGTCCATAAACTTATGTTTTAAATAATCCAGGGAATTTTATTTAAATATAACTACTATTTACTCAGAATCAAGAAAACAAAGACCTTCTTTCTTTGATTACACTTTGAAAAGAAACATAACAGAAGAGGTACCACAAGTGGATTGCCACATTTGGCCATCAAACATAGATCTGACATAGAAAAGAGAATTTATAAAATTTCCTCTCCTACACATCAGCCTTTACTGAACAGTTTTTACCTTTCTTTCTATCACTAAATAATTGGAGGGCTTATATCTTCTTTTAGACCATTGTTACAAAGCAGGGCCACTGAGACACCCACATTTAACATATCCATTCACACACGTTTGTTTATAAAACATCAATCGTTGTAGGATGAATGAATAAACTGTAATGCCAGCAGAAGTTCTCTGAGTTTGAGATGACTAGCTGTCTACAACAGAAGAGGTCAATGGTTCAGAAATCTTTTCCTAACCCTTCTACAATCCCAAAGCGCCCTGCATAAGAAGAGAGTGGCAATCTGCAACACTTGTCAGTGTTTGAAGGTTTCATTTTATCTTTTGTTCCTTATCCAGGCTAAAAGGCAAGCAACGGAAAAAGAGACAACTATATGTCTAATGATTTTCCAACTTAAAAATCTAGGCTTACAAGTGCTGTGTAAAGTTATCCTTTCTAAATAAATCTGCATTTTTTTCCCCATCTAGAATTTAATTTTCAAGTCTATTGACATAAGAAGTTACACAAATCTCGACAAAATTAATACATCAACTTTGGCTGTATAGGGAAGGTATTACAGCAATAACGGGTTAGATTACTGTACACGTCCTCCCAGCTGCAGCACCCTGGAAATATTCTGTACCTCAACTGCTGTTATACCAATGAATCACACTTTCAATCTGTTGCAACTTAATATCTCCAATCTATGTAAATATTAAACATGATATATTCACTTGCTAGAGCCACCAAACAAGGTAGCAGTGTAGGTTTGCCTTTTATCTTTTTCCCCCCTTGGTAAAGAAGTAGATTTGAAAAGTAGCCCACGGAGGTATGAAACACAAGACTACAAAAACCTATTAGCTTCACCAAAAGAACTTTTTGTTGTGTGGTAAAGAACAGCTGGGAACATATTTCTATTACATATGCAATTTAAATTGGTCAGGTTTCTCTCTATGATTATGGTACAGATAATATGACCTGTAGACTGGGGTCACTAAGAGAAGACACTTTCACTCTGATTGATCCCCAGAACCTTCCCAGCTAACAGGAAGATTCATGCACCACAGTATCAGACAGGCAAGTTACTTATGGAACACTGTCATGCTTCAGAACTTTAAGTGTTCCTCCCTGGACACGCCAGGAAATATGTAGGTACAAAAGGGCACCTATTCCCAATCTCACATTATTTTTAGGCCTCTCCTGGTGGCCGTAATACCCAAGGAAACCTTACCCGAGAGCCCATTTACTGCTGGGTGCCTAAGGGGTGCATCATCAGCTGCTGGGAAATGCCCCCAGCACCAAGTCCTTGCAGGACTTCTCTGCCTGACCAGTTAAAAGTCCCTTCCTTCTCATATATATACGTATACGTATATATAAATATACCACATGAAGAACGCTTCTTCTCCTCTGACCTACTTTTTAACCAGCCTACAAAGTAAAAGAGGCCTGTTTGTATCCTTCTCCCTTATATCCTCCCAAACATGCAGACAAAAATAATATCTCCTAAAAGCATAGGACACCTTGCAATGCCTTGGCCCATGTGAGCCTGTGTCAGGGTGAGCACTCTTTTCTAACACAAGACTCCCTTGATAGACTTCCTAAGAGGTCCCCTCCTCACGAATACACCTTCTCCAGTCTTTCCGCACTCACCACATTGGTAGCTCAGGGCCACAAAGAAGGTGCTGGAGGAGGAATGGGAATACAGGAGCACAGCTACAAGCCTGCCCACATATTCACTACAGGGTCTGTGTACAGCCTTAACTATATGCTGCCCAAAGCAGATATGTGCAGAATTTTGGAGATACAGTCACTCAGAGACATGCAAACGTAAAATACCAGCTGTTCAACTGCCAGGCCAAAAGCACTTGGAAAGTTGGGGGTATTCAAAACCCATGATGTTTTGCAGCTTCTGTTTTAACATGTGGGAAGACAAATCCTGCTTGCAGTTCCTAAATTTAGGTCTTTTATAGTCCCAGCTGCCATGCTAAGTCTACGTTGGAAGCTCCTGCAATTGCCAAGTCACATTGGGGGCCACCACACTTGCACACAGGGCAGTAAATCCAGAAAACATCTTATAAACCACAGAAACACTTCCTTGTCAGGCATAAAAATTATCTTTTTAAGTGCAAGCAAGCAATACTGGCCTTGCAAAGGGACTAACTGACCTTGAAAGAAGTTCTACAATCAGCAGCACTGCATGGATTTACCCATCCATTGAGAGAATAAACAAAAAAAACAAAGACAAAAGAGAACATATATAAAACGTTTAGGCCCTTTGCAATGACACTGGTATATTTTACTCAGAGTACAGTCCAACCACATAAATGAAATTATTTTATACTTTTCTTAATGTGGTCAGCATAATTCTACAAGAGAAAACTTAGTTAAAGAACGAGATCCCTCAAGATCTTTCCAGATGTACTTCTATACTAGAGATTATTTCCATGGAAGGACAGATAATTCAGGAAAAGAACATAAGTACAAACCATGTCTGTCTTGACCCTTATAGGAAGTTGAAAAATAGAGCATTTTTCAGTAAGACTGATAGTCTGAAAGACCATCTAACAATGCCAAAAAAACCCCTTAAGTTACTAGGCTGTCCTCCTTGCCTCCTAGCATCCAAATTATGAGCTGTTGCACATTACATTCCAAAATATGAGCCTTGCTCTTGGAACATGTTTGTTATGAGATTATTTATCCCTGTTCAGATGTGTGTGTGGCATCATGACAAGCCATGATCACACATCTGAACTCAGATTCAACAGTTCAGAGTATTTGGGACAGTCTGTGAGCAAGCACAGTTGTGGTGGAACAGGAAATGATGGCTGATTTCCCAGTCCTGACTACTGGTAGACAGATACCCATGCTGTTATGTCCCAGTGCCGGTTTAGATGCTGAAAGATCTCAACCTCCAGCTACCACTCCAGAAGGGCATGGCAATCTTTTAGGACCTATGTTATTGCCCCCTTTTGTACCCTAGACAGTCCAAGATATTCTCTGAAGCATTTCCAATCTGGGATGTAGCTCTCCACCTCTTATTTCCAGATTAAAGTCCACTCTGAGCCAAAACAAACAAGGAGCACACAATAAGGAGACACTACTTTTTCTGCAGTCTCATCCTGCAATACAGCAAAAAGAGATAACAAGGTCAGCACAAACCCTTGCTCTCAACATGTAAATATTCTGAAAGAACAAAGATTTTAAAAGGCTGTCACTCCTTAAGTAGGTCATCAGTTGTTTGTTTTTTTTTAATCTTTTTTAAACTATATGCCAGCCTGAAGACACAATCACTAATGTGAAGTTTGGGGCAGGGAACAACCCTTGTATAGTCACTGCCTCTTAACTCTATTCTGCAGTCCTCTTTCAGGGTGCCTCACCTAGATTCAACTCATTCATAATATAAGGTGAACAAAAAATGGATTCACTGACATGCTGCTCCTACTCCTTAAGGGAGTGGATTCCTTAATAGAGACTGTTGACATGGACCTTCCCTCTACATTTAGGGTGAAAAAAAAGGTGAACCCTTGTAGCTCACTGTGGATTCCTTGTGGCTACTTTACAGCTCTAGAGAAGAACTGGTGAAAGTACCATGGCAGTTGCTGGTCCACGCACAGACTGAGGCACACTATCCTGAGAAAGAGCCTTTCCTCTGTCCACATGACATTTCTAAGGTTGTCTAAGGACCTGGTTAAGGGAAGCTTGCCATTCTGCAGATAAGCAAGATGTTTGACCACTTTTTTACAAGACATATTCCTGAAGCATGGTGTGCTTCCTTTTCTTCTCTTTTCTCATCTCAAATATGTGTTTTTTTCCATATTTTAGATTGCAGCCTGTTTATCAAAGCCCTTGTGGATCCCTGCAAGAGGATTACCTCCATGAACAGTTGTTATTACTTCAGAATAGACTTCATTGATGTTCCATGTGGCTTTATGGATAGCTCTGTTAAAACTGCTTTGCATGTTTACACTATATTGAAAGGAAGGTATAGACCTCCCTGAGCTTTGGGCAGAGCAACTCTCCAAAGCAGCACACCATGCATGGACACATCTCAGCAGCAGTGGGAGATGGATGGTGTGGACCATGCCATATGTCCTTTAGAGAGATGTGTTGGCAGAATTGGGTCATTCCAAGTGGGTCCCTGTGAGGTGCAAGTCATCCAAACTGCCTTCACGCACTTTAGAGGGTGGGTGCTCCTGAGGTTTCACCCACACATGTCAGATGGGGCACCCTAGGCACTACTAGGCACTAGTCAGGGAAAGGAATCCCTAGGGAAGCCTATCAGTGCATACAGACATGCCCACAAACACCTGAAGTTACAATAGACACGTTTTCAAGACTTGTGGATGGTAATGACTGATACGAATCCAAAGCTGTTTTTATAGTGTTCCCTAATACAATAACTGCCCAGTAGAAAGAGTCAAAGGGCTGTTTCTTTGGCATTTTCCCAAGACGTTGATTATGAGCATGGGATGAACTCTCATGGCCAATAATGAACAGAGGTTCACCAGCTACACATGTTATTTTTTTAAATGGTTCTTCACTATCCAAAGACTTTAGTCAATAAATGTTCTAAGCTGACAATGTAGTAGTTAAGTTGGAAAACGAGAATTTTTCATGCTCCTATATGCCATTAAAAGTTTCAGTTAGCCTATATAATAGAAAATAAAGAAAATTCATTGTATACTGTGTATCTACACATGACAAATGTGTAACTCTTATTTTTTCAGTACCATAAGCACTGAATTTCAATCAGTTTTCTAGTGACTTGCTGTCTAACACTTCTGGGATAAATTATGAAAGTTCTCTTCTGTAACAAGATAGTAGTGTTCATACAAAAGGGTATGGAATGGGAACTACAGAGGAAACTGATCTACCCAAGGACTGTGTGGATTTATTCTGATTGATTTATTAGTTTTGATTAATCTAAGCTCAAAAACATCCTGAGCACTCACAACATATTTGAAATTACTTTCATTTCGTTACAAAATAAAACATTATTTCAGGTCAGTTTCTCTTGAGATTTGTCAAAATAGTTTTATGGTCTCATCAAGACTCTTAGCTTCACTCAAAATTAAGTTAAAAAGAAATATCTGAACGCAGGTATGTTGTACAAGTCATATCAAAATTTCAGGAAATTCTCATACTGGAATTTGTCAAAGATATTAAATTTAACATATCTTTTCTTGCAACAGTACCACAGGGTTTAAAATGGTCTGCTCAGTTCTTTAGCTTGACTTCTGCCAGTAAACACAACAGCACAAACAGCACAATACTTTAAAGCCTTATTACAGTATAAAATAAACAGGAAGAGAACACCTCACGTTATTTCCAACAGTGCCTATGTCAATACCAGAAGTCACAGCTAAACCTTGTTAAGCTTATGAAATCCCATAGAAGCACTACACAGATTAGTAGTAGTAAATATAGTTATTCTGTATACCAAAATACCCAGAAGTACTTTGATTTACCTAAATTAATTCAGGTTCGATAACATCAAAGCTTCAGGTCATTTAGATGGTTATACATGGTTTCTGTCTAAGGTTTAAAGCAGTATTAAAGATTTAATATAAAAGCTGCAGTTCTTTTGCTGTTTTTACTCTCCCATACCAGCTCCCTGGTCACTGTAGGTCATCAGTAATTCAATGTCCATGTATCGACACAATATTTATTTAATTAATTAAACTACAGACTTTTTAACATAAGAAAAAACTCCCACCATTATACTAATTGCAAACAAGAGTGAATCAATACTATTTTTTCCCCAGAGAGCTTTCTACTATTACTCTACTTGTCTACCACTTGACATGGCGATTACCCTCAGGAATTATGAGACAAAAAGGTAAATCACTTCAGTTCAATAGTCAATTCGCATTACATGGAACAATAATTTGTACTTCAGCACATATGAAATCTCTTACCTCTAGGCTTTTCCTCCCTCATTTTCCAGTTAAAAACAAGATCGGACTATGAAAATGTGAGTCAAAACTGTGCTTTTAGGATCAAATATTTACAGTCCAGCTATAAAATTTACAATATAGAGAAGTTCCCTGTAAGGTATTTAATTATTGATCCCAGTAATGTCTTTAAGCAGAATTCTCTGTCCCTTCCTATGTTCTCAGTTGCAGCTGGAAGATGATGGTATCATTCTCAGCTTTAACTCCTCTTTTAAATGCAAAGAGATACTATCAGGTGTGTTAAGCAGATGTTGCTTAATATGATGTGCAGCTGTCATCAAACATCAGCTTCAAGCATACAGAAAAAAATGCATTTACTCATTCTGCAGAATAGCACTAAATAAGTTAAACAGGGATAATTTCAGGTATCCTGATGCCACAGGCAGGTGAAAAGGGGAAGAAAGGGGTGGAGCGGAGCAGAGAAAGGCAGAGAACAGCAGAGAAAAGGGGCATAAAATAAGGGAAAGGGAACTGGGTGTCTGGACTATAGTTATGGATTTGTAAGACGGGGGAGAGCAGGGTAGAGAAGGTTGAAAAAGGTGAAGAAGGACAGAGAAGGGCAGAAAAGGGCTAAGAGTGGTGTGTAGAGATGGGCAGGCAGAGACCAAGGAGGCAAAAAAAGGGGCGGAAAGGGGTCAATGAAGAGCAGGAAAGGTCAAAGAATGTAAAAAATGGGCAGAACAGAGAAGAGTAGGGTAGAGTACTACAAGGAAGAGCAAAGAAGGGGGAAAAATGGACAACAAAAGGTGAAAAAGAAAGGCAAAGGAGAAAGGCAGAAAAGAAAGGCAGGGAAGAAGAGTAGAGACTGGCAGAGGCAGAAGAAGGGCAGAGAAAATAACAGAAGGTTCAAGAAGATCAGAGTTCAAAAAACTTCAAAGAAGGTCAAAGAAGGTTGAAGAAGCTCACTTTCCCATATTGGCACTACTCAGGGACGTACTAAAGAAATTCATCCTGTGATTGATCAGAGTTGCTTAAGGATTCATGATCAGCACAGTGAACCTCATTTTCTTCAATAATATACATGTATATATGGATTTTTCAATCTGAATGGGAAACATGGGAGTTTTGCTCTCCTCTTTTCCTTCCTCACTCCTTTTTGATCTGGGAACAGAAAATTCCAATCTACTCTGCCCTGTCACAGCAAACAATTTCCAAACCATCTGCCATCTAACAAAACAACTCATCTAGACAAATCCTAACTCAGGCAACAAATCTGATATTGTACTTGAAGTCACCATAAGTATTAACAACCTGCCATATATACAAAATAAAATATTTCACAATCAAAAGACCTGCACTAAACCAATATTAAGGATGTAATGCCAAGTACTCAAATCCTAGGCAAAGCGCCTGTATTCAGTTCTCTCTACACTATCAGTTTTTAATTTCATAAAGACACTTTTTATTCCCCTCCTGTGGGATGAGTGCTTCATTCAGTGTGTAGTGTGAGACCATCTGACACAAATGAAACAGGGATGAGCAGTGAAAGTCGCTGCCATGCCTCATTTGTTTCAATGCTGCAAGGAGTTAATAAATGGAGCTGGAGACAGACGGAAGAGAAACGAGCGTTTGATAGTGAAGACAATTGAATGTTACTCTGGAGAATTGTATTCCAACACCACCTCTGCTATCGAGTCCACTGTGATGCTGGGCAAACATTTCACAGATGGCTACTAATTGGCTGTCTTTCTCATTTCCTCCATGCTCAGTGGGCAACACCTGAGGCCAGATTTACAGAAGTACTAAGCATTCAAACTGCAACTGTACTTGACTGAGGAGGCTTTCTGAATGGGAACGGTACCATAGAAACTTGATGCTTCTGAAAATTCAAATAACGCTTCTTCCACCAAATGTTTCCTTGACAGTTTTTGTCATAATATCTTGAAGAGTCAATAGAGAGTAAAATAGAGATAAGGCAACAACCTTCTTTTGGGTATGGTTAAGATAAATTCATTAAAGTTTATACACCACTTCAAGACCATAGCCCTCAAATACAAAATTCCCACTACAACACTGATGATGACGATGTAGAGTATTTAATGAGAAACTGCAATGAAGTGCATTAAATACAACATTCAGCTATACATTGGGGAGGACTAAAAGTACAAATACATGCACCAAACAACTGACAATTTCCTCACTATGTAAGACTTCTGAGAAAATAGTATTTGACCCCACAGGAAAATCTATTTTACAATAGAACTATATACAAAAGGGTAATGGGTTACTGATAGAAGGCAATTTTAATGTTGGTATCTCCTATCTTTGTAATATTTGATTTTTGCAATCCTAACATTCTTATTTTCTGACACAATTTCTGCTTACATGAGTGCACATACATTATAGAAAGATTTCTGTCAAATTTCATAAGTTTGAAATAGTTGCCTTGACAACTAAATTTAAACAGATCCACTGGCTGCTATCCTGACCCTTTCTTTCTGAAGCTGTTTTGAAATTTAGCTTTTCAATACTTCTCAATATCCTTTTGCTCTGAAAATGAAAATATACCACAGAGTGCAGCAATAAGTCTCCAATGAGATTACAGGCAATTTCTGTCCATTGTTGTTGTACACTTCATAAATCAAGCTGTCTGACAATAAAAGTCACACTGGTTTCCTTTTCTCACTTAGTCCATTTTAAGAATTATTTCTGCAATTAGCCATAACCTGAATTCATGCTCAGGAAACAGGTATGGAACTTTTATCTCTATTTTTCGAACTTTGTGACTGAATTCTGGTTTTTTTGTCTTTACAGTTTGTGCATGCTGTCTTTCTACACAAGCGATCAATAATTTCAAGACAAATGTTTCACAGTAGGGCTTATCCTGATCCTGTTGATGCACTAGTGGGTATACCTTGACCTTCCCCTTTTCCTTTTATAATCAAATCAAAAATTGGAGCCACCTCAAGGCTGCTCTAAATTGTGCTCAAGTGCAGTAAAGGAAACAAAGCCCTGATGGACTCTTAGATTTACTCTAGATGAATTTTTTTCCCTCTCCCTGCTCCCCATGCTGTCATCTGACTCTACTTTCATATTGCAGGTGGCAAAGAGGAGTGAAATAAGACAGCTCTCCTGGCATGATGCCACCAAGGGATTTTCTTCCCTCCAGCACACTCCCTGGGCAGTAAGCTGTGCCAGCTGCCCTGCTGCTCCCATCTGCAGGAACAGTGTAAAGCAGAGTGGAAGAAGACAGAAGATCTAGGCCATGATAGCTTTTTGAAGAAAATAATGATTCCCATTCTGTGTTTTGTATTCAGGATGTTTCAGATTAAAGTTTTTTTAAAACGGTAGTTCTCAGGTTGAGGAAAATAAAGATAGCTTTATATTCTCTTGTCTTTGCCTACAGTAGGCTAAAGTTCAGGGACTTGGAGCCCTCAAGTCAGTGGGCAAGTGTAAGTGGATAACAAACATAGATTTGCAAGACTTGTTTAAGCACTTGTCAATGTACCACCAGCAGCAAGAAATACCATGAACAGTTCCCTCATCTAAGGTATTTTTTGAATGCTTCTGTGAAGAACTTTTCTCCCATAGAAAGAGAATCATGGTTATTTACATACTGTTTATGTCAAAATAATTACATTTGCAGGGTATTTTAAATGGTATGAGGAAATTTCTATTAAAAACTCAACAATCTAAATTTCCACTGATAATGGTATTCACCAAGTGACAATTTCAGAAGCACTGTATGAAGAACTGTCAGTTTTCATTTCAGTTTTGCATTAGAAGGATGCATTTGGAATGATAAACTGTAAATTACAGTAAACTAGAACAAAATTTCATAAATATTAGTTTCATTAACCAAAGCATAATTCTGACATACTGAATACAAGACAATCAATCAAACTCAGCTCCAATTAAGATCAGCTACTAACCAAAGAGCTGCCATTGTCAGAAATGGGGATTACTTTTGAAGTTTTGAATTAGAATTCAAAATGAAGTTTTAGCATGTGGTGTGTCACAAGGAAAAGGAAATCCTTGTGGCTTGGATACACTGTGAAAGGGAAGCCCACATGGCTAAGAAACACTGAGCAATGCTATTAAGATACACTTTATGCATATTTAAACTTCAGTTCAAATCAATTCCATGTGATTTCATATCTGTGGCTTGAAGTATTTCTCATTACGCCCTTCTGCCTTTCGACAAACTTGTGCTCAACTGAAGTTATGCACTAAGTGAGAATTCGATAGACTGCCGTTCTGTTCGTGGAGGTCCATATTTGTCAGTGGCAATGCTGGAGAAAAAAGCCATCAAGCAGACATATGTATTTCATTATGAAAGGAGAAACTTCAGTAAGAGGCAAACAATACTACATGGGATTATGAGTTTGCCTTTGATATCTGCCTAACTCCCTACACAACTAGAGACCAAAAGCCATATAGAAGAAAGCTGCCTTTAGACATAGCCCTTTTTTTAAACTAAAGGGCAAGATCTGTACATTTGGATTCATTTCCCATCCAAAGTGAATAATAAAAATTCAAAAAATAAAAATCCATGACTGTACTTTAGCATCAGTTATTTTACGATAATTATCTCCAAAGGAAAATGGAATGATAGATGTACTGGCAACAAGTCTTCCCCAGACTTACACACACTCATAGTGAAACTGACAGCAGATCAACAGCTTCACGATTCCATCTGCACCATTCCAGATTCTTTTATAAACTCCTTAGAGAGAGAAAAAAATGGAAGGGTTGTGCTCATCTACCAAACCTACTAGCCTGCGCCACAGGTTTCCATAATACAGTGCCTGATCTCCTTTATTTACTGTACTGGAGTTTGTTTGGGGTTTTTTTAATGATAAATATACTTAATTTTAGCTTAATGCTCATGTTTGTAACAACAGACTTTGATCCACCTCATGCATGTCTATGTTTCACCAATGAGAACAGGGCAAAACTATCTCAGCCATTACACCACATACACTACCTTTAATGTAGCACAGTGTTGCTACAGTGCTAGCTTGTCTTCATTTACCTAGAATTCAAAATTTTATTCTAATCCCATATTTTAAAATAAGACCCTGACCTTTCCCCATAGCTTTCCACATATAGAAATGTAGTTCTGTATCATCTTTAAGTATTTCTGCCTGGTTGCATGAAGGATTTATCTAAATTCCTTCTGGCTGTTAAAATCTTGGAGTAACAGCTTCCCATGATATTATTTCCTTTTATGATGAGCTTCCATCCTACAAAGATAAATGGGGCATACAAGAAATTGAGGCCAGACATGCACGCAATCAAATGATAATTGTCTTTGCATGTACTACAGTCCTCATTGAGTCACAGTTCTTTCCCAGATGAAAACTGCCCTTCTCAGGACAGGGGTTATTTCTGGGGATTCACACCATGCTAACACGCTCTTACCACTTTTCTTCTCTTGCTCCAGTCACTGGAAAAGGGAGCTGTTAGGCAAAACAAGCCCAGACAAGGAGAGAATATGAGCATATGAAGAGATTTTGCATCCAGCTATGCCCTCTCAATTGCTCAGCACTTCATATTATTTCTCCCTAATATGTTTTGCTTTCTGACCAGAAGACTAGAATTCTACAGTTCAACCTTGAAGTTTTTTGTTAAAGCAAAACAGAACCTAACACTTAAAAAAATAAAGTCACACACAAAAACAAATTACTTCAGGTTCAGAAGGATGCTGCAATGTTATATACTTTAAATGCAATATGATGCCGAACCAGTCTGCCTTCATAGTGCTAGATACTACTTAGACATATTTTAATGTAACCCTTTTGGATCAACTTTCATTATGTTTATTCACTAAAAAATTACTTCCAGCCAGTGAATTTTCACTACAAAATACCACTTCCCAATATGCTCTCTACACCAAACCATAAACTATTAACTAAGCACTAATCAGCACAAGCTAAAAAGAAGGTAACAAAAAAATGTGCTGTATGTGGTATCTTAGCATTGCCATTTTTGAGTCTTCACACACTTCTGGACAGGAGTATTGACCTGCTGGAAGGTAGGAAGGCTCTGCAGAGGGATCTGGACAGGCAGGATTGATGGACCAAGGCCAATTGTATGAGGCTTAAAAAGGTCAAGAGCCAGGTCCTGCACCTGGGTAAAAACAACCCCATGCAGTGCTACAGGCTTGGGGACAGAGTGCCTAGAAAGTTTCCTGATGGAAAAGGAGCTGGGCTTGCTGGTCAAACAGCCAGCTGAACATGAGCCAGCAGTGTGCCCAGGTGGCCAAGAAGGCCAATGGTATCCTGGCTTGTATCAGTAATAGTGTGGCCAGCAGGACCAGGTCTGTGATTGTCCCTCTGTACTCAGCATTGGTAAGGCTCCACCTTGAATCCTGTGTTCAGTTTTGGGCCCCGCATGACAAGAAATACATTGAGGTGCTGGAGCGCATCCAGAGAAGAGCAAGGGACCTCTGGAAGGGTCTGGAGCACAAGTCCTTTCAGGAGCAGCCAAGGAAGCCTTGAGAAAAAGATTAGGGGGGACTTTATTGCTTGCTACAGCTACCTGAAAGAAGGTTGTAAAGAAGTGAGTTTCAGTCTCTTCTCCCAGGTAACAAGGAAGAGGATGAAAAAATGGCCTCAAGTTGCACCAGGGGAGATTTAAATTGGTTGCCAAGAAAAAATTTCTTCACCAAAAGGGTTATCAAGAATTGGAACAGGCAGCCCAGGGAAGTGGTGGAGTCACCACTCCTGGAGGTATTTAAAAGACTTGTAAATGTGATCCTTGTGGACATGGTTTAGTGGTGGACTTGGCAATGTTGGGTTAAAGGTTGGACTCTATGATCTGAAAGGTCTTTTCCAAGGTAAATGATTACATGATTTTAACCATAAACCTATGTGCTCTGCTCTCTAGGCTCCCATATTTGCAACACAGAAAGTACACAACACTTGAATATAAGCTCTGTCGACAAGATTTCATCACGCTAGAATTAACAGAATTTCCAGAGCAGATAGAAACAATAAAGCTTGACAACTTTTTTTATTTATTTTGAGTTTGCATCCTCAGGAAGTGAGGCGTAACAATATTTATGTCGATATTTCGTATTCTGTGTTTGTTCAGACTCAAGAAATCAGATTTCCCTGGCAACCTCTATTGTTTTGCCTCCACAAGTTGCTTTAGTCTACCATCACCGTGGCACCTGTGACACAGTGCAGCCAGTACGGCTGGGACAGAGCCGCTACCTGCAACAGCCGCTGACCTTCAGCAAGCTGTAGAGCCCATCACCAAAGGACCGAGGCTCCGAAGTCTGACCTGGCCTCCTTGGTTGAAGCCCGATTAATTTTCACAGATCTTTCCCACAGCTTCAGGTTGTCAAACCACACAGCATCAGCCTGGGTTAAATTGCCTCCAAAGAGACAGCAGCTACAGACTGGCTCTCTGATACAGCTGGCAGTCCGCTTAAATGAACTGATATTCAAGAGCTGAAGGGAGGGAATTAGAGAAAGTGACAGACAGACACAGGGTGAAGTCTTTGCTTCCAGAGGGATTGCCATAATGTGTCTGAGCAGGTGGCAACAATGAGAAGAAAAACCTATAAGAAGAATATGAACTTCATTTCTACCTCAAGTTGTTAACAGTAGCTGAGGCACACACCCTTTCACAGCTGAACTGGCATTTGGATTGATCAGTATTGACAGCTTGTTTACTTGGAAGATATCAAGAACTAGAAGTGCTCACCAAGTAGCTTAAGCTTCTTCTTTTCAACACAGTGAGGGGGAGGCTAGCTCCTTACACTCTGCTGCTGTAAGAGGAAAAGAAAACCTTTTACTTTCTGATTTTGCATTGAATTTAGAAAATTTGACTTGCTAATCTTTTATACGTTGGCATTCTTTCATCTTCTTGAGAGATAAATATTTTTAATCAGGCAATTCCCTTCAGGACAACAATGATTCAAATTATACTGATGAATGATATCAATCAGTTATTAGGCATGAAAATGTGTATGTCAAACTCTAACAATGTTTATACTAACAAAAGTGCAAAGTTCTTTTCCCCTTCTTAAGAAAACCCAAACCTCTAATAGTTTTTTATACACTCAAGAGGGCTTTTTTTCTTCAAATGGTAGGATAAATCCAGCAGCTAACTAGTGAGTCCTGTTTGCAGTAGGACATTATTAAATGTTCTAATTAATCAAATTAATGGGAGATACCATGCCGTATCCCTGCAGATATATAGAAGATGTTTTCAAAGGCTGCTTTTTAAAATGGAAAATTAATATTAAATAGCACTGCTGACTTTAAAATCCCTAGACACGATTGTCTTTTTTTCCCTCATTATTTTGTCAGATATCTATCTTGACTTGGACAGCATCTGACTTTTAAGGATTTTAATTGATCAGGAGATCAGGGCTTCTCCCATGGGAGTTCAAGCACAGAGCTCTGCCTCTCTCTGTCCCTCATCTTAGGAGCTCATCACTCAGCTTCTTCATGCAGTAAGGGAATGACTGGGCCACACCATGAGATTTTCACCGGCAAACACTATGCCATGCAAATCAGTGTCCCAGGGCATCTTATATCTGGCTATTTTATAAACCAGCTAGGAATTTGTAGGAGGGGGCTGCAGAAAATGGTGTGATGAGGAGACAGTGATTCCAGGCAGAATGGGAGAGTATAATCAAAGGCCTTACTTGTAGAGACCCATATACCAGCAGAAGAATCATTATATAACCTGAGCATATGCCTTGTTTGCCTTTAGCTTGCTCCTGTGGAGACACATAGGGGCAGCTCTCAGCAGATTTCAGTGGCTGCTGAACAAACTCAGCTGATGAATTTGTAATGGAGGAACCTGTATATAGTTCTGACCTAGTCCATGTGTGATCTAGGATTGTGTACGACACAATCTACATACCTTGTCCTACCTTTAGATTAAGCAGCATATCTATATGCAACATTCCTCTAAGCGGCAGCAGTAAAGATGCATATGTTTGTTTACTTTTAAGAAAATCCAATAAAACATCCAAAGACCACAATGCTGACAAACCTCATGATGGACAGGATCTACACAGCATAATCAACAGGACTCTTTTAATGTTGAGATAGTCAAGGTTCCAAGCATTATAAGGGACTTAAGCTTACTCTCACATTTCCCACTAGTTCTCTTAGTATCAGAAAGGACACAAGATTGCTTTCATCTTTTATACGTCCATTCTTTAAGCAATAAAATTCAATCAGCCTCAAGTCTCTTTGCCTTACTTACTGATATCCTAGAAGAACCTGCACACCCTTTGAGAACAAAAGAATTCATGATGTGGATCAGGTTATCCACATGTTTCTGTCAGCTTATTTCCTTAAGTTAGGAGGAAAAAAAAAAAACAAAAACACAAGTCTCATTAACCAAACCATTTGTTCTGGATAATTCAAAGATCTGTAATACAGAGCTGGAAAAAATACACTGCAAAATCAAGTACCAGACTTGTTTGTTTCAGTTGTGCTCAACATAGTCTGCTTTATTCATGGGAACAACATTAGAAGTCTGACATAAGAAGTCACTTGCACTTCACCTGCTGTTTACAGAAGACTTGGCCCTCCCCACCTCCACAGTCACAAGTAAGAGTGAAATGCTCCATGGAAAACACTTTGACCACTGCCATTATTTTAAGCTCCCTCTCAAGAGAAAAAAAATCTGAATGTTAGATCTCCAGCATTCAAAAAAAGGAAGACATCTTAATTGGTGTTCACAATAGGATCTCAGTAGATAATGAAAACAGCAGGAATCTACAAAAGAAATGACATTCTGAAAATAAGTCAGGAAGTACATTCAATATCCAAACAACTCCCTACAGAAGGATGATAGAGGACAAATAATGTTCATCTAGATTAAGTTACAGTAAAATTTATTCATTTCATAACCAGAAAATTCTTATCAGTACTAAGCAGTATAAACACCTAAAGCACCGGAAGATGCAGCTGCAAATTATGGCATAATGTCTTCTTTATAGCTGATTTCTTTGTCATTATTGAACTAAGCATATTATTTAGCTGCTGGATGCAGGAGTCATTTTTACAAAACAATATTTATTTTATGTGGAATACATCTGGTGCTGAAGTTAAAAATGCAATATACAAAATACACATATGAAGATATTTTACTTAAGTTAACACAGTCATTTGAAACATCTTACCTTCATTAAAAACCAAAAAAACCCCAAAACAAAACAACCCAACCAAACAAGAACTTCCAAGTTCAATTCTCTGTGCAAAAGAGATGTTTGTGAAAAGGGTTTTCCACAAACCATGAATTAGAACGTGTTGTTCAAAGGAATGTATTTGGCACAGGAAAGCAGTAGAGATGACTACCCAAAATTCTTACTTGGAAAAATTTTAACCTAGGAGAAGTACCAATCCTGTGCATAAAGTTCATTTCCCAGAAGTGGGTAAATGCCTAATCCAAATTGATTCTGGCCAATATTTCATGCTTTAATCAACAAATATATGTGGCAAAGAGCTATCGTGGGAAATTAAAAAAAAAAAAAAGCAAAACATAACAAAACATGGGTCCTGATCCAATGCCATGAAGGATATTCATTAATGCAGCAACAGATGGTTAATCTGTAGACTTAAAATATGTCAACTTCATTTAATTAAAAGTCAACATTATTATAATGTTACCATCATGAAATCAGGTTCTGACAACATGCCAAATTTTATTGCTGTTTTACTTTTAAACAGAAACTTTTTGATGAGGAACAACACATTCACCACTTCTGTGAACATTCACATGTCTCAATAAACACAGAGCAACTTTTCCTGTGGGCTCCCTCCTGCAGTGGCTTTGCCACACAGAGCAGGATGTTGATACCTCTGCTCCTGCATTCAACAACATTTCAGGCTGCATCAGGTTCTGGAGCCAATACAGCTATGCTACTACTGCTATACAAGCTTGCCAGTTTTGTGTCAGAATGAAGAGCTGAGCCATCACCCTGTAATTTGCAGTGTAAATACACAGCAGTGTGTCTAACTGTAAGTGAGGTGTAACTTGCTGTAGGGGTATCAATAGCTGGCTTAAGTTATTTGTAAGGAACTCAACACAAGGATGCACCTGACATCAGGTAATATTCATTCTTTAGCATCACATGCCACCAAAGTAAACCGGCACTGAGGCACAAGGGGTAACTACTAGAGCTGGCTGTTAGCACCAGATAGAGTAGTCATTACAAAACACCACGCCACCAAAGTTATCCTGATCTCAAGTCCATTACATGACTTTAGTTTTGCCTGAGGCTTCCCAAATATTTCATTAAGGAACCTCAATGCAACCCCTAACGTTTCTGGATTTAAAATCCCAGATGGCAGGGACCGTACCTTTGGGAGACTTCAGCCTGAGCTGCACTGCACTGCTGCTCTGCAAGAGTTTTTTCTCAAAAACCTCTTCCCCTAGCACAGAAGACTCCAGATCTTAATGGGAGAAGAGTATGTACTGCGGGACCCACCAAAGAGCAAACACTTGACACCCACCGGTACCAGAAAAGAAAGGAATCACATCCTGATGCACAAGCCCTGGTGACAACTTGTTTGAAAACCCTGCTATGAAAGAGCCAGGGAAATAGATGGACAAACTCCCATCTGGTTATGGACTTCTATGCTCTAGGGTTTGGTGCAGACCCAGTTCTGCTAATAATATGAAATACTATCTTACTGGCTTGGATTAATTTGTCCCAACAATAAGAAAATAAATGCAAAACTTTTATCTGGAGGAAAAAAAGTTAAAAAAAAAAAGACTGACAAAAAAGCACCAAATAACTGTTATAACTACAATAAACGTTATACTGAAGCATAATGCCCCATATGTCACTGACCTACAAATATAAAGTGTAAGTAACTGCAGCACCAGGACATACTGGCTCAGGGGCCAGAGTATGAGAGCTTATTTTTATGTTCCAAGAAAACACCTATAGGCAGTCTTTTAAAACCATTACAAGTGTGTGGTCTGCAGAGAGATCGTGAAAAAAAAAAACAGACTGATGTTTTGCTGTATGTTCCCAGATGTCAAACAGGGAGCTAAATTTCTGACAGTCGCATCTGCATAATTACCCAGCAGCCATCTAACCCTTCACTAGCCCCTTTGGACAGTTTCACAGCTGCTGCAGTTCTGAGCAGCGGGGCTGGACCAGGGGTCAGAGAGGAGAACAGAGACAATCACACAGATGCCCTGGTTGGAAACAAGCAGCCAAAGTCTATGTTTTGTAGCTCCTAAGCACACCTCCTATCTGAATGCAGTGTCTGAATTCAATAAACAGAGCAGGCAAACACATGGGGACAAATTCATCACTGGTCTAATAGGAAGGTGTACAACGACGATGAATAATACAGTATTTACATGTGCCTCAAAGTATTAAAGAATGCTAAGCAGAACATGGTAAATGCTAGCAAAACTTGGTAGATCCTACCTTCTTATTTACATATTAATAACTCTGCCTTTACCTCCAGAGTTTTGGAACTTACTCCTTGGATGCACAGAATGGTGACAGACACATTCTTAGAAATACCAGTATAAAAAAACGCACTAAATTCTTTGCAGCTGAAAGCAGAAATGGGCTGCAGCATTGTCTCAGCAGTTTGTAGTGCTTCTTATTTTAATTAGAAACTAGATCGACCACTCCAGATGCCTATCCCAAATCTGGATGCCACAACAAGAGTTAAATATATAGATGGTAAAAGGGCAGGCACCAGCAGATGCTGTTATTACAAACCAAGCAGGAAGGCAGAAGCCTCAGAGAGCTGATGCATTCCTGACTCCTACTTCCCATATGTAACTTGGTCAAGTTTGCTGTTAACAGGTGTAGAAATATGGCTATGCAAAAGAAGCAACCTCTTAGGTAACCACATTCTAATCCACTTGAATCTGCAGAACAGTGTAGAGATTTCTGCTGTTGTCAGTGGACACAAAAACATCAGTGGAAACCCAATGTACAGATCTATAGACAAAATATAGGTCTAAACCATATTAAAACCATGTTAAAAATGATTTTAACAACCCCATCCTGCAGTCCCTGAACTCCTATAAAAGAGTGGAATTCAATTGGGTTGAACTGTGAGAGAAACATACTTTCTGATAGAAAAATATGCAGTGGACCATAATCTCTCTACTGTAGGTTGTGTGCTAAATAGCAGAGAATTTCAGTAAATGAGATGCCTTGCTAGGTATAGACAGGTGTTCAACCTCACCTTTTCCTGACAGTCTAAGTAGTAAACCTTATGTGAACACTAATTAGGAGTAATACTTCTGTTTGCCCAAATAAAGTATTTGTGGACATAAAACTTTCTTCTTTTTTGTAATTGAATTTTGAACACTGATTTACTTCAGTGTAAGAAATTATCAGCAATTTTTAATAGTTTATTTTTTTGTCAATGTAATGAAAAAAAAAAAATCATTTTCATATAGACAGCAGGTGTTTATACCAAAACCTTACTGAGATCAACTACCTTAGTAACTCATGTCTGTTGGAGATATGTGATGTTTAAAGACTTCCTCAAAGCCAAGAATAAGACCCCAAGGACATCTCCAGTAAAGAGACATTTTACAGAAGCAAAACATTTCATTTCCCAGAGCACCTCAGGATACATCCCAAGTATGTCACTAAGTCAAAAAAAGAAGAGAGTAATTACAGGAAAACATGAAATGCTTACAACATGGTCACTGGGATCAAAGGAGACACTTATAATGACTTTAGCAAAGTTTCTCACTTGACCACAGTCACTCAGAAAAGGAAATCAGGAACAGGTTCAAAGAACTAACAATAAATACATACAAATAGTTGAAATATTCAGTACTGCACAGTGGCAAAGTGGTAATACACTATAATTCTCATAGTATGGTTTATTAAAGTGAGGATGAGCGAGTATTAAATTCTCTCAATTCCAATAAATTCTAAGGATGACAAAAAGAGATCATATTCAAAGATAAAACATATGCTGATTACCTGATATTTTTAGATATCACAAACTTCACTTTCTAGTTCAAGTCACTTATTTTAATCCTAACTAAAAATAGCAGACTTGCCAATTGCTCTGCTAGCCTGACAAGTAGTCTAGACATGGTTAGATAACAGCATTCACCTTTGACAGTCCCCTCTGAGGTATTAAACATTTGTTAATGGTTTAATAAATTCCAGTCAAATAGTGCTTTATGACAGTCATGTCAGTTAATAAATTCCAAGATGTTTATAACTACAAAGACCAGCTTTGTCCTCAGACACCTGAATTAGCATATATTATGAGCATACAGATGTTATTGACATATGGAACAGAAACATAATTGATTGAAACATATTGCAAAATTCTCTTCATGCTTCCACAAACACAGGGAAGTAACAGTTGCATTTGCTATGACAGATACTCTAATGAGCAAATAAACATCATGATATTTTCTGCCCTTCCAACAAACTTCAGTTTTGCAAAAACATATTTAAAATTTTTCCATTACTCAGCATTATGCAATCCTCATGTGTGAACAGCTTTGATAAGAAGCAATTCTCAGTAGCACTTAGACACAAGTCCACCACACGTTCCTCTTCATCTTGGAGTATTTTCTGAAACGGTCTCTCTTTTCCTCAAAATCCATATATCCTTAGTTTTCAAGAATACTTACTTTCTCAAACTAACCCAGCATCTCTGAATGACACACCTCATTTTACAAGACAAAGTACATTTTCTTACAAGTACACCAATCCACGCAGTAAAGAAATTTGTCACGTTACTGAAAAATATTTAAAGAATGTATGCTATTTCCAGGATATGTATTTATCTAAGCCTTACCCTTCAGCTTTCTCATAATATTTCAAAGCTGGCAAACTATTTACCAACAAAGAAGGAAATAATGCCTCTATGTGACTCAGCAGCATGTTAACACAACAATATCTAAATATGTGCTGACCCTAAACATGCAAAAAGCATCTGTATTGGCTGATAAGAAATCTATACAATTGTTAGGTCACAGATCATTCTACCTCAATGGTTCAGTTTGTTGCAGTAAACTCTGACAAGCTTAAGCGATAACAAATGCTCTTCTGCTCCTACAATAAAAGGTTTAATATTGCCAAACACATTTATTCGGCCTTCTTTACTCCCCAACACAAAGTGTGAAAAACAGCAGACTGTACAGTATGGCTACTATCAATGAGCATATGGGCCTCCATTTAAGAAGGATAAATTGATTCCCTGCTGATTGCTTGGAGAAATATAATTGGTGTCCAGATTCTGTAGCTACTGCAGAACATCTGGGTTTCCCCTACCTCTCTTTTTTATCGACACGAGAAGGACAAAAAATTCCCTTCTGTTCAATGAGTCTGCAGAACATTGCTGCTGTTCTTGGACAGGAAGAAGGAAATCCAACCTATTGATTCTAACATGATAAAAGTTTTGATTAGGATGGTCCCCATCTATTCCAGAACAGCAAGGTAGGGAAATTAATCCACTGGCAGTTAAACCAAGAAAAGAAATGTCGTAAGTGATTTCTGATACAATATTTTTCAACTTTTGTACCTGGACACTAATCAAGAAATCTGATCACAGCACTTTCTGTTTAGAAGGTCAAAGTCAATGAACTAGTACAGTACTTGCGATGGGCAGGTGTTGGCCTTCAATGTGATAAAAGTTCACTTGTCTAAGACAGACAGGGCAGAGATGTTTTACCCTTTTCATAAAAGCTTTTTCAAAATATCTGCAAATGTTTCAGGATCCAAAATACCAACTTACAAACTGGTTCACAAATAAAAGGCTCACAGCTGAAAAGAGACAGTCAGTTCCACAGGTCCTACATTTCTCAGACTATCACTGTACAGTTAATGATTATTACTTCCCCTTTTCGACATTTCATTAATTCTTTGTCCAAGAGTAACAGTATGAATCAAAGTATCTGAGGAGTCACATCACCTTGCTGGAAGCCTGTAACATGGTAACTCGGTATGGAGAGAAATAACATGCAGTTTCATGGCACGTGTGGCCATGCTCAGGTCCTACAAACTTCAGTTGTATCAATCCCAGGAGAAAAGGCTGGCTTATGGTTTGGTGTCAAGCTGGCCACAGTTTCTAAAAGCCAAGAACTGTATCCAAAATAATTCATTGCAAACAGTCAGGAAAGGAGCTCCATACACCTGAAATAATGGGTCTATCACCCTTGGGAGCACTCGAAGACAGTTCCACACTTCTGAATTTTTCCAAGCAAACCATCAGACAACACAAGTAGAGAATCCTACCTTTTGGATGCTAGCATGAACCAAAAGACTGACTCTATGGGTCACGACCACATTTGACAGATAAAGACTCCATTGGAGAGCTGCTAGCTTAGGCATGCATAGTAAGTGTACAGCAGCAGGAATGCTGCAAGCCTGGAGATACACATCATCAGGGTGGAATAATTCAGGGCAATCTGCTCCAACCATAATATGAAGAAAACACTGATGTGCCTCCCCCTGCTGAGATCAAGGCTGCTTAGAGCCCTATCCAGACACTATACCAACAAAGCAGGTTCTGACCTCTCTGTGAAGGGTAAGTAATGCTGTGAAGATAATACCTCCGTCCTTCCCTGGAAATTTTCTTTGTGGAAGCAAAAAGACAGTTTTCCCCTTTACGCAGTGTCCTACTGCATGGTACCCCGAGGTCAGCATGCCAGACATGCTCTGGATATAAATGGCCTGATTTTTCTTGCCACTTCTCCCTCCTCCCCCTGTCGCGCTTCGGAAGTGCAGTAATAATAACAACACTAAAACAGAGAGGAAAATATCTTCTAGAAGACGGTTTAGACACATTTTAAATACTTATGGCTAGAGAAGCTGAGGGTAGACCTTGTTGCTTTTTGCCACTACCTGAACAGAGATTGTAGTGAGGTGGGGTTGGTCTCTTCTCCCACATAACAAGCAATAGGATGACAGGAAATGGCCTCAAGTTGCCCCAGAGAAGGCTTAGTTGGATATCAGGAAAAATTTCTTCACTGGAAAGGGTTATCAAGCATTGGAACAGGCTGCCCAGAGAAGGGTCAAGTCATCATCCCTGGAGGTATTTGAAAGACGTGTTGATGTGGCACATAGTTTAGCGGTGGGTTTGGCACTGCTGGGTTAATTGTCAATGATCTAAGGGGTCTTTTCCAGTCTAAATGATTATGAGACTAACATCTCAAATTCATCTCTGCAGCTCCCAGGTTCCCTCCTCTCCATCCTTTGTTTCTCCATACCACTACCTCTGCTCCATAATGAATCCTACAGGGCCAGGTATTTCCTTCTCTTCAGGGCTCTGTGCTTCTGTTCCTACTTTGGCCAGATGCTCCTCTCCCCTCAGACCTCCATCTCTCTTATCCTTCACCTTCTCCACTTTCTCTCACTCTGGCATTCTCCTTGCTCTTCTTCAGAACTGCCTCAGCACCACCCTTCTCAAAGCACTCAGTAACAACTACATTGATAAAACATAAGCAATTAATTTTTTGAACCTGCGATGTATCTAGGTTTGCAATATCTCTCAGGTGTTAACTGACGTCTAACTAGATCTTTTCTCTCAGCAATTCTCTCACTATAAAACACAAAATTTACTTGCACGTATCTTTGTTCTTGCTTCCAAGTTAGTTACGTGCAAATGTGAACTCATAGATGCTGGTGCAGGTTTCTGAATTTTGAGATTCGTTTTTTCCTGGAACATATCTCTCCAGATGAACAAACCCTCAAGACAAACCCCTTCAGAATAACTAAAAGTTACTTCCTATGGCATTTGGTTAAGGTGAGTTAAGCAGTTTTAGTTGTTCTATTGCAACTCTGTCTTGTTTGCCGTTTAATGGTTTGGTTTTTTTTTTTTTGCATGGCTTTTCTTTTCCTCCACTCTTACTCAGCTCAAGAATTTTAAGAGAGAAAACAAAATTGACAATTCCTAAATGTCCCTGTTACCAAATGAGAGATAGTTTTACTGTCACAAACACAGAATCAAGACTCTCCAGATCTTCAGGAAAAGGAGCAACTCCACTTTGGTATGTGTTTTGAGGATGATCATGGGAAATCTACTCAACAAAGCTGTAACCGAGACATTTTCTCAGGTACATAACTAATGATTGGACACAGATACTGAATGAACAGTAGTTTTCCAGATGTTATGCACCTAAGTTACCAGATGTTATGCACCTGAGTTACCAGGCAGAACTAGCAAATGCATGCTTAACTGGGAACACACACACTCTTTCCCACAAAGAGCACAAAACATTTTCCTTATCTTAAAGCAATCACTGTTGCTCATAAATAGGACTGAGAATGCATACAAGCATAGGTGTAACCACACAGAGTTACAGATCTTATTTAGGCACTATGAGACTGATCTCAAATTCCTGGTGAATGCTTTTTCAGTGCAGAAAAACTGTAAGGGGTCAGAGACCATTGCATTGTCAGATAACTCTTCCAGTTCAATACATAAAGGTACTAATCATCCATCACCTCTAAGCTGAAGATGTTGAGCACTTCTGGGAGGAAAGCGAAGTAGAGAAGTCTCTTGTAAACTTAGTAATGAAAGTAATGAGGGCAAATGCCTCCAAATCCACCTGGAGGAAGAGATACTTAAAAATAGAAATTTTCTTGTATTCTGAAATGGCTTTTAGTTCTCCCATGTATTACCTCTGAAGGTAGAAATTCAATACTGAAGAGATGGTAACAACGTATCCTGTACTTCCCTGAAGTTTAGCAATCTAACAAACAAACAAAACTAATGCAGAAAACAGTAAGAACTGGACAAATCACTGACAACATAAATTGTAAGTTATTTGGTTCTCATGTATTACTCCTCAGGTAAAAACCCCATGAATATATAATATAGGTAATACTTTTGGGGCTTTTCTACATAGAATAACTTTGTATATAAATAGGTAAAGACATTAGTGTGTATCAGACTATTTGCTTATAACTGCTTTTTTCTTCTAAGGATTCTTACTGGAATTGGAAAGCATCTCTACAAGAAGTAAAGAACTAAGAATATCTACAATGAGCACAACCACAGGCTAACTAGTGGAACTACAAATTTACCTCCAATTTGTTTGGCTGTAGTCATCCTTCTCCAGCTAGACAGAAAAGAAAAAAAAACCAAAATTTGTCCAAATGCCATCACAAACCAGGAAAAGCTACCACACTTCTATTTCCAAAAAAAAAAAAAAAAAAAAAAAAATCACAGGGATGAATATATGGAAACTGAGTTGTTTTCATCATATTTTCAGACCACGGAGAATTTCAGGGATGATACTTCTGAAAGCCATAGTTGATATTTAGCAGGAATTCCACGTGATTTTGGAATAAACTGATGAATATTTGCATGATCACTGTCAGTCAGAAGTATTTCTGTAAGTAGAGACAATATTTTCTAATATAGTTATCAGATAAAGATGAAGGAGAGGTAGTTGAAAACAGGAGATGAACCAAGGCTATACTGAAAGCACAAATACTCTTACTCTAAACTCATTGGGTACCGCATTTTGCAACTTAACCACCTAGAGAGGAACTAAACAGCAATTCAATAAGTTTTATTTTCTCATCAAATTCTTAAGTTTACTTCCAAAGTACATCTAGTCATGTGCAAACACCAAGCCAAGTACTTCACTAAACAATGCAAAGTTCTTAAAGGCATTATCAGAGAAGTACATCCCTTTGGCTGCTTTTTCAAGAAAAACACAGGTATCAATAGAATGCTTTTTGATTTGTACCACAGTACCCAATTCTGGCATGTTGCCCTTGTTGCCATTGGCAGTGTGAAGGACTTTTACTCTATCTGGAGATCTAATGCACAGTGGAACAAGAAAGTAAGGACAACACACCAAAAATTTCCTAACATCTAAGAACTCTTGATGAAAGACAGGTTTTCTTTACTGTGTCCATGCCTTTGTGCTCAATTCCAAGACCTCCACTTATGTCTAAGAAGGAAAAAAAAAGTACCAGAGACAAGATTCCCTCTCCCTGAGGTAATTTCTGGAAGTGATTTTATTTAATTCATTGTATTAACTGAGCAATAGATTCCATTTTTAATAAAGTGTAGAGTCATTCTCATGTTAAATCAAGAACTATTTCCTATACCAAGACTATTATCTGCAATGCCTCTTGTTGGTGTCACACATCTTTAAACAATATTCATCAAACCAAATGGTTAAGTGTAGCTTCAGTTTTTGTTCTCAATTTGTTCTTTTTCTGCCAGTTTGGTAACAAAAAAACCCAAACAAACAAACAAAAAACCCCAACCAAGCCAGATTTTCTCTTTTTTCTTTTGCAGCATCAAACGTTTCCATAAGATGTATTATGAAACATACCTGGAGTCTTTACAATAACACTGAGCTGTTTTATGTCTCTAAATCAAACTAAGGAAACTCATTAGAGCTTTTCAAAGACTGTGAGAACAGTTCTTCAAAGAAGCATCAGTAAATTCTAAATATACATATGCTTACTTCAAAAATTCTCAGTTGAACAGGAAATGGATCTTCAGAAATACTTCAGGATCTAAGAAATGTCAAGGAAAGACAAGAAACAAGAAAAAGCAGAGAGTTCTTTTTCTAAGAACTGATAGGGAATCAGACAGCGCAATGCAAAATGTTCAGAATGAGGCCAAATGCCCAGGAAGGAGAGAGCTGCTCTTCCAGAGGTGAGATAAAGGCTAAAATTACCTGGTAGGACTTGGGCATCCTAAGTCCAGATGTTTAGTTTTCTCTGCACTGTACTGATGTAGAGATGACAGAGGCCTCCTGTGATAGATTTGCTACTCTCCTATCAAGTTCAGTAGCACCTACCTGTACAGTCCTGATATGGAATTTCAGTGCTACACTGGTGTCACACAATTAAACTATCCCTAAACAGACAACCTAAGGCATTAGGGTTTGAGGGTCTTGGAGGATTTTGTGCTGTTGTTTTTACTTGTAGGATTTTTTTTGTATGCTGGTTTTACTTAATCATACTCAATATTCCAATACCTCCTCAGCCTATTTTCAATTAAACTAATATTAGCTCTGTGACATTCCCTCTTTGCAGCAGCTCGTGCACTGCAACAGGATCCATTCACAACCTCTGGCTCTTTCCAGGCTTAGATTTCCAAACCACTACTCATTTTAGTGTTCCTCATAAAGCAAATTCTGAAGTGAAACTGTGTTTCCCAATAGAGGTAAGTCATGTTAGAACAACTCAATGATAGCCATTCCCCTAAATTAAAAAAAAAAAAAAAAAAGAAAAAGGGGGGAATGTCTCTTCACAACTGTAGTAAATACAAATGTTACATAGAATCATAGCTTCACAATGCTGTCAGACAGCTTTCTTAACATCCTCAGGAAGACAATGTCAGGGCCCATTAATCTATGGGTGTGAAGCCCCTGTAATAGTTCACATATGAACTCTTCCTTCACTGACAGTGGGTCGATGTTTGCATAAGCTTGGGTTTTTGTTCCCAAGGCCTGGGGCCCAACAGTGCTGGTAAAGCCACAGATGAAGAAAGTGTTGAAAACCTTTGCCTCTTCAGTGTTGTTGATGACTAATTCACCTCTCCTGTTTAACATCAGGCCAATATTTCCTTTCATTTTTTGCTTTTGTTTACATAACTGAAGAACCCTTTATCGTGGTTTTTGATATCTCTAGCCAATTTGAACTGAGCTTTTGCTTTTCTAACTGCATCTCTGCATGCCTTGGTAATGCCCTTGTAGTTCTCAACAGGTATTTTTCTGCTTTTCCATCTCTGGAACACTTCTCTTTGTTTTGAGCAGAGTCAGAAGGTCACAGTTAGGCCAAGGGAGTCTCTTTCTCCTCCTACTTCCCTTACCTTTAAAGGGGATGAAATGTTTTTGTGCTTCTAGGGGAGTGTTCTTGAAAAACTCCCAGCACTCACTAGTCCCTTTATCTCCATGGAAGCTTCCCATGGAACCCCTCCCAACTGAGCTCTGAGCAAGCTGAGTTTCCTCTTCTAAAAATCTAAAACCTTTGTCTTAGCACTAGCCTTCAGAGTGCTCAGCAGGATCCTAAACTCCACAGTATTGTGATCACTGCAGCCAAGTCTATAATTAAATGAAATATTACTAAGCAGGTTTTCTTGGTTTACGAGTAATGAGTCCAGCAGTGCCTCATTCCTGGTTGGCACATCTAACATTTGTGTGAGCAAGCAGTCCTCTATGCATTCCAAAAACTTGATGGATGATGTGTGAGCTGCTGCACCGTTCTTCGAACAAATGTCTGTGTAGGTGAAGTCACCCATAAGAACCAGATTATGTTGATCCAAAGTTGGTTTAAGTGACATAAATATTGCTCTGCTGTCTTTATCATCTTGGTTTGAAAGTCAGTAGCAGATGCCTACTGTAAGATTCCCCTATGAGACAACCCCTCTGATCCTGACCCAGAGGCATTCTATAGTGCCGGAATTAGCATAGTTCACTTCCATACACTGAAGATTCTCCTTAAGAAAGAGCACAGTGACTCTTTTTCCCTGCCTGTTTTTGCAAAATAGCTTATAGCCATCCACTATGATCCTCCAGTCATGTCAGTTGTCCCCCTATGTTTCATTTATTCCTAGGATATCATAACTTTCAGACAGGATATGAAGTTGCTCTTTGTTCCCCAGGCTGTGTGCATTGGTACACATAAACTTGGGGTGTTTGGTCTTCTGGTTCTCAACCTGGGAAGCAGCTAAGGACCATTTGTCAGTGCTCTGGTTAGCCTGGCTTATTCCCCAGTTGGTTAACTTTGGACCACATCCCCCAGCTTATTGAGGGAAAGAACCCTTACTACACAGCCACATTACAAGTAGCTGCCTGCAAACACAATAGTGACCAAACAGCCTAGCTGACACTTCACTGAGGGGGGATCAGTTTCAAGGACTTTGATCAAATTCTGAAGGGAAGTAAAATACCTGCAAAACAAGCTGTTTCAACTTACAGATGTGAAAGTAGTGAAAGTAGTCAAATTTCATCTTACAGCAAGAAGAAAGATACAAAAGACTCAACTGTAATGCTGTTTTTAATATCCTAGGAAAGTGGAGGAGTTTCCAAATTTCCATGTATGCAAATCAGAAAATTACATCAAAACTGAGGCTGACTTTGAGCTGACAATTAATTGTCAATTGTTTCCTACTACTATTTCATCCCACCCTTTGCAAATAGCTCACTAAATCATATTATCCTGCTGTATAAAAAACACACCTGCCATGAATTTTCACATCCAATATATTGGAAATTGAATGTCTTCTCATACAAGAAAGAAGGTGTATGCGTGAGTACAGTTGCAGGTACTTAATCTCAATTAGCTTTATACAATTCATAGTTTATATGATTTTCTTCCTCCCATACTCATTATAACTGATTCCTTTCCCTTGAACTTTATTTTGCCAGATTTTTCATCCAACACCTCTATCTATCTCTCTAGGGACTACAGCATATACTGAAATACAGTCTGGGCTCTGCAGCACTGTATTCTGAGTCACACAAAGCCTCTGTATCTTTAAAACACTGAGGGTGGAGGAGCATGTACCAGAGAATATGAAATCTCAGTGATAAACAAGTACAGATGATGCCTGCCAAAGATTTACTGACCTACTAGAAGGCACTCTTAATAAAAGTGATAGCTATATAGATGGACAACTGGTGATCCTCCACATCTGGCCCAGCTGTCAAGTTCACCACACATGCACACAGCTTCTGTTAAAAAGCAATTCAAATTCATGAGCCTAGAGTTCAAATCCATCTTGTACTTACCCGAACGAACCTTTCTCCTTTTTGTGACCTCCAGCAATTGGGAATAAACCAACAGTTTCAAAGATGGGACATTGTCCAAACCCAAAGGAAGTCAAAGAGGATCCTTCCAGGCCCAGTGCAGGTACTATCTGTGATGCCCAGAAGTAGCAAGCATGGTGTAAATACTAACAGCATAGGCTCCAAAGTTAACAGCAGTTTTGATACCCATTTCAGACGTGTGTGATAAAATCCCACAGATGCTATTGCAATCCAAAAAAATCAAGAACAGCAGAACATCTTGAGTTGTTATTATTACTATTATTAATGATTGATCACCCAAAACACATTGTAGTGAATAGAAAATCACTTGAGTAGCTTTTCATGCACATGTATTTATGTATTTAAAATTTCTACAGACCTACCAGTGTCAAATCATATTACACTATACTACAAACTCAAAAAATTCCAATACTGGCACAGGCAATGCAGTTAAATATTCCAGCAAAAATCTACTGTTGATCATGAGTACGGAGCTACTGAAGCTTTTTTAAGCTTTTAACATGAAATACAGGCTCAGCTACTATGTAGTTAAGAATAAAGGTTTTGTTTCTAGCTACAGCCAATGTATTAATGCAACTATTTTACATATACACAAAAAGCAGACACAAACTGATATTTTTGCTTAGGTAAGTTACTCTAGTAATTCCACTTCTTGATTATGGCCAGCTAGGAAACACTGAATTCAGTCCAAACTCTGCTGTTAATGATCACTCAATGGCTATGGTACTTCCCATGATGCTTTCAGCAATTAGGTGCCTGGTCTCAAATAGCAACATGTAAAAATAACAGTATCAGGGCCCTGCTCAGATTCTGCCTGGAAAATTTTACTCTTAAAAGATTTCCTATTAGTGAAAGATTTGGCCAAGCAGGAAGATGACACACTACTGGTCACCCGCACAAGAGCCCGAATAAGAAAGATGATTGCATGTTAGGTGCAAAAGAACACATAAATCTGAATTTATCTCAGTTAGCCAATTGCCAAAAAGTAAATAGCAGGTCCTTTGTTCAGCCTTAGCAGGCCCTAACAGAAGCAGAGACATCTGTGTTACAAGCACATGGTCCTGTAATACAGAAGAGACTGGCGAGACTATTCTTTCCTGATGGACAAGGACTAATCATATACCCCTCCACAGCATCAGGAAAACAAAGAAGCTGCCCGGAGAAGGTGTTCCTCTGCTACATCACCTAGCAGGTGAGCTTTAGTTCTTAGCCTCTACAATTAGCAGACTCAGAAAGCTCTTGACACATGACTAAGAAAACACATTACAGAACCCAGATTGCCAGACCATGACCTTGGAAAGGAGGGGAAGAACACTTCATATTCAGCTGCATGCATCTCCTTCTTCCCCTCTTCATATTTCCCTTCCATGCCACACACTCTCACCCTCCTGTCCCAAAGGATTTTTTTCAATATCTTCATCATCTTGCGTGGTCACCTTATATCCACGTACTAAATGCAATTAATGTACTATGCTCAATTAAATTTACGTCAATCACTACAACCTTAACACCTGTGTCTGTATCATCTTCCTCTGTGTGTCTAAGCTAATAAAGCCATGGTCATTTCAACCAGGAGGTCTCTCTCCATGTTTTCCTTAAATTAACATTGAGAATCTCAACTTCTCACATACACTTAATTTTGCCTTGTAAAACCCTCTTGGAAATGTTCAAGGGAATCTCCCATCACCTGCTTGCATACTTAAAGGAATTCTGCAGCAAGTTAATGACCTAGGAGGCCCTCTATCACACTGCCATAACCAGACAGACATATGCATAAACACACCAACGCGCACACACATACATCAGCTAGTGGGAAAATCATTTAAACTGCTTCATCTTTTAAAATGACTTAATTTCTTTTGGTGAAGGAAACTGTATGAATCACTGCTGTAAGCCCATTGACAGAATGCTTAGCTGACACTTGCTCAATTGAATAAAATAGAGACCAATAGAAGTTGAAAGTAGAATAATAAAGAACATAATTGTCTGAAGTCCTTTTTTCTTAGTCGTTCTAAATCAAAGCAGCACAAAGGTTTCTGTTGCTCCAATTTGTCTACCAAACTATCAGATCCATCTGAGACTCTTAAGCTGTGCATTGTTATGCTCCACAGACAAATGAAGAGTTGGTAGCTGCAAACAAACAGCCATAAATCTTTATATTAAGTTCTTAGAGACATTTCATTTTAAGTTGTTTATCAGTTTTAGCATGAGGACTCAATTATCTACTAAGCATTTTCCTATTCCTTGTAGGCATACTGTGTTCATGACTTTGTTTGAAGCTTCCCAGATGAATGTTATGTGGAAGATGCAAGCAAGAAAGCAGGATGAAAATATATGGGCCTGAGTCTGCCCAAAGACTTCTAAATGCTCATGTTCTGAAATATGAAGCAGAAAGCTTAGAGATATATATTGCTTCTGGCAGTAATGCTTCATTAAAAGTAAGCCACAAAAGTGAAACAGGATCAATGATTTCTTACTGAAAAACAGGCCTTAAACATTAACTTGTCAGACGCTTTACTGAAAACCTCACCTTTAAAATTTCTGCACTGTACATAAACAAAGCTTGGCTTCTGTCATAAGTGTAAAACTAGGTAGGGCTACATGAAAGTCCAACCATCCTAGCAGGATTTTTTGGGGGTTTTCTTGTTGTTTATCCTTAGGTCTATCAGTTTGCTTACTTCTTGTCTTCATTCAGTATATTTCCCCTTCATTGGATTCCTACCACAACTTTTAACTAAAGGAAAAGCCCTTCATCTTTGCACATGGTATTTCTCTTTGTCAATTGTTCTATTTAGTTTTATATATCCAACTGAAACCCCTTCAACAAGCTGCATTTTTTAGCTCCAGAGTACAACAGATTTGTATTCAGTCACTGAGTTAATTCTAATAACACAAGAATAAACTGTGCTTTAAATGTGCCCTACCCCTGCAATGAACACAGCACTAGCCTAAAATTACAGAAGTCGAAGAAGCTTTGACAAAGGACTTAAAAGACAGAATACCAGTGCCCTGCAGCATTTATCACATTTGTTCAGTACCTTTCTCTCCATCTGCAGCTCTGCCACAATCACTTGCCACTAGTTTTATGATCACATCTATTCAAAATCTTCATCATAAGTTTTTCATTCCTCACCTTGGTCTTCTTAGTCCCATTCTGATAAGACTTTTATATTCTTTTATGGCAAACAATGTTACTGTTTCATGATGATTCTGTTACAAAACTGTTAAAGGAACTCAAAAATTCTACATCTAATTCAAAACCAAAACAAAACACAAAAACTCCTCCTCTTGAAGCTTTTGTATTTTCCATGAATGCCCAGTGATATTTCCATATTTTGTTCATTCTTCTCTGCTTTTGTTTCCAGTTCTAAAAAAGGAGATACCATGAGTAGTTGCCTAGTTTCTACCTGAATTTTTCTTTTTTTGAGCTGCACCATGCAGTGATACTTTAACGAAAATTTTGAATTTATACACCAAACAAAATATTTCTCCATTAGTCCTTTAGAATAATTCCAACCATCTGCCCATTTCAAATAATACCATTCTTCATAGCAGTAAAATTAATAGGGTAAAATAATTTAAGCCTTTTAAAATAACAATGAGGCCCAGAGCATTCACTTTTGTTGCTCACCGAGTATTTTTACCATGCTGTAAATAAAACATTGGTTTCCATATAAATTGACATTGGTCTTTAAGAAAATATCATTATCTCCCTCTTTTGCCTGGATTATTCTTCTCGATAAATTTAATAATTTAAAATGTCATACACATTTTAGCAGTCATGTCTTGAAAAGGTTTATTACTGCATAAGGTTTCATTTCAATGAGGACATTCATTAGAGACAGAGAGAAACAAAGGAAAAGGAGCTAGGTTAAAAAGGACATGAAAGAATCTATTATCCAAAAAACATGAGGGTGGATTGAACTCACTTATACTAGGCATATAAATTTCAAAGCAGAAAATGTGATGTCCATTGATACATATTTTATAAGTACCTTCTTAACTAAGGTGAATTTTCGGCCAAAAAACCCCTGAAATCAAAATGCAAAACAAAATGAAAAGAGAGAAAGGAAATAAACCAAACAGGAAAACAATTAATCTCCTGAGGATCTGCTGAAACCATGGATTTAAGACTTCATATTGAAGGTCAGGATAAAAATCAGGTTGGATTAACAGATGTTAAAACAAATAATTTGAACTGAGAAATTATAAAAGAAATACAGTTTTAAATAACAAAATACATCTCCCATAAACTTTATGCAAATTTTTTGGGAAATACCAACTAATTTTATCCCATCTGGAATTGGTCTTGAAACAATAGCAAAAGAAATTGTAGACAACACAAAATACTTTGAGAATAATCAGTAATGGCATGCTTCATCCTTGAAACTGTATCCTTAACATAATTGACAAGCAAGTGAATAAGAAATGAGAATGCAATCAGATTTCAGTCTTGATTCAGATTTTTCCATTTTAGATTGTCCTACCTGTACATTACCAAGGGAGGAAAGATAAGGAAGTACGTGATACACTGTGCTGACAAAGGGGTTTAGATTTTTGGTTTTGTTCAGGTTTTGAGGTTTTTTTAGGGTTTTATTTTCTCTTTAATTACTCAGAACCCTTGCTGGAGTTGCCTTGGTGGATTGGGTGGGTGAAAGAGCGTGTCACCAACCCTCTTCTGTGTCAGTTCATTCCGGCATGTGCAAAGAGACTGTACCAGCAGTTCACAGACAGCTTAAAATTATAAAGCTATTATATATTCATGACTGCACACACAAGTTTAAGACTTGCTGGGCTACTCACTACCCTGATAAAAGAATCAAAGAATTTTTGCCAGCCAGGCAGACCCAGGCTCAGAGGAGAGGGGTCAGTCTCTGGAGCTCCCTGGAGCAGATACCCTCTCTGACCAAGATGCCACCCCTCCATCACCTCTGCTGGCACCGAGGACCTGGTTGGCTCACAGCTATATCTGCTGACCTCCAACCATCTTCTCCATTTTTTTAGTTTATTTTCTTAATACTTTTCCACATTAACTCTTTTTCTCCCAGATTCTTTGAGGTATTAACAGCCCTTGTCTCTACAATTCTGACTCTGCCTTTAATTTTATCCCTTTTTCTTATTATTTTTCTTACAGGCTCTCTCAGAGCTTTTTCTCATAAATTCACAATTTTATCAGAAGTCTGAGGCCTGGTTATGTATCTGGGATGTGTTGGAGCAAGACTTTGGATCCCTGGAAGACATAAGCAGAACTGGGTAGTTCAGAAGGCAGTCACAGGCAGAGGTGGTTACAGTGTACAGAGAAATCAATACCAGGAGTAAAATTGCTGTTTTGCTGCAAATGTCTAGATCCAGCCCAAGGCAGAAATAAAAATACCTCAGGTGTTGCACTGTGGAAAAACAAACAAACAAAAACAAAACAAAAAACAAAACAAAAACAAAACAAAAAAACCCCACAAAAACAAAAACAAAACAAAACAAAAAACCAACAAAAACCAAAACCAACAAACCAACAAATCAAAATTAAACTAAACAAGCAAAATCACAACACAAAACAAACAAAACCCCCATCCAACAGTTAAAATAGCTAAACACTGCTTATGCTCATGTTTGGAGATCACACTTGATCTTCAAACTTCAGCATTTATTAAGTTATGAAACTTTCTTGCTAAAGCAACTTACCACAAAGGACTGATATTCTCCTCCCCAGTACTTGAAGACTTCTGCCCTTCAACTATTTCAGTACAATATCAAAGCTTACAATGTTGTTTGTAACCTTGCCCTGATTGTTTATCACTGAAAAAGTAATCTCAGAAATACTTTCTAGTACTTACTAAACCCAGATGTTAGTGAAAGAGTTAAATACAAGGACCATAGAAGAGCATTTTTCTTCCTTCCTTATGACACCATCCGCTGTTAAAAATTGGTTAAATCTTTAGAGCATCTGGTTGGATTTGTCTGAAATCATATTTCTCTTCTCTTGTGATTTAATCTTTACTTTAATCTTTAGCATTCCATTGCCCTTTGCCCTGTAAACCCACTTATCATTGCAAACCAAAGCTCTTTGGGTGCCCTCACATGCTGTGCCATAACTACTATTTCTTAATACGTACACAGGATACTTTGGTTCTTCTTATTTAGACAGAAAAAGTCTAATTCTGTGCTTTAATATATTTCATATGCTTTAATATTTCATGTAGAAGTACCTAATTTCTATATTTTCTGGGATGAAAGAGCGAACAATCTAAAGACTGAAATGCAGAAAACAAATATATATCATCTGGATAAATAAAAAAATTACATTTTCTTCTTAAACAAGCACATCCTAGTTCTTTATTGGCTTCTTGCAATTTTTTTCAGAAAGCAGGAAGAACCTTTTTCACCATGAGATCAGCTTCTAAGTTTTTTAACTGTACGCACAGATCCTCTGATGCAAAGTTAAACCAGTTTACCCACTTAAACACACACAACTTGAGATGTGTAATCTCTTCAATGGTAGCCTATCTGGAATCCAAGTACATATGTACTTCTGGCAGTCCTAAGAGATTGCAAAGTCTAAAATATCAAGACACATCTCAGGATTCCTTCAGAACTAACTGCTAGTTAAGAAACTATGTAAATATAACATAAGTCAAAAAAATTTGGCTTTCCAGACAGCAATTATCTTCCCTTTATTTTCAACTTGAACTTCAGAGTTTAAAAACCTTTAGTAAGACTAATTGAAAGCTAAAAAAGTTGCATTGACAAAAGTGACAGAAACACTTCGAGACAGCAACACACCTTTTTGAAAGCTACCCTGTCTGTGAATTTTATTACATAACTGATGAGATGCTGCTATGTTCAACACGTGCTCCAGGGTTTTCCTAAATCTTGGTAGTAATTTATTTATTTTAATCTCTGTCATATTACTTGTTCAATAGCAGAGGGATTTCATTTTTTTATCATATTAGCAGCCCTTTCAGAACAAACATTTAAAAAAATATGTAATTATTTCCCAAAATGCCTGTAATTTTGTTCTGATTCTCTTTGTGACCACTGCATGAGTGAATTAAAATTATATATCACAGCTATACTTGTAAACCTACAATTAGTATTTCAATTTTTATGATAGTCTAGAGAGGTTTTTCATAACTCAGATTTATTATCATTGCTACAGAAGGATGGAAATTTCCAGCTTCACTGACCGTTATTCTGTAACAAATATCCCCAAATGACCCATCAAAGTAAGCTTCCAAATCATTTTGGGGTCACAGTTTCTCAGAGAGTAGGGGCTATATGGATCTTACTTCTGTATAGTTTATGAACACAAAGGAGAAGAGAGTATATGGTCTCATTTTTTGTTGCTCTTGAAATTCAGAAACACTGAAGTTTAACTTAATGTTGGTAAGTTCTCCCCTAAAACCTCTCAAGCAGCAAAACTGACCAGTCAACCTCACTGGCAGCACCTCAGTGCTTCCCTTGCTATTGCTATTACCCCATATGCTTTGAGAAAGAAAGTCAGTCTTTGTGTCTTATAGTAGGACAGAATATAATACATTTTAAAATTGGGCTTATTTAGGTAAATAAATTCTTTCGTTTGAGGGTCAGAGCATTAAAACACTATTGGCAAGTAACACTTGTTTAGCTGTTCTTCCATCAAAAAAGTTCTATAATAACAAGAATTCAGTTGCTGAAAAGGATAATAATGATTTCTAAATTGCAAGAATATGAAAACAACTGCAAGAAAAGTTTTCACAATTACCATTTTACAGATGCAGCTGATAACTTTCAAGTTTGAGACCATAATACCACTTAGGATACGACACTCATACCACAAAGGAGCTGAAATTTCTCTAACAAGTGATAAGTACCAAAATGTTTTTTGACAAACTCTTATAATTCCTGATCCATTATGTGTCTAGTAGATGATCCAATTGAACAGACAATAATTCACCTATGTTACTGTAAGCAGACTCTGGTATCTTGTTACACATTTAACCCCACACTGGGTTAAAATCATTTGTTTGCATATTGTACCTCAGTCACTTTTAAAGAACAAAAAACAGGTCGATTTGTGAAGAAAATCTGTTTCTGTCTTTAGCCTAATGCCATGATTCGCAACCATTCACAAAGACGGGAAAAGCTATTATCACACAATTTGGAGGTTTGGTTGGCTGTTTTTTAAACATAACTTTTTCAAAGTTATGTTAGGGAGTTTTCCCCATTGACCCCTAACATTTCCAAAAGACACCATTTCCTATTTGGAACAGAAGAAGAAATAGAAGAAGCAGCAGAAGACAGAAAATGTTTCTTTTTTTCCCATTAACAGGCCTGTCTCAATTAACACTGATCACTCCACTTCTACAGATTCCTGAGGCTCACACAGCTGGAAATATCAATACATGTTGAGAACACAGAGATAGACCAGTGAAGAGAATTCAAATTTGTGAAGCTGAGTATCACCCATGCCCATCTCCTGCCTCATCTCCAGGGAAGGCTTAGGGGACTCTGAAACAAGATCAGCAACAGTAAACATGCAATCAGTTACTGCCCTATGGCAGCCAAAAATAAAACAAGGAAAACAAAATCCAGTTCCCTAAAGGCCAGGTTCACAAAGAAATACAGAGATTTAAACAGGATTTCTATATTTCTCAAGTCAAGTTAAAGAATCAGTAGAATCTAAGCTCCACTACCAGGATGAGATGCAGAGAACATCAGGTTCAGAAAGTCTGTAACCTTCTGCCAGAGTCAGTACTTGAACTGCTTTCTACACAAAAAAAACATTAGAATGGCGCTCTTCTCCCTTAAAATATCTAATAACAGTTGGAAGAGGACTCATACCATAGATGATACACGAAGATTCAGTTTCCTCCTCAAGCTTTCAGTCTTCTCCCATCAATCTCAGGAATACATCACTATGAACTTTTTAAATTACTCACTCTCCAAAACAGAACTGCAAACTCCATAGGCCATTTGAAGTGTCCATGGTCATCCAGACTTTGTTGCTGTCTTATGGTATTTGTAAGTATGCTGGGGTGCCCATTGATATAGATTAATTTGTGACGGTAGTGTCTGTTTTAGCTTTTCTAATGAGACCTCTTCCTTCTCAAAGACATTTTTCTTCTGACATTAAGTTGTTGACATACTAGACCTTTGCAGCAGTTACTTACTGGGGAGCAGGACTTTAAGGATTTTTTTTTTCCTGTTTTCTACTGATAACATAACTGAAAACAAAATAACTTTCCTTTTTAATTTTAAAATTAAACTCAAACTGTTTCTCCTTTATTTCTGTGATGATGTCAACATGTTTCATTTTCACATGCTTACATTTAGTTTATATGACAAAGCCCTTAACACTGTTAATTTTATCTCATTATGTAAAAGCCGATGCTATTCACATGGTTCCACTTCTGAAACTTTCAGTACAGCATTTTAATGAAACATTCATAATTTTATGAGTGTCACAGTTGGCAGCAAATCATACAAGTGACAAGAAAATATGAGGCATTCTTGTCTGTCTTTCAGCTCAGTTTTTACCATAGCATTACCAGCTCTGGGAAATAGACCTACCTCTTACTTTAGTTCTTAAAACTGCATCTCATATTTTGTCTTTTCAGAAAAAAAGAAAAAAGCCAATAATTCAGGCAGAAGCTCTCTTAATAGTGAGCACATGCCCTGTTCTATGGATTTTTTAAAAAAAAAAAACAACCAAACAAGCTGTAAGTGCACACTGTAAATGCAGATTCTCAAGATGAGAGTAAGTTCAGCCACACCAGTAGAGTCAATAGGCTTTGGAATTTAATCAATGATGTCTTCCATGAGTGGCAAACTGAATAATTGCAGGTGCCCTCCTGTAGTCAAAAACATCATCTGCAGATTCATTTCAGCCTTCACTGGAATAACATAGCAAGTAAATCTCCATCAAGTCACTCAGCAACCCTTTCCAACTTTTTTTACCCCTTGCATCTCCAGGTGAAAGAAATAATTTAACAACAAAGCACTCCATCTGACTGGGAAATCATTGCCTCATTGATTTTTTTATCACTTCATAATATCACACCAATATTTCTTAAAGAAAATTTACTAAGCCTTGGAAGAGCCCAGAGTGCACTGGGCTCAGCCAGGTGTGCAATTCTATTGACATCTTGTGTGTTTGAGGTTCAGATTAGGGAGACTTATTTTTCTAAATAAGATAACCCCTCACAGAAAATAATTATGATCTCATTTTGTGAGTCTCACATCATGCACAAGTCATTTTATTTTGTGATCCCCATATCCTTTATACTTTAATCATTGCCCAGCAAAATTTCCACTGTAACAGGTTTCCCAGGCTTTTCAAGCCTGAACTAGCAGCTTATACAGGTATGGAAAAAAAATGTCAGTTTTACTTTGGAAACTGAACGACCACATCCTCTTACAACTTTACCTTTCCCCTCTTCAGTCAGTCCAACTCAATATTCATTCATACAGGATCCTGTCTCTATGGGACTTTGTTTTCAAAAGTCACAAAACTACTGAAGGCCTCAAAATTACTTAGCCATTTCTCATAGTAGTGCCTACTAGATCTCCTAATGGAAATCTTGAGCAGGAAGCCACTGAACAGGGGAGGAATTCAGGCTAAATAGGACTGAAATCTATTGTAATCAACTTCAAGAGGGCAAATTCTCTTGCTCTCTAGTTATCAGAAATGAAATGACACCATTTTTTAAATCATTAGAAAGTATTCAGCCACAGCTGCCTAACAGACTACTTCCAAGTAAAATGGTAACTTGTTACTGCCCTATACTGTCAAAGAAACTTTCAAAAGTCTGCTGTCTCCAGGAAGCCTGAGTGACTCTCATTCCTCTCAGCTCCTTTAACAGATTCGTTAAGAGCTCATTACTTTTATTACTCTGTTCTTAATGAAGAGGGTCTGTGCTATTGAAACAAGTTAGTGTGGGAAGTTTGGATTTATAGCTAAACTACCTCCCTGCTGGAAAACATTTTATTCTGGGTAACTAATTGCCTCCAGTTCTGCTACTAGGAATTTATTTCTTTTACCTCTGATAAAGACAAGAAATCCAAAAGAAAGTACCACATGAAAAAAGTATCATGAAAACATACTACAGAAGGACCCAAAATTACTTAACCACTGAGAAACACTAGTAAAAATCCACAGTGAATTTCAAAATTGTTTCAGTTACTTAAAACTATAAACAAACATATGTAATGTCCATCTATCCAAAGTTATTAATAGTCCTCATCTAAAACCTGTATGTTAGCTAACAAAGCTGAAGCATTTTTATACAACTAAATTAATTTAAAATACACAAACACATAGAACAGTTTGCAAAGGAATATGCACTTTTGAGAAAGCAGAGAGAAGTTTTTAATTATTTAGAAGCAATAAAAGTTATATCAAAAACTTGACTATCAATTTAAGGAATGCATTCTGACAACAATGATTAATTTTCAGATTGCTCCCAGTTAGCCAAACAAATTACATTTTGGACATTTACCAGAACAGTTTCTACAAAAGATTACTGTCCCTTTAGAATAACTCATTCATAATTGTCATTATCATCCCACTAATAAACATTGCCAGTCTCTTGACTATTCTCCTCTAAATGCTTCAAGGTTTCCCTGAAAATCCAACATTATAATCCGTTTACTTGAAATGGGTTTTTCTGCTTAAGGTTTGTCCAAAAGATTGTGAAAATAAGATCAGAAAAATAAATGCTATCTAAGCTCTCTAATAAAATCATACTTCCATGTTTCTCATGACAGCCTACAGAAGCATTGTATTAAATTTTCACCTATCGAGTATCCAGTAAGGTTACCAAGTAAACAACCACTATTGTCATGTGTTAATTTACAACTACTCTTCCTTTCTTGTAAAATTAATGAGAGATAAAGTCTCAGTGGCCCTCCTCTCTCACCTTACCTTGATAGAAAGCAATTTTCTTCGTGTTTCTGGATCTGATAAACATCTAATAATGAAAACACTCATTTGTTCTGAGCTGTTTTTTTAACTGGGAAGGAGTACATACAACCAGCCCAATTAGAATAAAAAAAGATTGTGTTAAAATCTCAATACAAGTGCAACATTAATAATAAGCACATACTGACAACACGTAAAGTAGCAGTTCCCATGGCAACCATACGTCTCACTGCACATCTAATAAAGTAGGGCCTTTCCTCACATAAGTGCCAAAAGTGTAGATAACTTGCCAACCCCTTGTGTAGTATGTATTTATATGGGTGTATTTGTATCCTCTAACACATTAGTATGAATCTTACTAACTACAACTGATGCCATAGTTATTCTCTCCCCCACAATCACTGAAAAAAGCCACTATGGAAAATTGTTTATCACGTTATACACCATTTCTCAAATATTTTGACATGCTTGTCATGACTGTGTGACCTTCAAACCTCAGATACTCTTTAAACATCCCCTGATGCTAGTTAAAAGGGTCAGAGTCAAGATTTCAGAGTAGCTGCTAATGCTGCATGCAGTGTCCTCTTTGCAAATGCAGCTTCACGGTTCATACTCTATTTATGTTCCTAAGAACCTCCCTGCTTTCTCTTGTCAATTTATTTTCCCTTTGACACAACAGTATTTCAATTTAATCAAAAAACCTATGTCTCTCAACTCTCTCCCCATTCACTCTGGCAGCCCAGAGCTCACTCTTGGGATGAGAACTCTTCAGGTTTGCCACTCTGCCCTCATTTCACTGCTAAATTTTTGCTTTCTCTATAGCTGTCACCCCTCCCCAATGTTCTTTCCAGTCTGCTATGTGCACATGTCCTCTTGAGCAACATATAAAACAGTTTGAGGACTAGAAAGAACTCTTGAACATGTGTTAAAGTCTGCAGTACCCTTACTGACCCAGTCCACAGTCAGCCACACAGACTTGACTAGTACATTCTGGATGACCAGCAAATCCCAAGCATTGCAGAACTTCAGTCGAGATGTTCACTCAAAACTGCACACTTTCATCACATTTATTATAACCTCTCCTGTCTACAAGCCCAAACTAGAATTTAGGAGTAATGTACTTTAGACCAATCAAGAATTGAAAATGTGAGATCATCAGAAAATAAACAGCTCCAAAACCAGCAGAACACTTTCCTCCATAAGTATAAAGCTGAACAAGTCAGTTCCCATGGGAAAGACCTCAAAACTCATTCCAGCCACTGGCCTGAAAACAAGCAGCAATAAAACTAACACTTTGGATAAACACATGCTGTGGATCTTCACAGTTCTGAACACTCATTAATGTGTTCTCAAAAAGCATTAAGATACAGAAGTATGACTAACCTTCTATGGGATTAGGAAACAAGTATGTAGTGAATTTCTGACTTTTCAAACTATTTATTGTTAGAATTGTAGCCTTCAGTCAACTGAGATGGAAGAAGTCTTTTAGGAGACATTGAAAGACAGATTTATATAAAAGTGCAAATCATCACTACTAACAACAGTACTCTTAAGAAGTTAAAAATGACAATTTATAAACCATACCACATCATACAAAAAAGGGAACAAAATGACACAGAGTGAGTTTCACTCAAAGAATTTAGAGAATGAATTGTGGAAGTTATCCACACAAAATACACATGATGACACAAATGTTACTGGGTTTCTGAAGTGAATAAAAAAGGAAGCTATTCCAAACAAGGAGGGATAACAGAATTAGGAAGGTAAACTTTGAGAAAAACAAAGATAAGTTTTTCCATTTACTACTAAAGAGCTTCATGTATGGCACATAAAAGATAACATAAATATAATGCAGTTGTGCTCATAATTTAGCTGTATTTCTAGTATAGCAGAATATGTACACTAGGAATATATTGAGAGATAGTACCAAAATGTATATACTGCATAAAAGAACACTCAAAAACAGATTTTTACCCTCATTATATTTACTTTCTTTTTTGTAATCCAATCTCCTGATTTCTCTTTTTTTTTTAAATGTCATTAATGTCTTTCTTACCTTTCTTCTCTGTGTAATTTTCCCCATTTTCTGCTATTCTGTTATCTTATTTGTTTAATTTCTTACACATTAACCAGGTAAAAACACTTGGAAAAGAAATAATGATACAAGATGTTCTTGCAGTGAATGTCATAGGAAGATTAGAAAGCTGTTTAAATTTAATTAAACTAAACAACATTCCTCTGCCTGCTGCAAAAGATTACAGTATAGAGTTTCAAGATGGAAAATTTGAAACCTAGAGAAGATAGGGTCTGTTCATGGTTCCTGAAAAACACCTCAAATTTGATGTGTTAATTTGGGCTGTCGATGCCTCAGAATTTCCAGTATTCTCGTAGCCTAACAGGCATAGAGAAGGCAGCTATGCAAGACTACACTACAAACCAAATGCCAGAACTAATTCTGAGTTAGAGGGTCCCAGTTCAATAACAGAATTGACAAACTATGTAGGATACACATCATATATTAAAGGTAATGTTCTCTAAGAAGACTTGTAAGATCATCATGCCCTGAGGGCTGCCAGTCAGGCTTCGCAGGGGTCAGGTACAGGAGGGAGAGCTCAATATGGAAACTTCTGCTGCTTATTTCACACTTAGTCATACCTGCACAGTCACAATGACCTGAACAACAGCTTGGTTGGCACGTTACAATCTAAAAAGCTGAGAACTCATCATTACAGATACAGTTAGAAGTGGAAATAAGATGTTCTAGACATTCAAATATGTTCGATCCAAACATTTGATCTGGGAATTTCTCCATATTCTCCACATCTATTTTAGTTTATTTTATATTAATTCAGCTAAAAAAAAAATCCTTAAAAACTCTAATTGCAGCAACACAGCATGCACTTTTTGGATTAACTGAGTGATGCATTTTCAAACAGAAAAGTGGAGATCTATTGGATCTATGGAAACTGGTGAAGAGCTTTCTACCCTGTGGAACAAAGGATTATTATTTACCTCTTTGAATGTTCTAATTTGGAATCTGTAAATCTGGAAAATGATTTTGACTCATCTAGGAAATACAAAGAATTCACATAAGAACCACAACTGAACCCATGGTGGATTTCAAAATTAAAAACTGCTATGTCTTCTTTCCCTGACCTTTGTATTCTGTTGCCGTGTCTTATAGCATCTTGATTAATGTCATTCATAAATAAAGGAAAGAACCATGTCTATAAGCAAGAGTCATATCTTGTAAGGGCAGTATGTTTGACTTTCAAGCAAAAGTGAAACAGAGCTTTGCTTTTTCTCTCTAATTAGCCCATTGATTTTCCAGAAAATATCATTCATCCAGTTCCATCCTGTCCATGTCCTCTTAGCCAGAATTGTAATTAAAAAGCCAGTTCCCTCAGGTACTGGTAAAATTAAATGGAATTTGGGATCTCACAACACAGGACATTTTCCAAAGCTAGTAGATAGCAAAGAGATGTTAATGTTGATGCTCTGAACTTTATGGATCGAATTAATTCCTAAGGTAGCTGTGTGGAAGTCATGGTAATTTGCCCCAAGAGCAGACTTACAGAAAATATAGGACAGCCTTAGGGTTTATTATTTCCTGAATTGCAAGCCAATGGCTGTCATACTGCAGGTTTAAAATTCTGAAACTTTTGAAATGGGTATTTGTTGCTCTGAAAGAAGAAAACACCATTTATTTCTCCAATAAATATGTCATTATTATGGCCTCTATCAAGAATCTAATTAATATATTCACCTATAATAATGCACGATCTGAAATACATTTGCTTAGCCTTTATTATGATGCTTAAAATTTCTTAACAGAAGTGAGAAGAGACAGGAGCACAGACAAAAAGTTAGCATTAATACTATTAAATTTAAGGGATACGAGGTGGGGGGACACGACTGTCTAAATTCACATCTTTTTGATTACCTTGAAAGTAATATGGTACCTGAAGCAAAAGGCCAAGTTATAATTAATGTAACTCATGTTCACTATTGACTGTCAATTTTGTAATGTTCATGTTTCCTGGAATCCAATTGATATTTCACTGCAATGCTTTCTTCTTTGATGTTAAATATTAATGCATTTAGTCTCCCAAAGTTTGCAGTCAAAGGCAGAAACTCTTAGTAATATCTCATAATAAGTTGGGACATATGCTAAGAGAAAAATAAGAGCATTTAGTAGATTTCTACCGCCTGTAATCTGTGTCCCTTACATGCTTACCCTATCTGATATAGGGTTGTCTGACATGGAGCAGAAAAAGTGAACATCATGTTACAAAAACTACTGCACCAGTGATGCATGTGACAGCTTTATAATATTTTCGACATTTTTCTTTATTCCTTTCTTAATGCAGCCTAATGTTTTTTACAGTTCCTGAACACTAAGCAGACATTTTTACTTCAGTGTTGATAACGATGCCTAACTTCTGGAGAATCCAGGAGGTCCCTGACTAGATAGCTTTGATCAGACCTTCTAAATGCATCAGAGTTTTTTAATTATTATTTTTGAGCTATTTAAAGTATATCAGCAAAACAATTTTCAGATATTATAGCTCTTTCCACAAATTTCTGTTCATTTACCAATATTCAAGATACAGCCTGAATAAAAAGACTGTTTCGAGGGATTTTCAGAGCTGCTTAACATTTCTTTTTCAGCTCTCAGAAGTTGAATAAGTACACAATCATTCACTTATGAAGTGATAAAAATGTTCCAACTAAATATCATTCCAACATCTTTATGTGTAGATTTCACTGTAGTGTCTACCATGTCTCACTCTGACTGCTCGCTGTATTACAGCTCACCGATGCCTCTCCTTACAGCTCATTTTTAGTAAAATTATGTGTACTGCAATTAGATGCCCAAGTTCATATGTCCACATCCTTTCGGGTGCTCTGTTTTCCATTTCATGTGATTCCTTCTTTCCATCAGTACGAGCTGCTTGCTCATCTAGAGACTGGAAATATTTAGTGCCACATCCTTTCCAGTTTGCACCAAGATTTCTGAGTGTATTTTGGCAGTGTCATCACAGGATCTGTTACATTTGTGCCAAACATGAACTATGTGCACATTATGCAGCATTTCACAGGTAATAAGTTACAAAGTAGATGTTTCTGGATGCTTCCCTGCGCGTTCCACCAAAATTTCAATCAGTGGAACCAAGAGGAAGCACACAGAAATATGGCATTCAGCCCCCTCCCAGGCATCTGAATATAAGAATGTACATACACTGACTTACCTGTAACAATTACAATGAATTCTGTAAAACTGGCGTTGCCAGCCTAAGAAAATCACATCTAAGTTTCAGATGTGCAGTGTCACTGGAAAGACTAATAATATCAATGGATAATAGATGAGCTAAATATCCTCCTGTTAGACATTTATGTAGAACCTGTAGTATTTTATACGTTACTTTAATACTTTTAATATTTTGTACCAAGTTTGATATACATCCTATATAAAAAAATATAGACACTTTTACTAGTCTAAAGAAGTAAAATTGGTAATTTATGTCATTCTTAAAAGGAGTTAAAAGTATATTTTTAGGTGCTACATCTGCTCTAAATGAGAAAAGCAACTGAATAACACCACAGGCACTGGTTAACAGTTTTCTATGATATATAATAAACTATGAAATCCAAAAAAACACGTGTACAGAATCTTTCTCTCAGCATTTACTCTGGTTTTACTAAGATAATATTTTTCCTTAGTTCTCTAATTGAAGAGAAGTCCCTGTTTTAAAAGAAAAGGTTTAAATATGGTAAAAACTGCCTGAATAATTGACAAGCATCCTTGGACTGTGTCCAGGGGCAGCAGGAGCATCTGGAAAAGTGGAAGTCAAAGAGCATTGGTTACATTAGAGGATTTTTAAAATAAACTGACTTACAAATCTAAGTGGATTTTAATTTCAGATTGCTATAAAGAAAGGCAGCAAAGTCTTTCAGAACTGTGCAATTCATGTCACTTTCTCGCTCCCTGACATATATTAATTAGGTATTAGCCAAGGGAAGAGTACACAACACTTTAACCTAGTGTCAGTAATAGCTAAAGCAGGGTTCCCATGCTTTGCCAGTGAAAGTTCCTGCTAAGAAAAAACTGCAAAGAACACTAATAACCTATGAACACACTTATTTTCTCTTATGTGTATCACATCCCTTAATGTACCTACCATAGGACAGAGAAAAACTGTTGCATGGTGAAAGGGCAGAGAGGAAAGTACGGGTCCAAGGAAACCATACAAAAGTAAAATACTGGTCTCAGTGGTGTTAATTTAATGCTTTTCTGCCTTGAATAGGATGGATTCATTTCACTCCAGTAAGTTTGCAAGACTGAAAGAGCTACGAATTCATCCCTTCCTAGCTTCTCAGTCTGTTATATACACATGTATATTTTTCATTTCAGTGATTTTCAATCACAACATTTTGCTCTGTCTTCTTTTTTTGAAATCTAATATATAATACATAGCTTGCACCTAAATATTTTTCTATAATATGATTTGCTAACAGTCTTTTCAACAGAGCTTTTGCATTGCTTCTGCTGAAGGAAGAACATTTTGCCTCAAAAATCTTTTTTTTGGTCTGCTATTGGAATGGCCACCATAGAAAAGAAATCTGAAAATGAAGATACTTCCAAAACAAAGAATATTAAGAAATACAGTTGAATATTCATATATTATATGACAAGACACATCTTAATGTCATATTTACATAATCTGTCTGAAGATAAAAGTAGTAAAAGTCATCTTTTATCTGAACTTTTTATTGACCTTCAAGCAGTGATTTAAAAACAGTAAAAACTTCATGGCATTATTAAAATGAAGGTGAGCTGAATGCATAAAACCTTGTGATAATCAGTTACTGCAAAAAAACATTCAGTATCAGGCTTCTGGGTAATATTTACCTAAACTTTTTCCCTATCTTAGTATATTTAGATTACTGACGGCTGAATGCCCTTCTGAAGAGGACCCTACTTCTTGCTTGGCCTTAAAGCTCTTTAAGAATTGAGGTAAATATTTATTCTTCGAGCAATTCTATGAATAAGTATGATTTGAACTATTTAATCATGACACCAGTAAACTTCACTGCAGCCTAAGAGTATTTTATCAGTGGATATCTTTAAAAAAGGTTGAACCTAGGAAAGTGATACACCTGGATGAAAAAACCTTTGACTGTCAGCATTCTGCACCACTCTTAAAGGTACATGTTGGTCTGTAGGCTGTATGACCATATATTTGTGAGCATAAATCTAATCTATTCCAAGAAAAAAGTAAATCTCCCTAACAAATTCTTCACCAAGAACAGACTAAAGCTACGGGAAAGACAAATCTGTCTGCCAAATGGAATACAATTTTTCTAGCGCAAACTTCATTTTATTTATATAAAGTCTATAAATCTCGTCCTACAGGGAAATCCAACAAGGATTAGACTATTACTCTCTTGAAAAAGTAATGTCATAAGTGTACAAGAATGAAAGAAGCATCAGTTCTGAGACACTGTCAGTACCACTCTCAGAGTAAGGAATTATTTTACCATAATAAAATAGCACTGGGTAAACAGCAACATCATCGGATTATTATTTTGGGTAGGCAGAACACTGAGAGACTGAGGATTAATTAATATGAGCTAAATTAGTGCACCATGTACACGTTTTTGTTAAACATTGCTTATGTCAAATCTTTCCTCTTAAAAAGAACAAAACTCACAAAAAACAAATTGTTTTTGTGCTTATAGCAGTAGATTCAGAAGAGCAGGCAATCTTATCCTTCTGAGTCTTATCACACTTGTGCTAGTAAAACATCTGCTAAATTTGCTGCATCAAATAAGTCCATTGATAATGTTTTGTTGATCTCCTTAAGTTAGTAAGCTTATTGTTTATAAATTGTCTAAAATAGTATAAGTCACTAACTGATCACCAGTGAGCACTTAGTCCGCAAAATTACTGTGACTCTTTCTTAGCATACATATTGCTACACTGAAAATACCTGGGCTGGTCAATTATTGAAAGTATGTTCTAGCATTACCATTACCACCTCATTCAGAAAAAACAGGAGGATGTTCTCCACTCATGATGGTGATAACACCTAACATAGCCTCTTGAGCTGCTTTTGCATTTTTATATGATGTACCATAAAGATCCCTGATCACCTGGGATGGCACCCCTGCAAAGTGACCCTTAGGCCATACCCCTTAGGTTTTCTGTGAAAGGCAACCTGTGTGTAACAGCAGCAGAAATGGAGGGTTTGTGCACATAGCGGAATCAGGACACTGCTGGATGCACAGCTGGACTCAGATCAGTGTGAAATAATTTGTGAAATGCTCTGAAATACATAGTGCAAATGTCTTCCAACTTCTCTTTCTCTCAAGTAAATATCCCAGAAACATACCATTGCTTAACAACAACAATCATCTGATAACTATATTACATTCCAAACCCATTTATAAGTACTTGTGAAGACACTGCAGATATGTGAGATTGACTGGGAAGATAAGGCAAAAAAGTATAAAAATAAGTGAAGTAATTTTGATATCCCATTATAGCTACATTTTATGGGTATTATAGACACACACATTAATGGAACTGTGTTCTTTCTTTAGGTTAATAATAACCTCTCTCTTAGCTAAACTGTTAGGCATTTGGACTGTACAACAATACATTCTTGTACAGTAAAATAATCCAATACAAATGCAGTATCCCTGTTTGTTTTCTGATATCTATGGAGGTAAAATAAACTCCCAGAAGAGAACAAAAACAGTAACTCATTTCACCAAGGACATAATCTACAAGGGTTTTAAATATAAACCTACTTTGAGGTCTGTAGCACTAAGCACAATGGTTATCTGGCCTTGAATTAAACAGCTTATACATCCAGCAATTGAGCTGATAAACAAGACATGTTTACAAAAAAAAAAAAAAAAAAAAAGAGGGCTAACTAGCTTCTAGGTCTAATATAACACAAAAAGCGTGAGAGAAAAAAATGTATAATTTCTATTGTTTTTAATGAACCTGTAGCAAAAGTTGAAAATGTAAAATTTGGTGTGATTGCATATGTGAGATGGAGAGACCAGTTCAGATAACTGAGGAACACCAAAGACCACAAATTAATTATTTTTTCTGAAATTTAAGAAGTTCAGCTTAGAGATTTTTTCCCTTGACTGATTTTCCCAAGAGAATTGAAATTTGAAGAGAGAAAATGATAAACATGATCGAAGAATTCAGCATTTTTCTGCTCCATTTGTGATTTTAAGGAGCTTTCAGAAAGCTTTTCCCCAGGAGATTTCTGATCATTTTTCCAAGAATCAAAAGTGTCAGAAGGATAAATTTTGAGATATAAAAAAATCCCTTTAGTATGTTGTCAAGTACCAAAAGCATTGTTGTTTTTTTGTACATACAAAAGTTACCTGCTTTTTTAAAGGAGAGGGATAAAGAATGTAGTTTTAATGATATAGGGTCCAAAGACAGTTAAGAATCAAATCACATAAAAATTGTACTTGTACACCATCTGTATCCTCAAAAGGGCTGAAGTGGCAGGTGCAATGCAAATATTCTTTGCACTAGCCAGCCTCTGGCATTCAGGACAGGGGCATCATGTCAAAGGCAGCCTTGAAGAAGGAGGAAGGGGAACCAAAGGAACACAACCAGGTTTAAACAATTTGTTTAGATGCCTCAGAGTTAGTAGTTTAAATCTAAGCCGGTCACACAGATACTTTTTGGGGTCAATGAAAGGAAAGAATCTGTGAAGGACTCTTGAGTTCACACATTTTAAAGTGGGATGAATTACCCTTGGAAAGTATCTCCCTTTCCATCTACTTCAGAAGGGCTTAGACAACTATCTTGCATGCTGAATTAACATTAAAACATTTGTTTCAGTCGGTAAATGGAAATAATCCCCCCAGCTGATGTTATACTTTTCAGGTAAAGATGAGTCTGAAAAAATTGCCAACATCTGGTTTGTAGCACATATGCTTCAACTCTGCTAAGCACAAGAGCCAAAACCTGTTGGCCACTGAAGTTCACCTTACACTGCTAAATGGTAGCAATTTTTTTTTTTTTGCCTGCTTTATGAAGAAGAATAGAAAAAAACCTCCACCAGGAAAGGCTGGAATTTAGAACCACAGATCTGTCACCCTGTAGCCATGAAACTACAATGTGAGGCCGGGCAGATCAAAAATAGAAACTGAAAGCATTCAAACTGCATTGACACTTATTTGATCTGGTGCTGAGAACAGGCTGCTTTTGAAGGGGCTGTGTAATTTCCCATATAAAAGGATAGAGAATGAGCAAAATGAGAAGCGTACAGTTCTTAATATGTTTTTCCTTCCAGGGTATGAGAAGTTTCAGCCCTTGCAGACACTTAGAAATACCCTGTTTAAAATGAAAATACTAAACAACACTGATTACTACCAACATAGCAATACCAAGAAAGAAATGAAAAAGCAGCTCAAAGTGCACAGGGGAGATAGAAAAATTAGGCTGAAAGGGTCATTGAGAACCAGACTGTAGGTTATGAACTAATCTTTGAAGATTCAAATGCATCCTCTAGCTCAGGCAAGTAGATTATCATCATCTACTCTAGATATTTGCTTCTTATTGAGAAGCTCCATTCCTTACAGCATATATTTTAATCTTTTCCAGCAATGTATCTTCATGCTTCCATTGGTTTTAAAGAGAGCTACTGTACATTATGCATGACTTATACAAGAAAACTCCGTAACTAAATGTTCATTGCTACCACTTGTATGGGATGGTGCTAACAATATAGAAGTTTTCTTTTGTTTGTTTTTCTTAGGTCTCAGATTAACTTGCCACATTCTGATCGAACAACCACATGCGGACCTCAGCCACCGGAAAGGGGAAAAAAGCCCGAGTATTACTAACTATATTACAATCTGTTAACAATATCAAAGTGCATAAGTTTCTTAAGGTGAACTTCTGACAAAAGCTGACAGAGGTCACTTTCTGTTTGGATTGTGAAATGATGTTACTTTAGCAGTGACCTTGCAAACCCACTTTACTACCAACGTATCCTGGGAAAGAGAATATGCTTGACTAGTTTTTCTTCTTTGATTTCTATCATGTTCGTTTTAAACTTGAGGAGGCCCTGTGCTTTAGCATACATTGTTTATATTTTCCCACTGCAATTCTCCTTTATATCACTGCTTTTGGCAGTACCAGGCTCCTCCCACTTCCTTCAAAGTCAGAGGTGCTGTTTGCTGTATGGGAAAGCAGTAAACACAACTTCTCAGCATTTGGGCGGCTGAGCTGCTGACTGCTGTGAGATGCCAGGTAAATCACTCGGGCTCCTCCCCGCCTCGTGCTCTCCACCCACACAATGGCAAAAATTCTCTGTACCTGCTTCAAGTGCCACAGAGATTTATTGGGAATGGCCTTTTTGTTCCAAGTACAAAATTAGCTCTGCATCTTAAACTGACATTTTGGTTGATTAGGGGGCTTTGTTGCACTGCTGTGAGGTGCTATTAAGTATGTGCTTTAACACAATTCTAATGTGAAGTGTACCAAATTTGCTGTCATTTCATCAGTAAGAAGCATGCAACAGCTTCAGTCACTGCGATCCTCTAGCTTCAAAGAGCAATTCAGCAGTCCATGGGAAAGAAGGGACAATATTCTCATGTGCATATGAAACAGCTGCCTTTTTCGATGTTTCCCCGAGGGAATGGAGCACATGATTTCTTGGACGTACACATGCTCCACTGACCCAACCAAGAGCAGAGATTTTTTTTATTTCTAAATTTAACTTTTGCTTTAAATGTTAATTCAATGTTTTTCTACTGCATGTAAGAATAGTTTCATTTTTCACAGAACCTTAAGCATGGATATCCATTTCCTTAGAATAAGACCATTTAAAAATGGCTCTGCCAAAGAACAGTATTGACACAAAAAACGCATAAGATCAGCAGATATAGGGGGACAAAAAACCACAGAAGGAGAAAAACTAAGGAATAAACAACAGATAGACATCACCACAAAAAGTGCATCATAAAGGCTTTCTTTCCTAAAAAAGGAGAGATAAAAATAGGCTAAAAAGAAAAATTTTTCAAAAGAAATGTATAGGATTTGGGCTTTTTTTAAATGTGTAAGTAAAATTCAGGTGTACTCTGCTGATTGGTGATACTAATTCAGAACACAGAGGAAACAAATGGCTTGTATCCAAAATAAAATGAAATATTAGTGTTACCTCTTGGCAAAAAAATCACAATGCAGTCTAGAAAAAAAACATGCTAATTCACTCTGAGAACGATATGTCAAATTAAAATAGTTACTTTCTGGTATCATTATGATGAGACAGGAATCTAATGTCTCCATCACATTATAGAACAGTGATAAGCTTTATTGGCAAAGCTTCCACTATGTTTACTGTAAATTGTCAGTTTGTTCTTTTCTGGAGATAGCAAGACAGTTTGTGTATGATTCAAAGACAGACAACCTTTGACTGATAACTTATTGTACTAGTTTTGGTGAGTTTTTCTTTAAGGAACAGACAGTGTCCTGACACTACTGAGCTTTTCTCTCCCCCTTGCAAGACAATCAAAATACTTTTCACTATGGAAACAAAACTGATAAAGTCAAAACATACTTTTAAATTACATTATTCAGTTCCAGATACAATACAGGGGGAGAAAGGTGATAAAACATCATAATTCACAACCACATTGTTCAAATTTAAATTGCCTAAATTATTCTCATGAAATGTATACTAGCTTATATCATGGTCCTTTAAGCCATGGTATGACTTTAAAAAGCAGTTACAAGAAAAGGGAGCTTTGAGGTAAGTTTTGTGTGGAGTAATTTATGATATTATCTATAATTTCACTTTCTTTGCATGACTGGCTCTATAAAGTTTGGCTAATGCAGTTATAGCTATATTTCTCACGTTAGTTCTTAATTTCCAAACAGACCACCCACCACTTTGTTACTAAGATTTAGTACAGCTAATAAATAAGATGACAAGCTACTCGGAGCAGGAGTCACCTTATTATTTGTGTAAAACCTAGGCATAAAAACAACAATAAAAAAAAGAAACAAAAATATTATCTATTCATCACGGTCTGTTCAGATGAGCCAGTAAGAACTGTGGTCTTGTGCAGAGTTTTATTTTCAAAGCTTCAAATATTCCCAAGGTTCAATGCGTATTAAGAAATTAAACTGGAGCTGTTTGATTGTGGATGAAACAAGGTTTGGTTATTAATCATGCTACAAAAAAATGGACAGTGTGCTAATTCCTGGTCAGATAACTAGTCTGAGGTTTTGGAGTAGAACAGAGCAATGATGAACAGTTGTGCAGAATTGTAGCTGCAACTTTAAGTGACTTTTAGTGCTTACTGATAACCAGAATTGCCACCCAAATTACACATTACCACTGAGCAGTTCAATATGCCTACGATCTGCTTGACAGTTATTTCAATGCATCTACAAATTATTATGTGAATTCAGATATTTTTAATTCTAAACAGTGAAATAACTTTTGTGATATGAAAATCTTACAGCTATAATACTACTAGGTGGCTCTCAAGCACTTCTCCTTTCTCAATCTCAAAATATATTAAAAATAAGTCTAAGTTTTGAAACGTCATCATTATTCTTTTTAGTAGGTTTCAGCAGTAGGGCAACATCCAGTCAAAAACTAAGAGTCAGCATCGGTTTATATAAGGATGACAGCTATATATGGAATATGTCTGAAAATAGCCAATCACCATAAAAAAACCCACCATCAGAAAGGCACCTACAGATACACATACAGGATGGGGATCCAAGGAGATCCTGGTGTTCCTCTCTCCAGCTTTCATCAACTTAAAGAATCCACAGTAATGTAAGGACAGTGTAAAACATCAGCAGTTGATGTAAATAACCGAAACAAAGAATCAATTAGTTTGGAAAAGATCTCTGAAATCATCCAGTCGCTATGCAGGCAATGTATAGAGAGCCTCTCCACTAGGGGAGAATATGTCTTCCTGCACTCCACTCAGACTCTGCCAGACTCTGCAAAAAAGGGCCCCACCTTGCCTCAAGTCTGGCTGGGTCTCCTTGGGCCTGGATCACTTCAGACAAAAGGTAATGGAGTGACTCTTTCTTGCTGCATTCAATATATAAAAGGAAGCCTCCCCTATGCAGGTATTTCTTAAAGTTTTGCAGTAACCTCAAGCTATAACTTGGAACCACTAAAAAGCACCCGTAAAGGCAGACTTATAGATCTGTTTACTTCATAGCTTTTGATGCTGAGTGCTCTAAAACCATGCCATAAAACTGAGCTCACCTCCCCATTATATCCCCCACAACATCTAATGTAAAAACTAGAAGGCAGAGAACACTTGGTCTCCTTAGTAGGAGTTTTGCCAATGTCCACCACTTATATCCAACACAGTTTTCCTCCCCTAACATAATGGTGTTACAGTTTTGCCCTCCTCCAGACCCATTATACTTGAATATTATTAATGGTTACTTGGGCTACAAGCAATTTTTCTGAGTATTTTCAATGACTAATAGTTAAAGTGACATAAGAATCACAGAATATGCTGAGTTGCAAGAGCCCCATAAGGATCACTGAGTCCAACTCCTGACCCTGCACAGGACCATTCCCAAGATAAGCACTGTCCAAATGCTTCTTGAACTCTTGGTGCTGTGACCACTTCTCTGGGGAGCCTGTCCCATTGCTCAATCACTCTCTGGGTGAAGAACCTTTTTCTAATATCCCCCCCATTAGCCATTTGATCTTTAAGTTGTCAGGTACAATGTTATTCTGATGTGAGATACCTTAACTGTATTTAGATGACAGCTAAGCAAACAGAAGATTAACATGATGTGCCAGTGTTTAAAGCAAGATACAAAAAATTTTACATTTTTTTCAAAAATAAAAACATGAAAAGGACATACGTTAATATCTCTGTGTACAATTTACAAGAATACATGATTTGACTAAGGGGGTTTTTTTAATAGAGTGAGAAAAGATGCAAGTTTCAGTGGGAGGTGGAGTTCCCCTACAACTGAAAGTCAAGCCTTTAATTTTCAAATTACCAGCATTTGTTTTTGAAAAAATTAATCATGTTTTAAAATCTAGATTTTTTTTTTTTCAAACACAGTCATCATGTTTAAATTTTCAACTGCCTTTTCCAGTTCTCTTCTCTCATCAATTATATTTTCTTCTATTTTCCTACTTTACAGAGAAGACTACTTTGAGGCCACTTATGCACCTGGACTGCAAGGAACTGCTCAGAGTCCTGCTGTAAGGAGGTTCAAATGAAGAGTCCTTTTAATCTGTGCATGTAAAATAGGCCAGTGCTGTTTAAAGTGACAAATTTAGGCCTCGATTCTGCAAAAGAATTATGCAGATGCCTAACTTGACACACATGAGTAGTCCCTTTGCTTGAATTTATTGTAAGGCTAAGAAGACTTTTTGGTAGCTTAGGGTTTCAAATTCCATTTCCAAATTTTTCTTATGCACTTATTAAAAGACTTCACAGTTTTGAAAACAGAACTTAGTCTTGGTTGTCATTTCAGTGCTTATATTTTACACTAACTGAAAATATATTGTACAGTACCTTCAATTCATTTTTCATGTCTACAAATGTAAAGGAATGAATTCTTAATACAACAGCTCTTTGGAAAGAGACTGCCTGCTGCAATAAATAACACCTAAAATCAGTGACAGTTGTATGTTGTTTAAAATGAGTGCTGCTTTTTTGTCATCTCTGCTCATAATTTTCAGGCTTTAGCCATTCAGTCAGGAAAACCTTGGGGGTTGTCTGACAGACGAGGCTGTGTTCTCAGGTTCACAATTAATAAGACAATTAAATTAAACACACTGTAAAAGTCCCAAAATTTAATATTCAAGAAGTGGGTGAACTAAAGTAGGTAGGGAAAAATAGATACATGTATGTTGTTAAGCTCTTATAAACATCATATTGTCAAAGATCTAGGAAATCTCAGGCATTTCTGGGCCCAGTAAAGCAAAAAAGGATTAACAATTATATGTACTTGAATGCAATTTCAATTCTCTGGGGCACTTTTACTGTGGATTATATGTTTACAGATTAAATACATAAGGCTGTGCAAAAATTTAGAAACACCCATAATGATTTCTGCCAAAGGTCCATTTACTCAGTGTGCTGACTGTGATGTGCAAAGATGCAGGTACCGGAAAACGGACACCTCCCTTCAGCACATCCCATTGCTTTTGAAAATCAAAGATTTAGAGATATCAAGAGCAAACATCATGTAAGTAATCTTCTACACCTGGAGAGTTTAAAAATTTCACATGATAGACAAAGGACAAAGAGTCAGATTCTGCAGCAGTTATGTGAATATTTCTTTACCTCAATGAGTTTTGTAATGCCCACAGAAATTCTGGAAATTGAATTTCCTCAAATCAATGCCATTAAATTATCTAAAAACCTGATAAACTTCCAGAAACTTGATAAACCTGAAATACCGACTTCCAGACTGCACATGCATTTTAGCACTCCTCATTATAGAAAGCTTATACCATGAAGAGATTATACTGTTTTGTTACACACAAGATGAGCAATGACACCACATTCTCACCAAAAAAAAAAAAAGGAAGAATTAAATTAAGTTTAAAATTTATATCAAAACCAATAATGCTGCCATAGTGAATTAATTCACTGGAAATTCTTTTCAACTTCCAGTTGTCTTTTTGCTGCATTATGAAGGTCGAGGCATCTTCAGTGATGCAGCAAACCATACTGTAAAAATGACAATGTGAAGGCTAAAACGTACCAAACATTTGCCATGCCAACATGTCCCTAATGAAAATCCCTTCCACTTCATGAACTGGACAAACTGTATGCTTCATTAAGTCACAGACAGCACACTCATTAAAGATCAATGGCATCTTCCAAATGCATTTTGTTTTGCTTTAGTCCTAACATATGGTCATAATAATGCATCTAACAGTAAGCTTGAGCACTGATTTTTAATGAAAAATAATGTTCAGACTGGCCCACATAATTTGCTTTTATGTTTCTGACCTTGTTCTGAAATGAATCCCCATCGTTCCAAAACATTCTCATTCCAGGTTCTCAGTTCTCTTGCCAAGAAAGGCAGATGTCATGTTTGTAACTTACAACATCCCTATTTAAATCATTCCCCTTCATATAATGCTGGTGTATGTTTTGCCTTCCTAGATACACACCAACTTCCAAAGAAGAAAAAGAGATCCAAAGCATTACCTGTCTACTAAAGCCAGTGATAACAAGGCACATATTCCTCACAGAGGCACGCCAGGCTTCTGTCTAGTGTGAGAAATGTTGCCATTTGAGGGACATACTACATCAGCCTATTTTACCATCTGTGTAGGAGCTCCATGAGCCCAGAAATTATCACAGTGAAGAGTGATCAAAGGTTTGGCAACTATACCGACATATTTCATTTTTGAATGGAAAAAAAAAAGTCTCATGACATTTGCTACTAAAGCACTGCAAAGAACAAACTCATACACTGTTTTTTTCCTCCAGGTATAATGGCCTGAAAGGACAAATTCTCAGCTTACACTTTCACTTCTGTTTTCATCACCTTTGCTAATTATATATACAGGTAATGTCAATCCTTTCTCCTCTCATTTTCTTCTCTGGTATCCACTTGAAGATGAATGCTAATATGCATACAATCAAAGTAAGAGTAATACAGCTGTGAGACATTGAGTACACTGTTTTAAGTTGCATTTGGAGTCTGCACACAATATTGTAGTTCATGGATGAGTTGAAACAGTCACTTGTTTAAGCTTCTCCAGGCTTTATCCAAGTTCTAGGCTTATAATCGTATTTCTCTTGGGGTAAAATCACACACATTTTCGTTTTTTTCACACTGGACTAAACCACCTTTTCAGTTACCTAGCTTTTAATCAGTCTTTAGGTACTACTTAACCTTCTATTGAATAATGATTAGAATTTAAACAATTGCCTTCCTTTGTGAAGGTGCTGGCTTCTAGAAGAAAAAATTAACAGGGGTATGTTTTTATTCCACATTAGCTTAGTTTAATAGCACTCTATCCTGAAATACTCACTGAGTCCATAAATGCTTGCTCTCTTGAGCCTCAACCATAACTTTGGTTTTAACTAAAGTTCTCCAGTCCATATCTACACCACAGCATGCTTACATTCCTTTAGGCTTTGCTCAATAAACTTACCTCCTAGATTTTTAATTTCTCAGTCTCCACTCCTGATTCAAAAATATATTTGCTCCCTCACTACAACTAAGATCCAGCACTTTGGTAAGTCCTACAGCAAAGAGGGTGCTTTGGTCACTGATTTCTCCAATACTCCAATAATAAGCATAATTCTGTATTTAACTGGAGTTCATTGGCCATACTTCTGCACCAAAATAAAGTTGCACAATCTGCTTTCATATCCATATTCATCTTATGTGACCTTCATGTGACTATTTTAAAACTTTTCTTTCCATAACCCTGATGCAAGTTTAACAGAATGGCAGCAAACCAAAATAACACCAAAAGTAAGAGTTGTATTTTCTGTCATTTGTGTTATTCCCTGAGACACTTCAAAATCTGCAATAAACTGAGTTTTCAATCCTCTATTCCCAAAATCTAACCTGACTTCTAGTATTAACCAGTCAACATGACCAGCAACAAGTAGTCCTGTAGGTCTTCCTTCTACACAGTTGACAGTATCATTCAGTTCTTACTTTCCAAACCCCTTACCTGAACTGGAAATTTGAAACAGAGCAATGCCTCCTACTTTTCTTACATAGCAAAAGCAGAAGTCATTGTTCCTCCTTATGCCAGTACTTGTTCAAAAACCGTGGCACTGGCACAGGACAATAAGAAATAGAATGCTTATACCCCAATTTCTGGAATCTTCCTCCTAACTGGAACCTAATCCTAGTTTTTATCATAGCTGAAGGCATCTTAATTTTAGAGAAGCACACACTGAAACTACTGTTGCACCAGTAGCATTCCACCTGGTATCAAATCTAATTTTAGCTCCATAAGCCCAAAGAAAAGTAATAAACAGAGGTCTTTAGTGCAGTTTTCTCAAACCAGCCCTAACCTTTATTTTAGTTATAGTCTAATGATGCATGGGAACATGAGAACCAAAGCATCCTTCAGATGCTAACCACCTCCTTTAATCCTAGTAAGTTTGCAAGACCCTTCAATAGACCTGTCCAGTATCTGAATTCCCAAATTCAGTTTCTAATCCCAGGTTTAAGCAACCCACCAATACAAGTATTAAAAATACTCAGCAGTCCTTTGCAGAGGAGCATAATCTCTGTTCTGTTGATTTTTTAAATATATCAATGACAGGTCCAAAGAGTAAAAAGACAAGAAGTTACTCCATCCTCCTTCATTCAAAGAGATTTTTAAGAGTCCTTTCATAACACAATGACACTAAGAAGAGCATCACAAGAAAAGTAGAAAATAAGGATTAAACCTGCTCCAAATTTCCACAGTGTTTTAACTAGCTAAACAGCTTTTCTTTTGTTCCTGATTTTTTTTTTCTACAAGGTACATACATGCCTGTATTTAACATGTAATAACATTTTATTACATGCCATTAACATTGAAAACTGGAACTGAAATTTCTATCAAAGTCAAATGAATTAACACTAATTCAAGGAAGAGGAATTTTCAATTAAATTCCAATACTTCATTTTTACAGTTTGATTTCAAGCTTACATGTCTCAATAGTACAAAACAGACAGGATATATTTAATCACTTTATGCTTTTATGATGAATTAATATTTGAGTAGAAAAATCCTTCAGCAGTATGTTTAAGTCCAAACTCAGACTGGATTGTCTGGAGTTCACATATGGGAAGTAGCTCAGATATTTTGCTCAATTTTAAGTTCTGTTCAAAAACTTTGTTTCTTCTACCTAGCTGTGTCTTAGAAAGCTGCCACTTTTCATGTACAGGTGCCTTTTTAGCAGTGTCGTCGTCATTTGTAAAGCAGTTCAGAACTGGGGGGGGGAGAGAGGCACTATGCATATTTAAGTTGTTATTATCACATTTTGTAAAATTTATTCTTGACAAGGGCTCTTCTGTGGGTTTAATATGTTATTTTTCTACTTTCTCTCAATTTGTACTCACTTCCCTAATCCTTCAGTTGTCTAGAGGGTTTTCTAAGTGGTTGCAGCCACTGAGTATTGTGACATTCCTTTACATTTTCCTACAGCTTATGCTCAGCTTCATTCACTTTGTTGCTCTTACAATTTCATTAGCCTTATTTAAAGATGCACTTGTTTTAGACCTTAGAGTGATCTACCTGCTGAGTTAACAGTTTTTATTACCTGTAAGGGGAAAATGTATTTTGAAAGAAATGGAAAACGTGTTACTGGAGAAGCTTTTATATCATCAATTAAATAACATTGCAATTAAAGTGGCAGATTTGCAACTAAACTGAAAGGTTTCTTAAAAATGACACTTAAGAGAGCATCAAAACAGCACAATTACTTAACTTGCTGTAAAGGAATGTAATTCCTGTAGGAATGAACAATACTGTAGCAGCCAAAAGTCCGTACACTTCATTATTTTAGTAGAGCTCAAAAGGAACATTTTCCCCTCATATTCTCTTTCATACTCATTTAACAAAGACACACTTCGTAAATGTAAATCTGTTTCTTTTATTAACTGTTGAGTGAGATCCTGGTGAAGCCAACCATGAAGCCAATTCTTCAGTTCAACAGGAGGAAACACAACTGATAAAAAAGCAAAGATGACTATTGCTGAAACATCCTCATTCTGAGACAAAAGTTTTTAAGGAGAGTGTTTTCGATCAGTTTAAAAAGAAACAGAAGTATTAGCACATACAACTGCCCTGACAGCAGCTGGCTGTCAGTGAGATTACTGGTACACACAAGATACCCAGCACTGCTTCCATACAAATGGTACCAACATACCTAAATCCAAGGCAATTTTTCAGTCATAATTACTGAAACTATTTGTACACTTCAGGTTAAGCACACATTTAATCGCTGTTGCTATACTAGACTCATAATTTGTGAACTGCTCTGTACCCACCTAGGATTAAAGATACACCCTAATTGCAAAATATACTAATACCACTGGTAAAAAATATTCTTGCATTATTCACATATTGCATAAATAGCATATGTATAATTTCACTGCAATCAATGGAAATCACATATTTCCATATCACATACTAAATGCTGAGGTTGATTACCCTTATATTTAATTTCTAGTAATCAGCATGAGCCAAGTGGGGCTTTAATATTACATGGAGATTTACATCAAATTTTCTTTTATTTTCCTTTTATTTTTTTCCTCTTTTTTTTTTTCTTAAGAGAAAAAATCAAATGTAGATAGGGTCAGAAATAGGTTTTTATACACAAAACACACAATAACTGCTTAGAAAATGACAGTATGTGTTTTAAAACCACTTAAATGTTGCTATTTAAAAATATTTCAACAGAAAGCTTTGTCTTTCCTTTTGGAGATGTCTCGAGCAAAGATAAAATCACTTAGTAACCTTTTTAACTCTATTTATTTCAAAAGGTCAATAGAAATAGTTTTTTACCTTTTCCAGAGTTCAAAAAAAAAATAAAAGAAACTTTGCATTTTTTTATATTGGAGAAAATTACAGAATAAAATCATATAATCACCTGGTAAGTATGTTACCTCAGTAGAGATTTTTTTGTTTTATATACTGACAGTCTTAATGCTGCACGTAAATTTTAATGTGCAGATACATGATTAAAAATGAAAAACAGAGTGAAATAAAAATATTTTTCTAGCATACTAGCAAATTATTTCTGATCTTTCAAATGAAATTTTCTTTCAGAAAATTTCAGTAGGCATGACAATGCCAAATTCTCAAAATACTATCAAACAACTGACAACTCTCACTTAACTGAGGTGACACCTAGAAGCAATTAGCTAGAACACAGAGTAATTCAACACTGACTTTTCATATTTAGCAATCTGTTTGATCAGGGTTGGGTTTTTTTTCTGTTTGTTTGGCTTTTCTGGGGGAGAATGGGAGACTGCACTAGCTGTGTAGGCAGGAGAATTAAAGTATACAACCTTACATACTACCTTCTAATTCTACAGGAAAATAAAGAAGCTGGGTTTATTCTTTGCACTTTCTTTTCAAAACGAAGTGCTAGCTATTATGCCATACTAAGTGAAAAATATTAGCGTGTCTCTTAATACATCCAGATTTTCCTTTTCATTGAACTGATTCCCATTTATTGCAATAGTCCAACAGAAACAAAAAATCAGGTCCTGGTTGGAACTTTTTTAATTTATTGTTTTTGTGCAAGCTTAAAATCTGCACCCATATTAAAAAAAAATAAAATAAAAAGAGGTTAAGTCAACTGAATTTAATCAATTCTGAGGTCACAGCTATTAAACATCAATGATGAAACGTCAGTGGTTTAAGAAGCTAAGAGGGTACTTGTGGAGTAGAAGCACAGAGCTGGAAGGCCAATCAAAAATAACAAGATTGTAGGATGGATTTCAAATCGAGCAAGCTTACATGGCATATGAGATCATAGAGTCCATTTCAGGCTTATGAGGTAACATGAAAAACAAATCAATGGGTAATCTGTGGAGAAAGCAAACTGAAGTCACTGGTATTGTGTCTACTGTTGACAGTGTAAAATGCATTTAATGCACGGGAAGAAGATAAGCTTCACCACTTAAGACAGAGAGGGTAAGGATAAACTGAAGCCTGTGGAAGGAACTTAAAAGAAAAATACGATATCTTCACACCATGAGAACCTGACAACTTAATATGAAGATCATGAAAAATTGTATACATTCATATTTTTCTACTGAAGCCAAAATGACCATTTACTTTCTTCTCTCACTGACTTGCAGAAAATATGTTAAAGACATATGAGATAAGCATTACCTAATTATCTCTTTGAAATTGAACTATCATGAAATTCTGAATTTAGATCCAGAGCTCTGGGTTAATTCTAACTTTCAAATTATTACTTCTTGAAACACTCTTCTAATTTAATAATAGCAATTGATGAATTAAAAAAATAATAAAAAAGAGAATGTTATTAGGGAATACTATTTCAAGTTATGTCAGAAACTGTTTTAGGCTAACTGAACATTTCAAATATTCAAATTGAAGTAGCAAATGAGGAAAAAATTAGGCAGCTTTTCTTTGGGATGTCTTATTTTTAATCAAGACTCCAAAACTAACTTTATACAAAATAGTTCATTACATTCTGATTTAGATGAAAAAGCGTAAAAGAAAAAGTTGGAAGAGAAAGGAACTCATAAATCCACAGACATTTTCTTCAAGAGGCAACTTGGAAGGAAAAGGCAGAAACAGCAGATAGAACATGACAAAAATCAGAAACACCTTTTGAAAAAAAAATAAAATACTTGCTTCATGAAGCAATATGATACTCAAATTCATCTATTTTGACATTTTCACTTGTCAGACCACTACAGTTCATCACAGTTTTCACAGTCTGTCAAGTGAATTTTGAAGGGGATTTCCAAGACCTAAAAGTCTGCAGAAGATATTTCAGAAGAGAAATGTTTTCCATAAGGAAACACCTCTTCATAGCAAATAAAGAGCAAAGTATTGCAAAATATATCCCAATCCTTATCTTTCTGTACCACTTAGGGTGGGGAAGGAGGTCGAGGAGTCTGGGATGAAGGACCTGGGAAAGAGAGAGGAGGTATTTTTTTAATTTTGGTTTTGTTTGTTACTCACAAGACCTATTTTAATTGACAATACATTAAATTAATTTTTGCAAAGGTGAGTATATTTTCTCATGACAGTAACTCATAAGTGGACTCCTCTTTATCTCAACCTTTCCATCTTATTTTCTCCTGCTGTTCCATCAAGAAAGGGGAGTGAAAGGGTGGCTGGGTGGGCATCTGGACAACCCACCAGTTACAGAGGCTTTAATAACAGGGATAAGAAGAGTGCAGTCAGCAACAAAATATTCAGGATGTACCTTAATGTGTAATCCTAAAGCTAAACATCACAGGAAAGTGATAATGAGAGAAAAGATGCCTACATTTTTAATGTCTTCCCCACCCAAGTTACCTGGAATCTAAAGTGACTCAATGTCAGAAGGCATCATATCAGAACATGTGGTTGGTGCTGAAGGATTGGACGATGTTAATTTCTGTTTAGCATTAATAGTTCCATGGGTAAGGAGATGTCAGGTCAGGTTTGCAGGTCTACATGTTACCTACATGAGAGCACGTTGTTCTGAGAGTTCCTATGTGAAATTTCCATTTCTGTGTTGCTTAGAAAGACACTGATTTCCTTACGGTGCTTCAGTGTCTACTGCCACAAAGCACAACTGGAAAAGCATAAGGCAGGACCAATATGTATTCTAAGTTAGGTTATTATTCAGAAGTCTAAAATTATATTCACAAATGCAAAACAGTTGTACTCTTTTAATGACACATCTTACTAAAAAGTAATAATATCAAAACAGATTTATGATCATGTGAGATAATTAATTAGAAAGGCTAGATTTTTTTCTAGTCCCTTTTACATTTATCAATGTTAAAATGAATGCATAACTTGCACTGGATTTTAAAATACCAAGCACAAATGCAAATCAACTCTTTGATCAGTGTATCACTACGTTGTACTGCCATAAAAGCTGTTGTCTTATAATATGCCTTTTGCTCCTTTTGTTAGTGCTAGAAAATTACCTTCCTGAAAGAGACTGAACTGAATTAGCACTCAGCCAATGAAGTTTGAAACTTACTCTCATGAAGAGAGAACAGCATTTTAGAGTTCAGATGCACTGAATATGCCCAAAATGAGAATTCTCTCTTGATTTTCTGCTCCTCACTACACTGTAGACAAGACTCTAACCAAGCATTTGCATATTTCTTTCTGAAAAATAGAGAAGAAAACAAGTATGGGAAGGAAGTGGTTTTGCTTGGGTAGACCCCCAAGAGAAAACCCTTTTGCTTTTAGAATGGATATTGCATTCATCATCTCAGAAGTTAAGTATTCAATTCTTACTCTCACTGGAAGAAGACAGAAAAATTGAGGATTTTGGCTCATGTTCTGTTCAGTGGAAATGATGCACATCAAGAAGAAACACAAGGCTTTCTTCTCAAGTATAGAAAGAGTCCTTTTACTATTACAATCAACTCAGTCTCAACAGAAACCAGTGACAATTCCACTTAGTCCTATTTCTGTCTGAATACTTAGTTGATTTTGAAGACAAATGTAAAAGAAAAGCAGTAATTAAGATTTAGAAGTGTTCTTTGTTTCTGTCTCCACTTGGATATCTTGAGTTTATTTAAATCTCTAAGAATATTAACAAAGGCAACTACTAATGCACAAGAAATAAGGAGCTACAAGTAAGATCTAGAAGTGTACAGTCAAAATTCTATACTCAGAACTACCTCAGATATTAATCTGAGAAATAAGGGTCTGAAACGACTAAAAAATAGCGAGACCAGAATTTATCCAGTTGCTTTGAAAATTAATTCATGGATATAAACTTTATTAGTAGTTCCACACAACACTAGATTTCCTTCCCTTATGTTATTTATTCTTACCTATTTTCTTCTCTAAAAATACATTTCACAATTGGGTATAACCAGAAGAAAATTCAACTTCTAGCATTGATACTGAATACTGACATAAAATTCTCATTATTACACTTTATAATCACAACACTTTTCATGGTGAGTTACAGTGTCTAAAACTCAATTTTTATTTTGAAATTTCTCATCCAAATTCCAGCAAGAATACGAATCACAAACCGATGAAACAGCTAATAGAAAGTAGGTTATAATGGTTCTTAACATAAAAAATGTGTCAGAGGTTGAGTGAAACTTGTCCAAAGTTTTCCCATAATTCTGAGATATTGAAGCTTTCATAGAAAGCAGAGGTGTAGAAAGGACAGTAGTCAAACTCTTCAATACTGTTCAGAAGGAATATAATTCTTTCATTTTGCATGGGGAAAGTCAGGGGGATGGCATCTAGAGAAGAAATGCTTCCTCGTGGTTATTCAGATTTGTTATTTGAGATAACTGGGCTTCTGACCAAATGTCTTTTGAGTCCAATAACAAAACCATATACTCAGTAGGAGATCAGAGACAGGAAGATCATGAATGCCTTGTCCAGATTATATAGGAAAAGCAGGCCAAAATTCCCACTGAATCTGGCTCCATGCATGTAACTGGAGGGTCCTAGTGAGAATGCAGCAGATTGTTCCAGATTTGTCACTTGTTCCAAACAAGTGACAAATGCAGTTTGAATAACTGTTGTTAACATCATGAACTCTGTTCAAGAAACCTCCAGAAATTGAGCACACAATTGTCAACAATAGTCTGCTGAGTTAGACATTTTCCTGTTTTCTATGATATAGCGCCACTGTAAAAGTCTCCTTGGCACATTCTTACTGCTTTAAACACTACAAGCAAAGGGAAAAAAAAATTAAATACAATGTACTGGTTCCCAGTCAAATCCTATTACTTGGAAACATAAATTTACATTCTGAGCATGTTTTTTTTCTTTCTTATCTCCGTTTTCTCATTTTGCAGCACTAAAAGTAGCTTCAGGGTGCTTTAATATTTAATTCCATTGAGAACTCTTCAATGCTTACATCTAGTTTTGTAAACTTAATAAAAAAAATTAAACAGAAATATTTCAAATACCATTACTAGTGCTTCAACATAGAAAAAGATCAAAAGAGAGAACACATGCATACATACCTCATCCAATATAGTTTTTGATGCTAAGTTACCAAAAATAATACTGCCACTTACGGTATTTTAGGAATTTATTTTATATTAAACTTTGACACAAGACAACATATCTGTACAGATGAGAATCAGGTCACACAACAAGCAATTGGGATGCAACTAATACATTATATATAATTTTTTATTTTTTTTTTTATAAAAGATTTTGAAGAACCCAAGAACATTCTTTAGTCCTGGGGAATTCCATTGAATGTTTTACCAGATTTGAAATGAGAGTTTATCCTCCATTGTCAGTGCTCTGAATAAGGTTACACCAAAGAATCTTTCCAATGAACATAAATTTCTTAGTGTGAGGATCATGAGTAGTCAAGAGTGTTTGGAACTGTTTAGCTGGAAAAGTTGCTGGGAATAACTTTATTTTAAATAGTGAATTTTACGCCTGATTAGTAATCTCAATTAAAAAAAAAAATGAACTTATTCTGTGGTTATTCTGAAATGGCAGAAATAAAAAATGACTGAATGCACTTTTTAAGGGAAAGTTGCATATATTTTATACACCAATTATGTCAAAATATTTAACTGCAGAATTGTTTTACCTTCTTCAAAACAAATTTAGACAACGCATTAACTTCCCTACAAGTCTATTTTATTTTTTAGAATGTATCACATTTCTGTGACATTAGTTTTAAAACAGCAACTCCGTAAGGTTCTCCTTTTTCAACAAGTTTTATGGGGTTGAATCTCTGTCAGTCCACTATCATTTCCTTTTTTTTTCCTTTGTTTTTCAGACTTAGTCAAGCTATTCACACTTTCCTTTAGAAAAGTAGGCAGAAAATTTGAAAAAAAAATTGCAGGAGAAAAAAAGATATTTACGTTGTTGTGTCTGAAGCTAAGAGGAAGGCCAGTGTTTTGTTCGTTGTTTTGGCCTTAAAGGTAATATATTGAATCTTTCCCCTCCCTAATCAAAGTAAAGACGAGAAAATTGTAATAATACTCCAAGAATTACATCAGTAACTAGGGTTTTTTTTATACTGGCAGCATTAGAAGGGAGCTTGCTAGTCAAGTCTGGTTCTAAGAAACTGTACTCAGATTAAGATTTTTTCCCTTGAGTTGGAAGTAGGAGTGTACACTTTTTCAAATACATTCAGGAAATTTTGTTTAGGAAAAAGATATTGTTTTTCAAGACTTGATTATAGTAAAAAATGCCTATTGAATTTGTAGATATCAGTTCAGTTTGGTAAAATCTTTTCACAGCATATAAGCAAACCTTTATTTGGTGCCTATACTGATTTTCTTTTCTGAATTTTAAAATATTTCACTCTTGGGTTTTGTCTTCTAAGTTTTAAGAACATATTAAATCAATTTTCCTACAATTGAGGGTGCAATCATCAGCTAAGAAAATTGGTTAACAAAAATATTCAGCAGCCTGCAGGCAAAATATTTTGAATAAAACAAAGTTTGATAATATACAGACAAGCACTATACACGATTCTCTATGAGCCTTCTCCAGCACATTCAGAGAAAATGGTTGAAAGGATGTTAGAAATGCTAAGAAAACTTTATGCTCAAATTTCTCTAACTTCTAATAAAATCAATTTATTTCAACAAATTGTTGTCTTGCAATGCAATACAACCACACTGAGGACAATGCTAATGCTCATCAGAAAACTGTTTTCCCTTTAAATCAGAGCAAAGACATATAAAGCCTAGCAAAGATACATAGAAAAAGCTTCTAAACTTAGATGTCAAGAAAGGCACACCTAAGAAAGAACTAACAATTTAAACAGCATCAATTTCATGTTTTCATCACAGACCTTAAATTTCTCCCTGATTTAACAATCTAAAGGTTGTACACACTGTAACTGATACAAAGTAACGCTTGCCTTTAATGCCAAATCTTGTAAGATTTTGAAGTTTAAAATATGGTTTGTTTTTCATATGTGAATGTCAAAGTAAACCTGAGTGGGTTTGAAAGAATCAATTCAATAAATGAATACAACTTCAACATTAACCTTAAGGATGAAATTTAAGCAACGTTTGTAAGAGTGAATACAATTTTATTAACTGGTATAATTTATGTATTTGTTCTTTTTCTCACTTCATAGCAAAGCAATATTAAGGGCTAAAGCAGTATGTCCATGCAAGTATTTGGAAGTATGTCCATACAAGTATTTGGAAGCAGAAAAGTTATCTTGCAATGGAACTTATGTATTCTCAAACTTTTTCTTTCAAGTCATAGCTGTATTTTTTTCCTCATTAAATATGACAGCATGGCAAAGCTTTGAACATAACAATTGTCGTAACTAGAACTGCCCACACTACAGATAACTTCAGGAACAGACAGGTGTTTGGAGATATGGCCATGAGATACTTCTGTCTCTCTGGGAGACTTAACCGTACTTTAAAAGTCTTACCTACATGTTACTAGGAAAACAACCAGCTTTTTTGACTCGTGAGTATTTTACAGATAGGAAAAAATTGTATCAGTGAAAACAACCTGGAGTCATTTATCCTGTAAATCACAGAGCTTTTCTTTACCAGGAAGTAAATGAACAATGAAAGAAAAAGGAAAATGAAGAAAAGGGAAAGGGGAAAAAACTATGTATTTTTTTTGAGATCTATGTTTGCTTAAGTGTAAAAGATCACCAGAAACCTTTCACCTCACATGATATTACTGGGAACTCCCACAAGCACAGACTCCAAGAGCAGGGGCTGAGCTAGCACACAAAGGTCTAACTATGCAAGCCATGGGAATATGGAAGCTACGGAAAACAAATGACCAGCGCATACAGATCTCCTGGGTGGCACTTTGACACTGGAAAAACCAAAAGCAGAGCAGCATGATACTGTTTCTGTAGCTGAGCTTTCTGTCTGTGCAACATCACTGTGCTGAACTGCACTGAGGCCAAAGTGATTTAAATGCCAAACTGCTGAGCTTTCAACCTCATTTGCAGTGCCTTTGGGGAGCAGGGCTCCTAACTGAGCTGCACCTGGGGAAAACACTCTCTTCTGTCAGCACTCCCTGACTAAATAATAAGGAAAAGGGATCTGCCTTCTTTGAGCACAGAGTGAGTTGGCTGCTCCTCTGAGATGTATCTTAACAGAATCTTTGCAGTCTTGACATTTCATTCTGGGATTCCTACAGCATCTCTGCTGTCTGAAAAAATCCCCCTCCCATAAAAGAAGACAGAAATATAGAAAAGATATTAACAAAAATGACAAGAACATAGAATATTTCCTCCATTCACCATTTCTCTAAGTGTGACTCTTCCTCTTATCCTCTTTGTACCTTTTCTAAGACAGCTTTCCATGAATTTTCTTAGATGACCTTCCTATTCCAAGACTTGAAGATGGTAATTGATTGAGAGGAGATAATGGGATGAGGACTGGTATTTCAGCTTCCTTAGGAATCTCATATTCTGATTTCAAGAAATAAGATAGCCTGTAGATGAGCTCCTAAATACATACTCAGCAGCAAAAATAGTAGGACTGACTTTCAGGTATAGAGTGACTTAACCCATGTGCTGTGGAATGTTCAACTCTTCAGCGTCATTCTATTTATTTATTTTTTCTTTCAAAATCTCAGTCTAACACGCGCTTACCATCATTCCTCACAAATACCCATAGGATGAAGACCACAATCATCCTTGTTTATTGGCCAAACTTCAACAGGTCCACCAGGTTTCCAGATTCTCATTTACACATGGAGTCCACATGGTAGGAGAAGGAAAAGTTGTGACCAGGTCCCACATTTCTTTCATGGATACAGGCAGGTAGAAGAGGCTTGGAGCTGAATTTTGTCTTGTAATGAGGAACAAGTACATCTAAAGACTAGAAAGCTCTCTTGGGTTCAAAATTACAGGCACAGTCAGAGAAAGAAAAGATACACTTCAAAGCTAATTGAAGTAATTAGTGGTACTTTGAAGACAATAAACTGTATTTAGCAAGATTTAAAAAATGATTAATGAAGTGGTCAACACATTGACTTCCCAGGTTGTTTGGTGTTTGTTTATTAAACAGGATGTGACCATTTGCCATGGAAAATTAAATTTTCCAGAATAGCACACTTTAATTGAAAATTATTTTTCTATTTAGCATCATCTACTGCATCTACTGTTTATTGTATGCTTTCAGTAATAAATTCCTAATTGCAGCAATTCTAATACAAGTGATACAAATTTTAGATAGAATGAGATAAATTAATATAGCTTTACTGCTGAGTGCACCAGTGTTAAGTGTCATTCCTAGTATCTACTTCTGTGAGCTAAAAGTATGCATCACACTGAAGCATACATTGTCTATTTTTTTTTTTTAATAGAATCCATGCATAGACTGGGGACAAAAAGATGAAGAATAAGAAACCAATGTTCAAAAAGCTGTATTGAATGTCTTCAGCTAGTCTGTAAATCTTTTGTAAATATTCTCTTACAGACAAAGAATTTGAACTGGCTGATGTAATGGATTAATTTGCTTCAGCAACCACATGGTTCCAGACACAATCCATCTAAAACATAATTAAAATACATTTGGTAGATTTGAGGCTAAGCTTTTTGAGAACAACAGATTACATTAGAAAGATTTTAATGAGGCCAAGGCTGATTACATCCCTGCTTCCTCTTTTGGATAGGGACTGGGGAATCCTCTGAATGAAGCTAACATACCGTTTACCAACTAGAAGTATATGGAAAATAGGAAGAAAAGGACTAAAATAATCATGGGGTCTTTTGAGTTTTTAGTACCATAAAATGAACATGTTTAGCTTGTATTGACTTCACTAGAAGAAAAGCAAGTGGCTGTTATGTATCACTATCACCAGAGTACTATTATCTATGTATTATTCCTGTAACACTTCCACAAAACACTGCTGTTTTCATATTATGTCAGGCATGTTTTAGTATGCATCATCCTCCACAGACTAACTAAATGCTAAGTACTCGGTGAATAAAAAGTGTTTGGGTAGAAATGTGCCACACTTCTGAAGTAATTTACATGAATTAGAATTCACATTAGCAATGTTAAATACTCTCTGATACCTCTAGATGAAAAGCATTGAGTCTTCTGTGGGAGGACAGGATGCTTTTATAATTATCAAAACTAATTGAGGAAGATAGAGGTAAGGTCCTCCTCAAAACACCAATGTTGTGGGTTCAATTCCCAGCCTTATCAAATATTTTCTATTTCTTTCTCTTTAGGCAAATTAGACAAAATTTCTCTAATGTCTTTGGCAGATGTGGGAATGTAGCAATACTCAATATTTATTTTGTGTCTGCAAACTGGAGATAATTTTTTTATTTCCTAATACACTACGTAGATGCATTCATTAACATTTGGGATACATCCCACGCTAAGGTGGCAGAGATCATATTACTAATCTCAGTGTTAATGATCTAACACTTATAAATTTCAAAACAATCACCTGAAAAAATGTCCAGACATTCAAAAGGATTTATCACCTCAGGGTTCCTGTTATAGACATCCTGCCAGCCCCTCTGTTCTCCCACCACTAGAAACAAAGGCCATTGGTTTTGGCCTCAAACTATGAAGGCAGAAGACCATGTTATTTTTTTAAGATCCTATCCTGAGCCATATACATTTCCCAGAGAGGAAAGGTGAAATAGACTATCTGGAATAGAAGATTTCCCCCTGTTGTCTTCTTTTAAAACCCACAGGAAAAATGCAGACAGTCACAAGCAGCGAGCCAGGATTTCACAAATTCTGAGGTGTTTTAACAATATCATCAGTTTATCAGGCTCACTGGCTCACTGTAACAGTTTGATTCCCTATTAGGATAACTTCATAGCAAGATTAACATTGCCCATTGACCATTTAAACTTCCCCACTGTCACTCCGCACAATCCCTCAAAACCTGCAGCTACTGCAATCTCTTCAGTATATGATTACAGATTTCTAAGATATTACATAATTACTACTTAGCACCCAGTGTTGCACCTAGTTACTATTTTATTTCAAAATTTTATTGCAAAAATACCTTTCATAAATCACTTAGGTAAATTGCCTAATGTTATGTACAAAAAGTGTAATACTGTGTTCCACCTTAAACATTTACTCCATAATTCTGTTGCAAATCATCACAATGATATGCTCACTCGGCATTTTAAAACTGAAGCAATCTTTGCATAAGACACAGATGAACATGCAGACAATAGCTCTTATGGCTGATTGAAAGATTAAATGTTTATTGTTGTGGATAAAAAAAAGCTAAAGAAGTCTACTGAGCTTATCTGCAAGCAGATCATAACCAAGGGAATGTATTTCTCAATATTAATTTATTAGATGCCTGAAATTAGGCATAACCAGACACACACATGCTGCAGGAGAAAAATAAGCTTACACATTGACCCCAATTAGAACTGGAAATTCTTTAGCAGTATCTTTCAGGTTAAATCTAAAATATCTCAAAATACTGTGAATTTGTTGCAATAGTATGAAAATTTTACTTCTAGTAACACTTAGAAATATTTCTCAAGAAATAATATTAATAAGGTTGAATAAATTGTAAAATATTCCAACAGATTACAAGAGTTACAAATTGCAAAGGTCTTCAAATACGAAGATATATTCTAACAACCATACACACACCTAATGCCAGTTGTAAAAAATTTGAGCCAGAGTGCATGACGTGCATGCAAAGTCTGCGTCAGTGAACCCAGAATCACTCAGCATAAAACTAAAGACAAGGAAGCAAATTCAGAGCGACCCACACATGACACAGTCACACAGAAAAACAGACTATTTTTCAGATAGGCACACGCTTGCCTTGTGTGCACTCACAGCTGACCAAAGGAGCAAGACTGCAGTTAGCAATGCCTGAGCCCGAGGAAATAACCTGTTCAAACACTCCGGGCATTCCAGCCCAGGTTCAGGGCTGTGCTTACCACATTCGCACAGCCTGGGGGTAGCTCAGAGCACAAGCTGGGGGAACTCCTCTCTCTGTGCAAAGCTGTGGTAGCACGGATACGAATAAAGAAGTGTTGCAGAAAGAACTGAGCAAAACGAGAGCAATGCACAGGTCACATTATGAAAGGAGGAAGGCCAAAAGAATCAATTACTAGCACTCCATCAGCAAACCATCGTGCACATCCTTTGTTTTTCTGCCATGATCACCCAAAATTTCTTTATTCAACAGATTATGTCCTTAAGATCTGCCTTATTTTTAGGCATGTCACGCTATACAGAATTAACTCAATTTTTAAAAAATGCAAGAGCAACTAATATGATGGGAATTTTCCTATTAAACATTAAAGCTTTTCTTTACTATAAATAATTTATATTTTAAAATGTTGCATAATATTTTTAGTACTGAAATTCCACAGTCACAAAGACTTAAAGTTATATTGTAAATGTAAAGGATCCTTTCAATCCAAGTTGCTCAGAGAAATTCCGCCTATCCTCTTTCATTTAATTGGTGATTCAAATACTAAAGTCACTTATTTTCCTTCTGGGGAATCTCATGTGCAAAGGGTTTCTAACAATGCAGAAGTATTTAAAAATATAATAATAACAGGAAGGTTATCTTTTACTGGAATTAACATATCTTTGAGCAAAGCTAAGCAACTCAAATGTGTATGATTTAAGGGCTTAAGTCAGTACATAAAGAATAATTCTCAAAATTTTTTATTTTATTAATTCAGAAGATGTATTTTCCAATTTTCACTTCATTAGGCTATTTACATTTCATAATTCCTTTCATCTTTATATTTTACTTAAATGACATTCAAATTTGCTCGATTCCTAACAGCTCTTTATGAATGGGAGGATTCAGGCTCTTGCAAGATGACACATGCAAAACTTGTCCTGTGGTTCCACTGATCCAATGTGTCATTGTGCAAACCAAATCAAACCACACTAGCACTTAATTTCAGTCTTTCTTAGCACCATGAGCATTTGATACTGTGTCAGCTCAAGAATCTTCATTCTCAATATGGCAAAAGGGTATGACACTTGTCTGAATGTGCACGATGTGCAACATTAAAACAAAGCAATAGATAACATATAGAGCAATATGAGTTATGAAAAGTGAAATACTGGAGAAAATATGGCATATATGCATAGTCCAGTGACATTAAAAAAGTCACACTCACTTCTACTTCATTTTCATTACCTATTTTCCCCTTTGATTTTTCTCTGCATATGTATACTCAGACATAGATATTTAAATCTCTTCGTTTCCAAACTCTCTATCAGTTTCAACTATGTACTTGTAGTTCAGTGAGGCACTCAAGAAGGAGAAAACATTTTTCATTTCAAAAACTTGCAAAGATCTTTTGTTTCAAATACAAAAATTTAAATACAAAATTGCTTAATGGGCGACTGACAGCTTTCTGACATCCTAGAGAACACAAATCAGCAGTTGCCTCTCTACATTTCACCTCAGTGACACTTTCATGTGTGACACATTCTCCTGAGCAATTTATGCCAAGCCTACACAAAGAAAAATAAATGTAAAAAATTGCTGAGATTATTTCAAAGACTGCTAAGTACTATTGCCTGTATTTTCAGTAGCAGTTTGGCTCAAAGGAAGTGATGTATCATTCAGGACCTCTGACTATGGCCACCAGTACTCCCAGAGTTATTTAGCTAGATCCAAATGATGGCTGTTTGTTCTTTCTTTAAATAGTATTACTAACAAGGTATATACACAGTGCAAATTAAAAAGGGGCTAAAATGGAGCACCCATCCATTAGCAAATCTGATCTCTACAAAAGGAATAGCTCCTAGCTTTCTTTCAAGAAATTGAACATAATGTTTCAAGTCTATTTCCTTTAAAAGTAGAGAATTACATTTTGCAACTTTTGCTGATAATAGAACAAGACAGATAAAGGAGAGCTATAAGGAACTGCTCACATAATTAAAGTTTCTCATAAATAATACCTCAGTTTGCTATGCAGTTGAATTCTCCCACAAAGTCTGAAAGGGAATTATGTGCCTTCTACTGAGCACTGTGGGAGGTTTAAGAAAGCTACGCAGGGTGTTATTCTTTATTCAGCTTCAGAGGTGTTATGAATTGTTTCTATAGATCCCTATTATATATATCTATAAAAGAGGTAATATATCTAATTTATCATATTGGCTTTTTGTTCCTTAGAATTATTTGATGGAAAAATCTTAGTATTTGAGACTATTACTCTTTATATGGAGTTATTTTGGCACAAGCAGTTTTCCAGTGAAAACCCTCTTTGCTGATATATGAGGCTTAGTATTTTGAGATGACGAGCGAAGCCCTACTGCCCTTGTGCTGTAAGAGTCTCCATTGCTCAGCATGAAAAGGCTATGGAAGTCCCCAAGCATTCATGAAGATATTTTCTCGAATAAAATAAAAAGAGCAAAGCCATACTGCTAAGCAGAAATGCCAATCATCCACGCTCACCTGGAATATATCCCAAGCCAAGGTCCTGAGCAGTCAATTTAGGCTGCACTTGAAGCTACATCTTCAAGAGAGGACAGCATCCTAGCTGCTGTGTTGCTGCAGGGATGGATTTTCCCTTCTGCCTGGCATTATCACAAATAATGAAACATTAAATAATGTCACTCACCTACAGCACAGGACTGCAAGGCTCAAACACCAGATCTAATGAGCAGTTAATTAGTAATACAACGTGGCACACTTACAAATGAGAGGATTTCAAAGAAGACAAAGCAGGAACGTGGCACATTCAATATGAAGGTTTGAATTGGGAAGGATGGGCATTTGCATCCTGGCTTTCTGGCACTTTCGGGCCTTTACTTTTGATGAGAAGTCTTAACACTGCCAAAACTGGCTGGAGTGTTCCTACAGAAAACTTTGTTGTGGCAAACCTGCCTGACCTTAGGAGCAGAAGCAGCATTTTTGTTTTTTTTTCCTTAACTTATTTCAAACATTGTTGGTAATTTGAACTGCAAGAGTTAGATACTTTCCAAGCTGATAAAAAGGAGATACACACTTAAGATTGACACAAACAACTATCAGTTCACTTAAAAAAACTTAAACAGAAAACTAACTGAATCTGGGAAGAATCTCAAATGAACATAAAGCAAGTTTGCTGCCCAAATAATAAAAAAACCATAAAGCAGGTCTAGCCTGGAGACCAGAGATACCGCATCTTCCTGGAGAATGCAAAAGATTTGAGAAGTACATCAGCAAGCAGAGGGGGTGCTCCTGAACAGCAGGAACAGCAGCTTGATCAGGAGCTGACAACTAGTTCTCACGAGTATCAACATGGTATCTAATGGAAAGTAAAATATAAAGACTGAAGAACACACACATGGTGCCAATAAAAGGTTTTATATTGAAGGTTTTGGAAACAACATCAAAGCTAGTACACAGAAGGCCACTGATATGCCTCTTGTGCCAGTGGCATGAGATAGGTAATTTCTGCAATTTTTTTTTTTTTAGACATGCTTTTCACCTTTTTTTTTTTGAAGACTATACAGAAATTGCACATTCTCATATAATAAATACAGCTTCATTTATTTCCTCCCCACTTTGCAACCCATTCTTCATGGAAATTCTTACCACATAGACTTTCAATGGTAACTGAGGGGAAAAAAAATTCAGAATTCACGACTATCGCTTTTTCTGATAAACGCCCAACTTATCTTAGAAAATATTATTTGTCCTCCTGTCTGATACACACTTGTTTCCCTGTGCAGAGAGAGGATCTATCTTGGAATTGTACAATGCATATAACCAATTCCTCATGAAGCAATTTTTAATCGAAGGGGAAAAGCCACGTTTACAGCATTCAGCTGTTTTTGTAAGGAGACTCTGCTTCTTTTCATTGCATAATCTCTTACACATTTAAGCTCTTTATGATATGAAATGAATACATTGTGTCACTTGAAAAATCTATCACTGGGAAATGGGTAATGTAAAAACACGACAGGCAAGCAGTGTGCTGTAATGGAATAAGCAATACCCAGAGAATGCACTATTTTGAATTCCCCAGCATTTTACTAGCATCAGTTCACAAGAGCTTATCTCTTGCCCTGCATTAATCAAGGCCTCTGACATTGACTATGTAGAGCGTACTGATAACAACAACAATAATAAAAAAAGGTTTGGTGTGCGGTCCCATGTTTGGTGTTGTAGTTTTCTGACAAGTATGACACTCTATTTCCCATGATGGTTAGGGTTAAATAACCAATAATAGATGCAACTTCCAATGCACTGCTAGAACTGTTCAACCATAAAATAAACACTGCTTAGCACGTTTTAAATAAATACTAAAGAATTAGAGAGCACATGGTAGAAACATTAATCTCATAATCCTCCTAGTGTGTCTGCTGTTTATGTGAACACAGACAGGTGGTTCAGGCTGGGGATGATGGCTGCCATCAGCTCCAGCCTTGAAATACAGTCAGGTCCTAACTTGAAAAAACAATGAATAATCACATTCTGCCTGAAACTGTTGGATCTGGCCTGGTTGTTCAGAATAGGCTGTGAACTGATGAAGGTGAGATGTGCGTAAGACCAGCCTGAATACATAACAAATAAAAGATGCAGCTAGAACCCCTTATAAAGAGAATAAGCATCTTCCTGCTTTCTGTGTGGACAGGTGTCAAATACACAACTGACGCCATATCGAGCTTTCAGCCTATAAGACATTCACACAGTACAATTTCATTAATAGCTATTTTTTACAAACCACTAGTGCTGCTCTTTTGCATCTCTTTCTGTAGAGCATAAGCAGCAACTTGGGGTGACATACCAAAACGATGTGTCCCTAAAACTCGACATGCAATAGTCAAGTCGACATGCAAATCAAAATCAAAATGTCATAAACCAAATGTATGTTTTGATCTTTATTTTGAACATGATGTTCATGACACAATCTAATTTTATTTCATTTAAAATAATGGTAAACTGTGAATGCAATACAAATCAGATTTGTATTGAAATTAAATATCAAGTCTTCTGAGGTCTTCTCTGATCCATTAACTATTGTTTATTAAAATACTGGATGTGCTCTGCACAAATGTACACAGGACAAAAAGCTACAGTTGATTTTTGTTTTTATTGCTTGACACTAGCAGAGCGTACCACAGATCAGAAAATGCAATCTCTAAAATTATTTAGGTCTGGGTGATTTTATGTCATTAACATATTATAACCAGAGCTCAGAGGCTGTCTTTGAACGGGAAGCATTATTTCCAACTAAATAGAAAGTGACATCCCTTAGTCTCAAAAAGAAATTAATTAATCGCTTCCATAAGGAATCTAATTCCACTCCTACCTGTCAACTCCACAGTATTTGGTTTCTTTTATTTTTTTCAGTCAAGATTTCTACAGTAGGACTAGTAGATTTTTTTTATTATTATTTATTTAACAAATCCCCAAATTAGATGTTAGTACACTGTGGAAAGATTGTTGCATGGGCTAGCTCATTTTGACAGCTGGTTTCTGCCAGCTACAGCAAATAATGATGGTAGGAGCCTCTCAGAAACAGAGTAACTAGGGTGAATGAGAGCAGAACCGGTCCAACACGGAAAGTCCTAGTCACTGTCAAATCCAGGAGGAAATACAAAATTAAACCATTAGAATTTTTACTTTTATTTAAGAGAAAAATTATTTCCTTACTCTTACACAACTGCACTTATACTATTCATAACCAGAGCTTCATTTAGTTTATAAATTTCCAATTTCATTATTATTTTCTCTAATCTCTCTCTATTCTGTTTGTTTGTTGGTTTTTTTTTTTAATCTAATGGCAGAACAACAAACAGGAGTGAGATGAAGGGAAAGAAACTGAGGACAACTTATTTAGCGTTCTCTTTCAAACTGAGTTTTAGGATGTGGATAAGAAAGGAGCAAAGAAAGCATTGATAGTGGAGGGATGCAGTGGAAACTAAGAAGTCAGTGTAAGCTTTTAAACTATCAAGTCTACAATCTTTTCTCTACTGAATCTAGCACTGCTTTCTCTTTCCATCAATACTGTTCTTTCAAATCCGCACTGTCTCTCCTTCAACATGATTTTGCTCAAACCTTCCACTGTCTGGAAAATTTGGGTCAAGCTTTCAATTGCAATTTTTAAAAATCATGCAGCTTTCTCCATCCCTTGCCAACTCTCCAAAAGCACAGGAAAAAGCCAAAAATTATGAAACTGTATGTTATTTTGCAGAGGCATTGAGCCCCTTTTCAGATACAAAGAAAATTAATATTATGGCATTAACAGCATCATTATACAGCAATTTTAAATTTTTTCCTTCTTTTTTTCTTTTCCTCCTTACTGTTATTTCATCCCCGGAAAGTTCTATGCGGAGAATAATTAGGATTTTTCAATTAACTTTCCAGAGTTAACGAGATAAGGTTTGAATATGATTCTCATAACAAACAGATTGATTTATTGTTAACATAGCAGAACACCAAAACATGAGCCAAGTCTTACAGACTCAGGAATATTCTGTGTTTAACATTAGTTTATTTTGATAAAACTAACTACTGCAGCCTGTGTCATAGGATCAAACAGTGCATGAGCCCAGCAATGGGTGAACTTGGTCATAACAAGTACATTGAAGTTAGTATCTTGCATACAGGAAAAAGCAAATTCTGTTCCCAAGAGTTTCTCTGTGCTCACCTGCTTTGAGATTCATTAACTGATTCTAAGACTGTTTACTTTTTACAAAGCCTCCCATGTAAATACAGCACGTGCTGTCTAGGACAAATAGTGGCTAAAGAGAAGGGGAAGGAGGAACCACGCTAGGGGCACCCCCAACACTGAGCATCTGAGAAGTGTATCTCAAAGGTGAAGGCTGTTTGCGACTTAAGCATTTAATTGCAAAGATCAACAGCACAGCTTCTGCATTTTTTTTCTGAAAGGATACTTTATGTCAAGAAATGCCCAAAAAAATTCAACTAAACCTTTCCACGCATCATACAACTAAATGAAATATGCCCTAGTCTCTCCCAGTTCTCTTTGGCAAAAGTGACTGACTTTTCCAGAAACACTTGGAATAGTATTTTAACAGGCAAAAACTGCTGAAATCTTACTGATGCAACAAATCAGTAAATACAGGAGTGCATCTTTGCTTCTAGTTCAGAATCTGTGATTCTCAGTACTGCTTTGAACAAAATCCTCATTTCTGCAATCTGAAACCATTTGGAAAGCCTGGGTTTTACCTGTCTCCTATGTCTTTCATGCATCCCGAGGGACTCTGAAATAGTCTGAACCAAAGTCTCTGCTTCAAATTTAACTACTAAACACTGTAACATTTCAAAGTAAAATTCAAAGGGAGCGAGCTTCAGGCATGTACACATGAGCTCTCACTAACTAATACAGAGCTCAGAATATTTCAGAAATGACAAGCCATATCTTTTGCCTGATTTAAGATTCAGTTTTACTGTTCTAATAACAAAACAAGAACTTAAAGAAGTATTTCAGGAAGATGGAAGGAAGATGCAAAAAGTGGATGTGAGTGATGTGGCAGCACTAGGTCTCACAATCCCAGTTGATCTAGTGAAGCCCAAACTGCTGCTCAGCCCCAATATTAAGGGAAAAAAGAGAAAACTCCACCAGTTGCAAAGCCACCAACCTCTACACTAAACAAGGTGAGCACAGTTTTGCTCTCAATATACAGAGATCCCTCACCCATCAGCTGAAGCATGGTTATGGACATGTTGCATTAAAGAACAGATGCCAGCAATTAGCACAAACAAATCCTATTTAATTAAAGTAATTTTTAATACTACTATCATTATGAATGAATGGGGATGAAAATACTTAAGAGTTTAGAAAACATATTGAAATGAATAGTTTTCCCATTTCTTTGTCAACCATATTTCAAATTGAAATATTATATACTGGAATGCTCTTCACAGCATGTGTGGAAGAGAAGCTTAAGTAATAAACAGGGGCATAATTACAAATCCATACCTATTTACTACAATGATAACAGCTGGATTTTCATACTATCTACTGCTACTAGTAGGCCTGAAGTAGAAATGCAATTTCATACTACCAAAAAAAATTACTGTAAGTAAAAGTAACACAGTCATTTTAATAATTTGAAGCTATCTATTTCACTGTTACAGGAAACATAAAGATAAATAAGTAAAATAAAATACAATACAATAAATAAAATACAATAATTTGTTCTATGAGTAGACCAAGATAAGATTTACTTCCTCCTTTTTTTTAATAAATTGAGAAAGGTGGAGTGAAGAGGCAATGTCACAGTCTTGTGTGTTAGGACTTCAGCACAAAGAACACAAAGGAATGCCTCCTCTAGAAATAGGTTCAGATCTTCAGCAAGACATGCTGTGTGCTTTCCTGTCCTGTGTACCTCTGAAACATCAAGCATTAGCCCTTGGTGCAAGTGGGATCATGTCTTGAACAGGCCAGTTGCTTTACCTTGTAGAGCAAGTCACATAGTTTCTCCAGCGGAGAAGAGCAAAAAGAGCATTTAAAAAGAATAAACTCCAAACAAAAAACACACAACCAAACCACAAGCAAACCAAACCAAAAAAAGCCCTAAGCAACAACCAAAAACCAACCACAAACATGAACTAAAAAGCAGCTGCCTGAAAAGTGACATTATACTTGCTAGGTTGTAAATATCTCTGTTAGTTCTATTTCCAAGAAGAAATGAAAGCAGCAATGATGCAGGAAATTATTGGAACTTGAAAAAGTGAAAGGGTAAGAAAAATTGGCACTGCAAAACAGAAGGACTCAGGGAGGTAAAAAAGCAGTCTTGGAATTTAGGTCATAGATGATGTTCACCACTAAACCCTCCAAGACAGAGAACTGTATCATCAGTGCCTGGTTCCTAAGGCTTCAGGATGCCAAGGAGAAATCTCACTTGGAAAGGTTGAAGGTAAAAAGCTGAAGAAGTTCAATTGGGTTGATGTTTACATTTGGAAGTCAAATTTAAGTTGCCTGAATTATAGCCTGTTTTCTTCTATTCTGAGTGGATATTAGTACAAATAAAATATTTTATCAAATTAGTCTGAACAGTGAGCTTTACAAAAATATTTCTCGAGTGTACAATCAAACAAATTTTCAACAGACACTTGATCTTCTTAAGTTATATTTGATACAAAACTCTAAGTTTGATACAGATTTTCTTAGTTCAAGACAATTATGTGGAGCTTCCTTTATAACAATTTCTAAGCTTTGTAATTTTTTTCCTTTACTTTCAGAATTCACTTCCTTGGGCTTACCTCAAATTTTAGAAATCTATCCAACATATTGAGGTTTTTTTCAATTCTTCCTTTTTTACAGAAAAGGTGCAGCCTGTAGATGTGTATTTCAATACAGCAAATAAACCATAATCTTGGTAGACACAGATAATAAAATTTCAAAGCAATGGTGGTGTGTGACAATGGGAAAAGACAGAGGAAAATTTTCACTTCCTCATAAGTAACAAACTTTTTAGGCTAAGCTCTTCTATTAAAGTAGCCTTTACATAACTACCGACTTGCAAACTAGTCATTTCCAATATACATAGTTCCAGCATTTTTAGCATTTTTTATCCTCTTATACTAGCTGAGAGCCTTTCCTGAGTCCATATCAGACTGCAAACACAGGAAAAAAAAGGACAGTGTCTGCCCCAAAGACCTGCCAGTCCAAATACAAGACATAAGACAACTAGTGGAGAGGAGCCAGGTAGTCAGCGTGTCAGGCACACCAGTCACCTGACTGCTGTCAAGCTTCTCCTAGAGACAAAGGATGTATCAAGGATACATATAATAAGTTGGTGGATGGTTCTGTGTGTCAACACAAGTGCTTCCCAAGCTAAAACAAGGAAGCATATCAGCATGCTAACATGTGGGGGACAAAACCCTTACCTTGCTGTCTGTCTGAAACAGGACACAATGGTGTTATGTCACACAAACAATGCACAAGGCTGGGAAAGGCCTTCAGCGTCATTGACAGAAAAAATAAATACATTATTCTGATGTGACAGAGAAAGGGAGGGCCATGAGGGAGGTTAGCTGAGAGCAGGCAAAATGTTCCAAGTCACAGGCTAAGAAAAATATTTGGGCAGTAGATGTGAGTAGATGGGGATTAGAAAATATGTCATCTGCCAATACCAGAAAATAGAATATTGGGATGTGAAATGTTAGGAGTTTTAGATTTGCACATGACTAGCAAAAGCTGTATGTTAGAGCTCTCATGCAAAAATAAAATCACATAAGAAGGAAGCAGATGCTGGGACATAAAAGGTAATCAAAACTTAGATGAGATCAAGGTTATAGGACAAAAAACAGTAAAGAGATGATACTGCCCATAGCGACTAGGAAGGCTGTAGCCTGCACTAATGGAAAGGAGATAAAGAGCTCTGCTTTAGCCCTTTGAAATGACAACCAATGGCAGGTGAAAATTAAACATTTCCTGAAGACAACATCACTGTTAGAAAGGATACGAAGAAACAACCAACACTGCTACCAATGTGTTAATTGTTTCTTACAAAAATACCTTTCAAAGACGGAAGCTATAATAGAAGCTGCTGATACCTCAACTGCTAGCTGGACCATTAATGACAAAGGAGGGTAAGCTTTCTCTTGCAACTTTTTTTATGGGGACCAGAGGTGTGCAAAGCAGTTCATACCCACACCTACTTTAACTTAGATACACTTCCTTCATGTTTTCAAAACACCACAATACCTCCTTCTCAAGTTGAAGAGGGCAGGGTGCAGCATCCTTATCATGCTTTCAAAAGAGTCAAGGGCACTGACTACTTCTGTGTGATATGAAGTTAGTCTCAGGGATTCTGACTGCAGTCTCCAAAAGCACTGCCCCACCCTGATCCTCAGGAAAAGATGGCATTGATGGCTGTGAATCCAAGCAAACTTGAGAACACCATAAACGTAATTTAGCAAATAACGGTTGTAAATACCTCATAAAAACAAGGAGATCTGAGGCAGCTAGATAACAGATTTTAAAAGCTGAATAAATTAAACAAATGGCAGCCCCACAGACTGTTTTTCTTAGACTTTAGACTTCATCTCTAGAAAACACTAAACAAAACAAAACAGAAAAAAAAAGAGAAAGAGAAGAGGAGACACTTCCTGTTATGCCTTTCAGTTCAGTAAAGCAAAGGTTATCTTAATCAAACTCTCCTTTTGGGAAATATGTGAGGATTACACTGTGTGTAACAATGGATTGAAAAGGGGGAGGGATAAGATGGAAAAATGATAGACAGGTTGGATTAATACATTCACAAGGGGAAGAGAGCAAGTGCCATTGTAGTCTTACCTAACTACAGTTCTGACTCCAGATAACGCTTAATTTCCCTTGATGTGAGTTTAAAAGAAACCTCTCTTCACAAGCCATATGAAATCAAATGTTCATACAGATTCTACCAAAAGTGCTTGTAAAGCCTAGTAAAAAAACATTAAGAGCTTGGGAATTAAACATTAATTTTCAAACACCAAAAGAACAAAACATTATGCTTTTAAACCCACACAATTTTGTGCATCTCTAAACACACACCCACACTGTTCTGTACCTACAGGAAATTCTCATTAAATTAAATCCGAGCCCATTTGTGGAGCTTGCGAAGGTACCACAAACAAAGCAAAAGGTATTTTGGAAAGTTCATGAATAACTGAGGAACAACAGAATAAGTTGTCTTAAGTGTTACCAACGTGCAATAATGTTAATTTTGAAACCGTAAGAGATATTTTAACCAATATGTTTCCAGCTAACTACAGCACAAGCCACACTGCCACCCTGAAAGTAGATGTAGGTGTTTCTGTCTATACATAAGTACAAGATGGCATTCTAAACACATGAATCTAGGTATTTGTCTTACCATCACAGGTAATTACAATACACTTGCTACAACACTTCTGCTTTATCTTCCCACACAAAGAAAAAGGATCCTTCTCTTTTTCATCATCACTGCAAGACATTTTCAAAAGTACCTTTTCACAGCATGGGGCTAAAGCAGTTACTTTCACAATGTGCTCAATTCTTTGGAAACAATTTGAAAATCACAAGTGGGTTTTGAAAAGAAAATTCTTTAATAAAATATTTCATCAGAATATGAATAGGAAGAAAGGCTCTGCATTTCAAATATTCCTTAAGCAGGGAGAGATTTAAGGTCAACCACAAACACCACTTAAGAGTCTAGGTTTTATTTCCTTCATGTGTATGTTTTTGCCAGCAATTACTGTTTCTTCATTATCATTTCAAGCATGGCCCAGTATTCTTCCACTTCTTATGACTTATTTGCTCCTTCTTAACTTAACAAGGACATTTGATAAGAAAAGCAATGCAATTTAATCATTTAGCCAGTCTGATCAAAAATCTTTGCAGTTACGTTTGACCATTGGACTGCTCACCCTCTCTCACATACTCAGAAACCACACAACACCCACACACCTGGCGATGTACAGAGGAAAATTCATGTTTTCTCAGTGCCAAGTAGTATTTGTGAATATTTACAGGTTTTTATTTCAACACAATTACTTTGTTAAAGCCACTCTGATTTTCAGTATCAGACCAGTTATCTGTATCTTCCAAGATTTATTTGCTCCAAAGTCTGGCAGGATATTGTACTGAGAAAAGATACTTCGGAGCCACTCAGTGAATAGGAGAGAGTTTAGATGCAACATAACCAAATAATAGGACAACTGTAAGGCAGATCACTAACATTCCCAAGTGAGACTCACTTAGTACCATCAATTCAAATAAGCAGAAATAATAAAAATAGATAATAGATAATAATAGAAATTATTACCATTACTGGCATTTAATACCTGTGAAAGAATAAACCTTGCTTTAGATGGAAAGTGTAACAAATGGATTAATTATCTGTTTTGAAAATGAAGGTATACAGTCTTTGATTGCAATGAAATCTTTAAGGGTCCCAAATTACTTGAGAGTGAAGTCGCTAAAGCTCCCTGCTACTGAACCTTCCTGGACTAAGTAGATATTTCTGAAAACATTAAGAGCCTAAGGCATAAATCATAGAGATTCAGAAAAGAACTGACCAAAGACAGCAGCAAGAGGCCCAAGACTAAAACCTTAAACCCAAACTAAAATTCCGAAAACGATCATTTTTATGTTCCCTCATATTCCTAAACTGAACTGATTTTGGAAGCATCTTTTTCCAAAATGTGGTAAAGGGCTATTTTGTTTGGTGTTTTGAGCTATAAAATACTATAGCTAGTGTAACACTCAACTAGACAGCAATAAACCTGCTCCACCAGGATGCATAAACCAAGCCCATAGTTTGCAGGACAACAAAAGCAAACTAGTGATTTTAGCTCTGCTCTTATGTACAAAATCAGCAGTTCCAAACAGTTACAAATACTCATATTGACTGAAAATAACAGGACAGCACAGGTGTAAGTGGAGAGCAAAGGTGTAAGTGGAGGGCAATCATACAATGAAAAATATAATTTAAGGACAGCAACATCATTAAAGTTGCAGCACAGCCTGATTTACAGTTCCCAGAGGTACTATGCAGGGCTGGCAGTTTAGGAAACATACATTGTGACTGTCACTTGAGAAGAATGTATAAAAAAATCACTGAAATACAGAAATTAAATACTAAGATGTCATGGTTACAGATCCACTGCTCAATCTTGGACTTTCTTTCTTTAAATACAGCACTGATTAAAGGAAAGGCTTGCGCACAGGGATGCAAGAGGACAACAGGAGAACAAAAAGTTCCTAACACAGAAATTATGTTTGGATTTTGCCAGATTCAAGAGGCTTTAAAGCTAATTTAATGTTTCTTCCCATCTGTCTTTAAAACACATGGGAACATCAGAAATTAATGACCTCCCAGCAGCACTGGTGAGCCAAGGTGGCCTTTTCCATACATCTTTAAAACCAATATAGGCTGTATTAAAACTGTTTTCCTCTGTAACAAGAAGAAATCTGAGAGGAACAGCAAAGGAACATAAAACACTGTAAGACGACTTAAGCATCATCGTTATAACAGTTTTTGTCATTCTTTATTACCTCTCCAAAGACTGCGGAAGATGACAAAGCTTTCAGAAAACAAATCAAGAACAATACCAAGGATAAATTAAATTTTGAATTTACTGCTAGGCATAACCATGAAGCATTAACAATGTACAAAATTGCATTCAAAGTTATGAAGAACATGACCAATCTCCAGTGTTTTTTAAAGAAATTAGGCAATAATTTTATTCTAAGTGAATGTTCCAGAGGGTAAATGACTTCTGCAGTGCAATAAACGGTACAGCAAATTGAGGAGTATATTTTAAAAGCAGGAGCAATTTTCCTTCCATAACCTTCACTTGAAAGAACATTACTGCTATTTTATTAAATGGATTAAATGAAAAATAAATTAGAAGACATTTTATGGGGTTTAAATACACTTAATATCACAGTAAGATACGTGAATTTAAATGGCAACTTTCTAAATTATACTGCATTGAAAGCACAGAATACACAGAACATTTCAAAGAAATAATCAAGCAACAGGACAGGACATTCACTATTTTTGCCTAAAGGACCCATGAATGATATCAAAGATCTATCTCTGCTTATGCAACTTATTGTTCAAAATTTTGCTTCATATAAATCCAAGATTTTGGCAAGTTATTGTGCCCCTGCTAACAAAACTGTAGTAAAATCAAATATCTTCAGGACACACTGTCTGCACAATGTATGTTTGGGGGAAAATGTTAGGTAAATTTTGCATGGCAACCTGATGCATTTCCCAGCCAAGGGAAAGAACATGCTACTGATGTGCCAAAAGGTTGCAAAGCAAAGTTATTTTCTTAATACTAAAAGAGAGATTGGGCTGTCAGAAAATATGGAAGGAGTTTTTGATGCTACAAGATGTACTACAACATACCACAAAATAATTACTGGAATAGATCTTATATTGAAGCTGCACAAAAGAACAGCAACTTGTGATTTTTTTTTTTTGCCAAGCTTTAGCGGGAATGTCAAAACTAAAGACTTGTTTCCTTGCAAAAACAATGTCTGTCATGTTTACCTAAGTTGTAGGTAACTTGGGTATTTATGTTTCCATTGATTTCATTTATTTTCATAATGTAGTTAATAGCCTTATAAGAAACGGTCAAGAAGTATGGGTCTCTCCACTAAACCTAACCCTAAAAGGAAGCTGTTGCCTTATGCAGAAAAAGAAAAGCCCGTGGTGGAAGAGAAAGCATTTTCACTGCCCAGTATTATTTGTCATTGGCCTGTACTTGAGGCGCTGAGGATTTTCGGAGCTGTTACATGGCTGTAAGCTGACTCTGGAATGGTTGCAGAGGTTGATGGCAAAGCTGGGAGCCTTTGGGTGAAGAACTGCATGGCCAGGCACAGTTTGCCTTTAGCACATATGAATATGGAGTGCAGTGTCATAGTGTTTTACCATCTCACATAGTACTCACTGTACTTCTTTACAAACCTACACTAAGATGTATTCTGCTCCTTTTTTATATGCTGGCAGTTCAAGACTGCCTCTTTACTCCTGTTTATGAATTTTCTTGGTTGAAAGTTTTCATATGATGCTTTGAGAAGTTGCATAAATGTAAATATTTATTACTTGAGCTACACACAGTGAAAAAGCATATGCAGAACCATGTTCAGAAATACTCACTGCTGTTGAAAAGGCTGTAACTCTGACTACTCCTAGCATATTTTTCCTTGACAGTACTATCAGTTTCTTGGTCTCTCCCATCAGGACATTCTGACTATTTTTGGCATAATCACAATTTTGGAAAAGGATGTAGATCTTCACCCTTTCATGCAGACTGAAAGCGATCCTTTTTTTACACAGAGAATGTTTTCTCAGTATTTAAGTACCAAAGAAAAACGTTCACAGCTATTAAAACAAACAAACAAACAAACCAACAAAAACAACAAGAACAAAAAAATCCAACAGCACAACATGCTTAGCCTAATTTTAAAGGGAAAAGCATGGGGACACTTCTGCTCTTTCCACTTTTCCCCATTATTTTGATTTCACTGTCTAATGCATTCTCAAAAAAGATATTGCAACACCTGCTGGGGGACAGAGGAGGACCACCACCAAGAAGTAACTCTAGGAAGGTTTCTGTAGCCCTTTGACACCACTAACAAAAAGCTATCACTCATGGGCTGAGCTCCAGTACCTGAATTAGAGCTCTTTGCTGCAAAGTCAAATAGTACCTTTGGAGAAGAAACAAGAGCAGAAAGTTAGACAAACTTTATTACCACTTCTTTCAGCCTAAAATCTCTTGAGATATGATGATATTCAAACAGGTTGACTGAATCTGACAGAAATCTCTTCATCTCTTCACAGGTCTATCCTAGACCTTTTGAGCTAATACATTTGAGGCCCAGATGTTCCTGTGGTACAAATATAAGTAATATCTAGAATAATTTTAAGACTTCCTCAGACTTCTAGTTCAGAAAAGTGAATTATCAGTAATAGTTTCAAAGCTCAAACTATTTAAAATCTCCACTGGGTTAACTGAACCACTTTCCAATTTCACTGACAGAGCCTTCACATGACTCTTCCTCGCAAATCAAAAATTGCTCCAAATCTTTCAGAGTTCAGACACGATCTGTGCTTCACAAATGTATTTTAAACATGCTTTCAAAACTGTCACAATACTTTCCAAGTTAGGGATATAAATCATACATACGTCAGGAAGAAGACAAATTCTCAATCTTTGTAAAGTATAAGCATAAGGTATTTCAAGATATGTGCATTTTTTTAATTGGTATTTGCTTTTTAAAATTTCAAGAGAGAAAGTTAGGACTAAATCAAGAAGGCTTGAGTATAAATAGTTCTTTGCATATGAATGCAACAAGCTGTCCCCTGTTCCGCAGAATCTCCATGGTCTGCTGTGCCAAGGGCAGCTTTCCCAACATTGAGATAGAGTTTATGATGGCACATGTCTCATCCTTGTTTTCCAAATTAATCTGGCATAGTGAGCAAAGGATGCAGTCTGAGAGGGGAAAAAAAAAAAAGGCAACTTTCTAAAGCAGTTTTTTAATACATAAGTTACTGTTAGTTTGTCTGTTAGGTTTTTTTATTTGTGTGCTTTGCTTTTCTGTGCACTCTGTCTTTTTCTCCAATAAATCTTCTCTTTGGGTATAAATCTTGCCTATGATTCATAAAAGCTGTTAGTTAAGAAATTATGTCCAAACTGAGTGGCATTTGCAGAAAATTGATATAATTTATTTATTGACAGCTGTAAAGCAATACTTTGAAACTGTAAAGTGATCTTAAATCATGGTCTTATTTTCTTATGCTCAACTTTGTCATTTCTCTCTTCTCCTCTTGGTTTTTAGTCCTAACTACTTCATTTTCATTTTAAAGGTACTAAACGACCAGATGACCCATTCATAGGCAAAGGCAGTTAAGCACAGAACAGATCATGACAGCTCATTTCTGACTGGGGACCTTTGGAACTACCACAAACTCAAATATCACTACCAGCATAAAAGAGATAAAAGGACCCTCCACAAAAACAACCAACCAACCAACCAAAAAACCACCAAAGCCAAACAAACTAACCAAAAAGCTTAAACCCTTGTTCCTTCCAGATAAAAGTTACAGAAAACCTACAAGCTGTTGAAGTTATGTGAGTAGCACAGCTTCTGTACTTCCTCAAAAAGAAATGAATGCAGGTAAACAAATTGTTTTTTTTTTCACTATTTTATATCAGGTTCTTGAAGCCAAAAATGACCAGGTATCCCCATTCTAAATGGCAATAATTGAATATGCCACCATAATGATACTTTGCTCTTTGAATAGAAGAAATGCCTTCTTAATAACATCTTCACCCAAAATGTATACCCATGAAAATGGCAAAATTAAATTTTAAAAGGTTCTCCAGAAACTGGGACATGGCCTATCTGGTATTTAGTAAAGTAAGTTACTTAAAGTCATAAATGCTGTAACAAATATGGTTCTGTGTTATAACAGTGGCAAGTGGGCTGAGTTGTATCAGAGGAGAAATAAGCAATAACCAAGATGTTGCATAGAAAAGTCATTTGCTTTGTCATTCAACAGCTATCTGTTTTGAAAACAAAACCCTATTAAAAGATCACTTATACTCCAGCTTGATTGATGATTTGTCACTTTTGCTACCCTTTTACTGAGCAGCAGACCAATAAATAGAGAGTGACTTTGAGTGACAGCAAACCCAGAATTTCAAGTAAATTAGAGGAAAATAATCTGTATGGATAAGAGTCAAAACAAATACCAAAGTTTGATTTTTTTTTTCTCTTCTCCTGCAAATTTGGGATGTCATTTAATTTTGTAATGACAGCTTTGAACTCAACCATCTGCCTTTCTTCTGTTTTCCTCATTTTTCTTACATTTCCATGTAGACTATTACACTCATGTTCCTAGGAGTTAACAGCAAAGACTAGATTTACTGAGTGGTTACTCTCTCCTGTCTGAAAATGAAGATGTACAGGTCATAGCACCGAGTCAGGTGAACCTGAGCAACTGTCTGCAATAGTGTAGCTCAATAAAGGAGCTTGGAAGTGTATAGATAAGCAAATACTGAGTAGGCTTAGGAGGGTCCCAGTATCTCTTCATCTGTCACTGAATCAGATGGGCCTCGCCTGGCCATTCATACTTCAGAAAAATTGTTGAAGGCTGAAGCAGCTTCAAAAGGCAACCTCAATCCCTGAGCCTAAAAAAACAGGAATGCATGACATAAAAAGGTGCATCCATCTGTTTTACTGATCTAAAGGAACATGAAGAAGTGACTTGATTACGGTCTTTAAGAAATACATGAAGCAGAAAAATTTCATAATGGAACAATCACAAATGAATGGCCAAAATCTGAAGTAAGATTAATAAAGTCTTAAAATAAGGAGGATATTTTTAACACTGGAGGCAATGAACCACTGAAGCACCTTATCATGGACTGACATCAGTTCTTCAGCATTAGAAACATTAACATTAAGTTTGGAGCTTTCCAAAAAGCACAGATCTATAGTTCAGCAACAGTTTGTTGAAGAAAGGTCTCTGGTTAGACAGTAATAATGACTTCTAATAACCTGCAACACTAAATCAAGAGAAATGATGAGGGGGTACAGGAGGAGAAATAACTGGAGTGAAAGAGTTTCAATTAATTTACAGTCCTGCACACTGAAACTTCATGGCAGAGCAGATGAGATAAATTCAATTTTCAGCAGATAATATAAACAAATCATTATAGCATCCACTTATTAATTGTTTTATTTGAATGCATTTCAAATTCAGGGGCATCCCCTGAATGGTTCTTATTCAGTTAAAAAAAAAAAAAAAAAGAGAGGTAGCTTAATTAAATCCTATGAACTCAAGAATTTGAATTGACAAAGAAGGCCAAAACCAACATGTGTTGTCAAGGCAACGAGGGCCAAGAACTGTCTTTGATATCTGTTAGACCTGACAGTTGATAATATTAAGCTTCATTTATACAGAATGCATCTAGGGGTAATTTTAATTTATAATGAGAAGTGAAAGCAATGCCTATAAGCAAAGACAAAATCTCATGTTTTAGAAATGTGATGTAATTTTTAGTTTGATTTTTACTTATGCCAATCAAGTAATATTGAATATAACCCCTGGATGTTGGTGTCAGATTCAACACAACACTGGTAAGGAAGTGTTATCTCTAAGGGTCCAATTTAATTTTTAGCAGTTTAGGGTATGATAAATGTTGGAAGTTAAACAAAAATGGAATTCCCTCCAGCAAACTCAGTCAGATAGTTTATTACATCATTAATAACAACATCTTTGTCATGTAATTAGAAAGTAAAATGCAGACAGGTATTTGAAAAACATACCTTCATAAGCAACTCCATTTCTAAAAAAAAAAGGCAGAAGAAAAGGTAATACAATACAGAAAAAAGAGAAGGGGTATTATTCTAATTTGTGCAAGCACTAGAGCAAGCCAGAAATAAATTCAAAGATACAGAACTACAGACATTTGAAGTGTGCTTCTGTAGACTGGAAGATAAGATTTAACCCAGAAGATTACAATGGGAGGGTTGAGGGCAGAGCAGGGAAAGGAAAGTAAAAGAACAAAATTACTCTTTAAGGCAGAATGTTTGCATCAGAGTCCTGGAGCATTCACTAACTCTATTTTTCTTGCTGCGAGACATATCAGTAGTGGTAGACAGCAAATGCTCCTGCTTTTACTAATTATTCATTGCTAAAACATCTAACTAGAATAAGTACAAACCTTCAGCTGTATAGTTGTCAGAGAACTGTTTTTCCTCTCTGCCAATTTCCTCTTCACTTTAGCAGAAAAGGATGACTGACAAAGAAACTGATATTAATCTCTTGAGCACGTCCCTTTTCCAGTTTGTTTGGAACATAAGAAAAGTACCCTAAGAATTCAAGAACAGGTGAATAGAATAAATCCCTTTATTACTATACAGATTCATCTGTATCCAGATGTTCTTGAACTCCCTCAGGCTACAGTTGCTTCTTAAGAGACTACAGATTAAAAGTAGTTCCCTAAAGCTTTTCTACTGAAGTTTTTGTTACTTTATAGCTGTAATTACAGTTTCCACAGCTGATCTTCAGAGAAACAGTTTGGAATTTCCATACTACTTCATTAGAAAATGAAGGTTGACTGAATCCCCTTTTATCATAAAGCACATTCAGACTCTACCACATCTGTCATGCAGTTCTGCAAGACATCTGTTGCAGTTTCCAGAGATCAGGTCCCCAGCTGGATGGGGAAGGTGCACTCCTTCATGATCACCACATATTTTCCCCATACCTTTTACTTTTCTACTCACAGAGTAAAGTGCCCAATTCTAAAAATAACTAACTTCATAACCCTGTGGTGGATTTCTCCTTGCCTGGTTGCCAGATGCTCACCCAGATGCTCTCTCACTCCCCCTCCTCAACAGGAGGGGGACAGGGGGAGAAAGTGTGATGAAAAAGCTTCTGGGTTGAGATAGACAGGGAGATCACTGAACAGTTACCATCACAGGTAGAAAAGACATGACTTGGGGAGGATTAATTTAATTTATTGCTAATTAAAACTAGACTAGGATAGTGAGAAACAAAGACAAAACAAGTCTACAAGACACCTACACCCACTACAAAACTTCAAGGCAAAACACCAAAGAAAGCACAGTGTCTGCATGTCAGAAACAGTCATAGGTCTGTGACTGTTTGGATGTGACATTGGGACGATCACTGAGCGTCCCATCTCAGTTAAATGACAAAATCCAGAAGCTATTTGCCATAATTGCAATGGTCTTGGTCTTCAGCTTTTGTAAAATGGTTGCATACACACGCACTGCAAATAATAAAGAGCAAACCACAATTTCTCTCCTGAGCACACTAGTGAGGAGAAAAAGCTGTAGAAACTGGAGTCTCCTGAACTCCAAAAAAAGGGAATTTTTCTATCCTGTTGGTTGAGCATTTGGGAACAGTTGAAACCAGCACCAGTGCAGTGAGTAAAAAGTTATGTCCATGAAGCCACAAGTTTGAAGTCTAAATATCTCTACTTGAAAAAGTTCCATATATATGGTCTTGGGAACAAAAAAAAAAACCAAAAATACATAAAATGTGGACAACAGTCTTTCATATAGAGCACTCTGTAAAAAAACTTATGGAAAACTAGAATACATTATGGAACATAAGTCATGACCCATTAGAGAAGAAAAAACATGTGAAAGTCAACTTGAGAGAGATGATTCATTTCTATGAAGTAAACGGACCCTCTGAAAATTGATACAGTTCTAATTAAAAGTCCAGAGGAATGAATCAATTATGTTTCTAGCCTGGCCATTAGTTCTTCTCTGTGCTTTTCTTATTGGGTCTGATTGCCAGCGCTATCCATGTAAGAAGCTTCATTATTTTGTTGTTTTAATAAAGTAGTGTGAAGATTAACTGCCCTTTCCATGCTACTGAAAGAATATTAAATGATCAAAATAAACCTGAAGTTGAAAGCATGTAAACTTATAAAAGACTAATATCACAATACATGAAACAAAGTTACTAACACCAACTATGCTTTTCTTAAAACCATGCAGCATCCTGGAATTGCATTTAATTAACTGAGCACAGCTATCTACAGTATCACTAACACTTCACTTCCATAACTGCGTTTTATGAGATAGAAAATAAGAAAAAATTAAAACAGAACTGTCTGTACAAGATCAAAGATCTGCTTTGTATATTCATGTCTTTGGAACACCTTTGGTCTGCTTAGGTCATAATTAGTACACCTGTATATCCTAAGACCTCACTTTCAACCACAAACTCCATGCATGTAGATTTTCAAATTGACCCTTTACAACTTGATCCTTTACAGCTTACAGATGAATTTCTGATCCTTCTTGTTTCATGTAACTATGAAGTACACTTACATATTTTTTTCAGAAGATATGTTAGGCAGACAGCAAGTTTTGCTCCCTTGGAAATTCTTTGCAGAGAAAATGAGATGAGAAAAAAAAAACACCTGGAAATTAACTATGCAAAAAAAAAAAAGCCTTTTTTTTTTCAGGCAAGCTGATGTTCATTCAAAAACAAATTAGCCAACTTCATGGAAGACCATCCAGGCCTGCAAAGCATAAAGAAACAGCAATAGCAGGAAGGTGAGAGGACAAACCAAATGAACTCACCTATTCATCTCTTAAAGAACTGCCACTACTACCACTGCCAGCAAATGACCCCATGGGACAGTCATGTTGTATTTAGCAAATTCTCTAAATTGTCTTGGTTTCTTTTAGCATTACTAAATTACATTTGAACATGTTTGAATCCTCAAACTTCAGCTCTGAAACCTCATAATACACATAAAGCTACAAAGAAAAACTACAGTCATATAAAAGAATAACTGATATGAAGATGAAGCAAAGCAAAACACAGCAGAAGGAACTGAGAATACTTTTCTTTGCATCTTTTATCAAGAATATAGAGGGAAGGCATCTTCTTTAAAAATATTTGCTAGTCACATCGAATGAATACCCGAGCATCATACGACAAACTATTCTGCAGTTTAAGAACCATGAGAAAAGAAAATTCATCATATACCCAGCTCAAACTTCTACTGCCTCCAGCTGTGACCGTGACTTACAATTACTGCTCTTTCCTGCAAGTAGAAAAGAAAAAGCCTATTTCATATTCTTTTACAGTGTGTAATACCTAATGTATGTAGAGAAAAAGAAAAAAAAAAGAAAAAAAAAAAGAGGCCATCTCTCAGTCTCTTATTCCTCAAATAAAATTTTATTTTTGCACTTGTTTTCCTAAAATATATTTTTCTTACCTGCTTTGACCCAATCATTACTCTTGTACGGTCTTGCTTTTTTTCTTCCTAAGACAACAAGTGGCTACAATAGATAGCCAAAACCATGCATAGTACTTCAAGGCTGAGATTAACAAGACCATATATCATAATGCTAAATACATTTCCACTTTATTGATATTTTCTCTTTTGCATCCAGTGAACTATCCTTTTCCCTGCAGCTCTGCTTATTCTTTTTATTCCTTGGGGTGTTTTAAGTAAAAATAACTAAGGAAAAGTCCAGTTCTAATAAAATGACAGAAAGCTTTGCCATCAAACTTAATATAATCATGAAATGGCTGTTGGTCAATAATAGCTGTGTACCCTCTTATGCCTCACATATTATTCAGTCTTCACAGGATAACCAATATTTCTAGACTTTTGCTGATTTCCTGGTGCATTTATATTTTCCTGCAGATGTAGAATGTCTTGATGGGATGACCACCATCTGTTATTTTAAATTTGTCTTTTACTAAAAATGGACGGTATTGTAATAAGGTTACATTATAACGTAGCACATTGAGAGTGCATATTAGGGAGAAATTGTTTTGCCCTGCTTCTGCACATCAGGTCATGATGAAGCTTCTGCAAAGAGCAAGTATTTCCTTGGGGTTGAGATGCAAGGAGAATGAAGAGAGGGAAGGAAGAAGAATGACTGGGAAAGGGAGCTTACCAAAAGGACACAAGTCCAGAGAGCAAAAATGGCTGAGAGAAGTGAGAGACAGGCCTCAGAGGTGGTGGATAAAAACATTATTCTGGAGACCCAGAAGAGAACACAACTACAGAATCTCTAGCCACAGAATCACTGGGGTAAAATCTAAGTCTGAAAGAAAGTATGTGGTTGTACCAGGGAAAGAACGTAAAAACTGCAAATGGAGAGAAGTCAGGGAGAGTAAAATTTGTCAACTTTTAACATCAGTTTCAGTTTAGATGGCTGTTTTGAGGGGTTTTTTTCTATTTCAAAATATTAATTGCTACAATTTATACTCAAGACAAGTCTGGCTTTTAGATTTAAACCTATTTTTGTTTTTGTTTTGTTACTTTTTGGAACACTTGCTACTGAGAAGAATTTAGGCATATCCACATAGAAGATACAGCTGACTCAGTCTCATCACACCTACAGAACGCCTAATATTTGTGAGACTTTTCTATCACACGACATGAACCCATGAGCTCTCATCTGAAGACTGAGAAGCTTTATTAGCCACACACAAACTTGCACTTCTGCTTTCACCCTCTCTTCCATACCACAGTTCTGCCAAGAAGCCTCCTAAATCACAACTCTTCCATGCAGAAATTGCAGTCACGTTTTTAAAATTTATGATGTATGCTCATTGGAGAGTTAATTTTCTAAAAATAGGTTTGTATATAGTAAGTTTTAATTTCTAAGACACTTCCCCTATTCTGCTTAGTTCTACTCTCCTTGATGACTTACTGTTATTAAGCAGAAATCCCTGGATCTTTCCTGCAGGCACCGCTTGATCTCTCTCATAATTTCAGCAATAGTACCAGCTTATGTTGCATAATTAAAAAACTGTTCTAGTTTATCAAGCACGTGGATGAAATCTGAATTTATATGCTTTTATACAGAGGTGTTCTCCAGAACTTTATTTGGGCTTTGAGAAATTCAGTCTGAAACATTATCCCCCTCGCATTTTGTAAGTATTCTTCACTATTTGGTAAATATACAATTCCACAAAATACATCAAATAATTCTTTGGTAAGCTCAGTTGATTTTTCTCTGCTAAATAATAAATAAATGCTAAATAAATGAAGTGTTTTTCAATAAGAAGAGAGGATAGGTGTATACAAATGCAGAACTGGCTTATATGTAATCTCTTTTATAATGTCTCTGAAACATTAATTAGTGTATTATTTAGCTGCTGCCCACATCCATTCATCTTTAAGACTGATCCATGCCAGTTTTTTAAGAAAAAACTTTGTCCTTTTACCTTTCCCTGCCTTCCAGAAGGCTTGCTGTTATACTGCAGAGTTCCTGCAATATGAAAACTTTCAAAAATTAAGGTTATTTACTGTCATCTAAAAGCTCTCCAAACACCAAAACCCATTCCAGATACCCACTGTCCACCTAATCCCCTTTTGGTCAGTCTCCTAAGCAGTTGAAAATACCTTCTGAGAAAGGAACAAAATCCAGGAATCAGTCTGTGAAAAAAGTAGGCAGGGAAAACATCTTGGTAGCAGCAACCAGTCACTATATTTATATATCTGTAAGAGAAGCTGAGGGAAACCATTACATGAATGAATAGACTCCTGCAAACTCTGGACTGAGATGTCAACATGGGACTGTTCCTCTACAGTTTCTGCCAGCTAAATACTCCCAAATGGTAATGTCACTTGCATGTGCAGCTTTTATAGAAGGAACTGATGAAACCTCTTATAATTCAAATATTAATCTAATCAAAAATTCCATTAACAAAGACTGTTGGAGTGGTGGTGTATTACAGATTAATCAGAATTCATTACAACTCTCTCCTGTGGTGCTAATGATTCACTGGTCTTTCAGTAGAAAACTGAGGGATATCTCTAGCAGCTTATAGGAGTTGTCTAAGAAAAAAATATAGTAGCACTTGCTCATTCTGCAAAATGCTAGCAAAAAATATTCCATCTTACAAAGGAAATACCATACTGAAAAATATGTATGTTCATAGCACATATCAGTGGGACCACACACTAAAAGAAAAGCAGATGTTTTAATCACTGAATGCTCTTAAAAATTCAGAACTCACTCAATACCCTTGGTAGTTTCACAAAAATTGTAATCATACCAGAAATCAGCAAAAAAGAAAGGGGGCAGTAGGAAAGTAGAAATGTGCAAGTTCAGTTTTTGAGTCCCTGTGTTTAGCTAAATTGGGGAGGGAAGCAACACTGAGCATATACAGTTGGCATCTGGAGGGTTTAGGGGAGGCAACACGCTTTTGGTTGCAGTGGCATACTTTCAATAATTGGAGGCATTTAACATGAGTTGCAACCCGAAGAATTTTCTGCAATCTAACTTACAGTTCTTCAAGGTACAAGTTCTTTGCACAAGAATAGGTAACAGATGCCCTACAGACTGTCATGATTTTTGCCATTTTTTGTTTGCTTGTTTGTTTTCACTTCAGAAAGTGTCAACTATGCAGCAAAACTAGAAAACATTTTGTGGCTGATGATACAAGCTGTGGTATGTACAGGTACTATTCCAGAGTAATGGTGACAGTGACATGAATAAAGGTGATTTGATCTTCCCTGAAAACGCATTACAGCAAAAATGGAATGATAACATGAATCAATGCTATATTCAATTTTCAACAACAAGAATATAGACAACTGTATTTGTTATCTTTCCTTTTTTCTTCTCCATCCACAAATATTTACACTTTCAAATGTTACCTTCTGGTACGTGCAAAAATAGAAAATAAATAGCATATCAGACAAGAAAATGCACATTCTTTAGGCTTTACCCAAGGGCAACATGAAATACAGGCAAGGACCTAAATTACTGATCTGTAGAAGACAAAACAGGATACCTGTTTTTTTAATCTTCCATTGACATACATCTGTCAGTTGCACGGAATGATGTAGAAAATACAGTTTTATAGGACATACTCTGCAGCTACCATATCAAAGTTGATGTTGAAAATGTCACTGAATGAGAAAAGGCCAGATTTTACGTTCAGATGATATGCAACACAAAGCATGTCCTGTCACATGTAATTCTTCTTTCCTTTCATAAACACAATTCTTCTTGTGACATCAATTTAACATACAAGCTGAGGAATGAGGGAATTTATAGATGCTAATGGGGTCTAGCCAAAGAACAGACTAGGATGGCCTGGTACATCTTTCCCAGCCCCAAGTTCTCAAATTTTTGAACCATTTCACTGTATTTCAACTTGTATGTGAGTAAGAGAGGAAAAGAAAGAACATGGGATATCTTAAGTAAACTGAGTTTAACCTTAAGCAAAGATGCGGCTGAAAATAACCTACATCAATCTTACATTTAAGAGACAGAATCATACCCAATTAATTTTAATTAAGTTATTCCATTAGCACTGATTTTCTTTGACACTGCAGAGCATGACTTCCTCTCCACTATGGGTTAGCAGTAAGGCTGAGCTTCCATCATAACAAACTACCTCACTTAAACTTCATTACATTGTTGCACTAATGGAGTGGAAAGGATAAAGAGAGCATCTTGCACATCTTCTGCCAATATCTCTGCCCTCAGAGAGGCACTCTGCTAGTTCACAAGCTCATATATGCACTAGAAAGATGCTGTTGTCTGCTACAATACCTTCAGCATAAACTTCTATCTCCTGCATAACTTACTTCTATCATAATATGGCCACAGCAAGCACAAATTAGCAGATCATTTTTTGTTCTTCCCTTTCAGCTGCTTTATTCTAACCCATAGGTAGCAATTCATATTCCCCTGTTATCCCACATTCCTCTCCTTCCCACTCCAAACTTTTTCCCTTCCTTGTCTTGAGTTAATATTTTAAAACATTTTGAAGTTAGAGTTTTAAAAAATACAAATATACTCCCCTTCTCTTGTCATCATGCAACACATACACAGAACAGAAGGCAGTAGCCTTCACATTGTGTCCTACAGGCAAAAGAAACATTCATTTGCAGGAGAAAAAGCATGTTTCTACCTCAAGTTTCAATATCCAATTTACTGACACCTGAGATGACAACTAAGAGGAAATATATTTGAAATATATTTACCCAAAGCAGTGGCAGCTAATTCAGACACTAAAAGGGTCCACAGATTTTAACAAGATCTCATAGAGGAAGACAGCACTTCCTAGAGCCTAGTACCTAATGTAAACATTTTATAGCTCAGTCTAGAGGTAGCTGAAGTCTAAAAAGAGAGATTGCTTTAGACTCCTGTGGACCTCCAGAGGGAATTTCATTTGATCATGTGAACACTAAGTTTTAAATAGCAGAAAATGCAATTTTGAAGATTTTGCATTTTTAAAAACAGTATCCAAAAGGTAAATTATAGGCAGAACTTAATATTAAAGCCCTGGAGACTCTTTAAAGCCATTTCTCCTAAGAAATGAGCCAAAACCTCTTGAATTATCAGAGGTGTCAAATCTGCTTTTGGTAGAAACTCTCCACAGAACATTTCATTAAATCATTTGATCACTGGCTATTAAATAAAAAAGGAAACAATTTTGCAGGAGAGTAGAGAGGGGAAAATAGCTATAATTAAGTATAGCAATTTAAAGTTGCATTCTTCACACACCATTACGGTCATTAGAAACCTATGAATATGCTAGCAAAGTCACATGCTAGAAATGGTGAATAAGGAAAAGAGGATATAGAGTTTGTTTGAAGAAGTTCAGCAAAGTTCATTTATGCCCACAACTATCTGAATTGCTTGCTTAGCTTCACATTTGGAAATAATGAAAACAAAAATGTTTTTACAGGGGTACCAGTGGCCATCTCTCTGTATTTCTCTATCACTATTTAGTTTGGGATTATTGAAAAAAGTGCAAAAGGATTTTGCAAAAGGATTTAGGATTTTGATCCATCTTCTGCTTGATACAAATTGTGTTCTACCCTCCTTTATATGAACTTGATCCAATTTCAAATAATTTATATTATTTGTACATATATTAACCAATTGAAATGGAATTCATACTTTTATGGCATGACCTTGTTTTCCATTATACAACTCTAGGTCTCAGAGGGCAGAGACAAAGTATCAATATACCTGCTACATTTTCAGTAATAAAAACTGGGGAGAGATGAGGGAGAAGAAAAAGAGAATTCTGCTGCGTGCATGAAGGGAAAAGAAAAGTTGACTGTCATGCAGAGAAAAGGAGATTACAAATTTGCTAAAATTAATAATTTACCATTACACAAAAATGCATTCAAAGAATTTTTTCCTTAGGTAAATCTTAAAAGCCATACAGAAACTGCATTTTTTAAGTCTTTATAAACACAGAGTTTGCCAGTCTGCATGAGGCTATTGGTCTATCAAACCAGCAAGCCAATGACTGAGACTTCAGGGAGCTCAGTCAGGAAGCATCTACCCAATTGCTTCGGACGATTGTTATTTTCTTCTAGTATCTATTATGCATCCTAAAAGATAGGGTTTGCTTATTTTTTCTTAGTATGTGGAACTAAAAGTGCTATTGAACATTAAAAGAAGTCCTTCTATTACAGGCTGATTCTGTTTTGCCTGTTTCCATTGCTGCAAAGCACAGGAGAACAAAGAAGACTCTACTAAATGGATGATGACGACTTCTGTCTTCACCAGACCTTTAAAAGATCATCGAAAATAAAGCAAAAGCCCTGTAACACATCCCATTGTACACTGTCATCTATTATAGAAAATGTCACCACACATGTTGAGGCTATTAATTTTTTCAAGTATAAAGACTGAAAGTCCAAGGCAGTTTTAAGAATTATCCACGCTGCAGATCTTACCTATGCACATGTAAGGAAAACCTCTTAACCTCCTATCCCAGGAAGTAGGGATCTCATACCAACTAAACAAATGAATATGATTCCTTATGTCAGAAACATTTTGCAGGATTGCAGTCACATCCAGAACACAGTAACTCTCAGTATAATATGGAGATTTTCTTTTTTAAAAGCTAAAAAAGAGCTACTATAAATTACTTTTGTATAAGCCTAGAATTCACTGCCAGCAGGAAGACCTCTGTTGAGCACCCTAGTGCACCAGGGAGTGCTGAAGTTGTGACTCCTGAAACTGCTCTGTGCAAGAAGTTTCACAAGAGAGTTGATGCAACAAGCTGCTGTTTATGAAAAGAAGTAGTTATCGAAACCCAGTCTCATGGCCTCCAACTCACAAATGTATTTTCACTGAACAGGAGACTTGCTTCTTTTTGTCTGAGTCTGTTTTGTCCTAAACTGATAAACTGAATTGGCTTACCAAGCAAGTAAGTAACCAACAGAGATCATTCATGGCGAGAAAAAGCATGTGGCCAGGTGTGGAGGGAGAGAAGGAGGAAGTTGCAGCCTTACTTGCACATTAAACAACTATTTCAGTCCCAGCATGCCCAGGCCTGACTGCGTTAACAGAGAACCACCTTCTCAGGTAAGAATCACCTCCTCAAATACACCTGAGGAACAAAGACTGCAAGATCTACTTATTACCTGGCAGTTTCTGCATTTGTCTACACTTGTATAAAGGGATGGCCACCAAGCTCAGGGTATTTTTACATCCCTTCTTCACAATTTTAACAACAACACAAGTATGTAACAAACTGTTCTGGTCCATTCTGGAAGAGAATACTAAATATAATTTTTTTACCAATCAACCAATAGATTTTATGACTAACACGCAAAGTTTGAACACTAGAAATATGCAATATGGAGATCCTGATCTAGGTGACTTGGTTGATGATCAAGCTACCATTTATTCCTTCTTAGGTACTGGAAGAGGACAAAAAACCAACAGTAATCAATCAATATAAGCATTGTGCTTAGTTCAAGATATTTTAAAATTCTTACCTATAAGTCAATAAACAATCACTACAATTAAGGAACCCATCTCGAGTCTTGGCAAAACTTTTTCTGTGGAGAATTCACTCATCTGCTTAAAGCCCAATGGTGCAACTTCCCACAAGCAAAAGCTCTGGGAATATGCCTTTAGAGCATCAGATTCCAACACAGATTCAATTTCACAGCTGTTGGCCTAAGGCATCGGGTTGTAATGTTATCTTTGCGATTTTTTCACACTTTCACATTTTAAAGACTTCCTGGTCTGTGCCACCATCACACTTTTGCAAGATAAGGCATACATCTGGATAGTCTACTGAATCATTCCTCTTAGTCCTGGTTTGTTTTAAATCCATCAGAGAAAAAGAGGAAATACATGCAATGACCTGCCCTTATTTAGTTGTTTCTCACTTTTAGTTCATAGTTTCTATTTAGTTTGTTAAGACAGACAGATGACAAACTGAAGAGATAGATATTTTAGTGCCTCTCACCACAGCATCTAACCACAGATCTAAATAGTGTTTGGGGCAGAAAAACGAAATGAAGGTTGTGATATGAGAACAATGAGATTGAAACTTTTTGACCTCTGATCCTGTAAGCTGAAAAGTGATGTGTCCTGTAAATTTCAAGGCAAGGAACATAAAAGGAAAAAATGTGTCCTGCCACCTTGGTCTAATCATGCATAGTTAGGTGTTCCTAGCCATCAGCACTTTAGCATACTTGACTAGTGATGTATGAAGTAGGCCACCCTTAGAAATTGGTTTTCTTGCCCTGTGTCCGGAACTAGTGTAACCACAGGCCATAAATACTTAGGCTGTTCAATATCCTCTTACTTGTATTTTTTTAGAATGATTTATTCATGTAACCAGGTTAAAATTGCAGCTGTGATTCAGATTGGGGATTGAAAAGCTGTCTGGCTTCAAGGCACTTGGGAGTTATTACCCATTTAGACTACAGGCAGAACAAGCCCTGTAGCCTGATTTGCTGACATTTGTCCAAAAACATTTCAGCACTGCTGTGTTAATCGACTGGCCTTGATCTGGGCAGGGGACAGAACACAGATTTACTCCCCTATTTCACCATAATCTCAAATCCTACTTCCATCCTCTTTTGGACCACTTAAAATCTGTCACCAGGAATAATTATTGATACTGAAATGAAATGCTCCTGTTGATTCTGCTACCCAAAAGGTTCCAAGAATTGTGGTTCATTGAAACTAGCCATTAACAACAAAGTACAGTAAAATAAAGTTTCCAAGATAACAATCCGGTTTTCAGAGGGCTAGCTATTGGCCTCAAGTTGACCCTAGAAGAAACAAAAGATATTGCAATAAAAAGGAGATGCCTGCTTCAAGCTTTGCTAAATTTTCCTAATTTTCAGCCACATCACATCAAGAGCAGAATTGCACTGAAATTTCGATAATTTTCAGATTATATTCCAAGAAATGACTTGCCTATCTCCCTGACACAGTCGTATCACCACAGAGCCAATTTTGAAAGCAGAATTACTCATACAATTCATGGAAACATACTGGCAAAGTATCTTGATTATATCCCCTCATTTCACCTACTGGACTCAGAGCATTGCAAAAGGCCACCTAAAAAGTGAATAAAAATATATCTTCTTTTCTAAACAGAAAGACAATTTTGAGTCTTCATACCTGCAAGATAATATTATTAGCTGAGCTGGAACAGTTGGGACAACAGTCTCAGGAACAGCATACTTACAGAAGCTGAAAATCAAAGGACATTCAGATTGGTTATCCAACATTAGTTGCTTTCACTCCTGCTTTAAGACTGGATGAACAACAGCCTATCCCTTTCCTGCCAGTGATAACAGAGTAGCAACCCCGACGTAGTGAAATTATTTTATAAATACAGGCCTACCAGCTTTGTTCATAGTTCAGTTTTCAACTCAACATGGATCTCATATGTGATAAAACACTTTACTAAGCAACCTGTTAGTACAAGTGTGAAAAAATGCAAAAAATAGTGAAGAAGATTAACTTATTTAGGAGCAAAAGGCAACCTGACACGAAAAAGTATGCTGAAAGACCCTTTACACCCAATTGCCTGGGTGCTGCGATAGGCATCCTGAAAAGCACTTTGGATCTATATCATTTCTCCTGCTGTCACCACTTCCCTATTGCTGACAAATGCAATCGGCATTCCCAAAGAGCAGATAATTTTTCAACACCATGGACACCATAGACTACACTCAAGTTGTGCATCATTGGAAAGAATGGGGGTATAATCTGCTTTATTTTGTAGAAATATTGCTTCTACCTCAGTTTACTTCCCTGATACTGAGCTGGCTAACTGTATAAATTGTACCAGAGGAGGGGAAAGATGATTCCATCAGAAAATGATTTCTGAAATACCCTGTTTAACAGACCTGAGATCGTAAATTTTTGCCAAGCTCTAAATCTGGTGATTGACATCTCCTTTATGTAAACACAACGTAGGGAAAGGCATCTGGGAGAATTTTCTCTGCCTCCTTGTAGCTTGTTTAATTTACTTAGCATCATATCTTAAACTGTGATTGCAGAACTTATCTGCAAGTATCCTAGCACTACCCTCCTGCTTGAAGTGTGGCTCTGTAGGTCTTTCCAAAGGTTAAATTTTTCTCCCTTCATTCTGAATGTATCTGATCAAACAAGCTATTTTAAGTCTCTTTAATCAGATATTGGTCAAAGGTCTCTTTGCTGCTGTAGGAACTAGGAAGCTGAAGCTCTGAGATCTGCCTACAATGGAAGAGTTAGCTTTAAAATAACAAATTCAAATAACTGTGATGGGACAGAATGTTTTCAACAATATTAATTTCAGTACCAAGCAGTTCTCAGAGGTTCTGTTGAGCTTCATCCTCACACAATCTTCAGTATCAGTATGCTCTGTGCCTAGTGGGGTAACAGACTTTTTCTGTGTGGAAAGAAGGGGAAAAAAATGCAAGAACTTCTGTCAGCTGAAGGATGCAATGGATACAGAGGGACAGGACAAAAAACATGTTGTTGAGCCAGGGCAGTGGGAAAAAAACCCCTGCACTCTGGAAAGGGCATGTGTGAATGCACAAAACTGCGATCTGGGCAAAGCACCAAGAGAAACACTGGGTGGGACCAGAGCTCATCATACTCTGTCCAAAAACCTGGTTAAACTTCACAATACCTACAAATCCAAAAATACCAGCTCACAGTTGACCACCTTCTCCTCATGCCCGACGCAGCAAACACAAACATTATTTACAAATCTCCCGCAAATATATAGGGCTTTGTGCTGGACACAATGGGGCTTCCATTCATGTTATGAGGAACACTTGGCTGGACAGTCTCAGAGAAAATCTGTTTATGTGGAGATAAAAAGAATATTAAACAGTACAGTAAAACACAAACATTTTCAATTATTTGGAAAGTGTTTCCAATCACTTGAATATAGAATCAATTTTAGAAAAGAAACAGAACAAAAAAAAAAAATAGAACCACCCACCCCATGACCAATCTCACCAAATGGAAAGCAAAGTTTTCCACACAAATGATTGATTGCCAAGTTTGTTTTTGCATGAAAAGAAAAATACAGCAAGATTTTCAAGTGTTCAGCACAAGAATGCCTAAAGAACCCTGAACTAATGTTGATTATTTCCGTCAGTAACCAAATTCAAAACTTCTTAACTCCTCTATAACTTCAAGTTGTACCTTTCTGTCCCTTACAGTTTTAACCACGTACAGAGTATCTGGTGCCTTTGAACCAGAATGGTCATTATACACACAACGTATCCATTATAAACAAAGGTAATTTGCTGCATGGTGCTGGGGGAAAAAGGTAATTAGAAATTTACCCCTCAGTATGAGATTCACTATACATACAGCTGTAGGAGCTGGGAATCAAGAAAAAATGATCAGTACCCATTGTCTTCTGATCTGAAAATCTAGAACTAAGATTTTCATCCATCATATACTTGACAGGGATATAAATGTGTTTTATTTACATATATATATATATGAGATATATATCTGCTATTTATCGTGTTAAGAGTAAGAAATTTGGCAGAAGACAAACCCCTTGCATTTCAGCTGGTCTCCAGAGTTCAGGGGGGCTGGCTGGGCTTAATTTCTGGTTACAAGAAATTCAGAATAAGGTTGCTAGTGTTCAATAGGAAATTCCATGGGCACAGATTCATAAATAGGGCAGTTTTCCATTTCAAAGCTATAGGTCCAGTCGCATTCCATAAGAACTTGTGTGATCACAGATCCACAAGTAGTGAGATTAACTAATCCATCATTATAGGTCTAGTCACATTTAGTAAGAACCTTGAGATTACAGAGTGACTAATAGTACACTTGATTGAAGCAACAGAAAAAGAGTTTCAGAGTTGACCTTGATAAACGCACTAGCTGTGACAGAGCTCTAACAATAACAATAATATTGTGTTAACCTGGGTACTAATAGTAATCCTATGAAGAAACTTACAAAGTAGGCGTCCCTGCCTGAGAGGAGGGAAAGAAGAGTAGCCTATCGACTGTCTCTGAGGTCTTTTGGGTCTTCCTCCTAACTAGGTGCTATTTCTACCTTTCTTACATACAGTCCAATCTTATCCTTCTCCTCCTATGTTATGTATAATACGTTCTGAGCACAGTTGAGTACTGTACATGGTAGCAAGTACTTCATTAAGCTTATTAGCATATACAGGGTGTGCTTCTAAGTGACAGTGAATCAGGTAAAAGTAACATTTTTGGCCATGGTTTCCTTCAAAGTTCCAGTCATGTGACTTTGTTCTCTTCTGTGCTGTCCGTCAGAGCTAAAACAGGACCATTGTATCTCCACAAGACCTCATCCTTCAGCCAACTCAATTCTTCCTGTCATCATCTATGCAGATCTCCGTCTGCAAAGATAACATAGAGGGCACAGGGGATAGGCTATGGAAAGTAAGCCTTAGACCTTGACTATCTCCTTGGTTGTCATCCTACAGTTATTACAGCAGCCTCTAATTGCTTCTTACATCTTTTTAATGACAGGAACATATTCAAATAGTATCCTAATACATAGGATAGATAAATAAGTCACTTTACTAATTTATTTGACAACAAAAGCCTATCAAAGTCTTTGTTGCTTTGCTGGTTGCAAAGCAAACTAATCTAAAGTCTATACACAGATTGCCAAATAGCAAAGGTAATGAGAATCTACAAGACACACAGTGGACAAAGACAGTGCTTTACCTTCCTGGTTCTTACACCAGATTGGTTTTTTTTCCCTTTTGAAGAAACTGTAATTTTTTTTGAGTGAGAAGGAAGGAAGCAAAATCACCACTTAACTAGATTAAACGAGGCTTTGCTTTTCCCATTCAGCAATTTCTTTCACTGTGATAACTTGGTTAGCCATACATCTCACAGTCTACATGATATTCGTGCTGTTCTAAATGATTTTTTTTAATGTAACACCTTTCTTATTTTCCCAGCCTAAGCAACATAGTTAATAAAAGATATAAGAGAAAAATGAGGGATACAGACATCATAGGTACATAAAATATAGTTTCTTGGTCATCATATCACATTAAAAAGATTCTATTCAATATACAGTACATATAAGTATGCATACTTATCTCTTAAGAAGCTAAGTTGCTGATTTTCAAAGGCCTAACTCCCATTTCAGTGTCTTCATAGAATATTAGCACAAATTGGTAACCTAAATACCTTACTGAATTGAGACTTTATCATTAAGCTCAATGAATATCTATTTGTTATAGTACAATATAGATTTATTCTACAGTACAACAAAGTTATTTGAATCATGACACAGATTTTACTTCTCTTAATGTGGCTGAGAACAGTTAAAGGTTTTCCTGTTTTAAATAATAACATAATATTTTTCCTTTATCACTTACATTTCTTAAGGAAAGCAGGCAAGAAACAAATAATGATAAGAAAAGATAATTTTAAGATACTTAACCTTTTAAAGTACCCTCTTGAAAATTTCATTTTTTGTATTACATCCCCAAGGAGAGAGATTAGTACTAATTGAGAGTAATATTACTGCACCAATTCCTAGAAAAAATTACATAGCCTTGGTTCAAAACTAAGAGAAACTCAGTCACACCGTATAGAGTAGATACACTCTCAAAAGAAAGAATCTTTTTGTCTCAGGCCTCTCATATCCATGCTACAGGGTTATGTCTACTTCTGCCAAACACAGTGTTCATTCCTATTGTCATTTTTATATACATCAATTCTATTTTGCTTTTGCCCTAACTACACTCAAAAAGTTTATAGAATGTATTACCAAAGGTAAACTGAATTTAATGAATTATTTTGACTTAGCCATGGGGCTCAGAGTGCTCATCCTGTTTCTCATGTCCCATCAGTATTCATAACAATATCATTGTTCTCCTTTTGGAAGACACAGACCTTATCTGAAATTACTTCAGATAAAAATTAAATCCTACTTGTCAGATATAGCAGATATTTTTCCACTGGATGTGCTTCTCATCTTTGATATTTCCACCTTGGCTGAACAGGGGCCAATTTTCTCCTGATTAACATCTGTGTATGGTCCTTCACAAATTATGCCAAATGGACTGAAAAATACTGCTGTTTTAATCTGGTTTTTTAATGTTTGTTATTTTTAATGTTTCCCATCCAGATTTTGCAATTTATGAATTTTAAAAGGTTTCAGAAAGAGACTGATTTCTTTTTAATCTGGTCGGCCTCAGCGATCTCACATAAATTAATCTAATGTTCCCTTGTTTTATTGTGGGGAGATGCATGTAAGTTATGCAAGTCAGTGGATAATCACAGCCCTGCAGATGGCAGAGTTAAGGGTATAAATGGCTAAATAAGCCATAGACGTATTTCTTTTCAATCACAGAGCAAACATAAATCAAATTTAAAAGATTTTTAGTTGGGACTTGGGTTATACAGCACGACTATAAAAATCTGAATTTCCAAAACTGCATACTGCTCAAATGAACAAAATCTCTTATCTTGGAATAGGGCCCTCTCTAGTTGGGATGCAAACAATGCTGCTATTTTATTGTATATTTGGTTAGAAATTGCAGAATGAAAAAATTCCCACAATTATATGAAAAGTTCATATGAAATGATGGTAAATAATGATTGGTAAATTTAAAAATATACAAACTGATGAAAAGGACCATGAAGAAATAGCAACTGCTCCACTGGTTTGTGAGAAAAACATGAAAACACTTAAAACTCCAAATAAAACAAACTTTTACCACTCTTCCAACAAAAGAACAGTATATGATAGAATGAGAAGCCAACACTGGAAATAATAATGAATTTTTCCACAAGTTTAAGTTGCAGTTAGTCCAGATTCAAATACACATGCTGGGGAAAAAAAAAAAAAAAAAAAAAAGACAATTTGTTCAAGGTCTAATGACAGATTAGGCCACTGTATAATTCAAAAGGAACAGAAGCTTCTGTTTATTAACTTTGCCATACTCAGCAATTACCAACAGTTTGGAAAACCTAAGAAACTATTTCTGCTGACACTATTTACTTTTTCTATCACAATAAAATTGCATTTTATTGACTTGACCAAGGCCATACAAGGAATAGAATTGGACTACTTTGTCCCTATTTTTCCTCTATCTGAAGTTAAATGGGCAAAGTAAAACAGAAAATAGTCATAACAAACACCAACTTTCTGAGTGTGTGTGTAATTTTGTGCTCACAAAAACATTCAACTGAAAGTAAATACTATTACAATACTTTTACAGCCGAATTTTGCAATGCACTGCATGCCACTCTGTACTTTTCCAAATCTGATGAAAATCTGTCTCTAACTAAGGATGTTTTCATAGCAATGAGGCCAGATACAGAACTTATCAAATAGAAGAAGAAATGGAACCAAACACTGTTTCTTCTTAGCATCTTTTCAAATATGTCCAGAAATCATAACCAAAATTTACATGTGTCTCCTCTACATCTCTGGAGAAAAAAAAAAGTAAAATTCAGCAAACCCTAAACTTACTCAAAACCAAAGCACAGTTTCAGCCTCTTTGTATCAGAAGAACAACATGAAAACAATTCTTTCTCTACATGGTTCACTGGCTACTCCATGCCGTTGGAAGATTTCTAATACAGATTGGCTCTCAACTATTTTTGGGATACATCACCCTATATTACAAATGCTGTTTCCCTTGCAAGAATCACAAAAGATTTTGTATGAAATCAGAGACTTGCCTCTGGTTGTAGTGAATGAAAGAAAACTAGGCTTTATACCCCTTGGGTGTGGGGCTTTGCAAGGGCACACATAACTGCCAGAATACTCATTAACCAGTGATGAAAAGAAGATCCACAGAAACACAGGTGCTTTTCTGCTACCTCACTGTGAAATCTGGCATGAGCTTCAGCAATATTGAAATTTCCAGTGCCAACACCTACAAAAATAAAATTAAGTCTAAATCCTTCTACTAAACAGGTGTGAAGTTCTGCAAGTCCTAGTACACTCAAAAAAATTCTCTTTTTAGCACAAAAATAAGCAAGTAATAAAATGACATAAAACATAAAACAATAAAAGCAGCTTTTTAACCATTTTGAAGTGTCATAATTTTGCTTGTACACTAGTTTGATGAGCAGAAGTTGAGATTCTCACTATACTCAGAGCCGCACCATTAACATAAAAATGTATGACATCTATAAAAGTTAATAGGCATAACGCTAAAAGCTGCCAAGTATAAGAGCAGAATAAAAATAAAAGCTTTTGCCTTCAGAATCCGTGTAAATGTGAAATCCATACCCATCTGAGCACTGTGCCCTATGTTATTTTGTTCCAAATATAACACTGCCAGAATGTTATTTAAGTAGTGCTGTGAGTGCTCATTACATTTTAAAAGCACAGCCACTCTTCAATAGACAAACTAAGTAACAAACAAACAAAAAAGAATACAAAACAGACATATCACAAAGGGATTTCAAGTCAGACACCAAACTGAGAGTAAGTCTTCCCACTCTAAGTACTGCTGTTAGCTTGGTTAAATGAAGTCTGGCATCATGCATTATCTTTATTCATGCTTCTGGACTGATGACAATACCCAATAAAGAAGAAATCCAGCAAGTCCATTAACAAAGGTTTTCTTATTACCCTCCTAAATTGTGGAATAGTTGATGTCTGTAGTCTGTCAGCTCCTGCAGCAAGATCTGATGCCTCAGAAGAAGGTATGAATTGCTCTCCAATTGACCTACTCATCTGTAGTAGACATTATCTCACTGGAATATATGGAAGATCAATAACAATAGAAATTGGATTTTATGCATGTTTATCTCATTTCACAATTAAGCCTCAATTGTTCTACATGCCTATAATAGTGCTTGATGCTGTCTCTGACAAGAAATATAAAACATAAGCCAAAGTCTGTGTTTAATTAAGAAATCCCTGCATTCCAAAATAGATGGCTGTAGACTTATAAAATCACCATGAAAACTTATCAGTGCAGATGCAAGACTCATTGTTTCCACTTATAATGATTATGAGAGAAAAGGATTATCATCTTAACAAAAAACAAGACAATGAGAATAAGCACACACACATTAACATCACAAACAAGTTTGATGGGGTAGGCTGAGTAGAATTGTACAATATTCCTAATAAAGTATTTGTTGGATTCCCTAGTATGTATTAGTGGAGTAGGACATTAGCAGATGAAACATGAGAGTTGACCTTGTGGTCAGGCAAAAATGTTTTCTATTTCATGTCCCTGTTACTAATCCAGAAATATCATTCTCCTGGAACCATTAACAAATTCCTCTCAGATTCTTATACTGCAAGCAAAAAAAGAAGAAACTGGTTTTTACCAGTCAGTAAAGCCCATGTGATCTGCTTCTCCCTGCACAGCTTTTCTTATTAAAGAGGAGCTCAAATACAACCTATCCTCACATGGTACAAAAAAAAAAAATACTGTTCAGGGATCAGTTTGTCTAAGTCAATATCCATCCACCTACAGATAAAAGCAAAGACACTACTTGCCAGTATACAGTAATGCTTTACAGTTCTTATTCTAGCTAATCACATATGGCGTTGGACAAGATGATCTCAGTTTATCCATTCAACTAGACTGGGTTTTGCTCTTTAATTCCAGAGAGAGGGCTAGGTAGAGAGTAAAAGTTGTCAAGTAGTTAACTGAATCAACAAACATTGGAAGTCCAGAGCAGGCATCAAGAACCAGAGCTTGGAGGAAAAAGAGACATGGAGCGGCATGTGGGGACTTGGCAGTGAAAGCTCTGCTCAACAACCACAGGAAGAAACTTCAGAAGCAAGCACAGGAAGCTATATGCAGCAAATACAGGTGTTTCCTAGCAATTCTCCTATGTGCACATCTGCTACTGAATGTCTGCAGAGTTGAGGCATCTATCTGTACAATGCTTTGGAAGCAGTTCTTGATTTGGCACCACATTGGTTTGATGGAATAAAAAAATTTACCTCCTCCCCAATAATTCCAATTTCAGCAGCATGGCATTTACCTATATCAGGACATTGGACATTTATACCTTATCAGAGGGAAGACAGTCATTACTTGTAGATTTTGAAAGTGAAAATACAATAAATATTCTGAAGAGTTTCTCATGGGCCACAATTTCATACTTCCTTTTCCTGGAATACTGACATATGAATGCCAATACTTCTTCCTTCATTCCTTCCATCTGTCTGAAAAAATGGCTATGTCATAGCTCTTTTCTCCTCTTCTCTCTCCCTATAAGCAAAATATTTGAGATCTTTCCTGTTTCCAGCAACTCTTTGTACCTCCAGATGCTTTCCTTGTGCTGGGAGGTATATGTGTACCAAGCTGAATGTAAAGTCTTCCTACAATCAGGTAGAGCCATGAAAGTGATGAGATGAAAGGAAACAGTCAGCTCCTCCCACGTAGGAGTATCATGAGGCAAGAAGGTACCATAAAATATGTCCTTCTAGTGCAAAACTGTTGCACTGGAAGAGTGAGGTAACACAAAGTTGCCTGCAGTTACATTTAATGACATCCTGAATGTCAGTCACTCAGAGAAAGTCTTGGGTTCATTTCTTTCTCAGGAGTGTGGAGCCTATTTGTTACGTGGATCTACAGCAAATGCACAGCAGAACTACTCCTGATATGGGAAATTGTCATCTCATACCCTACAATTACTTATAGAAATAAATTAATTCCTCTTACTTTATGCTGAACTCATCCAAATTACTTTCAAAGGTACCTAGGTTAATAACACTGTTGGGCACTTCTGTAACTTTCCAGGTACAGAAGCCTGACCTGTTGAATCACACTGTTGTGATCTGCAAGCATCAATGGGGCAAAACTTACTACCACAGGAAAAAATTATGAACTCCCTCCTCTTGGAGTCAACCTGTTGCCACACACTCTGTATCAAAGCCAACAAGCCAAATGTCAGTTCCTCTCCATCCCATCACTGTCTCTCATTTTCCAGTTTGGCCCATTAATATATTAGTATAGTAAAACTCTTAGCTGGAAAAATAGTTTAAAGCACTACTGACGTGCAATAGATAGCTATGTAATGTCTTTAAACACATACCAAACACTGCATTTGTCATTCCTTGATTTTTTTACTTCATATTTTTAAATAGGTAATTGCACTGTATATGCTATAATAATAGAATTTGCAACAGGTCTTGGTAAATTGTTAGCAGAGAAAAATACATCACACTGTATGGTAATGTCTTGCAAAGACAAATATTCTTGTGGGAAAGAAAAGAGAGAGTGATGAGCAGAAGAAATTACAACCAAACAAGCAGTAAAAATTCAGCAACTTTGAAAACAGACCCGTGACTCAGGAAACAGTCACATTTTGGAGACAGCTTTGACTGGATTTCATTACTAATGCACCTGTAGTAATAATTTTAACGATTGCTGGTAAGTGGGATAACACAAAAGTCCTAATGCAATTCCCAATCAATTTTCTCTCCTCTCTTTCTACTTTAATCTGGACTTTAAAATTAATGCTGCAGATCTGTATTTTATTAATCAAAAGAATAATTGAAAGAATTTAAAAGCCTGGTAGACAAATTTCTTTGAAGTTTTCTTCTCTAAAGCCAAATACTCAACTTGACTCAACTCACTACAACAGATAGATAGGTGAATAGGGAGGCCTCTGAGTGCTTTCCTGGCATGTTGCCATTAACTGAACAGCAGATGGTAATTAATAACCTTTATCTAAAGAATAATTCATAAGGATTAAACTGCTTACAAATGATATAGCTTGATGCTGCTGAAATTATTTTGATATAATTTTAAATTGATGCTTTCAATGAAGTCATTCCCTGACCCATTCTATGTGTATATTTTGGCTTACAAGAAGGAGGTAGGAGGTGCAAGGATATTTGATCTGGTGAGTCACAACACACCCACCTCTTTTTTTTGATGATTCTTGTGCCAAGTACATCACAGAGTTAAGCAGACTAAAATCTGTCTAAAAAAGAGAAAGTTAATGAACAAAATTTCAAGCTCCTGAACATTGAACAGAACATCTTCATCAACTTCAGATAAGTAATAATGAGTATATTCATAATTTTGGCTTCCAAATGGTAAAAAAATATAAGAGAAGGACAAAAATAATAAAGCACATGTATCACTGTGGGAACAGGTAGGAGAGGAATCTTAAGAAGGTTAACTCACTGCAGGTAAAAAATTTGGCTATTTTCATATCCATGTTGTAATGGATGTCATCAACTTCACACTAAGAAAACACCGTATTTCAAGAACACTTCAAAAGAATGAGAGAAATAAAACAGAAGCTTAAGAGAAACAAAGAAAATAGCACAAGAGACGCTTAAGGTGCTCGTCTGAAACTATAAATTGGAATGAAGATGTAGAAACAGACTTGGAAGAGGAAAGCAGACACACTGCCTCAATCTGTATGCAGTTCAGTACTAGGACACCAGCTTTGCTGATATACACCTTTTTGAGAAAACGAAGTCTTAGATCTACCACCAGTGTTATAAGTAGCATTAAAAAGCCAACACTCAGCCATACTGAAGAAACACTAAAAACAGTAACTAGCACCTTTTTTTGAGTGAACACTATTTTGGCAACAACAGTTTGATAAAAAATGAATGGTACAATTACACACTACAGATAAATATCCTTTTTGGACCAACTTAATTTGATTAAAGAGATGTTTTTATCTGAGTTTTTACTCAGAAAAATTTGCATGGTTGAAAAAATTATCAGCTTAGCATCTAATTTGGAGAACGCAGATCCTTTTACTTGATAGAATTGTCCTCATCTCTAAGTTGGAAACAATGTAGCAAAAGGCATACATTAGCCATCAGAAATCCCGGGGTGTTCCTGTCTCATCTTTTGTGGTATCTTTCATAACACCCAATGTACACATGTAAAAAATGTTGTCTTAAACTCCAGATCACGCAGGTAGACCTTGGATTAGGAGCGATAAACTTCACTATCAGGAACTTTATATATTCCCTTTCAATACAAGTGATTTTTTGTTCCTCCATTTGTAAGGTACACAAGTAAAATTATAACCTCAACCATTCCCCCCAGTGGCAGAGAAATTAAAGAAAGCTTTCAGCAGTGTTTAGCATGCCTTGGTAGCCTCTATTCATCCCTTTAGGTTTTGTTTCTCCTCCTGCAAACATTTGAAATTAAATGAACAGGCAACACTGAGGCAGCTGCACAGCTATAACTCCCTGCTACTTCGTGGGTGTGTGACAGTTCAGTACAGGTGAGCTCTTGACTGGTACACTTGTTTAAGGCTTTGCAAGATTTCCCAGTGAAGACATTTCTGAGCATCTCATTATTGCCCTACAACCAATTAAATTACCACGTTCAGCGCTGTTGAAGTTATCTTTCACCTCTGAAAACACTAAAAATGCAAATTAAATATACATTGTATTAACTGAATAAAACATGAAGCTCTCTTGCCCTCTTACAATAATGCAGAGCAAGGAGTAAAAGGTGAACCAGGCAATAAACTTCAGCTTGGCTACTCTATTCAGAGTTTTAGTTGGAATAAACAGATCTAATTTGTTTGTACAGCTATTGAAAACAACCAGAACGTGATGCCACAGGAAGGGGGTGAATGCAATAGAACACATTCATGATGCTCAGGGATGTCTAATTCTTGCTGTTCAGGTACAGTGCTCTTCAAATCACAGCAATTACCATCCTCTGAAACCTGTCCTCTACCCTATCCCTGGATTTCTCAATCCTCCAACAACATGCATTATTCTAAATGGCACTCACAGGAGCCTCCAAAACCGAAAATGGTAAGTGGCATTAGCTCAGTTTGGGGAAAAATTCTCTTGTCTACTTGAACATCTGCACTATATTATCATAGCCTTGCTTTTTCTGATGGACCATCATCATACAATGGGTATAGTCGTTCAGAACAGCCCAGGTCCTGATGCTGCAGCCAGATAAGAAGGTTGGGCTGCTGCAAGCAGAGGCAGTGGGGAAAAAGCAGCACTACCATTCATAAATGGATGTATTTTCAGTATAGTTTTAAAGCATTTTCTGGAAACAAGCTAATTTGCCAAGAAGAAATGCTTCCAAATCAGTAAAGCTAAATGCCTATAATCCACGAATCCTAAAAGTTAGTTGAGGAAATAATTGCTAATATGCTGGTACTAATTTTTAAAATAAAGATTGAAATAGAGGAGATTTTTTGCAATGCTAAAAATATTACTACTGCACTACTGAAGGAGGGTAACCCAATACCTATAAGCCTCTCACTGTGGTATCAGCCACAAAAAGAGAATAATGACAAACTATAGAGAATCAGAGAACAGGCTATAATTGCTATCAATCAGTCTGATAATTGTATAAGGCTAAGCTAAAGTGCAGGTACCCTCATGTAGAAATATACATTTTGTAATCTACTTCAGAAAATTTCAAAATATGTCTTTATATTTGCCTGGAGAGGCAAGACTGCATGAAAAGACAGCTATGCCTAGAGCAGCTCCTAGGTAAGCTCACAAGGCAGTTTGTCTATAATGAAATCTTATGTAAGTTTTTTATTCTGCAGAAAACAAAATGCTGATCAAAACTTCATATTGTACAGGTAGAGAACCAAGTAAAACACCAAGACAGAAGAAAGGAAAATTCCACATCAAGGAGTGCTACAAAGTTTCCTTCTGCTCTCTCCTTACCCTCTTCCATCTTCTCTAAACTAGGTAAGTTGTTTACACATATGCAAATAGTAAGCAATAAGAAAATCAAAGCAAAGTATCCTAAACATAAAAGGATTTTTTTCTATGTTCTCCTATACATTATGGTCAAACTTTGTCTCCAAGTATTTCGAGTAGTTTGTAGTCTTAAATTTGAACAGCTTAGGTTCTACCTGTATAGAAATTTGTTCCAAAAGATCTGTTCAAAAGATTAGATCAAAAATAGTTATTTCTCTTTGAATTCATATCCCTGCTTATCACAAATAAATTTCTCTGGGTACAAAGTACGCTTCAAGCCACTTTGACCCATTCTGGATTTCTTGTTAATAGTCCATATGATCATAGCCCTGCAGATCTGTACTAAGGACGTCTGCCATAGGGAACCCAGCCAAGGATCATGCGCTCTTTCCAAATTTAGTGATGTCCAGAGCACAGTAATCAGAAAAACAAAACTTGATTCAACTATTTCAAGAGGCAGCCTGAAAACACCAAAGGTAAACCCCATAAAGCAGACCATTTAAGTTTACACTTAAATATTTCTCTCTATGTAATCTATCCTGAGAGTCGAAATATGAAATTATATTATTATAGTTATATTAATCTGTAGATAAACAATTTATTAAATAATCAGATTGCAGACAAGTTGCCAGAAGCAGGTAAACATTTCAAAGTTCCCTTTCATCCAAGTGTACCATACAACCTGGGAATCATATTTTACTTTTCCAAAAGTCTGATACTTCCAAAACTGCAATTTATTCTATCAAGATATATATTCCACCTTCCAGATGTAACGATTCTGCATGACAGATACATCTGCCAAGTGATTTTTATGCCAGATAAAGCTTTAAGAAATGTCTGTTTCAAATGCTCAAGTTGCTGCTACGATGATAGGTTTAATGGAAAAAATTATTGATGCATTTGAAGATGACATCATGTATACTTTTGTAGCCTTGGTAACAATAAGAATTTTATCACAAGTTAATATTCTGTATGTACTCACACACGTCTATCCAAAACTATTATTTTGGTGCTGCTGTTTTTCTTTTCTTAATTGCAGTACATTTTTTTCCATTAATGCATTGCTAGTTATAAGCAACAAGAATTTATAGGCATGGCAGATTTGAAGACAAATCTGCAGATCCTTTATTAGCTGAAAAATGCAAACCCATTCCTTTTTTGCAATGTCACTGTTCAGGTTTTCTGCAGAGTCCAACAGAGGTTACAGGCATGGCTTTCCACTCAATTTCTGTTTTGAAAGTGAGAGCTAAAGAATTAGGCTTAAACCCTTCATATACCTTTCTGTGATTTATACACCAATTAAAAGTGTATAACCCAATCCCATGGGAGATAGCTTTTCAACTGTTTTAACAGAATTTGACAGTCCTGAATAGAAATTGAAAGGGGAAAAAAAAAAAAAGAAGAGATATCCTGGATTAGTCAGCAACACTAGAAAATTTTTCAACTCATGACAAGTAAGTGCATTTCGTATTTTTCTAAAGGTTTATTTCATTTTCTGTTACAAAAGAAACAGATAAACAAATACATTTTTAGACTCTGGAATGATATAATTTACTCTTGCTTGATAAATATTTACAGTTAAAATAAATGTGGTTAATTTTGCATAAGTTCTTCTGTGCGTCACAACTGAGGCCCTCAGAGGCTGCAAGCCTTTCTTCTTCAGATTCCAAAAGAAAGAAACAGCACAGATTTTTTTTGTGTGTGGAAGAGTGTTTCTCCAGCTTTTCTGTATTCTTTATAGAATACAGCTCTCTCCAGGAAATAACTATTTAGTACTAAACTTCTTTGACTTAACTGAAAAGTCTGTTAACCCCTTCAGCAGCCACACACATTCACCCCAGTGCTTCTAAAGTTCTCCAACTTTGCAAAATCTGAACAGCAGATATGTGTAAAGACTTACACTTGTCTTTTGAAATCAAAATAGCCATCCTAATTCACTTCAAGAAACAGAGCAATTTGAAAAGCTGAAGAAAGTACATTTCCTAGATAAGAGAACCTTAATTCATCCTGTAATCCTGCAGCTGAGTAAAAAGTAGAGTTCTCCTGTGATGCAGAGATCTCACCAAAAATTGCATTAAAAAGATCTTTTGCTTCAAGTTGGGATGTTTGTTACTCAAAAACATACAAGCCCTCTTACATAAGTCTTGCAATGAAACCTGTACCACTGGTGGCACCATATCACCAGTAATGTCCAAAATCTGAGGAAGTTGCAGGGAAAGTCTTCATGCCATTTTTATTTTGACACAGTCAATAAATATTTTTGTTTACTTGGCTCCTGCATCTCCTAGAAAGTATGAAAAAAGTCACCATGAACTTTTTGCATTTGTCCTTTGGATAGTTTATCAAAATCTCCAGCATTAACACCACTGCATTGTAACATGCCTGATATCAAGCTTGTTTGGAAAGGTACAAACAAATCTTTAAATATTGCTCTCACATTCTTCACTTTGTACTATCCTTCACTATTTTCCTATACATCAGTGGCACACTTCAGCCTGCCAATTTGTGAGAAAGAAATCTTCTCTGAAAAAATATGATAGCAGTTTGTCTCTTGCTACTTGCTTCTGTTGTTTTTTGATAGACTTTTCTTAAATTTCCTATACTTCAATTAATTTTACTAAGCTTGAACATGTCTTCGCATTGTGAAGAATATGAATTTAAGTGTGAAATAAATTTTACTGAGCCGTGACACACACCAGGATCCCATGCAGCAAGGAAACTCTGCAAAACACACAAGACACTAAGTTACCTAATATCCTAATATAACGTAATATGTTAATGCGATTTTAATTCTATTTTCAGCCTTGACTTCGAATAAAATCACTGCAACAGCCACGTTGTTGAGCCCATGGATTTTTTACATGTAATGTTTTCCAGCTTGCTAATGTACAACTGATCACACTTGAGTTATCACACAGATTTGCTGAGCCTGATGCTTCCAAGCATTAGTCACCATACCAATTTGCTGAAGGGATACACAAGTCCAATTCCTGAAGCCAATGAAAAGACAATGAGGAGGGTTCAACAAGAGTTGGTCCCTGTATTGAACACTATTACATATGAAAAAAAAAAGGGACAAGCTCTCAAGTCACTATTAGTGATGGTGATAGGCTCAAATTTTCTTCCTTCCTCAAATTCACTTCCCATTAATACAAGAGAACAGTGTGACCTTGCAGTGTGTTTGTTCACAGCAAGTTTTTCCTCAATAACAGCATTTTGCAACAACAAAATATGGTCTATAAAGTTGCAAAGTGCACAAGCTGAAGGCACAGAATATAAACACATAGGAAAACAGATTTCAAAATACCAAGTAGCAAAAAAAGAGATAAAAGAAGAATCTGGGATTTAAGACTCCCTGATAGATTATACCTTTATATGGAACCAACTCTTAAAAGGTGGCAATTTTTAAAGTAACAAACACTGCAAAATAATGAAATTTTATTCTTATTAAATAGAAGCTCCAGAAAATAATTTGAAGTTTAAAAACCTGATGTGTTAGCTAGTTTTAATAATGTCCTTAATATTAACAGAAGAGTGTAAAAAGGATTTTACCATTCTAATGTTTTGGGAAGCTGCTGATTTTGGTTGCCCATTTCCAGTTTGAAAGGATGGCTTTTCAAGGTGCATTCCTTACAAAAATTACAGAACAAACTTGTTGATAGGTTAGAGTAAGGAATCATGCATTTCAATGTCATCCCAACTGTAGCAGCAACTGACATCATATTATATAAGGAACAAAATTGTTTTTTGAGGAATAGGTCGTGTCAGAGCTTAAGTATCAGCAGTTCCCAAAGGAGGCTCCTGATTCCATGTGCACTCCTCCAGTGCCTGTTCTGGCTAGAAATAGAAGCTGATCCAGTACATTCACTACGGGAACCACCTAGAGCTTGCACAAGGAACATCTGCTGATTAACAGAAGTTTCTAACTAATAAAGTTAGACTGCACATGAAATGAATGTCTGAAGCGCAAAAAAATCACAGAGAGAAGAAATATAGGTGAACTGGCAAATGTGTTACATGCATAAACCTATTTTGGGGACTTGATACACAAGCTCAATTTAGAAAATCCTGAGTTACAATCCTGGCATGGTCAAAAGCACTTAATAGGTATATTTCAGTTTCAAAAGTGATTTGAGTTTTGAAACTAGTTGTGCTCAAATGCAAAGGAATCCTAGGATTACTGAACTTGCTAGAAACAAGCATCTTAATACATTGCCTTTCTTGCCAAGTTTATTGAAAGAAGGAGGAACACAGACTAGCCACAGCTGGCCCCACTTTTTACATCCACAACAATTTTTATATGTGAAAACCAATTCTTACAGAATTTTGATGTTATGTAACACATTATAACACATCATAACATGTCAAATTGTCTTTATGGTACTTTGTCCGTGAAGAATCAGAACCTAACTCAAACAAGACTGACTGACCTAAAGGCTCAGTTGAGAGAAGGTTTAAGTAGTACTTTGCATGAAGTATGACTACTTATTCTCCCTTCCGATAAAAAAAACCTTTCACAATAAATTTTAATGGTAGATTTCCAGTCATGAATCCTATGCGGAGAGAAAGAAACAGTGTTAGAGAAATTCTCCATAGTATATTGCAATATAAACAGTAAAATTATTACTGGCTCCAAAGCTCTTCAAAAAACAAATTTTCATTATTTTCAAATACCGAAAAAAAAAAAAAAGCATGCTTTGTGCTTAAAAACTTGCGACTTGAGTCATGCAATTACTGTGCATGGGGCTTCCCTGGATGTTGACCTTCTTTTAAAATGTTAATCCTCCAAATAATGAAATTCAATGAAAACGTGTCCCAACTGCAGAATTCCCAGTAACTGTCAATATAATGCTGTTATATGCTATTGAAAGATATAATTTAAGTATTAAGAAAGATGTAGTTGTTACTAGCAAAGACTACAAAGAAATTCTTGCTTCCCATAACATAGGAAAATGTTCTTCTGAATAGTTTAATTTTTTTTCCTCTAGGATAAGATAGAAGAGTACATATTTTAATGTCATGTAAAGTAACACAGTAAGTAATATTACCTAAAAACATCTTCTTAAGTCTGCTTTCAGAGGTTTGTTTTACACTCAGTACTATTCCAAATCAAGGTGTGTTTAACTAACCCAACTGAGTTAGGTACTACTTGCTCCTATGCTGCATATAGACTCTCTCCTGCTCTCACTACAGGAAGCAGTTTCTACTCCATGATCTGTGGAACTCAACAAGCCAAGCACACAGAAGAATATGATCTTGGCTCACCATTTGATACATCAGTGCCAAATTAAGATAAAGTGAAAAATATACTTAAGAGACAGAAAATATCAGAAAGGCAAGATAACCAAGTAAAAGTTGTATTATTCCTTCATCCATACCAATTTACTCTCTTTTCCTTTCTACTGTCAGAGAATGAGGATTAGTAAAAACCTCAGGGAGAAACTAAAATTTCATGTTTTAAGTAGAACTACTGAGCCTTTTTACAAGTGTCTTGAAAAGTCCATCTTTTTGCATCACCTCTCTCTTCAGATCGCACCCATTAAAGAGCACATTAGCTTTTACAACTCATGCAATTTATTTATTTTTTTTTTAATTCCTCTGGTAAGTCTGAATGGATTCCATCTTCTTGAAACATTTGTCTTCTCTGTTCAGGAAACAAAGTTTTGGCACCCTTTTTCACTGCAATGGCATTTTGGAGTTGCATAAGTCTCTTCTCGTAGGGCAGTTGGTTTTTTGACCTATTAATGATCATACACTTTCAGCTTCTGTCATCCAACACTACAGCAAGCTGCACCTGGCAAGGGGGAATTCCCACTTCCTTCCTGTGCCCTTAGCAAGGGCTGGCTATCACAGGGCTTGCCACTGAGCCATAGCTTGGTACTAAAGAGACATAACATTTTTGAAAATGAAAGCTCGCTGGCTTCCTTTCCTGCACCAGGTCACGAAGGGATGGGTTGAACATAAATTGTTTACTTTTAACATGAAACTGCAATTTCTAAGTACAGCTCTCTGGTACTCTGATGACCAAAGCCCTGTACATCATAACCCTCTTGTCATGAAACACAGTGTCAGAAGCCAAACCTCTGTAGGCTTTTACTTATTTAGCTGTTTTGTGGCCTGGCACTCTGGAAGATTTGTTGTGATTTCAAACTTTTTTCCAGATATCACAGGGCACAGCCACGACCTGCAGCCACATTTTCTGCTTCCAGCAATAGCAAAGGAGCTACAGCCACCTGGCTCATTTGGACAACCAGAGGTGTAGAATGTGAAAATGCTGCTACGATCTACAAGTTTCTGGAGAAAATATGCCCTTAAAGTAAACAAAATAATGAATACCAGCTGCCAAAGAAAATTAAGTCACTGATTTGGGACTGCTTAAGTATATTCCTGCTCAGGAAAGTCTTTAAGCAGGTGCTTAATTTCCACATGAAGTTAAGCCCCACGTGTTAATGCTTTATACCCTTACATAAAGATCCCAAGCCCAAACTCCCCCCTGTGTGTCAACAGCACATGAATGGCTCTGCAAGGCTCCCGTGTCTATTCCAGGCTCAGAGTAAATGTTTTCTGATTACCATCAACACTACCTGTTTCATCTCCCCCCTGCGAGTGCTACACTTATCGGCTGCATCCTTCAGAGTAGCTTGGCTCTCCTCAATCTCTTCCAGACTGCACAATGAAGGATTTCAAAAGATTGGGTTTTAAGGATAAAAATAAGTTTCAGAAGAGCCAGTAATCACAGAAGCTAAAGGCCCATCGAGAGTCAAAATGAACGAGCATTAAATCCCACAGCAGCCATCCTTTCAGAAAAATAAAATTAAAGGTTATGATTTTCTGATATGATTAGTGTTTTAATAAAACTCTTCCTAGTTTCAAAATCTGTCCTTGTAACTGTGCTCTTTTACTCAGATAATTTTTCATAAATTGATATTTAGTCAAAATTACTTGGTAGTGCACAATATAAAGGGTCTAAGTAACAGGGAACCAGGCTAAAATATAATTAATTTCCCCATCTAAGAGAATGACCTTCATAATTCACTTCAGGCTTCACCTCCAGAGTTGTCATGGCTCATTTCCTCATTACCAAAATTAGATTTTAAAACACTACTGTCCTCCATAAAGTACACTTTGTCTCTGATTATACAGAGAGAGAGAGTGAGAGAGAGAGAGAGAGAGAGAGAGAGAGAAGTACATTTAAAATTATTTGCAGCATATAAATACCCAATTGCCTCAAATACAGGTCAGAATACAATGCTCAAAGAGTTAAGAGATTATAACAAAAACAGCTTGTAAATGAAACAGAAGGGAATGAAGAAGTGCGAGGAAGGCTCAAAGGGGAGAATTAAATTAAGAAATTAATTAATTAAAATTAAATTCATTAGCTATATTGACTTTTAGACAAGCACTGATACAGACAGATACATCAAATATGGATCTGTTAGCAGTCGGACTCATATTTGTACCTAAACTGTAAGGTAAAATAAAGACCTAATGACTTTTGCATCATTCAAAGAAATTTAGTCAGGAGAAAAAAATCAAAATCTTCAACTGACACTATTTTACAAGAGAACTTGGAGGACTCCATAGAGCAGAACAGCCGAATGCAGCAATTCATTGCTTGGTACTTGCTATAACCTGCTGCAAGCTTGCAGGCTGTGAGGCCTGTCTAGGAATATACATGTCTGGTTGGATGGTGATGATTGACTGCTGTAGTGATTTTACTGGACATTGCTTCAAAAAAGATGAGAAGGAAATCCAGATAGGGTATCCATTACTTATTTAAGGAGACTACTTTGGGGTACTGACAGCCCAGGGTGCTAGTTAAATAATTGGCATCTAGGAAGATGAAGCATCCCTCATTTACTTTGTGTCAATGCTTCTGTTTGTTAAAATACCCCAAAAACCTTCAGGCACAGTGGCTTTAAACAATTAAATGTACTACTGATATTATTTAATCACATCACAATTTGCATAGCTCTCTTAAAAGTAAACTGCTAGCAGTCTGTCAGGGTACGTTAACATAGCAGAGTGAAGCACTGTGTTTAATGTACGAAAACACACACTGGGCACCTACGAACTGCAAGGGGAAATACGTCTATTGCAAAATCAGAAATGATCCAATCTAGATTTAAAGTGTAAGTATTGCAGAATATCAGCCTGTCTACCTATTCCTACAGTAACGTGATAAAATTCACTCTGCACCTCACCATCAAAAGGTATTAGACTTGTCCAGTTGTTTATTCATTTATTTGATTCACCTTTTTAAAAGAGGTTAGAGGTTAATGGCCTGCCTCAGAGTCATATGCTTAAGCAACAGACTGGGAAGGAAATTCTTTCAAGCTTATGAAAATTCCTGTCTGTCATTTGAAAGTGGAAGCTCTGATACAAACTGTCAAAATCTGCCATAAAAATTAAGTTGAGTCGAACTTTGGCAACTGACAATGGGAAATGGTACCACCAGTGTTAGGAAAATCACTCCTTGTGTTTTCAAGTCATGCAAAAACAGAAGGGGAAAAAAGGACTGCAGAAAGGTAGTGTGGTAGGTAATGCCAACTCTGAAACACCATAACCTTGGTTTGATGTGTGACTCTATGTAAACACCTTCAGCCCTGCCGTTGCATTTGAATGCTGCAATGCAGGCAGGTATAACAGTGGGATGCTACTGGGTTTCCTGGTCACCTGAAAAAAGTGGTTTCCATAGAAACACTAGTATTCTTTCCTTAAAACACAACAAAGACACACAGTGTTCGTAAAATGTACATTCAGTGGATTTTAGGCACTCTGTGGGACATCATGAATAAAAGCAACTAAAAGATGGCAGGATCTTGCCCTAGCCTACACTGTAGTCAGGCTCTTTCTTGCCCTCTTAGGCTCAGTGATTTGGAAAACATACTTCAACTGCCCTAACATCTTATATATTGATTTTTTTTAGATCTGCTATCTGCAAATACCACAGACTGGCAAGACTTGTACCTCTTTTCCTCAAACCGTGTTTCTCACATTGCTTAAGCTACCCTGGAGAAAGCCAATCTTGATGGATCGATTTGTTTATTTTTTTATTTTAATTTATGTGGATTTGAAGGAGCTTTTTGGAGCTGAATATAAAGTTTGGGGTTTTTTTTATCTTCAAGTATCTGAAAGCCTAGTTCAGCTTACAGCTGCCAGAGTTTGCTTTCAAACTGGAAACAAAGATAATGGAAGTTGTCTTGAACTGAAGAAAACATTACTACAGCAAGAATTAGAGAACTAGAAAACACTGGAGCTCAAAATTCAAAGGCTGGAGAGCAATGGAAGTCTTGCAATTACTGTATCTGCTGTACCACTATGAGGCCTTAACTGACAATAAATCTGACCTCCTCTTACAGCTTGCAGTATGCTCTGGGAAGTTTACTTCTGGGCAAAGGAAGGTCACAATAGCTTTCAAATTGATGTGGAAAATGTGTTAAATATGCATCCTACTAATCTTTAACTAAGCCTCTATTGTCTCTTTTCTAGTTCAATCAATGCTCAATCCTCCCTTCTCCCTGATCTTCTCCCATGCAACCCTCCTCTTCCCAACTGTCATGATTTTATCACTGGTGTTGCAAGATCTTTTTTCTTAAGCTGTCAACACTTGGACTCCCATGGTGTATTTATGCAAACTGGAGATCTGATTGATTTTGTGGGGTTAGCAAGACTTAAACGAGATCAAAGCCTGTGTAAGAGTACTAGGTTTCTCACCCTGCACTTTGAGAACAGGGCACAGTGCCACAACTGCTGTTACATTATGTGGATGCACAGAGGACAGGTAATTAAAAAAAAAAATCTCCTACCATATCTTCTGAAGTACTCATCATACAAGCAATTTGCAATTGCAAACATTTTCAACAGTTTCTGATTTTACATTTGAGTTTTATATCATTATTGAAATTCTCCTCCTCTTCTCCCTTAACTTTTTATGGTTCAAATCTTACTTGAATTTTTTCCCCCCCCTCAGTATATCTTTTCACATCAAAATCCATTTTATTGGGAAATAAGAAAGAAAACTGGGAATGAAATGGAAGGGCAGTGAAGAAGTGCAACCCTGTAAAGGTTTAATCTCAAACTGAACATGTACTGGTTAATAAACAGCACAAGGAAAGCTGAGAAATTTGAAGAAATAAGTGACACAAAGTGAAAGTAAGTTTAGCAGTCCATGAAATCTGTGGATTTAAACAGGTTTCTACAGTGATCAGAGAAATGGGAAAGGACAATCTTATTACACTCCTCTAGTCCCAAAGGCCAAAGCAGATGTATCCATCAGGTCATAATTTCTGACCATAAAACTTTGCTTGAATAAAATCCTGCATGTGACCTTCATACATATTGCTGCCCTACAAACCTCTGCTACTCTACAGCTGAATCCCATTTAGTTATGACTCACTGCCTTATTTACTTCACTGATCACAATAAGCTTTCAAAAGCCATTACGAAGGCTCAAGTTGGTGTCTGTAAGCATACTCTGGTGACTAACCTGAATGACAAAAAGGTTGGTTTAAAAAAAAAAGAAAGAAAAATAAGCTTCACATATATGTGATTGCAATAGGAAAATGTGTCAAAAAAGTGGATTTCAAAAAGCATCAGTCAAACCTATTTGCCATGTATTATAGGTAGGTTATAGAAGAAAACACTGCATTACTATGGAGTTATTCTTCCAGATCAGTAAAAATGTCATATTGTCAAAAAAAAAAAAAGGAGGTAGGAGAAAAGAGTAAGATAAAAAAAATATCATCACTGAATGAAAAGAAAGTGTTTGCCATGAGGTTTAAAATATCGCCAATGGATCTCCAAGAACAATGTACATCTTTGGACATGGGTCCTGCCGAGCTCTGACTACCCTCCAGATGCTGTGGATGCCCCGAGCACTGTAAACTCCTGCAGAGTTTGATCTATAACTCCTGGTGTGAAAGTGGAAATAGCAACAGGAGGGCTGTAGAAAATGTGCTGCCCAAGGAGGCAGATTCACGCAAACCAAATTATTACCTCTGGTTCAAGTTACCAAAGCTGCCCCTTCCCTCCCTTTGCCACAAAAATGCATAGGCTATTGCATATTTTATACTAGCCATTCAGCAAATGTGTGATCATATTATTAATGATAAATTAAGAATTGGAGGAAATGGCAGGCTTTGAACCATAAAATTTAAGCTTTAATTATTAGTGTACTGAAGTAAGCACAAGAATAATAAAAGCAAGAGGAAGATGAGAGAACAGGATGATTTTCTGACAAACAAGTGTTATATTTATTTCAATCAAATTTCCCAGTGAAAGGAAAAACAGTCCATTAGAAAAAAATATAGAAACAAGACTCTTATAAAAATAATTTCAGTTTAAGTATATTTAGAACTCAAAACCTTTGGAAGGCCAATCCTACTCCTATTTAAATACTGCTGTAAGTTGAAATCTCACAGGAAAAGAAGTTTATACTAATATGTATTATTGCCAATAGTATGGATCTAGCATCATAATTCCTTGTTTCATAGTGCCAAATTACTGACTTGCTACCATGCAAAAACTGACTATCCCTACTTCCTTCAATGACTATACAGAGAAAACTTAAATTCCTGCTTTCCCTTTGTGGTACCCAACATGGGCACAGCATAAAATATTCTTATTCTATCACGCAAGCACACAAATATTTTGAGACATTCATAGAAGAGTACTTTGAACATTATGAAGTGTTTTGTACTGAAGAAAGAAAGGTAGAGAGGGAGGAACATGCCGTGTTGGACATTACAACAGGTGTGTGTTACTGTGACATCTCAGCAGCTGGGCTGCAGCTTCCATGAGGTGCACCACCTACATGATTCAGCCACCCTTCTCAGCCACTCTCTTCTTCTGCAAACGCTCCCCTGTGTGTGTCAGGCTGAAGCTATGCACATCTGGCAATACACTTCACTGGTCTTCACCCTGACCTACCAACTGGGCTTGCCCTGGACTTCCCTCCATGGGTTTCCCATGCTACTCCATGATGTTGACATGGAAGCATGAATCACACAATAAAACATCTGCATCACACCCACTGTTGGCCCTTTCTGATAGAACATGTACCAAAGGGAAGAACAGTTCTCCTAACTTAAAGAATTTTGCCTCTTATTTCTGTGCACTAAAACATGCCTATAAATTGCCCCCGAGGGCATTTCCAGTGGTATTACGGGGCATGTCATTCACAGGTCTTCAGGGTAAAACCACTCAGCTTTGTTTATAGTATCATCGCTCCAATCAGAACTGCTAATGAGATGCCCTAAGGTACAAATGGAAGACATTTAAGGGCACTATAATAATTTATAAAAACAGATTCAGAGGGAAGAACACAGTACCACACAGTAACTGATCCTCTCATATTATTTATCTTTACATCCCAAGATCATTATGAAGTGTCTGAGTATTTATGTTTAAATTGTTTGGGAGTTACTTGCTAAATTTGCTAATTTAATGAAATAAAAGAAATACTGCATGCTGTCCATTAGTGGATCATTACGAAAAATAACTTTGTAAGTATTTCCTCTGTGTCTTGCTTTGTGAGGTTTTTGCTCATGTCTTTTTGTTTTTTGAAATTCATAGTCCAAGGTAAATTTTTTAACCTTCTCTATTGACTAAAACAGGTAGATTTTAGACAAATTTAGACCCATTTTAAGTTATTGCTATGGGTTTAATGCTTTAAACTAGCATTTTACCAAGCATTAAAAGATGTTTTCTCACAGGTTATTCTGTAGTTTAGATGATATGAAAAAAGTCAAAACATTAAAAAAACCCCAGATATTGTGAAGTAAAAGCAAAACGTCAAACAGTTTATATAAAAATAATTAAAACAAATAGTAGAACATAATAATAAATAAATAGTATAATTTTGTCAACATTAGGCTCTGCTTGATAGACGAGTACTTCAGACTCAACATTTTTATGATTCCAAAGAAGAGCTCATGCTTGCATGAAAAAGGCAAGTTGGAGAATACTGAATGTCATACACACTTAAAAACATGAGATTTAGCCTTGTTCTAGTATTTCTTTTAGAAACAGAAGACAAAAAATGGCCTGACTGTTTAAACTAACTTTTTTTCTGGAGCTTAGTACAGTGCATTTTTGCTAAGTGTTTGTCCCAGGTATAAACAATGTAATATGTGACAAAAGTTAGAGTGGTCCCCTTTCCTGCTACTAACACTTGTAAGAAATGCAATTAAGAGCAAGAAACAAGTGATATAAAGATAGAGAGTAAAGAAGAAAGGCAGGAAACTGGTGCAAAGTAATTGTAACATTACACTGCATCTTGTGCCTTTGTTCAGTTAAACCAGAAGAAAACACGTTAACTGTGGTAAAATAATTCAAAAAGCAAAATTTCACAGATACACACATGCGAAAGACAGAACCTTTGTTTTTTCACTCAAATTATTCCAAACAAAACACAGGGCACTTAAGAGATAGTGAATATGATGCTTGCTAGGCATGTAGCTGTATTTGACCATGTATTTACAAGAAATAGTTTTTAATGGAAAGTAATTTCTTGAATTCTTCAATATCATAACAGACCTTTCACCCCCGCACAGATGGTAATGAAATTCATGTCAAATCTGCTCCATTCACATTTCAAATGTTGACCATACCAAGATATTTTCAACAACGACAAATAGAACTTTTGCATAAAATCAGTAGTTGAATATTGAAGTATCAGGCTATGAACTCCTTTAGAATGTTCTACTTTACTGGACATTCCTACTTTCTTTAAGTTAGAAGTAAAAAAGATGCTAAAAACATAATTTTGTGGAATAATCTGCAACTAATCTACCACAATGATAAAGGAAATTAATTGCTAAGTTTCAGTGTTAATCAATGCTAAGTACATGGCATCAGATGCCATTATCCCTCCTGGATGAATTGAAAAAAAAACCGAAAACACGAAAACCAACAAACCTTAAACATCAACAGTGTAGAAAGTATCTTTAAAAAGTTTAGTTCACTTTTCCCCTCTGAATTCTAAAAGTATCAGATAGTTTCAATTTTCATGTTAGCCTTTTCAGATTGAAAGAGATTGAATTGATTCTAAGTGGAATATTCTCAAAATCATGTTTTTTTCGGCATCAGCCTCATCAAGCACAGACTGCAACCGTTCCCATTAGACAGGTCTATCCACTTGTAAAGTTTAACAGAACAAAATAATTACTGAATTCTCAAAAATTAAGAAAGTCATTGGTAAAAAACATTGTCATATAAGCATTATAACCCTTCTCATTAGCATTGTCTTGTCAACAGTCTTTTGAAGCCAAACTGGTATCAACCTCTGATTTCACAAATAGTGAAGTAACTATATGCATATTTCCCTTAAATCTCAAGTGTCAATATGGAGCCAGTAAAGACATGGAAAATCATCAAAATTTTGTTTTGTTGTTAAGAAAAGTCTAATAATATACCTACATTAAGCATCTTTTGCATCTCAGACAGAAGTTAGTATGTCGGAACAGCAAAGAAATAACAAATATTTACAAACCAAATTTGAACCCATACTTCTAAAGACTTCTCACAGCTGTCTTTCCAGACAACTGCTTGGTCACACCAGCGATTTACTAATCCAGCTCAGAGGGATTTCAAATATTATGTTCTGTTATCATCCTACATCCTATCATCACAGGAGCCCAAAGCAACATTGCCACCCCTTGTCCAATAATTGGGGAATGACAAAGGACAGACTGAGTACAAAATAATATAAGACACAGGCAACTTTCTGAGTGATCAGATTATCTCTAATCCCTCCTTTAAAACTGGTAACTTTTTCAGGTGTGTGGGCTGAAAAGGTTATCCACACAACGACTTTTGTTTTCCAAATAAGTGCCATTAACTGCATGACATTAAACTAAAAAGTAGTAGGAAGAAGTCATTGGTTTGACAATAACTCCTAAGAGGCCTGCAAGAAGGGAAAGATGTAGGTAAAAAGACTTCTTTCCCACATTCCACAAAACGGATAAATGACTTTATAGCTTTAAGTCACTAGACCTACACAGACCAAAGCAGCTAAATCCAAAATTAAATGCAATATTTTATATGTCATAGAAAAACAAGCCAACAACAATTGCAAATTCTCACAAAACTAGGAAGCTCTCAGAGTAATATTTTGCAAGTCGCTAGAGAAACAACAACAGGAAATCTCTTTAGTTGTCCTACCTTCTTGAACCGCCTGAAAAGGATTGTTGCCATCCACAAATGTCACTGAACATGTGATTTTCTCTGTTTGCAAGATTTCATCATTCTGGTTGAGATCAGCAACTGCCATTCGAAATACTTCCTCATCTTTTTTGGCAGATTCATCAAAAATTGCCCCTGTAAGGGAAAAAAAAAAAAGACCAAAATCACATTGCACCTTTCACCTGCAGTATCCCAATGGATTAATCATTAAGCACTTAAGATATTTTATGCTACAACATCATCCCTTCACTCACTCCTGAAGAGTAGTTATCTCAACAGAAAGCCCAGAAGCTACTTCACAATATAGAGAACTTCTTCATTTTGACATACTTTAAAACATAAATTGAAGGGAAACATTTATATCATGCGAGACTAAGCCTAAAATGGTAGCAGCACTGGGAAAATGATGTAGAATTGACACCCATGATCAACAGACAGGTCAGTCACCAATGTAAACTATTTCAGGTGTAATACCTATCGGATTTGTAAAACAACTTTGAGTCAACTCAAAGTCAGTAAGTTAAGTTTAAATGGTTAATTAAAATAAGTTCTGCCTTCATAAATCTGACAGAAAGCGACTGTTCTGTCTACTTCTCCACAGCATTTAAGTAGAACATTGTAAACATGGAACAATTAAACTCAAGTGGAGCCAGAGAGTGAGAGTGCCCAACCCTCAGACAACCAATTCTTCAGGTGCCTTGAAAAGAACTCCAAGACTAATCCAGAGGTTTTAGCTCTTTTTAAATGTCTTTAAACTATAGTGTCACTTTTAACATCATTAGTTGCCTATTATTTTACATTTGCTTCTTGTATGAATTATGTATGTAGAGATGGCTCAAATTACACTGTTACAGTCTCATGAAGAATGCTAGATTGTTTAAAACCTTAAAATCAAGGCTATTAAATTTTCAAGCACCTCTGAAGCTTTCATTTCCAGGCAGTAGATTAAAGATACAGAAGGGATGCTTAAAAAACAGACTTTTGAAAACTGTGATTTATTCTTGACTGTCTGTTGTCAGTACAAAACTGAACTAAGGCAGTGTACGTGTTGAGGTAGACAAAGATAACAGAAAATGTTGATCGCTGATGATTTCAGCACCTGCAATCAGTGCTGAAAAGAACTACAAAAGATTCATTTACAGGAAATAGTTAGTTTAAGATAAATAAACTTTATACGCAGTGTTTACTGTGCTTTTCCCACTGACCTCTGACACTCATTTCCCTGCCAGCACCACTCATCCTCCATGAGCATCATCTCTTCCTACAATCTGACCGCTTTGACTCCAGCATTTTCCCTCCTGAAGCTGCTACCATCTGGAACAGCTGTTCTTTACCTCTCCACCTCATTCACCTGTCATCTCTGTGCAAATCTCAGCTGAAAACATTCATTTTTCTCTCATGTCCCCATTTCAATTTCCCTTGTTTTATTTAGCTCCATAAAGTAAAGCTGCACATGGCAGAAAATACACTTGGTATTCAAGATGCTGCAAACTGTGTCTTCTCTACAAAGACAGCTATTTGTGTACCCATGTAGTGTTTAAGGGTACAAGAGACTTTGTCCAATACATAACTTAAAAAATGTTTCTAACCTCATGGAACTCAAACCAAACCCACCCATTTTGGAGTTACACCTATACTGATTTGAAGGAACAAATTTACATGGCTACTAAGTACCAAGGATAAAATTAAGAAAAAAAATTGGAAAATCATTAGAGTAATTAGTCAAATTATATCTCTGTAGAGTAATTCTGTAACAAATGCTATACTGTAAAGAAATGAACATGCACAGATTTCATGCACATGCACAGGGCAGCTGTCGACCGTGTTGCAGAACAGCATGGCAAAACAAAGACTTTCCAGACAACACTGCAGAGAACAGCTTCTTATTCCACAGATGGGAAGTGTCATCTTAAGCATGGTTTTGTCCCCAAAATAATCCAGGTCATTTATTGAGTAGAGGATATAGAAAAGTCTCAGGTATCTAGTTTTCTTTTCCATGTCATTACAAAAATCCCCTTCTACCCCATAGCAATTCCACTGGCCAGCAGATGGCAGCTCCCAAGATGATGTTGGACTGGAGAATGCATTAAGTTTCTCAACAGATGAACCTTCTTGATAATCTTTTCTGTTTCTTTCACACACTGATATTCCTAATAAATACCTATGCTTTTTCTCCCATTTATCAGCCTGAAACAAATCCTATCTCTAGCAGCATCTGAACGTATAAGGAACTGGATTAGATGAAACTCCATGCTGTCTTCACACTCACTCTCACTTTAGTACAATTTCTCCACTTTTGCTCTTATTTCATTTATGGCTCCATATTTCAGATGCCAATTTCAAAATATCTTCTATTACCAATACTGTATCTGACATTTTAAAGAAAATACCTTACACAAACACTATGTTACACATGCTCTAAGTGTAGGAGTATCTCCATAGGTAAAACAAATAAATATATACGTGAATTGCAAAAAAAAAAAGTTCTAATCATAGGTCCTGTCTGAGCATCCTAGCAGGAATCAGATTGTCTTCTGTCAGAAACTCAGGCTTTATTCATTAGAGTATCTGATTTGACTACACAAAAAGCCTTTTAAGATATAATAAAGATTACACTGTTCCTTTCAGGAGATGGCAGTGCATAGCAGCACATGCATTACACTTTGAACAGTGATAGGATAAATTCTATTACATAATTGATTCTCAAATTTTAATTTCAGTTGTTAAATAAAATTGGAAAACTAAAACCAAAATAAAACCAAGACAAAAAAAAAACCTGATTCATTTTCAAATTTTCCCTTTTTTCATGTATAAAATTTTATGTCCCTCTTTCAGCTGCATTACATGTCTCTAAATTACAGGGCTGGGAGGAAGGGACATTATTTTTGGGGTTTTTTCCTAAAAGAAAAAACATTTCAGTGAAAAGCTGAAAGGCATTGTTTGGATTGTGTTAACACTGCCGGAATATTTTCCTTTCATTGTGGTCTCAGGAACTATCCTCTGATTGACAGGGATGATCTTTCTAATCTGAAAAAGGCATATCAAAATTTTTACACCTAGCTCAATACACAGTCTTTAACTAAAGCTTAACTTTAACATTATGTATGATGTATGATTTTCTTTTGTTGCTGAGACCTGAAATCACACTGAAGTTTTTATATGTATTCTTTTAAATACAGTCATTTAACCAAGTCAAACAACCCCAAAGAAAGGGTATCAGACTCAAACATTATTTCCACAGTGAGACCTATATGCTTTCTCATATCTTCATGTAGAGCTGCAAACGAGAGAATTGGAATGACTGCAAACTTATTCAGAGTAGTCGCCTAAAAGGAACCCTTCTGGCTATAAGAAAAATTGTTTCAGAAAGTAATAAACAGCTGAGGAGAAAAAGCAAATTGTTCCTACATATACTGTAAGACACTCGCTGTCTAGAAAAATGATGCAACAACACTCTTTAGAAAGGAAGAAATTCTTCAAAATTATACAAAAGTAGATGCTGTTCATTTCGCTTCCACTCCCACTGCTCACCTCAGGTGGAACTGGCCTCACACTAAACATGTCACTTCTAACTGTACTCAAGGAGGATTCCTGTGATTGCATCAGGAGCTGACATGCTGACACAGCAACTACTCTGCACCAGTTTCCCCCTCCTATTTTATTAGCATGTCATTACTCTCAGCTTTATTTCAGAATCTGGATGAGGACGGCACAAACGTAATTCTCTACTGGTTTTTTAAAAAACCCTCAGCACATCAATAACGTCCTGTGGCTTAGCAGAGAATTCTTTGCATTTAGCTATCTCATTTGCACTTAGTCATGTTACCAGAAATCTGTCGATTTAAGTTAATATAGGCCAAATCAGACAAATGTTCATTAAGTTCAAATACTTATAACATCATTGAAAAGGCTTTTCAAAGACCCCTTGGCCTACTGACCCATACACACAAAAAACAGAATCCAAATTAGATATCAGCTATTTCTAGAGTGATTTCCACAGTCTAGTGCAATCAGCCCAGAAAATGTAAAAATGGGAGAGAAATGCATCATGACTGCAAGGATGAAGCGAGAAAAGATTTAAACTAATGTTCGTCTTTCTATTGACTAAGAAAGGACAAAGTTCACTGCCTGCAGTGTTCTCAAGTATTATAATTTTATTACCTATGAAAGTATGACATTTCTGGACCTCAGTGCCCTGTATTAGTCTCAGAAAATTAAGTACCTCGTTTCAAAGGGGAGGAAGAGTACATGGATTAAATGCCATTGTGAATTGAGGTCACAATTCAGTTTCAGCATGTATTTGATTTTCACTTTCTAACATTGCACACACATACCTCACCAATAAAAGCCATATGCACTTTGCCCAGTTATTTCCTAGTTCACAAGACCAGGAATTTTTTGAGAGAAAAGGAAGAAATTGGGGAAGTGTATATGTAGGAACCTTTTGAGGTACTATCTCACGTTCTCAGCAGCTGCTGATTCTATGAAAATTCTTTGTCCCACTGATATTGCCAACCTGTTCCAGTGACTGAATACAATTCCACTGTATTTTCCCAACTGCTGCTACTGAATTATTATGCTGAATGAGAAACTTTACACAGCAGCTGGGAGAAGGGTGGCCATGCTGTTAATGCTCAGAATTGGTAGCTGAGTTTTTACTTCTAATGGCAAATCTCATCTGAGATGTCCTTCAGATCCATGAGCACATTGCCACAGGTATAGCTCCCCTGTATGAAACAATGTTAGGAGACATTAATTTCTAGGTGCCTAAATCAATAAGACTGGTATTTGAGATCCTCAGATACACTGTAGAGTAAAATCTCATTTCCAGGGCATGTGAGTGTCTGCTTGGGGAAATTCGTATTAAATCCATTCATTTTTAACTATAATGGCAAATACCTAGCTCTACCACATACTATGATATCTGATTTAATGAATATATGCATATATAACAGGGACTTGACATGTTAGAGAGAGAGGTTGTCCTAATGTAGGAATTTAGCAAGTCACATATATAGACCTTCCCTTGCTCATGCAGTCCCCATTACCATGGTATTCACCATGCACTAAAACATCTGGACCCTAAATTTCATTGTGACACATTTAGAGCTGCTGTTAAGTTTCTCTGTTGACATATAGGCAGTTGAGTACATACAATCACATCTTGATTTTGTCAACAAAAGGAAAACAGCAGGCTTTGCCTTTCTCTTTCAAGTTGACTAAGTTTTAGAAACCCTTTAGAAACAGCACAGTAAGCTTAATTTTGTCACTGCAGCACAAAGAGTTGAAATCCTCCACCTCCTCTGTATCAGGAGGGAGTTCCCAGCAGATGTGTCCTCAGCCACCTTGCGCGTCACACTGCAGACGCCAAGCATGGCACAGGGCTTGGCCGCTGAGCCCCCCAGCCCTCGGGGACCATGGCTGGCTCACCCGGGGCCAGCGTGGGGCTTTATCTCAGGGCAGAGCCAATCCTTTGCATCTGAAATCATCAGCCTCATGTGTTTGCTCCCCAGAGGCTCTCTACCCTGCACTACAGGGATCTTGGCATCTGAGTGCATCTAGGTCAAGCTGAAATTTTTGAAAACACTACTTGTTTGTTCATTTTAATTTTGCAAGACTTTCACAGCTCCCATGATGATGGTGAAAGAGACAGGAGGGTAGGCTGAGGAGCACCTGCACTAGCTCCTACTGCAGACATGATGTCCCCCTGCACACCAAACTGTAAAGGTTAGATTTCTCTTTCTACTTCATATCTCTCTTCTATAAGCACACTAAAGACATTGAGCAATACATTAGCACATATCTTCTGCTATTTATCATCAGATACATAAAGCTTCACAGACGGTATTTGCCAACACTAAATCTACATACACATATGGAAGTTCTACTTATGAACTTAAGCAGTACAGATGACACCAGAAAACCTTCACTACAGTTTCTGGATTACCACTGATGCAAGATTACTCAAGTAAAAGACATGTCAGGCCTACTGTCATTTTTAATGGACTTTTGTAAAGGTCTGCTTCTGATAGAGAAGGGTGGATGTTTTTCCAGACCATGAGCAATGTCACTTCCCTGAGATCAGTGACCATACATTACATATGACTACATACAGGTTGCTGCTATCTCCAAAACACATTCTTTAAACAATCACTTTCCATGTAGTAATAAAAAAGCAAAATTATTAAATACAAGGTAGAAAAAAAAACAAGCACCCCAAAACAAACCTCTCTGCATTATTTTCTAGGGAAGCCACCTTCCCTGCAAATCTTGCAATCTAGTTTTGCAATCTGGTGGATATACACAAACTATTCATTACTGGTATTTAATGAATTAGAGAAAATATACTTTTTTATTGGACACAACAATTAAATCAGAGGTTAAAGAGCTGAATTGGAGAATGAAAGAGTTTTCCCTATTCACACCCAATTTTAACAAATGCTTTGAATGTACAAACCTAACTTTAGGCCTATGACTAATCTGTCTCAAGTCACATCTTGAAATGAGACTCTTTGCTGACCTTAATAGAGTGCTGCCAACTTTGTATGGCACCACTTACTCAACCACAGCAGAAGACATCTCCACTCAGTTTGGGAGCTACATCATAAAAGTACACAGTTCCTTTCCGTTCCTTTTGTAAGTACTTAACCCCATTCTCAGTGCAGTTAAACAACTGGAACATCATGTAAATGATATAGCAACTCCTTCCCTTTGTTGCTTTTCACTTTCTAACTTTAAACATTTAAAAAAAAAAAAAAGCTGTGAGTGAAGAATTTCACGGTGTTTCAATCTGGCAATTGCTAGAGGCAAAGTCTGTTTACAATACAAAGAAAGTCAGAAAAGTGCAGTTATCATCGAAACACAGAAAAGACTCTCCATTCTTCTGCTGAAGCATGGTTGTTTTTTAGTGTCCCAATCTCACAGTAAAACAACCAATACAGTTCTGCTTGGTTTTGAAAAATGATATTTGTTTTAAATTTTTTTTACTTGAGGTGGGTATCCCACTGTATTGCACTTTTTTTTTTTTTCTCTCTAGAGTATACCACCAAGTTTTGGAAGTATTAAGATGGCTTAACAGGTTGACAAAGTAAATAAAGACTACTCTTTTTAGGCTCTTCTGAATAGATTTATATACAACGAGAGCCAATGTTTCAGGTAAAGTGTGTCAAACCTATTAATTATAAAGCAACACAGCTTTTCTAGGAAAGCTGAAACACACAAGCCTGAAGGTATAGAATCAATTGCCTTTGTGCTGCCTTAATTTAATTTTAATATTATTAGAGACAGTCTGGGGCCAGTTCATGTGGATACAATAAGTTCTAGAGTTCTGTGGTGCTCAGGAAATATTGAAAATTACTGTTCTGACAGTTTGTAGTATGAGTACAGTTTGCATACTGGATGTTTTTTTTCCTCCATGTATTTCTATTGCAACATTGTGGATACACATAAGTGTCATTGGGAATTCTGTTCACACTTGGAAAGAATAGGCTAATATCTTATCCCCCTTATTTACGCTGTCTGTTGGGCCCATATGCACAAGCACAAACTCTTTCCAACCACTGCTGAATTATTTTAAGTTCATCCTGACAAATATTTCTATTGTTCTTCAGTTATAAACCATCATTTTACACTTATACTTAATATAGCAAATGGTACAATTTGTCAAAATTGTCTGCTGAGTCTTGTTAATCTAATTTAAATAACAGCTGTCATTTGCCAATCCCTTTTTGTGATGTGTTATTGTTGGCTAGAAAGTAGAAGGAAGAGGAGGACAGGGAGAGGAAGCCAAAACGTTGGGGTCCTACCAGGACATGCATTTCATAGAATCATAGAATATCCTGAGTTGGAAGAGACCCACAAGAATCATTTAAGTTCAACTTCTGGCCCTGCACAGGACAGCCCCATGATTCACACTATGTGCCATTTATTCAGGTGCATTTTTTCTATGTAACATATAATTAAAGGCATCTAAAAAGTCAATTCTAGAAAACCTCCTAGTAAATAATAAAGTCCCTTCTCAATTGCTCTACATTCTCATTTACTTAAGTGATCCTTGACCAGAAACGGAAAGTAAAAACTCCTATATCAAAGGAATAACAATTGACATAGATCTTGCTTTTCTTTTTTAGAGTCAACTAATTGAATGCACAAATTATGGAACCATAAAGAATTTGTTCCTGCAGATTGAAAAGTACTGCACAAGCACCTGTTGTGGCACGGGAGACTGCTAACTACCTTGGTAAATGCAGCAGGGCACAATACTATTGCATATAAGCAATATATTTTATAGACAATGTACCTTTCACAGTATAAGAATTAAGATATCTTCTGTGCACTGCTCCACTATAAACCTGATGTGGTGATTAACTACAGTGATAATATCTTCACATTCATTATGCAACAAATGAGCTGATAACAATGAGAAGCTTTTCGTGATTTCTATCATATCTATAACTATCAAGTTAGGGTCTAGCTGTGAAAAGCATCTGGTTTGCTAGATATTCTTGCCACATTATTCTATACAGAAAAAGTTAATGTGATGATCATAAATTTGCTGAATAGTATCTGCATTCTTGAAAAAAAAATATTAAAAAAAACAACCTTGTAATGTATTTTCAGAGCTTGCTTAAAAACTGGTTTAGAGCCATAGCAAACACCAATTCTATACACTATTTCATCATTTTTATTAGCCCCTACCTGTTAATGGAAGAACATCTCACAAAGCAGTGTCAACCAGGATGACGGCATCCTATAAAATCTCCTATACTGTTAAGCATTTGTCATTGCCTATTGTCTTCCACTCTCATACTTGTTGCTCTGCCATGTGCAGACCTGCTTTGTAATTTTTGAAAGACAAACTAATGCTTTGATTAATCAAATGATGCAGACTGCTAAGTAGAGATGAAGGGAAGACTACTGCCAAACCATTTCTTTATGACGTGAAGCAGCTGCAGCACCTTACTCCTCTAGCAGCTAAACTTTGTGGAGAAAGAGACTACCAATATGGTAGAGATGTTGTTAAAACACAAACATATGCCTACATACACACACACAGACGTGAAAGTGCAAAGATTACAGTGTGAGATTTTTCTGGAGGGCAATCTTCTGCTTTTTCCTTTTTATTTCACTTTGAAATTTCACAAGCCTTTTACTGCAAATAGTTTTAATCACTTCATGCAGTACAGCAGCCTGGCTTACAACACTAAAAGACAGGGGTTGACACTAAAAATTGCCATTGGGAGGGTATTAAAGAAATAAGAGGTTATTTCTTGAATACCACACAGTATATGAATTCAGTCTCCCATTCACTGTAAAAAAGTAAGACAGAGATGCTGACTCAGCATGCCATAGACTCACAGAATGGTTTGGGTTCGAAGGATCTTTAAAGACCATAGGTAGGGACACCTTTCCGCAGATAAGGTTGCTCAAAGCTCTGTACAACCCAACCTTGAACATATCCAGTGATGGGCCGTCCACAACACATCTGGGTATTGTTGAGAAATACAGATAGATACCCACTAAACATATTGTTTTTAAAAATCTGATACAATGTGTAGTGATATATGAATGCCAAGGTCAAGAATTAAATAAGAGGTAAGAAAACATCGATGAGAAACTATTATGTGTCTTACTGAAAATGCAAAGGTAGACTCTGAAATTAAACCTTTTCTTAAACAGCTTCTCTATTCTGCTGGAGGAGAGGCGTTCAGCAAATTTACACACAAACATGGTATTTCAATGGAAATGGAAGAAACCACACAAAATAGTCTCAGAGTCACATAGCCCATTTTCTTGCCAAGGTAGGAAAGGATGGTCTTGTTGAATGCAATTTATATTCCAGTTGAAAATTAACGTATGTAACTTCTTCCACTTTTTTTTCACAGAGGATAACAAATCTGGAAGAAACCAGTTTCTGATTTCAACACAAAAACCGTATACAAAATTGCCCCAAGAAACAGTCACTTTCCAAAACTGGTACAAATGACCCTGTTTATACTAACATGTTTCTTATTTACTTCTAGCAGCAGATTTTGCTGAACTAGTGTTGTTCCCTCTAATTATAAAATTTTTATTCTATCATTTTGGTAAAAGGACAACTTATGGTGCTCTGAAATTTTCTTCCCAAATATTCAGGACTATGGGTTCAAAATGCCTTCATGATCAAGGACAAAGAATAATTAAATTCCTTGTAATTTTTATTAGAAGATGGTACCATATTGCCTTTATAGCTCTTCAAGTTTGAGAACATAATTTCTACTTTCTCAATTCATAATTTACACATGTCTAAAAAACAGAAAGAAAATATCTATGAAATAAGCTGATTTGAAGTTTTTATTTCAAAAATTTCACTCAATAAACTCCAGTAATGATGTTTCTATTTTGGAATGGGCAAAATAAGAAGTGAAGAATAAGAAAAGCTTAATGTCATTCTATATGAGACACTAAAATATGACCAAAAAGTCCTGCTTTCAATTCCTTCAATTCTCCACTGCAATTTAACTTCACCCTTTGTTTTAGTAACCCTAGAGTTCTTCAGTAATATAAAGCTCTTTGAAAATTATGGTGCTGTCGTATGAAATGCCTCTGAATTTACATTTCCCAAAGCCTCAATGCAAGTCAATTAAATATAGTCAAGTTCTTCTAAAGAGTAGTCTCCAGGTTGCAATAAATGATTAAAAAAAAAAAAAAAATTACAGACAAGACATGACAGAAGCTCTGTGAGAAATGAAGAACAACTGTTTCTTCCATTGGATTCCATAATGTCAACCTCCAGGTCTATAGTTACTATAAACTTAAATCACCCCAAGATCACAAACATTTTTGAGAAACTAGCCCTGACCTTTGATTTATTTTAATGAAACCTGTAGCTATATATTTGGTTTAAGTTATCACCTGTCAAGAGTGACTTATAAAAAGCCATATGCAAAGGAATAATTACATTCTCATGTAATTACATTTAGAGATTAAACAATATTCAGCAGAGGTACAGTGACTTGTTCAGGCACTCCAGAATTAGTTGCCTGTCGAAATTAGAAGAATCTAATAAAAAAATTATTATTCAAAGTAACTGCCTTTATTTCAATCACTTAACACATACAATCTTGGAACACTGATATTAAAGTAACAATAAGTGTGCTATTATTATAGATCCCACTTGTCTGAAAATTTCATCAAAAAAAGAGGCTTGGTTTGGTTTTTTGGGGTTGGAGAGTTTTAAAAGGGGAAGTTCTGAGGTTTGGGTTGATTTATTGGGGTTTTTATCATTTTTTCAAGGGAAGTAGCTGTAAACTGAAGGTGACGAAGACATGTTTAGTGTCTTCAAAATAATACTAACTTTAATAGACTTGATACTCAGTAACTTATGCAAAGACTTTCTTTTAAATTTTAGGATTAGGAAAATTTAGATTAGGAAAAAATGCAAGCTAGAAAGTAGAAAAACAAAAGAAAAGATAAAATTAAACAGCAAAAAAACCCCCACCCAACCAAGAAAAAATATTGTGCCATTGACCATATTCAAATTTAAACATGCAATGTAGAGACTGGAATGTGAATTAAAAAAATTCCAGAAGTGATACTTGTGGAGGGATAAAAATTGTTCTTATTACTGCATCATCTCTACTGAACAATTTCAGTATGTGAGGAGCTACCCAAAGTGAGAGAGAAGCATTTTGATAGCAGCCAGTTCCAACCAGCAGATCATTTTGAGAAAATTTTCCCATTAGTTTACAAAAGTGATAAAGAGAGAAAAAGCAAAACTCCTGCTACAATAAAAAACATGCTTTGTTTTTAGCAAAGCACTACTCTAATCTAAAGTAGTTGCTCCTACAAACATTTTGGGAACTAATATCAAGGCTTTGTTCTCCTTTTGTCAGCAGAACAGTATGTGTAAACAATGTGTGTTTTATTTTCTGTCACATTTTGTAAGTACCCAAATAATAAATGCACAGGGAAACCCAGGCAAGGAGAATAACCTTCATGCTACTCTTCTTATGGTATTAGCAAATCTTTTAGTATTAGCAACTCTCCTAGCTCACTAGTTTAAGAAAAACATTTCTTATAATCTACTTCTGCAAATTTGAGAAAACAACCCATGTAATCACTGTACATAGGAAATGTGAACATTAAAGGAAATTAGAAAATCATTCTACAAAGCAGAAAGACATGTTATGTTCAACCCTAGCACCTAAAACCTGCTCTCTTTTATGCTTATATACTTCATTGAATATATTTAGTTCTATTTTCCAGTCACTTCTGCTTCAGTCAAGTCCTGTTATGGTTTGGGAAAAGATGAGTAAATGTAGTTCACATTGACTTTGCCTGCAGACTTGTCATATGACTAGACAAAGCTTTAAAACTTGTCTACTGGTTTTGAATCTCATTACTGCTCTATCACCTAACTAACATTTTAATTAATTACTGTATTATTACCAATTAATACAGAATACTTTGAGTATATTGTGGCATATTTTATGTGGGAAAATGTTGAATTAATTTGTCAAATTACTCTACAGGACTATGCCAGAATTCCCCCTAATATAGATGCTTCTTTCACCCATAACTCCTGTTACTTGTCTTCCTAACCAGAGGTTAGTAAAACCCCTGCAAAATTAAGCACTGCTACAGGGATTCCCCAGCAGATTGTGCCAAACACAACTGGTTTCTTAGAAGATTTTTTTTTAAATCTATTTGTCTTGTTGGCCTCTTTCCAAGTAAGAAGAGGATATCTAGATATTCTATATTTAACAGCAATGGAAAAAGTATTTCTAAGAATTAGAACTCAGAGGCAGGCATGACTCCAAATTCCTAATTTTTAAAAACAGGTACTGCTCTACTGAGGTCATGATTTTCCATTCTAGATTATCACTGTACAATAATTTACTGTTTATAACAAAGTGGAATTCCTGAGGAATAGGAAAACTATACTGTCCAGGATTTCAGAATTACATATATGTTGCATAACAACAGAATATATATACTAAACTAGCCCTTAATGAAGGGTAATATTTACAGAAAAAATGGGACTACAGCAAGTATTCACATTCAGATCTCCTCTTCTACGTTCCGGACAAAATGGAATGTGAGTTTTGTGAACGAAATTCAACTTCCTTCCTCTTGAGGAAAAAACTTCAACCACAAAACCTGTCAATATTCTACAAAGAAAAAGTATTATTCATCGAATTGACAGGGCAAGCAGAAGGTATTTCCCTGATACTTGGTCTGCGAAGGATTTTCTTTCCATATGACTCTTCTAGCCTCTAATCATTCCAGTGAAATATCTCCTGGTAGTTCCTTTTACAGATTGAAGAGAAACAAGCCTTGCAAAGCATCTTATACACCACTCATACACAAGTATTTCCACTTTTCTCTTTTTTTTTTCTTTTTTCCTTCACAGAGAACAATTTTCCTCTTTGGTCTCAGAAACAGAATGCCAAAACAAGATTATCTGAAGCATAAGGTAAAATTTACATCAGGCGTCATCCTACATAATTTTCCCATGTTTCTCTTCCTGTCCCTCCTTCACTTTAATACACTTTGTATCAATCAACTTCGAATTATTTTCTGGACAATAAAATGGTTTCACCACTGCTACAAATACGTCTGCTGCAGAGTACCAGGATGCTGCAATGGTGGCTGGAACATTTTCATGGGACACAGTTGAAACTCCTGAGAAGGACTAAAATTGAACAGACATCTTGAGCACTTTTTACAAGTTCTTTGCTAATATCCTAGAATACAAGAGGAAATATCAGGACTGCCCCATTCCACCATGTTTCACACACAGGGGAGTTCATACATCTGATTGCTGTAGATTCAGGGCTGTAAATCCCAAAGGACATCCATACTATAGTTCTCTGCTTTCCACAACTGAAGAAAGAGCTAGGTTTGAAAGCACACCTTTGTCATCAGCTATGCTTACAGAAGCCAAGATATATTCTGGCTGAACTTTCAGCTTTCCTCTTTGGTCATCTCAGAAAAAAACAAACAGTCACATTTGTGTTTCTGATCTAAGCCCCACTAGCTGATTCAAGTTTGATGCCTGGGTAACTTTTTGACCTGTTGATTCCATAAAGCTGGTCATCCCACCTTATACAAACTGGCTTTGGAATAGTTACCTATCCTCAGAAGCTTTCAATTTCTATTTCTGCTTATCTTACTTCTCTGTTTCTGAATATATACAGAAAACCAGGAAGATGACTATTACTCAAGCTTGAAGACATATGACTTACCATACTTTGCTTCTGTAATTACTTAAAAAAAAATAAATAAAAATCCCTCAATACTACTTTTATGTAAGGTGGAAGGGAAGTCCCCTCTTCTATCTGTGCAGGGTATATAAATAAAAACATTGCTCCAAAAGCTCACATTGTTATATTTACAGTATGCAATAAGCCATCCTGCAATATGAAATTCATGGTAGCTTTGATTAAAAAATAAAAATGCATATAGAAGCTAACAGAAGGGGAACACTATAGAATTATCATCTCATGCATATGCACTCTAAAAGAAAGTTAAAAAGGAAAAGAACATGGTTTCCCAAAGAGAAATGGCAGATCACATTTCTGAAGTGAAGGCAGAGCCTTCTAAAAGTGTAATAAAAATTGGTCAGGTAGAAGTCATTTGGGTTTTATAAGCTCTATCCTACAACGTAGAAGAGTGACAAAGCTAATGAAGACTAACTATTCCATTATAATTCTTCAGCGGTAGCATATATAGTCTATTATGTATGAATCTATGTCTCAAGCTTCATTTTTCAGAGATGGTTATAGGCCCCAGAGAACAAAGACCCAAAAGTAAAAAAGCAGCAAAACTCAAAAAGGCTTGTGGAATCAGCTCTGCTTTTTAAAGTAAACACTTATGTTACTGAGTCATTATAAAACTCTAACAACTAAATTTCCACAAATAAAATCTTCCAACTTCCTCTTCCATATGACTGCATAAGAGTTCTTCTACCATACTACAATATAGATTTGCATATTACTTGAGGGTTTTTTTTTTACTTGTTCTTTTTATATTACGCTACTTTATTTTCAGAAATATGCAGAGGAGTTAGAGAGAATTCCAGGAAAACAATAATAGCTGAACACACATTAGGAAATGGGAAAATTTATATGCACTAACATCATCAAATAATTATTAAACAGCCATAAATCCCTGCTTAAATCAAAAAGGGGAAATATTTCCTAATGAACTCTCATAATGAGATTATTTTTTCTAAGAATCCAGAACTAAAGAGATATCCATGCACCTTGCATGAAATGTCTGCATTTTGTAGTTGTGTTTCCAAAAATCTTCAACTCTCATTTTATTAATAAATAAATCTGCTTTTGAAAATATCCAGTATATCCTTGGCTTCTTTTTGTAGCCTTTTCACTAACAAATACTATATTCAGGTTTTAGCAACCATAACAAAATCTTACTATCATCTTCTGAAAGTAAAGGGGAGTAGAACCAAATCTCAGTGGCTGGGTGTTGGCTCTACTGCAAAGCATCTAAGTACCAGATTAACTTCAGATACTGCAAATAGTATCTGTGTTTTAAAAGAAGTTATTACCAGTTCAATAAAAAGAGAACCTGTCAAAGCAGGGGGTTTCTAAGCAGCAAGCAGAAAAGCAATCATGATAATCACTGCAGAGAGCCTAACCTGCCTTTCACCTACTTAAAATGTTCATGTACTGAAATAGTCTTGGTAGGGATATAATAAAGCGCTTCTTTGAGAAAGTAGAACTAATTTTCTGAAAGATTATTTGTGACACATTTCCTGAGAAATCTGAAAAACTCTGTGGGTTTCAGGAAGAGCTTGACACTTGGCTCACATTCTTCAGTACATTATCAACGCATGCAGGACTACTCAATATCTCTGCACAGTTCGAGCACATATCTTTAAAACAAGACCATTCAAAAACAGCTTCTCACCAAGTACTGCAAACTCAATGCTGGTAGGTACGGAAATTCAACAGACAGAAAGGTTTCTATCAGCCATGGCAAACAAATGTTAAGAGCGGCTCTTACTCCACGGAGCAACAAATCACCAGAAGATACAGACAGAAACCCTTCACCCGGAATCCTCCTATTAGAATAGTTTAGACTATTCTATAAATTAATTCAATATATTTCTATATACATATTTGAATATATAGTGAATATATTTTCTTTTTTCATCTCAAATTCTACGAACAGAAATCAGTGTGAAAAGAGGAGCTCCAGAAGATGCAGATGAGGTTTCAAAATAAGTGGTAGAAATGGTAAGCAGGTTACTAAAAAAGCTTCGCATTACTTCCCATGGATTTGCAGTGGGTTGGAGGCATTATCCAGACAACCTGAAGTGGTCGCAGCCATTTTGCAACAGAATGCTATTGTGCAAGTACTGTGCTGAAGTACTACAAATATACAGTAATTGGATGTTCACTTTTTACATGCAATTTTCAAGTGTCTCTCTTGATGAATTAAAGGGCTTGGAAGGTCATCAAATAGCGACCCAAGGTTCTACTTAAAGGAAAGTGTGGCACAGGCTGCACACGTCAGCTGCAAGGTAAACACCTTCTTGAATAGCAGCTGATCATGTGCCACCCTAGGACTCAGTGTAGCTGAGGTAATTTAAACCAGAAAAACAGCATTTATTGGGTGCAGACAGCGTTTTTCCTACACATTTCACCATTGTCAAATACTGTGCTGTGTAGAACATGAGAAAAGCTTACCCAGTCACCAGACCAGGCTGATTTATATAACAGGCCTTTCTCATGCATGCATATTATTATTCAGCATCACAACTATTAAGTTACCAGATCTGTTAAAGCTGCTCACTAATCAAAAATCCACCACAACCACCCATTTGCAGATGAAGAAAATAGTGTCAAGGAAATTTCTCTATATATTGTGTGAGGAAGTGACACTTCCTGCAGCTTTGCTGCCTTTGAGAGGCAGGCATGCCAAGCAGTGACAGGAGAATGAATAGAGCCAGTCATACTAAACATGCATCCTATTGTTTTGGGCTGTGTCGGTCAGATCCACTGTCAACACATTTTCTGTTTCTCCCTCTGCCTCCCCCCACCACCATCTTTTGTTGCTGTTGTTGGCAACTTATACTCATCCCATCGGAATCAAGAAGAATATGCTCCTAACCACGCTGCATCTGCCAGAGCCGCTCTTTTAAGAAACACACGCACATTTACTTTATTCCCCCCCCCCCCAAAAGGACTCCAAAAATAACCCCTTAGGAAGCAGGAAATGTTTTTCCCCTTCTGAAATTAAACCAGTCTCTTGGTAAAATTCACTGCATTGCCTCCTCGCTACAAGGACGAGAGTCTCAAAAGAAAGTGCTGGTTGAGGGGTCACCTCTAAAATGCACGCACATGTGCTGTCCTGCACACACATGTACATGGACACACATCAATGTGCTTCTCTTCTTATTGCTTTACGATGATGAGGTTTTGAGGGGAGCAGTGCCACAAAATATACTCATGCTTTTCTTAAAGACAGGCAGCCTGACCAGTCATTTCATCAATAACTCAGCCTAAGCCAGCTCTCTGCGGGCAGAAAGAGCTCATGTTGGATTAGAAACCTCAGCATGGGACACGCAAGTCGGGATTCAAACATGGGCAAAGTCTGAATGCACTGCAGGTGTTCAAGACAATTCATATTCTACCTAATGAAAAATTGCAGTTTTGCTACCTTTTTTTAGATAAAAAAAGTAATGTTTTAAAATGTTTTAAGATAAAATTAAATTTAGTAAACGCTAATAAAGACTGTTTTATCTTGCAGAAAGATTTATAAATCACAAGGGGAACAAAGGAAGGAAAAAAAAAGATGTCATCCTACAGGGAAATATTTTACCTGCAGTGTCACAAACAGCTACATTTCCTGAAAAAAACCACTGTCAGGGACTTCAGTCAAGTCTGGACCTTTTCCAGATGTTTACCAGTAGGAAAAAAAAAAGTGAGTAAAGCATCCCTCAAAAAAGCACGAAGACTAATACAAACTCAGTTTTAGAACTTTTGGAGCAAGGACAGTGACTTGCAAGACCTTAAAAGTCAAGAAGGAAGCTTGATTTTGTTTACTTTTCAAAAGATATTAAACTGGCAATTAGCCTTGTGTTTAAAGAACATTAATAAAATGTAGGCACACTGTAAACTGTTTCCTTTCAGGTTTTCCCTTAGAGAAAGCAACACATTTGTCAGCATAGGGAATGCCATCTTCTTGCCCTTCCCTGTGGCCAAGTAAGAACCTGCCTGAAGACATGCTTATACCACAGCCACTATGAATGAAATCAAGAGATGATAAAAAGATAAGTTGCCAGGGTTCTGGCTTACACATGTTTGAAAGAAGACTGAAACTACAACCTACAGGGAGAGGTTGTCAAAGCAATAGATGGCAGAAAGTCATCCTGCTAGACAAAACAGGAAAGACTGCGATATCTATATTTTATCAATCACACAAACTGAATCACATCACTCTTTTTAACCCTCAAGCTTCAGGAAGAAGAGGATAGGCTTTGCTAGGTTACTGCAATGACAGGGAATCAAGAAATAAATGATGTTAGGGAGAGTGGGATCAAAAAAACCCAAACAAACAAACAACCTGCAATACCAAAACAAACCAAACCAAAACAGAGGTCTATCCATCTGCTTCAGGAAGGCTTGGGCATCTGCAGAAAATAGAAAACATTTTCTAAGCTGAAAGATCTCTTAAAAGTGACATCCAGAAGTTGAATAAACGACACAGCTTCCCATAGCAGGAGGGAGGGAAAGAGATAGTCACTTAAGGTTAGAGAACATAACGGGCTACCCTTGCTCAGCAGGTTATGCATTAAAAGGCTTTCAGACCTTATTCCTGCATCCCAACCTTATGCTGATTCTGATGGTACCACTGAAGTATGTAAAATTTACTAGGTTATTTAATCCCATTTTAATTCAAACTCTAGAAATTCATGAATAGGGAAAAATGAAATGGCTTGCCAAGGTTGAGTTCTTTGACAAGTGTTTTGAGTAGTATTAAAAGACTGGACAGTGCATTCTGCATTGATGGTGGCACAGGGCAAATGATGAAAAAAAAAACCAAAACAAAACCTCAAACAAGCAAATAACAAAACCTCTATGTATTTTTAAAGGTTTATTGAGCAAAATATCCTGAAATTTCTGGGTTACACCATCTGCAGAGTTTGGAAACAAAAGAACAACTTCCCCTTGGCAAGTTTTCACACCCGCATGCTTGAACATTAACTTGCTAAATGGGTAACAGGACTGATTACAAAATACCACAGTTTTCATCCTGTGGGGAATGTCTCTGAAAGAAACTTGTTATGTGACCTCAGACTACAACACAATCAAGTGTGGATACTCTGAAAAGGTCTCCTTAATTTCTTCTTTAATCTTCATTTTCACTGTTCTGTTCACTAATCCCTGGATCCTTTCTTACATTCTCCTCACCTCGTTTTCCCTTTCAGCCTTAGCTCCAATTTTTTTCTCTGCTCCATTTACCATACTATTTCCCATATATTCCTAACTTAATCTGCTTATTTTTGTATTCCCTTACAGTGACTCTCAGAAATACGTTTTTAAATCATACCTATAAGGCCTAGTCTGCCTTTCGAATATAAATACAATGCTTAAAAATGAAATAGGAAAAAAGAAACAAAGTAAGTCTAATCACTTTTATATGTTTTCTACTTTCCATCCAAAACATTTACTCACAGTTGCACATTTAGAGTGACTTCTTTAAAACAAAGCTATTGAAAAGAAATTGGGACTTTGGTTTCACCAGTTTCCAACTGTCTCATTACCTGTAGTATAGAATTGCATATCTATTTATTGTCTATGACAAACCCTAATTGCTCGGTTCCTCCTACAATTCACTTTATTGCAACCTAAACACAAATAAGGAAGTGGAGAATTAAATGGAGATTACTAGATAGGAGTGCACATGTTAAGAGAAAACTCTATAAGTCAACTCAATTCAGAAGTCTACCTCAGATTTAAATCAATATAATTAAATTATCATTGGCTGCTTGCAAATGCAAGTAAGAGCAGAACAGGTCATCCTTTATATTTTGGCCATATTTTTGAAAGAAAAAAATAATTTTTCCAAAGGCTTGTGATAACAGGTGTTTTCCAATCTCTCATAAATTGTATAAAGATAGGTATATGAAGAACTGTGCAAAATTTTGATACTATAGTAGTTTGTGCTGCTTATCACCCACCCATTACCACTGGAGCACTAAGGTGGAATTTGACCTCAGATTTGTCTAGTGACAAAGAAAATCAGTAATGTCTATCTTGCAAGGGAATAAAAAAGAACCTATCAAAGTGAGAATTCAGAAAGTCAAGAAACAGTCTGGATTGTTTTCTGGTACATTTGCTTACTCTTATCATTCAATATCTAAAATCAAAAAAGCTTTAGCATAGTTACCAGTTTTCTTTTTCAGAAATGCACCAGGCTAGACTTGTCCCATATATTAATTTCTAATGATTGCAAACTTGCCGTGTTATCAGGAGAAGATTTTTACCTCTGACAATTACTGTTATGACATCCAGCAGCATTGCTAATCTGATATTACATGTTAGTTCAGCTATTCCAATATTAGGTATTAATAATTAAATTAGTTGTCAAAATTTTTACATAAAGACTAGGTAATGTGCAGTATAAGTTTTTACTTATTCTAGAAGGATTTAAAAGTAACATTTGGCATTACACTCAGTTGGCTTTATTTAAATAGAAGTACTACAGTAAGACTGAAATCAAACAATCCTAAGTGCAACAGCAAAAATTTCTATCTTTTCACTGATATGCTGTTACGTCAGAGATATTGTTTTCCTGAGAACAACAGTGTAATTACAATATGCAGTGAAGAGCATCTGGAATCTAAAAATCAACTTATGCCTGTGTAAGGACATCCATTAGCTTCACTGGGCATTGAATCAGGCTGTTGCTGCAGATCGGTCAATGTAATGCTCCTCAATGTGCCAGACATTAATGAAGTTAACACGGGAAAGAACAGCACACTGCAAACAGTTGATGATAAAATCACCCAAAGCACTCACCCACCACTGAAGCCTGCCCATCAGACACAATTTTAAAAGTTGTTGAAAAGCTTTCAGACTCCAGACAATATTCTGTTGCTGTCATTAGAAACGTACGCGTTGACTTTTCTCAATCCATTAAAGGTTAGTACCCATAGTTATTTCTGGTTACTGAGGCAGTATTCTGACACCGCTTTACAGTGATTCCAAGTGGGAATTTTTCATCGGAAGTTTATGAAGTTTCATTCTCTGCTTTTTAAAGAATCAAAGTCACAATAGGACAAATCTTTACCATGTCCTTACCCACTCCCTCCAGCAGACACAACCTAAAACTCTTTCTTTGCTCTGCGCCACATCTGACAGGTGTGAACAGACTCAGGGGTTTTTTTTTTCATAGTAAGAAAGGATACATGGTCTTACTAAAATCAGAATTGTTCTGATTTCTAAAATGAGGCATGTCCTTGTACACTGGTAGTATTTTTAGAAGGCATTTGAGATGTGCTCCATTCACTTTTCCTGTATGAGATTCTGGGTACTCAGCACCTCTAACTATTAGATCAATACAGCATGCTAAACATTTTCTTTGTCAAAGACTCCTTAGAGTTGGCACACTCAAGTCAGTTAAGATCAACATAAGTAATTCTAATGTAAAAGATTTCTTGTAGAGTATACTTTTTAGAAACTTCCATTTTTTACACAGCTATCTTCCAGCAAGGACTAAATTACAAAAATTTAATCTCTTTCATTTGATTTAGGCACATTTTTCACTCTTCTCTTGCTTTGATTTACCTTATCTCTGTTTCCAGCCAAGACTGAGTAGCTACAAGAGATGTATTTCTGTTCAACTGCAGTGCAAGCTCACTGCTGCTTTGATCCCCCTAAGTCAGGTCTTCCAAGACAGACTCTGGGGAATACTTCCACAGTATTAGGGCTTTTATTTTTATCCTTTTTGCATCATTGTCAAGAGTAAGTGTGCCAATATTAAGACCACGTCATGCATCTCTTACTTAAAAATTTACTTCATCATTTAAAGGAAACACAGAACATCTGAAACAAATCAGTAGGTGTTCAGATAGGAAGACCCTGGGTAAAAGATGTTACTGAACATAAAGACTTGGCACCTTTGGAGAACTTCTTTCTTGTCTGAGAAACACTGAGTTGAATGCTTGCAAGATTTGTTCTTGCATCAGTAGGTCATGGACAGGTTTCAAGGTACTGAAAGCAAGGTTTCTCCAGTCAGAAGACTTAAGGGTCAAGGTTATAGATGCAGACACCCACCAGTTCCAAAAAAGGGCTCATAGATTAGAGGAATGTATAGTTGAAGGAAATCGGTCAGGAGTCAATTTGGATGTTGACAGTGAATAAACTCTGCAATCATTCAGACTAATTGTCAAGTACACAGAATAAGTACTAGTAAAAAGCTAGGCAAGCTTCTGATTGTACCTCCTCTTCAGTAAGAAGGTTTCTGTTGGAACCCTGACTGTCTTCTATATGCGGTTTTTATCACCATCAGTTTCTTATCAAAATTGAAACATCTTTCAATTAGCTGGCTTCTGCAGAAAACACTAATTTTGGTATTTTATATTTTTGTTTACTCTAAATGAAGGCCAACCTGATGCTAACTGTAGTTTACCAAGCCTCAAATGACTCAGCTTGTGAATTGCTGTGGCTTAGAAATATATTTCTGCTCTCGTTGTAAAACTATATTCCCTTTGTATGGAACAGAACGAGACTGAGACTTGCAAGGCCTCCGCATTAAGGTGAGAAAGTACAACCTCAACTGACACAGCACACCATTCTCTATTCAGTAAATCCCAAAGATGCTTTGGGATTCTGAAACTGCAAAGTCTAAATTAAAGGGTTTGCCTTCTAGCTCAAGAAATAAAGGTTCATGTTTACAGACAGAGGGGCCAACAGTTATCTCTTTTCAGATGACCAGTCCAAAGAACATTTCTACAGTTTGAAGATGTATTAAACTTTGGTCATAGATACTCATTTACAAACACACTGTATTGAATGGATTTTCTTCAGTTAAAATAGGATGATGTTCAACACGCTACATCACCTGATTATTTTTTTCTCTATCAGCATTTTTAGATACAGTTAGTCTTTTATTCCTTACATTAACTTTCTGAATTGCACATATAGATCCTTCTACAGAAATTGCTACACCTCTTTTTTAGTTAGAGAGTCAGCTTTCATTCTCACTGCTATATTACTATTTTAAACAACACAGCAAGGGAGATAAAACACATGAAATTGCATTTGTAAGAACACAACAAAATTGGCAGGGTGACCCTGAATCAGAGGCAGTTTCTGAAACCACTGTGAAATTGATCTTTTTGACAATTACAATTTGAACTGTCAACATCCCTTTACCGTACTACTTTCCACCAGTAAACAGCTGTTAGAGAGGCACAAAGAAAGAATTATATATCTTAAATTAATGCCATAGTAAAGTTAAAAGGGGAGTCAAATTTAAAAGAAAACTCGCCCCCAAAAAACCAACAGCTAAGCACAAGTAATATCATTCAACATTAGCCAAACCCAATAAAGAAAAATGGTGAATGCTTAAATATTTCTACTTTCATTAGTCCAGCAAATGACATAATTTATATCCAAGACAGGACAAGCTTTGCCACATAGTAGAACACATTTTTTTCATAAGCTTCAGAGAAGGTAATTTTCTTGGACTATATAATCCCCCATTTCTGTTTTAACAGTATAAAAAATTAAAATATTGTCAGAAATAATTAGACTACTACTGAGCTATCTAAATACTCAAGGATTTTAAGTTATAACTTGTGTGATCAGCTAGACTATATTGTTGATGGTTTACTTTAATCCAAATAAAAATGAAACACACAAATTGATATCAATTATTCAGGTATTAGAGATATGTCCTTTGAGTCCAGTTGTTCATACTGGTTTTGTATAATAAACTCAAAATAATACACAATCAGATTCTGGTGTTCTTCAACCACATAAAATGTATAATGGTTATCTTCTCCTACAGAATATTTTTTAAATATCAAGTTATTGTTATCCACTCACAGTAAAGTGAGTACCTCATTTATTATATCTAACCATACAAGATTTCAGCTTCTATTTGAAAGAATAAACCTAAAAACATAAAATAATAATAAATTAGAAGTGCAGCCAGAAGACCTGCACTTCACACCCAGAAGTTAACCAAACCACAGCATTTCAGGGCAGCTCACAACTGATAAAGTAGAGGTTTGTCAACAGGTTACATCATGGAAAAATCACAGCATTTCAATTTTCCATCATGTGCTTTATTAATGAAGTAAAAAGGTATTTATTTTCAAGTTTACTGTGCTGTTCGGGGCATGGATCTTTCCCATTAAAATCTAATTCAGACAAGAGTAAAGCAAACATCTGCTACCTGACAAACACAAAATACCAGCAACAAAACTCAGCTAATTCTGCATTGCAGAATTTATGCAGATTCTAGGAGGGGAAAACTGCAGGATCCTCTCAGATATAATTAGCTCTTCCAAGGGTGCATATGTCAATAAAAAGGAGGTTTATAGCAAAATCTATAGTAAAAGGCTTATAGAATTCGGTTCAAACTGTAATGAGGATGTGGTTTTGCTCACCCTACAGCCCAGATGAATCTGTAAATCCTCACCATAACACACAAAAACAGTTTAAGAATGGCTATGGCTGGATTATCCACATCATGAATAGCCTTCTCCCTAAGGATACTCAAATATGCTTCACTGGGAAGCCAATGTCAGAATTTTGGTATATGATCATATTAAAAATAAAACCAACCAAACAAAAACCTATGAAAAAAACCCACCCAAAGCACTTGTCAGTCAAACCAGAAAGAACTTGGGCACTCATCTTATGCAAGCACTGCCATGACTGCTAATGGTCTGAGAAAGTGTTTCTTCTCAGTGCTCTATCTCTTGAATGCTCTTGTCACTTGGTTCAAGAACAGATCAACGATGCAACTCTGAATGGGTACAGCATTTAATATTACAGTTGACAGACAACAACACTGACCCCTAGAGATGGGTCTGGAGGGCAGATGTGCCTTTTCTAAAATACAAAAGAGCTACTTCGTTGCATGTGCAAGCAGTCCTGCTGTCAGGCTCTCTCTTCTAATTGCCTGCCATGGTGTGTTAGAACAAGAACCCTTAAAAGTGCATTGAATATAGAAGTACTTATGTCTGGGGCATGTACAGCTTCAGGTAATGTACAGCCATGGTCAGCTTGACCCTAAGTTACCCATCTCTCTGATCAATTCTTTTTCTCTACATTTTTGCCAACTAACAAAATAGATGTGGCATTGAAAGAAGACCGTTGTATTATAAGTACACACTAGCATACACTTTCTTAAAGTTAAAAATACATGTCTCTCAAAACTCTTCAGGTGAGAATAGAAATCTCATTTTAGGAAGGCCAAATCTTCAGCTGGTTCTACCAGCTTGCTGTTGAGTTGCTGCACTATCACTGAAACTAGACATTATGCTCTAAACAAACAAAAAAAGTGGAAAATTCCAATAATAAAGGTCATCTTTAAGTCAGGTTACATAAACAGCAGACAAATCTCTTCCTCAACAAAAATGGCTCATCATTGACACCAGTAAGAGATTAAAGATGATAGCCATCTGCTACAATAGGTAAAATTTGAACATCTGTTCATGTTAGCAGTCAGGTGGGTTTGATGGGTCACAAAGAAATTCCTTGAAAGGGTAGTTTACATGCATCAATTAAAGAGGGAAACTGGAACAACTTGGTTTAAGAATCAGCTAGTCATTTTTGTCTGAGAAGCTTGAAACCTAGATAAGCAAGAAAGGAAAGAAAGAGCAATATAGACTTTAAATGACAGGAGACTAACACCAAACACAAATACTTAACAACATAAATGCAATAGTCTGCATGTATTTCATTCCTATCTTATTAAAGGTATTAACATAAATCAAAGAAACTCGTTGTGAGGACATGCATCATGAAGTAAAGATGCCTATATTTTAGATAAACTTATGTAGTTTTGTAATTATTGTGTCTAACTGGTACTAAATATTACTATAATGAATTCTCACCTGCAAAGCTCAAAACTAGAGCTTACAGCCTTAGGCAGCAAGACAAACATCTGTTGCCTGAACATTAAGCAAAATTTGGTCTTGATGCCTGAACATTACCTTCTAAGCAGAAATAAATGATCCAAAATGAAATATAAAAAATTAGAACCAGGCTCTCCTTTGCATAGAAATTCTTCTACAAATCTGCATTAATTCTGCATGAATATGGTAAAATCCTACCCTGTGGCTGTTTTCTGTGGGATTGTGCAAAAAAACAACAGGGTAATAAAAGGATTGCTGGAACTCTGTGTAGCATGGGAGTGCTAAAAGACCAGAGCTGTCTAAGGGGACTAGAAATAGAAAAATGCTTTTCGCTACTGTTCAGAGACAAGCCGTGGCCCTTGTACTTGCTTCCCGACCCAAACAAAATGATGCTTACCCCTGTCATAATTGGAACTGTAAAGCTCAAAGTAAACTTCCTATTTAGCTGGCTCCTTTATGTCAACAGCTTTTATGGGGATAAGGAAGACCATTAGGGAAAAAACTAAAAATTCTATTATAGTGCACTGGGCTTTGCAGGTGAAGCAACTTGCTTATTCCTGAAGAATCATTAGCACGGTTGGGCACAACTATATTATAACAACAACAAATAAAAAAAATCACATCCAAACCTCCAAGTAGGAAAAAAGGTGCTGTTGGTGAGGGCCAAAAACTTTAAATACCAGAGACCTTGATGATACTCCTACTACTACAAAAGGAAATAAAAGTCAAAGAGTTATAACTGAGATCTATTTTCTTAGCTCCTTCAGCAAAACGTCAGCAAACTGACTCAAATGACAGTGACTGTTAAACCTTTCTTCAAGGAGTAGTTTAAAGAGTCAGTGTGATACAAACAGGACTCTCATGTTTTCTACACAGACACTCATTGCTTTTCTACTGTACAGGTTTGTTGGATTTTTTTCTCTTATGTATTGGTTTGAGTTTTTTGTGTGGTGGTTTTTTTCCTTTCCCATTCATTTTGAGCATGGCCACACTGACAGTCTAAATTTCCGATTGAGGAAAATAGTGAGAATATTCCTTAGAGCTTTCAAAAAATACTTACAGAATAGATAAAATAATGTGTCCATAAAGTTGCATCTTGAAGCTCATTTCTTCCTGACCCCAACACAGCTGGGAGATGATCTGCTATTCTCTTGCAAAAATGGACAGAGAAAAACAATTTCTGAAGATCATAAAGAACATTTGAAAAAGCTAGAAAGCCTGCAACTACCCCAGAACTGACATGAAGCTCCTACACCTGGCAGTGCCAAGGAAAGTTCCCTGTTTGAGCATCCAGGAGCCACCCTGGCAGTCACTCACATCCTCTGAGCTGGGACCAAGGCCCCTTTGCAGCTACACAACCCACACTCACAGTCAAATCAGGTTTCCCATGGCAGAGTCTCAGACACTCCAATCCTTAAAATAATTTAATCATGGTGCAATAACTAAATAAAAAAAATAGCAGCTTGAGCTGGGTGCCTCTGAGTAAGGACATCAAACAAAGGAATCTCTGGGCTTTTATACCCTTGCAAGATAAGTGCAGGAAAGCCTAGAGTCATTGGCTCCTGCCATGTCTCCTGTCTGGACCACAGATTCTGGGGCTCTTCTATGTTCACGGTCTCTTGCCTCGGGTTCCTGCTCCTCAGAGCTCAATCTACAGCTGCACACCAAGCTACCTGCACTAAATATATTCCTCAACAGAAAGAGCACCACAGAAGAGAGGCATACAGAGACACTGGTACCTGCAGCTTCCGCACCCGGGAGACAAACTTCAGTTTGTCTGGATACAAACCTGAACATCCTCCAGTAGCCCCACAGATTATAAAGGGCCTGGGTTCTGGCAAAGTGTTATGACAGCTATGTGCCCACCTCAATGCCCCAGATGCTCTGTTTCATGACAAGAGATCAGAAGGGAGCTGGCATAACATCCAGAGTCTGATAGTGAAGCCTTCCCGCAAGCCATGATACAAGTACTCAATGATTTTTAATGACCCTGACTGCACTAATCTGAAAATCCAACAATAGTTTTGAAATAACAACCAGATATTATCTGCTAAGAGCACCTGAAAGCAACAGTACACTGGATTTCATTCTTGACATGAGAAACAGTGACATATAAATACTAACATCTGCTCTGACTAGCTTAGTTGTATCTATAGCATTCTCCTGCTGTGTCTCAAAGTATTTCAAAGAACATATTTTCCCCAAACACTGCCAGTCCTTCAGATTTAATGCCTTTGTTTGGACAATGATCAGTCAAGAAAAACTTCTGAAGCACAGGATGAAAATTCTGGTTGAGATAGAGCTAAAGACTCAGACCTGATTTGGAGCTGGGTCCTTCACATTTCAAGAGAACATGATATTCTCTACTGGCTACCTCAAAATGTTTTTCCCTTTCACTTATTATTTCCTTCCAATTTGGACTGACAAGAAATACTAAAATAAGGAAGTTTTTAATGAATAAAAATGCCTGATCCTTGTCCACCCTATCTTTAGGAACTCTGTGGGCCAAGTTTGCTTAGTGCAGCTTTAACCTTGATGGTATCTGCAAGCTGAGAAAATCTCTTGGCAAAAATCTCCCCATTTTTTTACACAGATGTAGATATGTGATATGCAGAAGTCAGAAGTGATTTATATACTTTTATATTTTACAGTGAGTCAATAATTAGTGTCTCTGGAAAGGCTCTTAAAAAATAATTCTGTATTATTTTTTTTGCTCAGAAGAATAAGCATTGGAAATCTTTTAAGAATTGTGTCTTCAGAACTATGAAGTAGTGATATTTGATTTAATAAGCAAGAAAGTGACTTTTGTTCAGGTTTTTTATAAATATTCTGTTTTGGTGAACACATTTAACTCAGACATCTGGCAGAGCAGTTGGAAGGAAATCCTTGTGATTAAGGGCCAAAGGAGATATGAGCACTGGGAAGATCTCCAGCAAAAGAACTGACAAAACTGGTAAGGGAAAAAAAAAAAATCTAAACCTTCTATGCTTACATGATGAAGAAGAACCAAAAAAAAAAAAAAATATAGTATAGAAACTCTACATTCCATTTTTTTTGTTTCAAGTTATTTTTAGTTCTCAGCCTGGCCTTCTAATTTTTTTTTTTTCCAAACAATTTTTATCCCTGGTCTTTGGATTCAGATCAGGCTTAATGCTATCACAGGACAGTGCAGCCCTAAGGACATGGTGGTACATGGTAACACACTTTTCCTTTCCCTTTGAAAGAATGGCAGGAAACAAAACTGGCTCAGCCTTTAAGTGTTTTTCTACATGCATCACTCTAGGGCTGTGTGCCTCCTAGGATGAGCTGTTAAAAGCAAGTAGTGTCTGCTCCTACAACTGTATTCCATTAAGGTATTTAGTGCTGTCAGAAATTAAAGTCAGAGTCAACAGTCAAACACACTGTATGCAAATGTGAACCTGAACTCTTCAACTCAGCTGTATTTCAGACCATGAAGAGGATGCTGCAGCAACTTAGTTGAACTACACTTAGCAAAACCTCATGATTATCTCTTGTTCAATTTAATTCATAGTTACTTCTATTAATAATTAAAAAAAATAATGAAACCAAAACCAAATAGCTCTAAGAAAGCAGTAGGGAACTGCTTTTAACTGCTCACTCCCACAGTTGTATTTCATCTTTCAGAGCTGTCTTTAAAACTCTTTGACAGCTCAGTTCTAGACTTGATAAGCTTCTAAGAGCTAACTATTCAACTTGTTCCCAAGATTTCAAACTGCTCATTAAAACTGGATGGTTATAGGCAACAATGAAACTAAAAGAACACACTACAATCTGGTTGCTTCAGGAAAACCAAGACATCTTAAAAGAAACTCAAATCCACTCATGCTTCAGAAAGAAAATGGTTCTTCCTGAAGAAAATTTCACAGAATCACAGAATGTGCCGAGTTGGAAGGGACTCACAAGGATCATCGAGTCCAACCCTTAGCCGTGCACAGGAGTCACACCATGGGCCTGAGAGTATCATCCAAATCCTTCTTGAGCTCCATCAGGGTTGGTGCTGTGACCACTTCCATGGGGAGCCTGTTCCAGTGCCCAACCACCCTCTGGGTGGAGAACCTTTGTCTAGTATCCAACTTAAACCTACTCTGACACAACTTCAGAGTTCTGTCTCAAGCTCTCAAGTTTTTCTACCCCTATCCCATGCTTCTCACTGTATTTGCTTTCCATTTTTAGAGAAAAAAAGAAAATCTCAGAGCAGTAACCATGAGCAGCTAAGAGACACTGATCAGTGCATATTTCATAAAGGAGCTTTGGAAATTTCTTCCAGATGTCATGTTGCCTGCACTTACCATGTTGAAAAGCTCATATTTGACTTGGCCTGTTTTTCTGTTCTGGAAGTATAATGGCACAGTGTAAAGGTAGACATGAAACATTTTCATCATTTGTCTGGATTTTTTTTTTTTAATTACTGAACTAATGTCCCATGTTCTAAATGAGCCTTCACATTATTTTTGAAACTTACACAACTTCTTCCTGTAAACAGTGATTACCACAACAGACAGAGAGATAGAGATATGTTGATATAATAACTAAAATCTATATTTGAGTGCAGAGACAGAGACTAGAAACATGAGAAGGGAAACAAAGAGGCAAGCAACATATCAGTCAACTATTCCAATAGACTTTAACCAATGGAGCAGGCCTCACTGAGGTTTTGCCCACAATACAATATACATAACCACAGGATCAAAAAGACACTGGACTTATTTTGAGTTTTGAGGCCTGCATATGTTTGATGGCCCTGAAGCAGGAAGAAAACTTTCCTCTGCACTTTAATTAGCTCAGACATCTCCATTGTCTCAACACTCAGCCAAAAGCAGCTATGAATGAAAAATACATTAAACCGAGAAGCTGTCAGCTAATTTGCATCAAATTATGCAACGGAACATTATCTGAGGTGCTTGAGCACCGTGGTGGTCACCCTACGAAAAGCTGAAGGGACTGAAGCAACTACAGAGAATGAGGCAGGAAGGGGGAGAAATGAAATAGACAACACAAATGTTTCAAGCACTAACAAATCTTCCATGCTGCAAATGAGAACTCAACCATTCCTAATGACTGGTCAACAAGAAGCAAAAGGTAACATGAGCTTTTGATAAGTAGAATAGAAAAAAAAATTCCGAGGGAAGAAATGGACGAAACTGTGTCTGGAAAGCAAGGAGGGCATGTGGTCCAACATCTCTCTTCTTTAGAGAACAGTTTCTGAACACTTCCTCAAATTTACACTAATATTTATATGCACTTATTTCCTTAAAGGTGTATTAAAATGTTCACATAAAACTCTAAAAAAACTGTCTGAGAAAACTGTCAACAAAATTGAATTTGAACAAATTCAACCAGTATAGCAATAAACATTGGTCATTAGCTTAGCTATAATGATTTCTAATGTAGATTTTAAATAGGTACATTTTATTCCATATTTCAAAGGCATCATAAAACACTGTGAGCTACACTAGATATGAATTGTACAAATACTGAGTTTTTGGTTCAGTGTGGTTTGCTCAAACGGAATTAGCTCCTCAGATTTAGTATATGACTGCATGAAAGGGCCTTTTCTAATTTCTGGTTTCTCTCTCAGCATGCTCTTATAAGAACTCATATTTACTAATTTATTTCATTTTATACTTTTAATTGTGGTTTCTGCCGGTATGAGAAAATTAGCAGATAATGTTGTAACAAAATTTTTCAGGCCTCTGGGCTCTTCAGAACACCTGGAGAGCAATCAGAAATAATATCTAAAGAAAACTTACATAGAGAATGAAAAACATAATCAGAATACCTAGTATATTTTATATATTATTACCACTTTAAAGAGACTCATTCTATTTTAATGTCACTGCATTTGCATTAAAAAACAACTTCCTCAGAGAATGTGCTATTAAGAAATGCAACCCAAGGGGTACCATTACAATATAAAATAAAATAGAAACTGATTTACCTGGGGATTGAAAATAGCTCTCAAGTTTAAGCCAAGATTCTTCTCCTATAAAGCTGTATCTTAATTCTGACAGTTCTCTCTATTTGATGGTTCACCGAACAATTTTATAATGCCTGTTCAAAGAGCAGTCTGCAAAAGTTTTCATTTCCTTTCTCTACACAGGTCTCCCTTCCCCTTGCAACTGGCTTGTTCCAGGGCCAGAACATAACATCTTAACTGAAACCTATGTCTTAATTGAAAGCTATAAGCTCTGTAGGTCACCTATGTCACTAGCTTACTAAAACCCACCGTCTCAAAAAACCTACTCCAAAACCACCAACAAAACACCAGAAAACACCAGTATTATTTAGCCTGTAGGTTTATCTGGTAAGTATCTAGTAACCACAAACTTTTCATTATGTTAATGAAGAAAATAAAAAGTACAATATCAGCAAGCCAACCACCTTCTGAGCAATTAATGCTAAATGGAAATCACCCACATACTAAAGTATCTTTTCTCTAGAAGGATTGTTATCTCTAGAAGGATTGTTATATTTAGAAGAATGGGGAAAATACAACAGTGAACTGTGAACTATTTGTAATTTATTTATAGTCTGTAGATTTATTTTGTCCTGAAACTTGTCAGTAGATTTAATGTCTCAGAGTTTGTTCACAATATCTTATATGGCTCAACCAAACCAGATTCTGGGCCAAAATTTTTACTTCCTTTCTCTTTAAAGAATGGTCTGCACTGCAAAAGGAATATTATTTTGCACAGAAAGTAATAAAGATATTTATATCTCTTTATCATTCTAATAAAATACAGTTTTAAAATCCTCAAATCTTCCATGTTGAAAACCTGACACTTAAAAATCAGGAGATAAACACAGTGTATGGGGTCTAGCAGTGCAAGAGACGTTCTTATGCAGTATTGATAGAGCCCTCTCCACTAAACATCCTCCAGAATGGCAAATATTAGACTATCCATTCCTCAAAGCACACTGCACTTCTCATCAAAACAGAAGTCCTGGCAATTAGAGATACTGCAGTAGCCCTTTATTCTCTCAAGAATTCAATACTATTGCAAAACAGGCCACATTCATCATCACTAGATTTTTAACTTTCTACAGTATACTGCTGTTAGCACTGGTCCATATCTACATTTGTAGGATGGTACAAAATGAAGACAAATTTCACGTGTTTTTTTTGTCACAATGCTAAAAGGTCCACTGCTTTTTTTTAATTGCATACAAATTCTAACATTTAAATGAATGTAAAATGTGAAGAGAATACAAAATAAGTTGTATAAACGCACACGTCAGAAAAACTGAGACACTCATAGCTATTGCCTCTTTACACAGGGAGGAAAGCTGGGCATACTTTATGTATATACTGTTTAGTTATAATCTTAGCTAAGAAGAGAAACAGAAACAATTAATGAACGGCACACATGACAGTTCACAAGAAAAGCCATCTTGACAATTTTAATTATCAGACAGTGAATATCATGGGAAAAGGTAAAATTGAGAATATGTAAGCAGTAAAGACCTAACGATAACCAATAACAACTCACAACATGTGAGGCTAAGTACTATCACTAATTTTACAGACACTGTGCTGTTAGATTGATAAACTGTTCTTGAGAAAGTTACAGTTACTCTTCACCTGTCACTTTGATGTTTCTAGAAGCTTCCACAGTCCCAGTAATATCATAAATAGAACCATTAATTTGAAATGTAGACCCTAAGCACTTGCATAATTCACAGATATTGGTTCATTACCTAGACCTCGATTCACATTAAAATAGAAACCTCTTTTCCATAAATAGAACTTCACCAAGTGAACTAAAGGTCAATTCCCTTGATTTAAAAACACAGGGTTTGTTTGTTGCTTTTTTTCCTTACAACTAAGTGAGTATAGGAAAGTTCAGTTCAGAGCAATATCAAATTAGCCTCTATCTAGAAAGTCTTCATTTTATCTGCACAAAAAAAACCCAAAACAACCCACAAGTTATTAATCTAGAAACTCACTAGACATGATTATGTATCTACAGCATTCAACTAGTAATATGTGAATGCATAGAACGGCACACAAATGCCAAGTCACCACTTAACTGCATCCAACAGATTGATAAATTTCACTTTCTCCCTCTCTCATTATTCCTGGAAGTTGACCTGCATGTTGAATTGTGCATACTAAACCTAGTAAGCTTATTTTATCTTGTAAAGGTCAGGCAAGTACTCAAATAGGTATGAAAATTTAAAACACTGCATTAGTGCATTTCATTTTCTCAATTTATAATCCTCATGACTGATTTAGTACTGTTTAAGAGTTACAAAGAATATATTCATGAGACTGAAAATATCTATTAGGTTTGGATGACAGACTATGGTTCAGCAGTCATTATTTGATTTTTTTCCCCCTTCTTTATGCTGGCCTTGTCTCAGACATTTTAGTTTGCATCTTGAAAAAGCACTTAGCCCTAAGAATGACAGCACAGAGTTCAGCACACTGTACATGATGCATTAAAATTACAGATCTGTTAATTTTATGTGCATGCTACACAGTTGTGACAAAGAATAACTAGAAAACAAAAAGATATAGATTTGCTGCAGTATTGGCTTGAAAAAAAAAAAAATCAGAGGACACTATCCTGAGATTGAAATATGTTATACTAGCCTGGACATCTCTGCTAAACCTCTCTTTCCATCACCAGAGATAAATTACAAAAAAAAAAAAAAAAAAAAAAAAAAAAGAAAAAAAAAAAAGAGAACAGTTATGATTTGCCAAAGTTCATAAAACAGATATGTGGCTCAGCAGGGAACTGAGGAATTCCAATGCCAATCTAAAGCCATGAATCAGCAGTATCTTCCGGATATGCATTCACAAGTGAGCGTGTGTGTTGCACACACAAAAAAAAAAAATTAAAAAAAAATATTTGAGTATTTGATAATTTTCTTCAAGAACCAGCACAGTTTGCCCTTGATATAGAATATGCTACACATACATATGCAGTTCCTTATCAAATGAAATAATAAATAAATTGACAGATTCAAATTCATATGATTGTAGAATCATGGAATATTATGAGTTGGAAGGGAGCCATGAGGATCACCTAGGCCAACTCCTGGCACTGCACAAGGTACCCCAAGAATCACACCATGTGCCTGAGAGCATTGCCCAAACGTTTCTTCAACTCACACAGCCTTGGTGCTGTGGTCACTGCCCTGGAGAGCCTGTTCCAGTGTTCACCTCCCTTTGGGTGAAAAAATTTTCTGAAAGCCAACCTAAACCTCCCTTGGCTCAGCTTCTGCCATTTCCTCAAGTTCTGCCACTGCAATGAGGTCTCCCCTCAGTCTCCTCTCCCCCAGGCTGAACAGACCAAGTGATCTCACCAAGAGACCTCATATGGTTTCACCTCAAGGCCCTTCACCACCCTCATGGCCTTCCTTTGGTGCTCTCTAATAGCTTATTGTCTTTTTTTAATATCGTGATGCCCAAAATGACGATCTTCAAAGGCAGGTGATCACAGAACCATAGAACGGTTTGTGTTGGAAGGAACCTATCACGTAGTTCCAAACCCCCTCTATGATCATTAGCTGTTTGGTAAAGTCAGTTCCTTAAAGCACTTACATTATCAAAGAACCAAGTTTTCTGGTCCTGTTTTTCTGTGACAATGTCAGGATGTTGCAACCTTGACTGAGCCACTAATAGAGAATTGTGCTGCCACAAAATGGTATGGAAAGGTGCCATGCAACTGTAAGCCGGAAGCATCCTTATATCAAGGAAACTTAAAATGCAAAGAATATGAATTCTCTGAAGGAGAACCAAAGCAAATTAAGTAAAGCCTGGCAGCTTGTACCTTAGTGAAGCATGCTAAATTTATACAGTAGGTGGAGACACCTCTTCCACAGAGTAAAGCAGAACTCAAGTAGCATGAAGCAGCCACGATCAGTGTCACTTCCAATTCAAGTGCCAAGCTAACCAAAGGCTATGAAGAACGAAGTAACAGTCCTAATTCAGGCCATGATTTATTTTACTTCACTGTTAATTCTTTTAATATTTTAATGTTCTCAGTATCTACTTGGTATTTCAGTTTATCAGTGTCTACTTTTGAATCCTTCAAGGTAACTCAATAAGAGCATCAGGCTCAGTAAATAAATTATGCACCCTTTCATTTTTATACTTTCTGTAGATTCCTTTTGTTTTTAAAAGTTGCAGTGATATAAAACAAGAGAGATATTGTAATTAATTTCACAGAAGAAAGAATCACAGCTCTCAAAATAAAGCTGGAAAAATTCACCCTAAACCCTGAAAAATGCAGCATATTGTGGTTCTTTCTACAGGAAAGGTGGGATAATTTTAAATACATTTAATTTATTTTACTTCCAACCGATTGACTGGACAATATCAGAGGCTACCCCGAACACAATCTACAGTTAAAAATATAAAACAGTGTAAAAGTGTCTGTCTCAGATGTCTTTCAATGACTGTCCCAACTCCTCAAAAATTAAGCAAAAATTACCTGCCTATATAAATACACCCTCTCTTTGAAATTAGACAGTTGGAAAGTCATTATTATTGTGGTTTTTAAAGCTGAGCATACAAAACAAAAAATACAGTGAAAAATGTACAGTTGCAACTGTGGAACAAGAAACTGAAATGTAGCTCCTAAAGAAGCAATAAAGCTGCTTCAGTGGTGAAACCACAGAATGGTTAGGGTTAGGAGACAAGCACGAAAGAAAACACAGGGCAAACAAAGTATACTTGCCAGTTACATGTTAGCAATACAAGACAAGGTTGTCCGTAAGTGTGACTTCTTAGCCATTCTAAAGTCTGTGAACCTTCTTTAAGAAGAAAATATTCAAAGAGTATAACACAACTGAGCAGCTTGGCTATGCAAGATGCACATGCAAGCAACTAAAGACTCAGATGCCTGTTGGAATATATGCAGATCTCATGCAACAATTATGATCATAATTTTCCCTGAGCAAAAGAGACAGACTTTTATATGTAAATGCAGAACTAACAGAACTCAAGTATGACCTGGTAAAAAAAAAAAAAAAAATTCCCAACACTTCGGATATCTAAAAAGAGTCATTGGGAGCCTGGAGAAGAGTCTTACTCTGCTTTTTATTTCCCCTGTTCTAGCTCGCACAAAGCTATTGTTCATCCTTTCAGAACACCAGCATTACTATTTTTAGAAGGCAAGCAACAATTTGGTTCCTCCCTTCACAAATCAAAATTTGTCCCACACTCATCCATGGCAAAACTCTCATTGTCAGTGGAATCAGGATCCGAAATCACACCTTTGCTGTTCCTCCTCCAGTGACTGAGTTAGTGGTGCTACAGTTACCAGGTATGAGAGAGGAGCCCTAAGACTGCTGATTTTCCTTGACCTTTTTTTTTAATCATACTGGTTGAGTTATCTAGCAACAGGTCTTAAAGTAAAATTAAAAAAAAAAAATAAATAAAATTTAAAAGCCCAAATAGTGAAACACTGGCTAGTAATCCAGATTCCCTACTCATCTACACAATAGTTCTTCTGGGTGCTCTCCTGGTTGAGAGCAAAAGCACAGGAAGAAGAAATCCCCTATGGTCATTTAAATTGCAAGAGCGTTATTTTGACTTATCAAATGAAAGATCCTAATCTTCAAAATGGGCTCGCCAACAAAAGCTATCTTGAATTCTGCCTTCCAAAGGAGAAAGCACCAAAAGTAATTTGAAAGCTTTAAAGGTTTATTCCTACTGGAAAATCCATTTAAACAAACATTCAGGCAGAATTTCCTTAGTGCAAAAGATGCTTCTGAAAACTTTAAAAATAGCTATAGGGTTTTTAGCCTCCTGAGGTCAGTCTTCCTTGCACAGTGACTGCCAATCTCAGTACCAGTCTTTGGATCTGTCAGACTTATAGGACTGCTTGAGAAATGTTCTGCCAAGTGGAAAATATTTCTCTTGCAACACTGATAAACATTAGCAAAAAATAAAAGTCAGTTATCTTTACTGCAACAATCTAAATATAAACAATTTAACAGAGAAAGACAGACATCCATAATATGAATGATATCCAGCACTGGTCTATGGCTAATTGCTGCAAAAGGTTCCCCCAGCCATTAGTACATCCAAAGCTTATTACAAGAATTGAAGTATCCAAAATGTGAACATAAGTCCTTGAGAGACAAAAGGAGAAAAGTTGTGCCTGAATGACCACATGAATGAAGGTTATTGTAAAACAAAGTTTATCATGTTTCACATATGCCTTTCAAAAGCAGATAACTGGGATGAGTGCCAAAATAAAACAAATTAATTTACCAAAGGATATATAATTTCTATAGTAGGTTCATACTTAAATGCTAGAAAAAAGGTAACATAACCTCCTTGTTCTTCACAACTTCTCCAAAAATCCTCCCTAACACCTTTACTCAGTTTTGGGTCAGATCCTTATAAACCACAGAACTGACATTTTGGAAAAAATCTATAAGGAATTGATCTTAGATATTCTCAAAAAAAAATTTAAAAATGCAATTTTACATCCTTTGGGACTGTGATTCCTGTATCTTAATGGAATCACAGAGAACTATTGATAAATACTGTAAACTGGGTTACCAATAAGTCATAATTATCATATAAAATATGATATAAAATATGATATCATATAAAAATATTCCATTGGCATCATTTACAGTTTTCTCTTTTTGAAAGTAATTTGTGAGGCTACCAAAGAACTCATCATATCACATGTACTAGGCAAAATTTCCTCCATGGAAGTATGGCATGACATTATTTTTTTCTTTGCAAACTTAAATCAGCTTATTCTTGTTTTTTCGGTTCTTAAGAACTGGTTGTTTGCTACTTTTCTCTACCCTCTTTTCAACTCTTGGAGTAAGGAAAAAAAGACTGCTCTATCAGTCACGCTTGCTTTTCCTCTTTTGAAAGATTAATTACTGTGTTTGCCCTTCTTCAGCCTTCTGGGGCCAACCCATACTCTATGAGCTCTCAAAGATAAACACGACCAGTTTCTGAGCCATTGATCCAGTTAGTTCCTGAGGGATTGTAGGTAAACCTCATCAGACCTAGATGACTTAAATACAGTGAGATGAGACAAATATTCCCTGATTAATGCTTTTCCTGTTCTGGTCTATGTTCTCATCTTACACTTGATTTTATTATGTTAAATTTTTATAAGTAACTTTTTTTAAAAGGCCTGAAATACAGAATAGACCACTTTAGCTTCATTTGAAATATTAATTATTTTCTCTTCCTCAAAAAACGGATTTATGGTTTTTCTTTTGTTTTCTTTTCACACCTAATAGGGTGAACAGAACATTTTTATGGCCTTTTATTCACTAGAACTTAATCCATCTTTTTAATTTTTTCTCTACATGTTTGTATCACCATTTTATTGGTGTCATTGCCAAGACAGTGCAGTTACCACTGACAATAGAGTACTTTTCTGATTTTAGGAAGCTCTGACAAAAATATATTTTTCTCTTATTAGACTTCATATCTGTATTCTACATCAAAGTATTTCTGTGTTGTGGTTTTGATATTACCTCTTTAAGGAACCTTTCCTGAGACCCTTATCCCTTAAATGACTACTTCTATCTAATCATTTCATGATTTGATGGAAATCTACCTTTCCATGTTCATTGCCTCCAATTTTCTGCTATCATTCCTTCTTTTTCTTATAATCAGAGAGATGACACTCACTGGACCAAGTGATCCTTTGAATTATTATGTTTCTATGATGTTTTCAGAACAGTTTCATCCTAATGGCTTTCTGCTTTCAAACTAAGCTCTGTTCTCACTATTTGTTAGAATCAAGTGTGAAATTGTTGTTCCCTTAGTTATTTTCTCCACCTTAGCAGGTCACCTTTGTTTGCTGAAAATATGGATAAAATGAAATTTATTTCAAGGTGTTTTAGCCAACACTGATTCTTTTTGCAAAACAGTTACTTTGATCACAGTTGTACACATCAAATATTCTCCTGTGTAGAAATCTATTATGATAAGTTGCCATTTAATATTTAAATGTCTTTATTTTTTAAAATAATTCCCTAAAACTGTTGGATAAGGAGCCAGCTTTAGAGTTAAATCTGCCTTCACAGTATGTAGTAATTGACAACATAAGTTGTCAATTTAAGGAAATCATAGAAAAACGGTTGGGGGAAAGCTGTATAACTTCTTACTAAAAACTGTGGGAATCCTCCTAGCATTCACATAGTGGCAATTTCCACGAATACATCAGCTCAATCAGTTCTTCAGATAGAAATTTTTCAGCTAAACTGTTTTCTATGACTGATATCCAGAATACTGGAAAATAAACAGTGTTCAACCAAGAGCATATTTATCATTACAATTTCCAGCATCCACAAAGAGGAATGGGAACTCTTCAGCTAACATACAAAAATGGCATTACTAGTCTTCTGTTTTTATGGTGTTAGTTGAAAAAAAATGCTATAAGGCCCCAGCTGCAAACGCAACCTTGCCATACCTTGCTTCAACATTGCCCTACATTGAAGGCCAATAAAATGAAGCACTTCTTGAATTTCAAAACTCTTTTGGCAACTATTCAAAAAATTCCCAAGAACACAAATACTTGGTGTTCAAGATTTAACAATGAGTTCTCGTTTGAGTAATTTTGTCACAGCATGTAGTGTGTGAAAAAAGGCAATTATCTAGAAACAAGTGTATTTTTTCTATTACACTGTAGAGATGTATCAGAATTCATCTGTGCATTATTAGCTGCAAGTAAAAGTGCATTGTCAAAGTTCATATGTATAATACTTTTCCAAATATTTCTAAGCATTTCACTGTTCAACTGATACTGTTTGATCAACTTCTTGCAATTGGATAATAACAAGCAACTATGAGAATTATTTTACTGTAAATATTGGACTGAGGCACTACAGAACACTATCTTCTTTCCACTCACATCTTCAACGTGTTTTTTCCTAAACTTGCATAGACTGTGAATAGTGCAGGGCATCACCCTTCCTGGCTACTTAAACTAGGTCTAGTGTAAGAAAAACGCAGTCCATGTGCATCTACTACGCCATAAAATAACAACAGTAAAATAAAATTTTTCAACATAAACAAACAAATTAGGCCTGATTTAAACATTACATAAGGAAAACTGAAAAAGTTTAAATACACCTCATGGGAAAACTAACAGTGGATGCAGTCGGAACAAGCATGCTTTTGCTACCACCTATTTTGCTGGATTTCTATTACCAAACTTGCACTCCAAGTGTTTAAATTACAGTTCTTCTATGTCAGTGCCACAGCTTTCTAAAGAGAAAAGACTGGGATGAGAGTGTCATACTTCACTGAGCAAGAAACATCTCTCTGGTGCATTTTGGGTCAAGCATTATTAAAATGTAATCTATTGTTTCAATTCACTGTTCCTTTCATTGCATGAATCGCTGTTATGTTGATAAGAAAACACATTTGAAGAAAAGCAGTAGTGACTCCCCAGATGACATCTAGAAGATTTCATTCTGTAGAAAACAGACTGTTCTCAACAGACCACAGAAGAGCCTACAGCTCTGACACATAGTTAAGTCTTTTGCATCTTTTTTTTTTTGGCTAGAAGTAATGCACAAAGGCAACAGAAAAAGAAAAAAAAAGTAAAAAATTAATACAGGTTCAGTATTTGCTGTTTTTTACACTACTCAAGCAGCAGAAACTTCTATCATGGGTGAATAAATCTGATGATACAAATACCAGAAGAGGACACAGCAGACTCGCTATCAATTTCACAATATTGTTGGGGTAAAGGGAGAGATTATAGTGTATATAAGGATGGAAAGAAATTAGAAGAAATTATATATCTCTGACAGAATAACAACATTTTGATTATCCCAGCTAAAGACAAGTTCTTGAAACTTACTTGGCACATTAACTATGACGTTATGGTAGCACTTCATCCTTTGAAACTAAAAGAACCTTTAGGAATACAAAACCCAAACAAAACCCTCGTAAAAAGCAAACAAAATAGCCTCCAACCAACAAAAATAAAAATAAATTAAAAAAAAAAACAACCACACAATAAAAGCAAAGCTCCCTCCACAGTTCTAAAAAAAAAAAAAAAACAACAAAAAAACAAAAACAAACAAACAAAACAAAAAAAAACCAAACAAAAGCTAAAGAAAAAAAACACCCTCCTCAGACCATTCTTGAGAAGGTTGGGTTTTTTTTTTTTGTTAATACCATATTTTCTTATATGTTAATACCATAATCCAAGAAATTCAGAAGATGAATCCTGAAAAGAAGACATTACTAATGATTGATGTAATTAACAGTACATAATAATCACAGAAGATGATAATCACACAAGCCTCTGCAGTTGGATTTCAATTGCTAGACAAGCCCTTACTGAGGTATGATAATTTCAGCTAAGAAAGACTGTTTTCTATGACTAATCTCATTAGCTTCACTGGGAATAAAAATGATGCTAAACTTTATAGATCACTGACTAATGCTAGACAACATACAAGAAATTGTTTGACCTGTCTGCACTCATAATAAAGAAACCATTTCCCCTAAGGACCTAGAATTTCTATGTAAAAAATCAGTGCTGAGGTTTCCTAGTTAATGGTTATAAAATATGTTGAGTTCTGGGACGGGAGCCACTACAGAAACACAACATAAATTCCTATGATAAAAGAAGAGGTAAACACACTAAAAAGCAAGCCTCTAATCTTGAAAGAAGTAGTATCATATGAGCTCTTAATTGTTTACCATATTTATAAACTTATGAATCCTTAAAAGATTATTGTCCCATTGGGTGCTGCATATTTTCTATAACAGAAGATGAAAAATTACAAATTAGGTAATATTTTCTGCAGAACACAATTTACATATTACAATGGTCACAAACTCAACATAAGTAAATGCTGTTATGTTTTTACAGAGAAAGATAAATATCACACTGGGATGTACAGAGTATTGTTTAGCCTATAAAAGACATAAATTAATTTTTTTACTCTGCAGTGCTCTCAAGGAAGCTGCAGGAGTGGCTTACAAAGCAAAAATAAAAAAAAAAAAAACCAAAGAAGAAAAAGAAAATCTCCCCACACTCACCTTATTTACTGATTCCTTCTCTGACCTATGGCAGTTTGCACGCTACTTGAGTTCATCCCTCCCAGGGATGGATGCCTGGTTTTAAGATTGAAATGAGCGTTTTTTCTCACCTCTTCCTCATTTTTCTGAAACAGTGTATAGGCCAGATCTCTGTAACCACTTGGAAGATGACAAGGGACACAGAGGGGGAGACCCCATCCCACTGTTCTCTCACCATGACCACAGTGAATAAAGCTTTGGTCCGACTTGCTTTAATTTGTACTTGCACTGCCATGCACTTAAAGCACACAAATTCTCTGAAAACAGTATTAATCCTGAGGAAAGCAAAATAGCCATTGTGTGAAGGAAAGCTTCCCTGACTTCTGAAGGCAAGAGTAAGGCGTTTCCATTGGGTTTTAAGAAAATTCAAATTGTATTCGCCTCACTCTAGCTTTTGATTTGGATTTATTTACGATCATCTTGCTTTATCTACCTAACATAAAAATGTAACAAATTTTGTGTTAGAATTCAGGAAGAATGACTGCCGAACCTCCTCCGGTCCTTTCCAATCCTAGTAATTATAATTTTACAAAATAAAGTCTACTTTGGGGCAAGGATACAGAGAGATCATGAAACATTCCTTTGCTGGGTATTGACAGAACGGCCCAGGACCATAAGACTGAAAATAACTACTCTGTACTCCAAAACCAGAATGACTTATAGCATGTCTCCCTTACCCTGAAATCACTCCCAGGGAAAATCCATCAGAGATAAAATTATTCACACAATCCAAATACTGACAGAATATTTACAAAAGACTTAGAGAGTCCTTAAAACATCCAAGACTAACATTTGATCATTTGATCTGATTAAAGATGAAAAAGCTTCCACAACAGTCATATTTTCCCAGTACTATGAAGATATTTCAGAGCAAGAAAAGACCTAGTCTTAATTTTCATATGACTGTTCAAGGTTTGCAATTATCACATCTAGGATTTATATTGGAAAAGTCAGATACCTTCAATTAGTAATAATCCAATTCAACTGATAATTTTCTCGTGTTTCTATGTAAAAAACCAACAAACTTGGTCAAAAAATAATCCAGACAATATTTCTCACATTTTACTTTGCATAGGTAATGTCTGAAAGGGAAATCCTCAGAAAATATTAAGGGAATATTAAGGCAAACAGCAGATGTGTGAAAAGTGGAAGTTACAAGGGAAAGTATTTTATCACAGTTGCTACTAGCAACTGATATATTGTTTCACACAGTGTATAAAAATGCTCTGTTTTACCTTTAAATACCTTCTATGAATATTAACTTTTGTATTATAGTCTTTACTATAATACAATAATATATAAAATATAAAATGCTTCTACCTTCAAGGGCAAAACTGAGAAAGCAAAGAAACACACTGGGAGCTTAATTGTTAATTCTTCGATTTCCTGTTTCATCCTTGGAACATATTTCTTTCTTCTTCCCAAATATTTTGATGAGAAGACATAGTTCAACACAATTATCCTAAAGACAAGTAAATGATTCCTACAGACACCAAAAATAACCTCATCACTAAACAACTTTGACATCTTTTACTTTCTTTATCTTGAATTTCCAGGTTTCAAACAAAATTGGCGTGTGAAAAAAACATCCTCAGTAATTCAAGAGTTCCTTAGCAATTTTGAAAAGTTGAGTAAAAAACAAAATCATTTAGCATTGGGCTAAAAATAACCATTTTGACAGTTCAAAACCAATTGTTTTATGTTAATCTGGTCTGTTTTGCTTTCAGAAAATGCAAAAATATTTGTTAAGTAAAATAATGGAATTTGAAAATCACATAGCTCTATGTCATAAATAAACAACACAGAAAGAGAAAAAAGCATTTGGGATGAACAATTTACTAAATTCATTTAATAGGAATTAATTTCCTGTTTTATTTTTTAAAAATGCATTTTTTGCAGCACAAGTAATTTTGTAGTCACAGTTCCATTAGTACACTCAGTGCAATTTGGCCACAGTTCAAGGAAAATACTCCTTTACACCCAAAATGCTACACTACCTCTTCTATTTGCATTGCAAAAATTCTTCCCATCTTGCTTTAAGCGGAAGAACAGAAACAAGGGTTAGACATTTCTACAGGATAGGTGAAATTCATCATTATTCTATGTTCATGTCAACATCCCGCTAGACCTCTCATTTTCAGAGCCCTGCTTAATGACACAGATAACAGCAATTACTTATTTCCTTTCTGGTCAGTAGCCTTTTGACACAATGGACAACACGGAACTTTTCTAGTTATGCAGAAAAAGGTTAATTGTTGCTGCTAAAAAGCTTTTTAGTTTTGAAATACCTATTCCTGCCAAATATTTACGTCACATTTGTCTTCTGCAGAAGCTGGAATGTAGTATCATGGGCACAGATCATGGTGTGAGACATAAAAATAAGACCCCACAACCCAACAATCAAAAAGACTTGGCTCCCTCCCTTACTCTTTTTTTTAGCCTGGCACCAGGGCCTCACAGGCTTTGTTGCACACTCAGACACCTCAGTAGCCAGAACAGCTTGTGACAATCGGATAACACGTGAAAGCACTTGCTCCCAAAGTGTAAGAGCCTCAGCAAATAAGAAGCTGAAAAATTTATATAGTTGAAGTACAATTTTTGACATTTGTTTATCTCCACTGTTATTCCCCCGTGCTGTCTTCAAGAGTTCATTACCAAATCTCTGTTCTCAGCCCTCCCACCAAAGAACACACCAATATATAATGGAGCAGCATATGCACCAACATAACAAATAACGTGCTTCTCAGCTCAGAAAAGTCGTCTCTGAAGACTGTTTATTTTGAAGGAAATTCTAAGTGTGGAAAGAATTGGGTTACAAATGTTTTCAATAGGTAAAGGTTTGTCATAAACTGAATCGAAAATACACAACAGTGAAATTTATGTATCTCAAGGAAGGTTCAAACCAGAAGACAAACATATCAGACCTCTTTCTGATGCCTCTGATATCCCATGAATATGCATATTAACATAATGCACACTTAAAACAGATACTCCAACTGGAAAGTTATTACTATACTCAATTACTGGTAAAAGAAAAAAAATCCTAATGCCTAAGTTAAGATTTCCCAGCACTCCACTTATTTTCAAAGGTTACCCAACTGACATCACTAGAGCCTTGTCTCTGATTTCCATTTGACTAGGCTGAACTACTAGAGTCTTAGTCACTAAAAGCTTTTTCTTTCTGTTTCTTCTGCCACTAGATTAAACTATGATGTAGACCTGCTTTCTGAGTTGCATTTTGGGATGAGTCACACACGCAGTTCTACTTCTTTAGCTTCAGTTAACAAATCACACCAGAGTGCTAATTAGTGAGAAGATGACTTATATTGGCAGGCAAATATCAGTCTAATTACTAATGATGAGAAAAGAACTACAGAAAATACCCTTGTGGTTTAACTGTAACACCATCACTGATGAATAATATAAATCCTATTTAACTATATGAAAAAGTTGTGAACAGAGTATTCTCCAGCTCCTCTTTTAATAAAAGCAATCTCTACAACCTTTTACAGACTAGACTCTTCTGTAATTTCCTCCTCTGTCTTCAAAGCCACAGAAAAGGTTGAATCACCCTGCCCCCTGTTCAATAACTGTGCCTTAATCTCTCCTCTGATGTTTCAGTGGTATCTACACATCACATTTTACACATCCATTGAGGTTTTCTTAAATGTCTCTGAGCTCTGACTGTGCCCATTCCCCAGTCCCAGATTAGCTTTCACCATATGTGAGGCAGGTTGTATTCAGTAATGAGAGAGAGGTTTTTTTAAATATATTCTGCAACTGAACAAATCTGTAGGAAGAAGGTAGAGAGATCAACCAACTCAGGCATAAAATATTGTAGCAAATTGCAAACTTGTATTTGACCCCAGCGTAAAGCCCAGTTATTTCCAGATAATTCTAGAAAACTATGTCCCAACACTCCTCCATTTGGAAGAAATGGCTCAATAGTAGATTAATAAGAATTTATAAAATGCTTGGAAAACAGAAAAGCAGATAAATCAGATTTTCCACATTTTACTTTGCTTTTTTGAAGTTAATGAATGATGAAAATAGATTGATCCATTTATCCGCTAATTTTATTTTTCAAGTTCTCAAACAGATGGACACTTCTGTATTATCTGGATCTCAAACACTCTAGGCAAAGATTTTAAAAAGCTAACCAGTGATTCTTTATAAGGCTCTGTAGTAGGAGTTGTTTGCCTATTTACGAAGTCCTTACCACCCTTGGCTTAATGTCATGTCATTACTATTTTACATAACGACATTTCAGGAAAAACCTGATCACATCAGCCCCACTGCAAGAAATACGGAGGCACAGTCGTATAGTTTCATTTCTTGCTCTGCAAATACCTTTGTTTGATTAGTAACCTCCATTCAGAATCTTAATTCCTCTCACCACCCATCTACAACAAACAGGATGTCCATCCAACACCACTGAACACCTAGGAACCAACCAAATCAATGATTTTCTGCTGTCAGTGTTACAATAATTCTGCCCTGCTGTTATTATTGGGGTTTATGAATATCTTGAGAGAGCACTTGTGCATGAAAAAAAAAAACTTATCTAGTTAGAAATTCAGTATCGTTTCAAAGATACAGCTTCAGGAATGGTGACAACACAAAGGTGACTAATTAGAACTGCAAGGAGTCACATCAGGAGAGATACAGAGTCCTCAAGCAATTATACTTAATGGCCACTTAGGAAAAAGTTAAGGAAATGTAACCCTGTTTAAGTGCAAGAGTTAGAATTAAAAAGCCATGTGTGACTTTTGGTGCATAGGGCTACACTCAAAAGAAAAAAAACAATGTGCTTTGAACAAGAAAGAAAAAAGGAAAAGGAAAAAAAGAGAAGAAAGAAAAACAGGCATTGACATGAGACATGAATAACACTCAAAAGCTCTTCAGTACTCAGGTAAATGCAATTTAAAAACTACCTCAACAATAAGAAGACAGGTGTTGAAAGAAACTTTACAAGAAACTACTGAGAAGTTGCTAAAACTATTTGGCATGTGTCTCACCTCTGACAATTTTAAAAGTTCTGCTAAACTAAAAAGATGCTAAAGTCATCTTTTGCCTTCTAATTTTCTAACTCCATATAACTTGGTGGGGTTTAATAACTGAAGTTGTAGGGGAGGTTAGGCTTGTTGCTTGGAAAATTAGGTGAAGTTGTCAATGTTTGACAGATTTCTTTTAAATCCTTTAGAGAGAAATATAAAATTCAATACAATGAAAGAAAATAGGATGATGACTACCACTGTTACTCCTTTTCTTGGAATAAAAAAAATAATTGTTTCAAAGACTTGTAAAGAACTCCATCATACCAGAAAAGCTGTTCTGGAAGAAATTATTTTCAAAGATGATCTATTTCATTCTAACTCTTCCATAGGGAGTTGATCATGGATAAGATAGTAAAACTCTTGCATTTTCTGGGATGGTATCCAAACTCCAGCATTCACATTTTTAATTAGGTCTTTGAAGTGACTGCTTCATTTTAGTTCTGCGGTCGCATTTTCACCTACACAGATATCAAGTAGGTATATTTCCTTCTTTTATACTTGAATTATTCTCTTGGTCCCAGGAACCCTAAATGCACAACACTTCTGCTCCCCTAAACTAAAGCACTTGGCCTCCATCTCAGCCCTGTCATACTTGGAAAAATTACTGTGTAGTGTGCTTCCTATGCACAGTACACAAATTACTCTTTTCACCCAAAGACCTGACTTAATAATCACTTCTTTCAACATCCCTTTCTCCTTTTGAGCATGAGGGATAACATTCTCAATGCGCACAGATTAATACTCAATTACTTATTCAGACGTAGATCGAAAAGGTCTACAATGTAGAGAAGGAAAGAGGTAGAAGGCAGAGTCCACTCTTATTAACTATGGATGACTACATATTTCTAAATTTTATTGCTCTTCTGGACTCTTTCTATGGAGTAGAAAGTCCTAAATCTAGTCCTAAAACTACAGATTGTTTTGTGATTCCATTTGCATGACAAAAAATACAAAGACAAATGAGCTTACACTTGTTTTTCCACGGTCAGATGACACGTCTCTAGTTTTCTGTACCTTGTAGTCTTCAGAAGAAGATTTCACTCCTCATGCTGTGCAGGCTCTATTTAGCAGCCAGATTTTCACACATCCACCATCCTCTATAAGCCCAGAAGTGGAATGAGCCATTTAATTGGGCTCTTATTACTTGGCTGATTCACAGCTTACTAATGATCTGCACATTGAAAGGAGAATCCAAATATTGCAAGAGGAATAGCAATGACATTGTGTTTTATGAGACTATTCAGAAGTGCCTCTCATGTACGTAACTCAAAAGTCCCTAAGTCTTTGATGCTAGCTATACTGCCTGCTACTTTCTTTAATAATAATGGGGAATAATACCTTTAAACCATTTTCTAATGAACTGAATTAACCAATTATCTATAACTGTAGATAGATACTACTGGCTTTACTGGTTTTCCCTGGAATTTGGGGCCTGGACGTCAGAACACACTAACAGAGATAAAGTATGATTTTATCTCCCTTTACTTAAGTGAAAGATAAGAATCAAACCTATTATGTGATAAAGGGACCAATAATCTTCTGAACAGGTATCCTACACAACATCTACACTTAGCATTTCTGAGCTCTTGTGGGTAGCAGACATCACTTATTCAGATTACATTTTTACCGATCCCTTAGCCAGGAGGTTTTGGTTAATATCAAGCAATAAAAATACTTTGGTTCATATATACATATATTTGATTTATATACACAAGTACACACATACACAAAGGTGCACATTCTCACACACGTACAATCTTTTTGCCAGAAAATAGAAAGTGTGCTTAGAAACCAAACCAAAAACTAAAATTAAATACGCAATTTTAGTAAGTCCTTTATTTGCTTTATTACTAGTTTTTAAAATTAATTCCCACGAAAATAAGTCACACCAGTTCCATTGACAGTTCACAGAACCTTCCAGATCACAGAATATACTGAGTTGGAAGGGACCCTCATGGATCATCAAGTCCAACTGTTAAGCAAACAGCCCATACTGGGATTGAACCTGCAAACTTGGCATTATTAGCACTGTGCTCTAATCAACTGAGCTAATTGCAGTTATCCTATTGTGTACCTGTCACAGAGTATAGAAGTTTTTTTAACTGTAAAGAAAGTCATCCTAAGAACACAATCACCAAGAAAAACAAAACAAACAAGCAAACAAACACACATTCCCAAAATTAGATCTAGATGTCTAGAATGAGCCCTGAGGTCACTGAAATTAGGAGCCTGCAGTATGCATCAATGAACTGTAGATCTGCACTGTAACAAGTGCAATACATATATATATATATATTCTAGGATACTGCCTCCCCTCTTAGTTGTCACTGCACTACTACAAACAGGCTGTAGAGTGTACCTATGTTGTACCCGTATTTGTAGACTCAATTATATTCGATATGTCGACAGGTCTTCAGTGCTCATTCAGGAAAATATTCACCACCAATTTACCATCTAACTTTCCTTTCCTAAAAAATAAGGAAATAGTAGGTTGAGGAAATAAACTCTTCTTGGCAATGTACTTGAACATTGCCACTGCAAACTAATGACATCTAAGCAGCATGTAACACTTATGCTTCATATAATAGGAAAAGAAAAACCCACAGTAATAACAAAAAGCCAAATGAGTCCGTGTAAAAGCTTTGGTGACAGGTACAAGCACTGCACTGATATATCCACTTTAAAATTTGTGAGGTTTTTTTTCTTCCTATTTTTTTTTCTTGAGAGTTAGAGAATTAGGTTAGTGAGTAAAGTAAAAGCCAGACAGCAAAGAAAAGCTAGGCGTGTGCAATGAGGCAAAACCATCTCAACATCCCCTGTGTTGAATTAGCATATATTCACTTAATATGCATCAACTACTTGGTCACTTCTTTCCAACTGCTATAGACAGTCAGGTGTCTTTACCTCATCTACTTTGGATTGTCTCAAACTAGCAGGACTTCCTTTACTGAAAATAAACTACCAAGGATGACATGGCTTACCAAATTTCTCTGTGCTGAGATTAAGGGGCAGATAAACTTTTGGGATCCATTATTATACTGGATACCTAAACTTAACTCAATCTTGAGATTCTATAGCTGAAATAGGTTTAAAAACTAGTGATCATCTTAATTTCTGCAGTTTTGTGACTGTGCATGACAAGGCTAAATGCAACACTAAGAAAGGCTGACACCTGCCCTCAGTGGATGGGTCATAAGAAGAAAATTATGCCAAGTAACTAGTAAAAAACATTCTTCATTATCTTAGAAAGAAGACTGCTTTCACAGGTTTGGGAGGTCTGAAGACCATTAAAATGTTTGATAAGATTTAATACTTCTTCAGTATTGATGCTTGGTTTTACTTCCCTCTTGCCTCTTTTAGCAACTTTGACATTAGAGGCAATGCTGTTCAAACACATGCCAGCTCTGAAGACACCTATTAGAAATGTATGTTTCAATTCCACCACAGAAACCTGACCAGAGAAACCAAGGTGTGGGAGCCAACGGCAGAACATCTGTACACTTAGACAACTATTTGAAATCCCACCACCACTGTAGGACTGGCCTGAAGACTGGAAGTTGTAACTCTTTCATCACTTTCAGCAGAAGGTCTGTGACACAATAGGCTACTTACAGCTACCTTAAAATAATCTATGAAATGGTTTCAATTATGTGACTAAAACCACATCTCTGAATACACTCATGGTAAATGTACTACAGTCTGAGAAAAACCAGCTTTCTCCTCCCTCTGGCTGTGAGAGAACTACTAACTCTAGTAGGAATCCTTTACATGTCAATGACATAATCAATTACTGCTGAAAAAAATCCTAAAGTATGGAGTCAAGTACAATACTGATGTCTAAGAACCTTTAACTGTTCTTCCTACAGTAGGAGCTTTTCAAATCATGTGTCAAGTTCTCTCATTGCCAAGATGGCAAGCTGTTTTGCTGCTGTTGTTCTTCCAGATCATCAACAGAAAAGCTGAGATTTAAGTTCCCTTAGGCTTAAACACACAAATTGCTCTTTCAGTTGGCTGTCAGAACTCTCCTGGCTCAGCCACATTTATAACTCTGCTGGTTTTGGCTGGGGTAGAGTTAATTTTCCCTCAGTGTTCTTCTCCCAGGTGGGTGATATACAAGGGAAATTCAGAGCTTCCTACTTGGAATTACCATTATAAGACACAGTCATTACACAGTCAGTTTTATACCAAAAGATATACCAATACCTTTCTGAGAATCCAAATAACTCTAAGGAGTGCTGAATATAGAGAGTCTACCTTTCCACTGCTTGAAAAGTCCTCAGTCCTCACATGAAACCATCTGCAGTTCCCTCGCACACAGGTTATAGTAGAAAATCAGTCCCCCAAGCCGGGTTTCTTAGTCTTGTCTCAAAGACCAAGCTGCTTCTAGGATCTTCCCTACAAAGGCCTTCCATACTTTCTTTCCCTAGATCTCAGCTTTAACGCGCTGTAACACACTTCTATTAGCCATGTCCACGAACACTTTCATCAAAGGAAAGAAACATTAATATAAAATGGTGAGAATCTGAAAAACTGTTTCAGTTCCTACCTTTATCTGAAGTACAAAACCAAGAGAAAAAAACTACACTTCTTGCCAGAAGTTCCATGTGTCATTTATGCTACATGGCTACAATTGCTAAAAAGCCCAGCAGCATAAAAACAAGTCTAGTAAACTTGCCTTTCTGTCAGTTTGTATTATTTACAATAAGTGCCAAGGGGATGGGATTCCAGCAAGTTCTTTAAACAGTTTGGCCATGGGCTCTGCCAGTTGATAACAGTGAAAGAAGTTTGAGAGTGTTGGAGGAATTACATTGACTTGAAAATTGCTTTGAGGTCTTAGTGCTTTGATGAAAGATATCCAAGAGGAGCCAGTAGTTACGTAAGGCACAGATTAAAAAATTGCTTTTAGTATTTTTACCTTGGCAATATAGGTGTCTGGATCAATCCACAATGGGAAAAAGCTTTCAAAATAATTTAACTCCTCTGGAAACTTCTACAAAACCATACAGTAAGATCAAATTCAGGAACATAAAGATACTACTGGAATTCATTTTCTTTATCAAAGCAAAGTGATTTTAGGTTGCCTATAATATACATAAAGTAATTTTAAAAAAAAAATAACAGAAACCTCATGCAGCAGGATGTCAGCAGGCCTCAGAAATGATACTTTATAACTAACAAAAATAATTTGACCACTTTGGGATGGAAATAAGATGTTTTCCTGTCAGAGAACAAAAATTAACTCATTTATCCTTGGTTATCTTTTTTCCCCAATGCAAAATACTTTTTATTATTATTATTGGTCATGTTTACAAAGTTATGGTCATACTTGTAGCACTTGACTAATGCAGCATTACATGAAGTGCGCTTGAAATAATTTTCTTATTTTTGGGGGAGTCCCCTAATAGAGGATTGAATGCATAAGGTCCACACCATAAAGAGATGAACAACAAACAAATGAAAGAGGAATGTAAGGGATACAGCCCCTCTAATAACAGATATATATGTTTTGAGGTACTCTCCCAGTGAGTTGCAACTCACTTTTAATCCATTGTTTTTCTTTTTGTTACCATGGAACAGACCAGTTGCAATTGAATCAAGGTAAATAAAACCCTTCAACATCATAATTACCTTTCTATTTTTACAGTTATAACATATATCATCATACATTCTCAGATTCTATTCTGTACACATCTCATTGTGTATTTTATAAAGACACTTAAGTAAATCGTGATCCCTTCCCACAGGATTGTTCTGTGGTTTTCCTAATACAAGAATATTGATAAGTACAGATTCTTAAAAGGATAAACCTATGATGCTCTGGAAGTTAGGTATTAAAAAAAAAAAAAAGAAAAAAAAAAGGAAAATAAGCATAGGTCAGAATTTGAGGTTAGCCTTTGCAAGAGAAATGGCTGGTAGTAGAGGGGTAGAGGAGTGAGAATTCTGACTTGACATTTATTTTTTAAGTGTCCTTTAGACCTAGTTAGCATCAAGGGTGAACTATACTAACATGAGCAGTAACAGTTCCTGCCACAGATCGGGGTCATAAAACAGGATAGTCAAGCAATAATCAAACTTAGAAAAAGCTGACAAGTTTAAAATCAGAGTCCGTTTCTTATAAAATCATTGTTTCTGCAGCAAAACCAACACCCAGAATGGGAACAGCCAGGTGGGGAGGGAGAAGACAAAATTATTCACATGCTGCTTTTATTTATTCTTCAGAGAGCACTGCAGCTGCAGGGAATCCTGAGTAGATGTTCACTTCCAGAATTAATGTTATGTAGAAAGAACAAACATGAAACTCCTCATTCTCCGTTTTGCTGCTTTTGTTGCTAATATAAATCCTTTATATACCTCACTGCATGCAGCCATCATTCTTTTAAGTACCTGACAAACCACTAAGCATAATACCCTATCCTTCACTGAAAATAGTTCAATAAAATAAGTGACAACAGTTGTTTTGCAAGTATAGTTATCAAATTAACAAAATGCTTTTTTTTCAGGAAATCCACTATTTAAGAGGAGAGAAGCAGGCAGGCATAACTGTACATAGCCATCTATTTGGGACAATTAAATATTTTTATGAGTGACTCATTTCTATTCATACTGAAGTGCACATTGTACAGATGGAGTAATCCATTGATATTCAATCTTTGTATGTTAACATCATGCATCCTTTTCAACTAGATTAGAATTCAAGTCAGTGAATCATACGCAAAATAGGTAATTAGTAATGGAGGATGACTACTCACATGCCTAGTTAATAGGGACTCTCAGTCCTTCAGAAGAAGGATTCTCACAAACTATAGTTTATTTTTTCACAATAACTACTCTACCTGAAAAAAACACACCACCAACCCAAATACAAAGCCCAGGTAGACTACTAAGGCAAGGGGTAGCAAGGTAGACCATGTGCAAATGAAATTTCTTTTTTAATTTTTTTTTAACCAGGTCTCACTATCAGCATGTCATCTACCCTTACAGCACCACTGCTCTCTGCCTTTTTTTTTTTTTCCTGTTGTTCCCCTCCTTTAATATTTGAATTTTTCCTGCAATGGATTGCTGTCTTTTGTGTGAGCAGATCTGAATATAGCACATTTTAGGCACAATGAGAAACTAGAAATCAATGGTGATCTCTGTGAAACTCAAAAATGTTCTTGTTTAAAGAGTGTACTTCTATAAGACACTACATTTGCCACATTTTACTTCTCAGTAATGCTACTGTGTTAGTGGTTCAAGAGATTTCTGCAAAATCATTACCTATGTGTCAGACACTAAGTAGAATTGAACCCTAATTTTTGTTCTGAGGTTTAATTCTGTCCAAAACAGTCATCATGTATGAGATGATTAGAACTGATCCTACTCATACAAGGGTACCTGGACACATTATATAGATATTCTTTATGGTTAAATATAGAGTCCATAGTAGAACAATTTGTGTAACCCTGATTCTATAGGAATAAGAGGAAAAAAAAAAAAAAAGAAAAGAAAGAGCATACTGGGGAGATACTGCTCCCTATTATTTTAACTACTTCTAATTCCTTACTAGAAGTTATGAAGTGGCACTGGCACTGTGGCATAACACAAGCAGTGCACCAGGAAAGTTAACCAGCACAAATAAAGACTGAAAGAATCTCAAAGAAACAAAAGCCTAATATTGTGTGCCATAACAGAAGAATAATTGTCACATGATTTAAAATAGTAGTAAGACCCACTATGGGAGGAAATGCCTGAGTCTATGTAGAGCTCTAACAACTATTAAGACTCTAACAACTCTAAGACCATGCAAAACTAGACAACTGGTACCACAAACGTAAGGCAAATGTGAAACTGCCCAGAGATCAAAAGCATGAAGTATAGCACACAAGAAAGAAACAAATCTCAGAAAATAAAGAAAACAAAATAAAAGAAGCAACACTAAAAAAAACCTAGGAAAAAGTCTGGAAGAGACTGTTGGTGTATTTTAAGACAAACACTTCTGGGAAATGCTGGCTGATATCAGCAAAGAAGCTCCCCCTTATTTGATTTCATAGGATCATTGAATAGTTTTGGCTGGAAGGGACCTTTTAAACATCAGCCAGTCAAACCTCCCTTCAATGAGCAGGGAAATCTTCAATGAGATCAGGTTGTTCAGAGCCCCATCCAACCTGACCTTGAATGTTTGCAGGTATGGGGCATCTACCACCTCTCTGGACAACCTGCTCCAGTGTTTTACCACCTTCATTGCAAAAAACTTCTTTCTTACATTTAAGCTAAATCAACTACTTCGGTTTAAAACCATTACCCCCTGCCCTATCACAACAGGTCTTGCTAAAAAGTTTGCCCCCATCATTCTTATAGGGCCCCATCAAGTTCTGGAAGACTGCTGTAAGGTCTTCCTAGAGCCTTCTCTTCCCTAGTCTGAAGAAGCCCAATTCTCTCAGCATTTCCTCATAGGAGAGGATTTAACCAATAATTGCTTTAATCATCTGAGGTGAATTCACTAATGCAAGCAGAGATTGGATTTCACATATCTGTAGTACTTAACTAGAATTGTATCAGAGGTACCTGCTTTCATCAGCAATTTCTCCTCACTGAAACAATTCTCAGATAATGTAACTAGGCTCTTTGCTTGGGATTTTTTATTGTACATAGAAAACAGTCATGCAAGGGGATATAGTCTGCCTTTGTTAGGCTGCAGTGATGCTAAGGCCTGTCATTCTTGCTTTGGTACTAGAAAGAAAGTACTCAGAGGAGATAGGAAAACTCTTAGATTCCAGGATGAAACTTTCCAAGTAAAAAATAATATCCTAAAAAGTAGCCTTTGCAGTAAAGGAACATCTTTAAATTCTTAAGTCTGCTTCAGATACCCCAGAAGTTCAGCTGCCTTCTCTCAAAACTCTAACACAGTGAAATAATGAAAGCTTCAATGTGTATAGCCACAGTGTCTGATACTGGAAGCAGAATTTCCTGTTATTTATGTTCAGTTATATTTCCAGTCCAGAAGAACCAAATTTCAGTTATCTGCTGAAAAAGCTTATTCCTTCAGCCCAATATTATGAAGGGCTTCTGACAAATGGCAGAACAATGTGGTTTCGGATTTTTTGTGTTATATAAAAAAATATACTAGGTACATGAAACGATTTTTGCTGGATATCATTTACTCAAAGAACAGCTTATTGTTACCTAAAGAAATGCAGCTGGCAGAAACTACCCCATCAGCTTCTCAGCTAAGTCCACTTTGATAACTGCAGTTTGAGGACTGCTATCAAGACCGATGCAAACCTACGACACAGTGACCCTGTATTCATGCATGACCAAGCATCCCTTCACGTACTCCCACTCCACCCTTACAGTGGGATACAGTTTTAGTGAAAAATCCTATATCACAAGCATTGCTCTCAGAAGATTTGGACAGAGATGACCAAATAGAACCCTGGTGGTGTAGCATGTGGCACAGCATCAATTTGAAAGTCCTTTTGGCTCATCCCTTTCTGTGGGCCAACAGAGGTATAGAGAGGTATTTTAGAAGTGGTTTCACTGAAGTTTCCATATTTCAAATGAAGGTGTTAAAATATTCCTCAAATAGACCGAGTTTCAGAAATAAAATAAATAAATAAATGAGGAAAAACCCACACAGACCCCCATGTGTTTACAATCTGTATCTAACCAGACACAGAATACGTGCAGGTGCATGTGCACTTGTATTATCTATGTGTGAATTCTACCTACATGAGTTCAGACTCTAAGTATCTTTCAGAGAGAAGAAAACGGAAGAGAATACATGCACAGTGAGGGTGGAGAGGAAATGTTTGCTTACTTCTGCATACAAACATTCCATAAGTCTCTTCCTTTCTGGTCTCAAGGGATTTATCAAAAATTCGAAATTCCAAAAGAAAATATTAGACTTACTATTGCCTCAAAATGTTTCTCTATCTCCTGGTTTCAACCCTAGTAAAAAGCAACCTTTCTTACTATGAATCTTGAAAAATAATTACCAACATCTTGACATTTTACACACATCTTGTTTGTGTTTTTCTCTTAAATATTTCACTTATGTATTTTTCTCTAAGTAGCCCCAGTACTATTTCCTTAAGGAAAAGAGACATTACGATTGACCAACACCTTGTCACTTTAGGAAGTAAAAATATTTCCATGTACCTGCTTTTCCCTTAATACAGTAAAATCTTGGCTTCCACAACAGACCTCTAATCTAATACATATAGATATTTCTTTCAGAAATGACACTTGCTTTCAGGCTGCATTTTTTCATTTACAAAGACAAAAATAGTAATTTTATATTCCTTAAACACAGTAGCTCATTTTGTATTTTGCAAGGATTTTTTTCTTTTGGTTTTATTCTAGCTCATCCTACTTTTTAAGTCCCCATAATCTCAGCACATCTGCAAACTATTAGCACATTTTTCAAACTTGAAGTTCTGACCAAACTCCATTAAAACTATCACCTTTTTATTTCAGATCTTGGCAGCTTATCTTTTTATCTTCTACCTGGCTCTTTATTATACTGTTCATCTTTTCAGCATGAAAAGATCCCTTGCCACACCACTTTCTCACAGAACCCTATTTTTTTTTTCCTTTTGCTGTGCAGCTGAGTTAATTCAACCCTAATTTCACATGGATTACAATTCATTATTTCATTGGTTACATTTATAACTTGAAATACTTTTTAAAATAACAGAAACAATATATGTAAATAGCAGAGAGTCTTTAAAAGTTTATATTTAAATTCCTATTTAAAAGCAAAACACTATTTCATCCTGCACCGAGGAACTGGTGTCAGTCACCACAATTTCATTGGTATTCATTCTGGGTCACAAAACAGGGAAGAATTGCAGACAGGAGAAGTAGTATACGGTTTGCATGCAAAGGCAAACTGCTCCACTGCAAGGTTAAACAAAGATAATTTTAGAAGCCATTCACAGTAATGTATTTATGCAGGTTTTCTGACCTAAGTGAAAACTTCGAACAAAAAACCCCCAAAGAGAAAACAAAACAACCCCCCACCAAAAAAAAAAAAAAAACAACACAAAAACAAAACAACAACAGAAAACAATCAGGCAGACAGCCCCCACTACAACAAACAAAAACCCACAAATAAACAAAAAACAAAAACAAACAAACCAAACAACCTCCCCCCGCCCGAAAAAACAAACAAAAACCCACAAAATCCACAAAAAAACCAAAACAAAAACCACAAAACAAACAAACAAAAAACCTAAACAAAACCCACACCATAACCTTTGAAGATAGAAAAAGTATTAAAATAAATAAAGGGTTCTGGGTTACTTTCAGCTAAGGAAAGAGGACTTTTCACTATCCACATACAAATAAAGCAGCCAACAGCTTAAACACTCAACATGAGAGCTTTTCATAAGATTAGCCTTTTTAAAATGGCATTTTATATGGTTGTAATAAGTAAGCAATGGTAAAATTTACTCGTCAAAATATATATTGTATGTTCTGTATATTATAGCTAATGCTTTGTTGGGGCTGGGGAGTTGTAAGCTGCGGAATAGTTAACTGCTGTGTTACTATTATAAGTTGACTATCCTGCAACTGGCAGTTGGCAAAGAAAGTATTTTGCTTTATTGAGCACGTATACTATATTCTGTTTTTCTAAAAATATTGTCTTAGTGTACTCATTAGAAAAGAAGAAAAGAACAAGGAACAGAGGGTCAAGGACAAAGATGATAAAGAAGAGCCAAAGAGAATATCTGGATCATCTGGATACCATTCCCATGTCCAGCTTCAAGGACATCTGAGTTAATTAAAGCTACTGATGGAAAAGCACCTGGCACTTGGAACGGGCCTGCAACAGAACCAACCAGAACGAAGCCCGCTAACTCAAGCCCAATGAAAAGCTTACAAGTGACTATGGGAGGGGAGTTGAAAAAGTATAAAGGTTACTGTTTGTTTTTGCTGGGCTTGTGGGCCGGTGGGGAGCAGGGGTCTCTCCAGGCCACCCAGCACGCTGATTTGCTTATCTGCACTTTATATAAATCTTATAATAAATTTTGCTGCTATATTTTGATTTGGTTTATTTACCTATAACGTGGTTCACTTATCAATATAGACAGGCTCACAAATACCAGTTCTTTTATATATTTAGATATATAAATCAACCCAGAAAAAAAAGTGTCTCTCTCTGCCTACATACATTCTTTCAAAAAAAGAGAAGTTGGAGCAATTAAATCTTTCCTTTTTTCTTTCTCAATATTGCCAAATTCTGTTGCCTAGTCAGCCATAATACATTTACATATGTATACCTCCACGGAAAGCAAGATTCAAACCACTTCTTCCAACCCGGACTGGCATTTTAACAAATCACCAAATTTCCATCATGCTGCTGCTGTTGTCTTCCAAACTGTTATTTCTGCTGAGATAAAGGACTAGCACTTGTCACTGAACCTTACTATCTCTATATATATCCTGGAATATATCTTCAGCAATGATGATCCTACCACTTCTGGGTACTTCAGCCATTTTTCAAATGTAGATAATATGCAACACTTGAACAATCTCTTTCTTGTGCTGCAAGTATAAACATCACTAATATCCTCAGATCAAAGACTGCACACACACACACAAGGCAGTGTCCCTGGAATCACAGCTGAGAAAAAGCATTTACAAAATTGCTGAAAGATTTTAATAATGTGTATGCCATCGCATCCATTCCTATTTACCACAAGTACTAGAAACATAAGTTTGCAGGAATCTGTTCTGCAGCTTCCACTGACTACACCAGGATTGAAGCAGAGTAAGAAGCACCATTTCAATGCAGGAGAATGTGGTATCGCACTTCACTTGGCATTTTTGCTGAAATCAGCAGGCAGACCACAATCTGCCCTCTGGTTCACAACATCACCCTTAATGTTACCTTATTCTGTGATGAAGCAAACATCAGTGTTCAAAGCAAAGACTCTAGTACTAAATTTTCACACAGGCTTTCACCAGCTCCTTTTTCAATGGTGTGTTTGAGAAACATCTTCAAAAGCAGTTGAACAGACCACAGCTTGGGGATCATCAGTTTTCTCCACATCCACATAACATGAATTTTCAACAACAAAAAAAAATACTGTCAAAGTATTTTATTTCATTTAAGTAGTTACAAAACTATGATGTGAAAAAGTGCAAATCATTTTTTTAAGAACTAAATCGAGGGGGTTTTATCAAAAAGGAAGAAGCAAAAACTTCTACAACTTGGTATTCTCACATTCAGCACTGTATTTAAAAAAAACCCCAGTAATATTTTCTCATGTTTAAAAACTTTTTAGAATAAATTCATCATACAAGAATGCCAAATGTCTCAACACAGCCACAGAACAGTGAACAATAAGTAACAATCAAACCTTGCTAAAATTATTTTTTTTAATCAAAAAAACCCAAACAAACAAAAATCACCCCACCAAACCAAACGAAACCCAGTATCAAAACCTGAAGGCCTGGATTTTTCTCTCTTGGTAAAAGTACATTTACAACAACTTGAACTCTCTTCAACTTTAACTGCTCCAACCTGCACTCCAAATGCAACTCCAAAATCTTGAATAAATGAAGACTGTAACCATGAAGAATATTTTTTCATGTTGTGGTCATCCTCTTTGTGATATAGGAATGAGACAGTCCTACTGTTTCCATAATACGACTCTGTGATGTTAATATAACCACAGAATGAAGGACAGAAAGCCAGCATCTAACAAGAATTTGATCCAGTTAACCAAAGTGTCATAGAGGCTTACATAATTTGGAAGAACTTTTGATGGTTTAATCCTTCTATTTTAATGAAGTTTTACTCTTGAGATGTTACTTAAAATCTGATTTGGCATTGGATCAAAAAGTACTCTGCTAATGCAGAATAACTTCCATATACTGGAGTAGGAATTTCCTTGATACATTTTACATGAAATGGACAGAGATTTATACTTTTGACATTCTCCACAGAATGGAAAAAAATGCATTTTTCATTTATTTTTTTAAAAGGAATGAATCATCCCATTTTCACTGAATGCAAAGTGAGGATAGGTAAACAAGTCATGCTATTAAAAACTCAAAAAGTTCCTTGAACGGTATATAACCACTAATTTTAGGCTGTTTTTAAAAAAAGAGAACACACTGTATATCTAGATTTTCTAAGAGGACCAGCATTCTTCAAGAGTTATGATAATATATGTGTGAATGAACAGGTGTCTGCCTACTAGAATTTGGATGCTGCTGCCATATTTTCAGTTTTCCAGCAACAGATAATTCTATTTGATGGTGTTTCTTCAAGCTCCAGAGCTGGGAGTTTTCCATATGATTTTTATTTTCTTTAAAGATGGAGGTTAACGGAAGCCAAGGTTTTCATTCACACACCAATTTACATTTAGGAGAAGCATGAACTGAGAGATCATCGTAATGGGTTTAAAAAGAAAATGAAAATTAAAAAGTAGCTATTCAGACTGCACATTTGGAAGATAGTGTGTGTTAGTTTTGCAGCCATGGACACATCTAAAAAAAGTCATAGGTATTACCATAAAATAATTTGCAAAACCTTTAAATCTAGGATAGGCTAATAATCACAGTGGCAGACTGATCCCCTCTATTTATTATAGGATGAGCTCCTATTCCTACCCATCAGTGGAGAGACTGAAACAAGAATCCAACAAGTAGCTTTATTAGTTTGCTTTTCATAGGATATCCCAATGCTTTCGTGCTTTCTTTGGTTTTGACTCAAACAACAGTAAAATTAAATACTATTTTGAAAATATTTGAGGCTTTTTTGACTACTGAAACATGAATATATGTTATATTTCAGTCAGTAAAACTGCTGTCCCTTCTGTATATTTACTATCCATTTCATTCTAAAATTTTTACTAAAACAACTTAATTTCATTTTAGTCTGGATATTCTACATGTACCAGCATTACAACATGAAAGGTTTTATCAAAGGAAATTATCTATCTTTTTTCTCTAAATACACCTTCAAGACTCATTTGAATTTTTTTTCCTACTGAAAACTGATGAAATTAGATTCACACAAATAAAGCAATTTTTTAGATGAATTATCTCTGAAAAGAAACTAATCAGTTTAAAAATCTGATTCAGTTCTAGGTGTCATGTGCCTGCTATGGAAACAACACTGAATTTTTCTCCCTGCCAGTGTTACACCCACACAGTGCCAAAGATCAGAAGAGCAGCATCACCCTGTAGACTTCCAAGCATAACAAGGGCCTTCACTGGAGAGAAAAAGCAACCTGGCAGTTGAAGAGCACACAGCTTCAGATCAAAAGTAACTAGAGGGCAAAAGAAGGAATATAAAGAAGGCAAAAAACCCGCATTCCTACAATGTAGGTTTTTCAGGTATCTCCAACTTCCTTAAATTAGTTGGAAAATGCATTGAATGCTGACAGGAAGAGCAGGAGCTTACTGTGTTTAATTAAAGCATGGTACAATAAGTTTGTTAAGTTAAGATTTAAGACATTTTAATAAAAATTCTAACTGTCTCTACATAACTTTTGTTTTCATCTATCATTCTAATATCATTCCAATGGCTTTGCAAGCTGGACTTTGGAAGTGAAAAAAGGACACATATTTAAGCTGTGATCCTAACTTTATGTCTCAGCAATACAATTTCTTCTCATGCTACTGGGAAGGACATCTTTGCCTTCATACAGAGTGTAGTAATTTCTAACTCCCAACCACAAAATAATGAGGTGGCAGAACAGAAGCAGCAGAAAAGACTAGTAAATTGGACCATGTGTTCAACTCCAGTCTCAGCATACAGAGAATAGGTGGAAAGAGACCTCTATTGCTCCCTTCTGGTGCATTCAATCAGCTTCCTCTGTAGGTTCATTTTATTGTTTTTCACAGCTGCAAAAGTTCAAACATACTAAGAGCAAAAGAATGTGAGATTCCTCAGAGGCTTTTAAATGGAATTTTGGGGTGAGTCATCACTAGAAAGATGATCCACCAAAGCAAAGAGATGGATTAGACCTGTTGGCTAAAGAGAAGCAAAATTTTCTGATGTCCTCAAATTTCACAACTGCTTAGGTCTTTATTCAGTGCCATTTAACTTGAGGGGAATTTTAAAAGATTTTGACTATAGCTAGATATAACTGAAAAGATACTTTGTATGTAATTAGTTATCGAACAATATTCACTGTGAAAGAGGAAATACTGAGATTTTCATTCCGTTCCAATTTGAAAGTCAGCCCACCTTTCCGAAATTGCCTATGAAAAACTTCGAATAATTCTCACTTGCTGTATTCCACCTCATTTCTTCAATAACAACCTTAAAATTATTAAAAGCTACTGTTTCTAGACTCATTTAACATACCAATAAAATGCTAGTTTCATCTAAACATCAGTAATACTGAAGTCTGCTCTGTGAGGTACCCATGGTGAGCTAACCTAGACTAAGCAGTGAGTCCATTAGCCTTCCTGAATTTTCTACAGACAGAACAGCAAAAGTAGTCACCTCTCAACAACGATGTAATGGAACATTATCCATTCCTGATGAAAGCACCTTTTTTTTTTTAGTAAGTATTATTAAGGGAAAAAAACCCAACAACAACAAAACCAACCAAATAAACAAAAGCTCCCCCACTCCAAACTCCCCCCCCACTCACTCAAAAATCCCAACTCAAACTATGAACACTGACAAATTTCTACCATGGGGTTAACAACAGCAGCTGAAGCTGTTTCCTAAGCTCCACAGACAGATGTCTGATGAGGCTGTAAGAAGAACTTCAGGGTTACTCACCTGTTAAGGGATCCTCTCTTTTAGGAAAGAATACCTTTTAGGAAAGAACATCCATCACTGCTATTATTGTGTCAACAACATTTATATTAAAAACACAACAATGGAAAAAAGGAAGGTCATTCCTCTGAGTCACCAAACTCCCAAATGACTCATATATATTTTCATGACAGAATTAATATGATTGCTTACTTGTTGCTAAATAGAAATCTGCAAAATGACAATAAGAATGAACAGATATAAGTTTTGCTAATGCAACTTTGTACCACACACCACTATTAACACACTCCTTTGAATGGTATTTTTTTTTAACATACATGCATGTACTGCAAGACCTTATGGATTTTGCACATATACCCATATAGTCATTTCTGCAAAATATACAATTGGTATTTATATAAAAAGCAAACATGGAAAGTTTTCTATATAAGTGTTAGTGTGCTTTGTTTGAAAAGTAAAGAGGTTAGGAAATACCAAAATCATAAATGACTGTACCTTCTACATGCCAATAAAAGGAACTGGCATGTCTAGACAGGTCAACCTAAAGCAATTCTTGGTCAGAGAAGCATTGCCTCAACTCAGACTTCAGTCTCATTTAGACTGGAGACTTGTCCTTTGGTAAGTTTATACTACAGTCCTAAATGTGAAAATACTAACTAGTATTAGTGAACTGAAGTGAAATCTTAAGCTTAGTTTCTCCCATGGAAAATGCCTTACACAACTCATGTGGACAAGGTTGTCAGATGGTAAATTTAGGCTCTATGGCTGCTCTGAGAATTGCACAAAGAGCCAGTGCCACATGATGCTTGGTTCTTTCTTCTGATAGACCATCTAAAAAAACTACCAGAATCCTTCTCTCAGTAATTTGCCAGCTGACTGTAAAATTCACGCCGTTTTTGGGCAGTGAGAAATTTTAAATTATTTAAGAGAAAACTACAGACAGTTAATCTATTCCCTGGGGAAATCTGAAATAAAATTGCTACTAATTAATCAATTATAACTGAAATTTATAAATATTTTCCACAATTTAAGACTTTTGAAGACAATGATGGATTGCAGATCCAAACAACCTACAGCGATCTCTCAGTTATTATTTACATTACAACTAATATCACAGTATTTAACAAAATATTTTAAAGTGCATAATAGCCTCTAGGCTCTCTTCAAAATTTTACTTGTTTCAGTTATAAACTGTGACAAAAAATCATGGCAACATACTTGCGAATAAGTATTAAGGGTAAACATGCACTGAAATTACCGAAAATTGTCGGTTTCACTTACGTGGACTTGTACTACATTATTTCACTCCTTCCTGTTATTTTATTTCTTCTTCCTTACAAAACTGCCTATGCAAGTATAAACCCAGTGTAATTTTCCTCTTTTTTTAAAGTTATTATTATTTTCCACATACTTAGCAGTTTCCTCTCTCCATTAATATCAGAGTAAATACCTCAACTTCAACGCATGAGATGGAGAGATCTAAAACACATTTTCATTTCTGATACAACATTGAGTTTAGCCTTCCATGAATTAAAAGACTTCATTTAAGCACAGTGTTTCTGTTGACTTCAAGCCATTTATGTTAGTCACCAAAAATCACATCACACCCTGAAGATATAAGGGTTTCTCTCTATGCATTGGTGTAATCAATCTTTGCTTTCCTACTTCTCTTCAGATTCCTGCTACTTTCAAGTTGCAAACATAATCCACAAGTTTCTCTTTCGTAATCTAGTAGGAAATATTTCAGCAGCAACTGCTAACTACAAAGGGTCTCTTTTCATCCCTTTTCCAATACTTTCAGTATGCAGCATAATGTCCTCAAAAGGGCTCAGAGTAGAGAGAACTGAGTAAACTAGAGAAGCAGCATGAATCACAAAATCAGTCAAATATTCTAAACTATGAATTTGGAGGACTGCACCCAAGACCTATTGGCATTCCCAAGCAGAAGCCTTACACAAACCCCAAGAGCTTCTACAGCTGGTTGTTGTACCCCCTGATGGTAACTCCACAGCAGCAGAAAAACCTGTTCCAGAGTAGCAGATCTGCAATCCAGTGATCCTTTTCATGTTAAACTAATAATAATCCACTTTAAAAGCCTTTTGGCATTATATACAGAGATGGTGTGATACATATATTAAGGTCTCAATAAAGTCCTTAGAGATTTAAATGAATACCCTACTCCAGTACACAATCCTGTTGACTAACTACTACACTAGGAAGCAATAATTCTAATTTAGCATACCACAATTTCTGTCCAGGTAAAATAAGAAATTGTTGAGAAAGAAACTACTCCAATTCCAGAAAGAATAAATGTCAAATCCCTGCTTTCTCATCTAATAGAAATACAGGGCTCTAACATACAACCTTTTTCCTTTTGCTCTAGATCTCTTTTATCCGCTCCTGATGAGCTTCAGTAAACCATTTGGAAAAATATTTTCCTTCGAAACATCAATAGCCCTACAATGATAATAGTTCTATCAAGTAAAGTATCAACTTTCATTTGACATAGCAGTTGAAAAGGAAAAAAAATCCCATACATCAAAAAACAAACAGCTCACACCCCAAAAAAATCCCATAAGCAAACGAGGGAAATTGTAGAGAAAGGCAAAAAAATATCAAACTGCATTTTGTTGACACTGACCATCACTTTCCCTGATAAAAAAAATGAAAACCACAAGGTTTCCAAGTGCCCCTGAGGAAACTTATTTCACAGCTACCATAATTTGCCATCTGTAGCTTCCTTCTTTAATGAAGTCTTTAGAATAGACTTCATTGCAGATGAGTAGGAACTGTTAACTCTTCATTGTGGGGGTTTTGACAACTTGTGCAAGCTCTTCTAAATTAGAATTTTTTGAATATTAAAATGTAGGTTTATTCTTTCCTATATGAATCATTACACTCTGTTTGTTAGCCTGTTAAGAAGAACATATCAGTTGCACTTCGAATGTATCATTAGATAGTAATAAGATCTGCAGCTTTGAAACAATCTGCTAACACTGAACACCCAGAACTTCACATTCAGTTCTATAATAATACAGGCACAACTGATGTTTCATATATTCTATTGTTCACATTATTAGATGAGATAAATTCAAACAAATATAGAAAAGATTCTCTTAAAACTACATGTTGCTTCTGTATTTTGGCAATCAGGATTAAAAACATCACCTAATGCTTTATTGAATTATGCAAAAAACATCCCCAAAACTACTGAAATAGCAAAAAAAACCACTTGTAAAGTAAAATATATTACAAAAATTATTCACCTGCAATCATTTTTAAGTCCTACTTGCTTTCAAAATAAGCATCTGCATCAACATGATGCTGAGCCAAGATCTATGTTCATTGCTTTGTCACCTTAACCTTTCATTCTCCATCCATCTCATTCATCACTTTCAGTCTTTCATGACCTATACAAGGAGATCTTTGAGGAATATCCTGTAGCTAATACAGCAAACTAAAATGCATAATAAGGTACACAAACAAAATATGAAAAGGTGATATTGAAAATGGCATGTTTTAATGTTTGTCATTTAACTGTTGAAGTCATGGTGACTTCCCTTTATTTCCACAATTATGATCAACACATTTGTGACAGCCCTCATTTTGTACCTGTGTCTCATTTACTTACAGTATCTTCCTTATCCTCAGACTTAATAGTCTGTTAAATCTACAGGCTATACAAAATCATAAAATAACATGGAAGGAGAAAAACTGCTTCCTACACAAAACCATTGATATACTATATTGTCACCATGCCCTCAAGACATCAATTAAAGAAATAAAACAGGTAAGCAGCTAAACCATTAAATACCCTGTTTTCCATCCCTCAGTTCTTCTTTTCAGTCTCACCAATAACTTTTTTGTTTCCCTACCCCCATCTATATATTTCAAGTCTTACCTCCTCCTGCAGCAGTGATCATGCTTTATGAAGGCTTAAAGTAAAACCTGCACAGCTGTGTATATATTTATGGCCCAAGTTAAAGCTATATACTGGCTCTTTAGGAGAAAGAGTGGTTTGTCAGACTAGCATAATGGAGGTTGAGAACAGCACCATAAACATGGAGTAAAATGGGAAATAGAAAAATTCATCAAGTTGCACAGTCCCAGTGTGTGAGATATCCAGTCACAGCTATACAAATAATAAAAATTAAGTGGAAAAATACAGAGTAGCAAGTGTTTTCAAAAAAAAATAAGGCTAACCCTAGAAAGCAGTAGCCCCCTATTAAAAACACACCTATTTTCTTCTTTTAATTAAAGCTGTATGTTTATGCAAACAGACGATATCTTCCAACCACTTCTTATTTACAATTACAGTAATATAGTCTAATAGCCAGTCAAATATGAACCATAAAATATTCAAAAAGTAAATAGTTCCATGTAAATTCTTAAGTACTTTCATTTAATCAGTTTTCTCGATTTATGATCAAGACAGTAAGATGTACTTTCACTGTTATCTGTACTACACTAATGAAAATGTAATTTACCAAAACACTAAATATACCATCAAAGTTCAAAACAGTCTTGTAAAATATCATATCAGAAGCAATCTTTTATCTGTGCCACGTTTTTAGATACACTATGTATAATGAGATAATTTATAAAGCTCTAGTTTTATAGTCTCTTTTCTTACCATTATTTTCATTTACATTATTAAGTAAAACTGAACTTTCGGCAAGATGTTACCTTTTTGACGCCATATGCTTGAATTCCATGTGCCATGTGAATAAGAATATACATATTTTTCTTTCTTTCCTCATCAGCTACAACGAGACATAAAGCAGCATAGTGTGTGAAGCTTTATTGAAATTTCAGATTAAGATATTCAATCTGATTGCCCAATTCCCAATAATTTTTAGCTTCAGAAGTTACAATCACTGCCACAATTATGTATACTCATGCTGACCTAAAAGAATGAAGGTCAGATGACTGAACTCCATAAAAAATTCTGGTAAAATGCCAAAACTGCTCTCAGAAATAAAATTAACGCAGTCAAAGAGGAAGGAAGGTTTATTCACAGTAATGCAGAAAAGGAAATTTCTTTCCTTTTTTTTTTCTTTTTTAAACAGACTCAGACGCTGAACATGTTATCCCTAGGATTCAAGAACTAAAAAACACAAGCAAATTTCTAAATGAAATATAGCTTGAACGCAGAAAGCATTCGCCTTAGAGAAAACAATGTCTTCTCCGTCTTCTTCACAGAGCCTAACACTGCCTCTGCAAGGGTAAGAGCGGGAACACTCACATCTTGCAGAGTCACAACCACGCCATGATATACTCCCCAATACCTTGTGACATGAAGGGCTTGAGTAACCCAGAGCAAAATTCAGCTAGACTTAAAAAGAACTTACTATGACTGAGTAATAAATACTCTAAGTTCACATTACATTAAGTGTATTTAAGTCTCAATGTTAACTTAAATTGTGCAGAAGATCATTTTAGGAAAAGTACAGAAGAAATCGTTTAGGTCAATAACTCTTTCAAAGATGCAATCCTGAGAACAACTGCATTCTGCAAAATAGTAACTGCCCCAAACTCTTACTGATGCTTGAAAGTTTTAACATTCTATTCCCTTTCCTGTAAAATCTTCAGCTTAGTGTATATATAGGGCATATTATTAGTGTGAAACTCATAGACATTTTGTAGGCAGAATTTAGATGTCATTTAGGATTATGCAATAACAAAAAAGTTTAAAAAAATCAAATATTAAAATAATGTTTTATAAAAATCAAAGCAATTAAAAAAATCAGGGAAAAATCAGAAACAATTGTCTCCAGTGTTGTAACCAAGTTTCAACATAAAACCAAGAAAAAAAAATTCCTTCTTATTTTTTTCTTTCAAGTGAAAACCTTTCCTGCAGGAGAAAAAGTAATATATACCCAAGCAAAAAGAGGTACTTCCATTATAAAGAGCAATGAAAAATATTATGACTTCTATGGAAGGAATTTCTATAATTATTTCCTCCTTTCAATGTTAACGGATTTTCTTGTTCTGGAGTATTTTGTTTTCAAAAGTCTTCCTTCACAAACCCTCTCAGTTCACAAGTCACGTCAAACAACAAAATTTCCCATTTTGTAGAGCAAACTCCAAATAGATCTATAAATCAAGATCTATGCAAATAAAATTTGAGCTTTTCACAATTGTAAAATAGTAATAAATTGGGTAATACTCTATATTAGCTTTTCCCAAGCTCACTATTTGTAATAATGACAGCCAAGTTAGAACTACGACAAAGTGGAAGTAGAAATAGATATACATATTTGACAGGAATATGTTTGGAAGATTTTTAAAAGATTCAATTAACCTAAAGTTGATCGTCTCCCATTTCAAAAAGAATCAAGAAATACTTTCATGCTTTGGGAAAAAAAAAAAAAAAAAAAATCACCATTCTGCCCTCAACCTCTGTATTGCCATAAGGAGTACCCCTAGCATACTTTAAGTATAAATACAGAATTTTTCTCAACAAAGAAACCAAAACAGATAAAAAGAAAATCAGGCAGCAACTGCTACCAGTTGAGGTAGCAGGCATTGAGGTATTGAGGCATTTTTGTTCAGTAAGCCAAACCTTTTCTAAAGATTCAATCATGCTAATTGTCAAGTACATCTTGCAGGGCTGAGAACCCCTAGTTCCTGTCTGAATTTGGGCCTCTTAACTGCAACACTGCTCTCTGCCCTATTCAGAAATACATGGCTGTGTAAGACCAGTGTACACAGAGGGTGTATGAAAAGCACAATGTGCCCTTGAAGGAAAGGATTCTGGGTTGCATCATGTACAACACTGCCAGCAGGTCAAGAGAAGCAAGTGTCTTCCCCTCTGCTCAGCACTGGTGAAGCCACAGCTGGAGTGCTGGGTCCAGTTCTGCATTCCCCAGTACAAGAGAGACACTGAGAGATACAGAAGAGTGTTCAGTAAAGAACTTCTACAGAAGACTCAGGGCCATCTTCTGGATTTGTGTATCTCTCTTTCTCTCTCTCTCTCTCTCTCTCTCTATATATATATGGCATTGGGCAGTGAAAGAATGGAGCCAGACTCTCCTCAGTGATATCCAGAGCAAGGACCGAAAGCAATCTGCACAAATTGAAATACAGAAAACCTCATTCAAACTTAAGAAATCACTTATTCCCTGTGAGGGTGGTTGAAATCTCTGGGGAGAGGTTGCCCAGAGAAGTAATGGAGTCTCTATCCTTGGTCATATTCAAAACACAACTGGACATGTACCTAAGAAATCAGCTCTAACTGGTCCTGTTATGAGCAGGGGGTTGGAGTAGACAACCTCCAGAGGCACCTTCTAACAACAACCATTCTTTTACTCTGCATGATATTTTGAAATCAAAAAAATTTAGGCACTTCAGATGCTATTCTTTACAGCCTTGTATTTTTATATTTCTGGACTAAGGAGTCATTTTAAAAAAATCAAACCCTATAGGATTAATAGTCTATAAACTTTGCTTGCAGATTTTTGCATGCTCTTTATTAAGACACCTTGTAAAATTCTCCCTATACTTTCACATGTATCAAAAGTACTAAGTACCATAATTTTAAGGTTCTGATGTTAACAGATGCCATTCCTTTCTCACCTCAACAGGGAAAATATGTTAATCAATCACTCCTATTTCCATCTAAAGAAAAACAGTGACTACTAACAGAAGAGAGTGCATCAGCTGGTTTTACCTTTGACACAAAGTACTTTGTTGGACTTTAAAAGGCAAGCTTGGCTTTGAGTCATTTGGCTGCTCTTGGCCTTTTTTACTAACAGTGACACTTTGGCAATTTTGTCTCAGAAAACTTCTACAAGCCAGAAATTGGTTCAAAGTATAAGGTCAATTAAATACAACATGTATACAAGGATATAAACAATAATTGAAGTGTCCTATAAGCAAGACAATCTCTGGAATATGGAGGGTGGGGAATTGTGGAATAAAGAAAAAAGTGTACCCAGCATTGGTATTTTTAGCTTTACACTCCCAGAGCTGGAATTCTCATCCACTGGAATGGAGTACAGATTTCTCCCTTCACAAGGTCCCACTTAATGAAATCAATTATATTTTGTTTATTCCTGTAATATACATTGCTATTTGTTTCCCGTTTCAACACAAATAGGACTACTTGCTTTTAAAAAAAAAATCTGCAGAGTCAAAGGAGAAGGAATGGGGGAAAAGTGCTAAGAAATTACACACATTTTCCAATCTGTCAAAAATATAGCTTTTAATTTGTAAATGCCAATATGTACAAAAATATCTAACTAGGAAGAGCATAAACACAAGCTTGTTAGGGATAATGAACTGAAATTGCCCACTGCGTAAATAGGAAAATACTGCTGAGTCAATACATTGTTGGTAGAGCGAATAACACGTCCTCCTCACTTACTCAACATTTTAAAGCTCTCAGAAAAAGACTATCTAGTAAACCAAAGTCAATTTAGACATATGGACTCACAGCTAGGTGATAGTTATTGTGAGCTGTATCTAAGGATTCTGAATTAACTCCTGACCTCAAATTTGATTCAAACCATAATCCTTTACAAGTCCATCTGAAAGCACCTCCTCTCCTCCTGAGTGGGTTTAAAAAGTGCCCTATAAAATGATAAAAAAACCAAAACCACTTTAGATCAAATAGGAGAAAATAGTCAGGAATCAGGATACAGTAAGAAACCCAAGCACTACAGTCATCGCAGGTAGGATTTTCTCTTTCAAAAAGAATAGCACTCATTTTGTGAGTAAGGGACTGTTCCATCTTCAGAGAGTCCTACATGTTAGCAGTTCTGTGAACATCAGTGCCTCCAGGATGATTTGGCCACTTATGTAGAAGCCTTAGATCCTTCTGTCTATCAAACATCCAATCGGTAGTTTTCCCCACTCCCCCTCTCCTTTATTTTTCCCCATTCTCTTAAATGACAGCAAACATATGTAGATGGATCTTCCTTTCAAAATATCCTGCTCCTCTTCAACAGAGGAAATCCACGCTAAATAGGCCATTCCTAGAGTTCAAGTCAGGCTAACACTCGGACAAAGTTCTGCATGATCTAACCTATTCCTGAATGGCTGTTGTTATAACTTTTGCCACCATTATAAAGTAAAAAACTACATTAAGACTCACTGACCACGTTCTGCAAGGCAGATCAGCTACTTTTAAGTCTAACGATAGGACAGAGTCCATCACAAGTGCCTTGTGCCATGTCTGTACAGTCTCCAATAAAGACAGAAGGCAAACAAGAGTGGTTAAACACAGTAGCACAAAGATTTCCAAACGTGCAAGGAAACCTAGGTACGTATTTCTGTAAACAAATCTAACACTTCAAGAGATACTGATCACTATAGCTACAAAAAAAGTATCTCTGACATTCTTTGAATGGAACAGAAAAAGTCAAAAAAAACCAAAAAACAACAGGTTATGCTAATGACTGCTGAGGTCAAGTGGAAATTTGAGAATAACTGTAATTTGTAGAAGATGCTAAAAATGGTACTCAGCATGAATGACTTAAGAACTGTACAAAAAGTGAAGTTTTTATTGCCAGTGACAATCACATTCTCCAAATGTTGCCTGTGTTCCACAGTGCCAACTAGAAACTGCTCATTTTTCTGTTGGTTTTCTATATTTGAATAACCTTGACTTGCATAAAGGTGTGTTTTTTCATATCAGTCAACGCCATAATTTATTTTTCTGTATTACCCTATACCTCAAACCCCATACTTAGAAGCCATTGAAGAACATAAACATTAGATTGGGAATCAAGGCTCAATACTCTACTTAGTTTTAAAGCAAGAAGAGGTCATAGTTCTACTACTTGTTCACTAGAGGTGACAAGAAGGAATGTCATACCTTGACAACTTGATGGGAAGAAAAAAAAATGAAATTGAGAAATACAAGCAGAATCTTTGTTAAAGGTAGATAAAGGAACCTGTGACAAGGTACAAATCTCTTAATTTGCAAGTGAATGTCTTATCAACCAAGACATTTTTCTCTCTCCTTGGAGTGATAATACTTAATACACAGTACCGAAAAAAAAATCTTTTACAGTTAATGTATAATACTGTATTAAATTTAAAGAAAATATATATGTGGTATGTCTCAGCATCATCACACAATAGCATTGCAGTCCTGTCCCAAGCACAGAGAAAAACTGGATGACTTCCTGAGACTTTTCCTGGTCTACCTTTCTATGGGTTTTTTGGTGAAAATAGGTTGCAAGACGCACTGTAGCACAAAGTACAAATTAATTAAACAATACATTATTGTTACATAGATAAATATAGCATGAAGAACCTCACAAAATTCAACAAAGGCAAAGCAAAGTCCTGCATCTGTGACAGACCAACCCATTCCACCAGTACTGTTAGGCCTAGAGTGCCTGGTTAGGAGATCTATAGACAAGGATCCAGGGGGCCCTGTGGATGTTTAGCTAAAGACGAGTCAGCACAGGACTCTGGAATAAATGAAGGCTGATAGGCTATCTGGCTATAGCAAGAAAGGCTGAGGTAAACTTGAGCGAATGCACTGGAAGGCAACCAAGATGGTCAGGGGCTGCAGAAAACAGGATTTGACAAAACAGGATTTGTTCAGCCTTGAAGAAAGAGGGCTCCAAGGGACCTAATGACCGAGCCCCAGTATTACCAGGAGGCTACTGAGAAAACAGAGCCAGATTATTGATGGTGGTGCACAGTGGAAGGTTGAAAGACACACCTGTGTGTGGTTCTAGCTGGATAAAGGGGCCCAGGATGATGAGGGTAATGAAGTATCAGAATCCAGAGAGGCTATGGAATCTCCATACTCACAGGCTTTTCAGCCCTGGACAGCACGTTCTGAATTTAAGGCTGACTCTGCTTTGAGCAGGACCTTGGACTAGGTACCTCCTCAGATATCTTCTGACCTGAGTGATTCTGCAATTCTACACCATAAAACCGAAGAGATACAAAGAAACTCCTTAGATAGAACAGCAAGAAAATGCTTTCTGCATGATTATTTATATAACCCTTGTACTGCTAATGAAGCTGTCTTTTCAAATGTCTGAACAACTGATTTGAGGACTAATGTATTTGACTATGCTACCATCAAATTAGGAGATGAAAGTTGCTCATTTCTCTATCATTATTTAGTTTGGAGAAGCAATTTAGCAAAAAGCATCATTAATTTTGTATGAAGAATACAAACATCTGAATCACCAGCAAATACAAGCAGTAGGTTAAACAACCTCCTAACTAACTCCTGCTAACTCTCACATGCAATACAGTTTGGTCCCCCCAGGAAATAAACAGTCTAACATACAAATGCATCTCCTTACTTGAAAGGCCAGTAAAACAGCAAGCAAACTAAAGGGGGGAAACAAGTAATTTACATATGTTTATTTCATCCCAAACTGTGACATTTTGGTTTTCTGGGATGCTGGAAGGAATAGATAGGAATAAAAAGACAGGAAGTAAATTTTGAAATGTTCATTATATCTAAAACTGGTTTTTACCTCTTTCTAATATTTAGCTCCAACCACTACAACAGTGATTTTTCTAGAGCTGCTTCCTGTACTGCACAAGTCAACACCATATTCAAGAATTCCCTAGAGCACATATGTGGATATTCTGCAGGAATATAACACAACCCTCCCTATTTAAATTCAAAAATACTAAGGTCGTTCTCAAACTTTAACTATCACTGACATGAGTTATTCCTGAAAGACAACAAATAATTGGGGGGGGGGGGGGGGGGGGGGGTGTTCCCAGTGCTTTCAGGTTAGTTATATGTGATATACATTAGTTCACACAATGATAAAGAAAACATTCTATATGCAGCCAATAATTTATCATCAAAAACAAGACAATATAGTTCACAGAAGTATAAATGAGTGCCTTGTCCTGACACTCTTTCCTGCAGCAAAACACACAAATGTACTGATTTACATGCTGTGATAGTCATATTGACTTCAAATAACCTCACTATTTTTGCTGTCCTCAAAGTCTCACTTTTCAAGGAATCATCCAAGGGATCAACACTTCTCAAAGATGAAACAGAAACAAAACAAAACAACAAAAAAAGACCAAGAAAGAGATCTAAAATTCAAAACATCATCTCTGACACTTGATGAACACTATTCCCATCAGAAATCAAAAGATAGTGTGTAACTGGCAGAACCCTTGCATTAAAAGGAGACTGAAGCATAGCAGCTAAAAGATGTCACAATACCATTAAGTTTGCTTGGTGAAAAGGAAAATTTAAAAAAAAATTAAATTCATGTTAACAATCATTCTTGAATCACTTCCATAAAATATTACCATTTCTAACACAAAAAACAACTTTCTGGTAACAACTTTCACTTCAAGGCAACAAATGCAATTATATTCTCTCGGAAAAATGCCCCCAATTCCTTAGAAGATAAATATAATTCTTTTGCTGACCCAAACACCAATGTTCCTTTTCTCAAAAGGAATAGAAGGCTAAGCTCATTGCCCTACAGTTTAAGGCACTTCAGCATGAAAAATCAATTAGGCTGTTCATGCACTTAAAATTAGGTAGTTGTTTAAACAGTGCTGAATTAGATGCAAAAAAGAGGTAAAAGTGAGAACAAAAGTCTCATTTTCACTGTAGCACAATGTGCTTACTTACATATTAGTTAGGACTACTTACTTTCTAGGCTGTGGGTGCTCATGGCTAGGCTTCATGAACGAAGATTTGGGAAGGGCACTACTTACATATTAGTCAGGACTACTTACTTTCTAGGCTGTGGGTGCTACTCAGAGAAAATTTTCCCCAGAGATCTCTTAGCAGTGACTATGAGAGCCACCTTTCTTTACACAGTATTTATTTCTCCCTCTTCTGTTGAGCAAGTAATGAAGAATACTGATTTCCAGTAAGCTTTATCAAAAAGCAATCAAAAGCAAAATTGTACTGATTAAACAGAAAAATCATTATAATATAAACCTGATAGACATGTAATTGTAACTTTTTTCTGTACTGAGCAGTGAAAAAAAAAAAAGGACAAAGATCTGTTAACAAAAGAAAAATAAGAGCTTGAAGCAAATATAGGCAAAACTACAATTTATTTTTGAAAATGGTATTTGAAAGTGCCAGTCAGAACAGGCTTTTCATTCTCAGAAGATAGTAGGTGTTACATTCAAGGTACCACCAAATAAAATTAATCGCATTGCACATTAACTTAGCTTAACTCTGTTCTTAATCCAGCTGGAACTCTGCTGGCAAATTTCTTTGTTTTGAAAATTTCATATATAAAACTGAAGATGTAGGAAGAGTTTTGAGCAAAGAGTTTTCTAAGGACAGGTTACAGCAAAATAGAATTGAATTTTTAGTCAACATTTCTCATAACCAAAATATTTCATTAAGCTCATGTATTGCACCAACTGAACAGCTCTGAGAAAAGGTATTTGATACTTGATATTTTTCAGACACCTTTTAAGAAAAAAGGTAACATTTTCACACACTGTACAAAAGCATTAGTTAATGCTTCTTCTCCATGTCTTTAGGGAACTGTGACCACCACATGATAAACCAGAAGAGTACCGACTTGAACTCCAAAGCATGTTCCCAGCATTGTGCTAACTGCCTATGCCAAGTCGTAAGACCAAGTCCAGATAAGACAACTAACTTGGGATTGAAAGCAGTACCAAACCGGCTCATTTGGGTGACTGTGGCTTATATAAAGAGCAGTGGAGAAGTTCTTCTTGCCTTAAGAAAAAAAAAAAAAAATCTTAAAAAAACCCTGCAGGTAAAGTGTGTGAACTCAAACTGAATGCCTAAACCAAAATGGGAGAGATTCTTTTTGAGGTTACTCAGGAAAGGTAAAAAGACCAAACTGGGCCAAAAGAGCCTTGGGTAAGAACTTAACTTAATTCAGCTGTAATCTAGGTAGTGATTTTAATTATACTGTTGAGGTAAATTATACAGTCAGGGGATGGGCACAAATGGCAAATTTGGCATCTGAGCAATGTTTCTGGCACAGGCAGGGAAGGCAGAGAAAGTAGTAGCATGAAAAAGCAAATAAGCTTGGCTTCAATACCATTCCAAAGTGCCAAGGCCAAATATATCTTTTGTGAAAGTGCTCCATACTCTTACTAATTTAAACACCAGCTGTGCCATTTCCCAAAGTGCTCAGATTCCATCAATACAGTATTTTGGTCACACAGATTACAGAACAATAGCTGAAGTGCTTTACATGCCCTTGGCATAAGTCAACAGCCACTGTCCCTCTAGGACTTACTCTGCCTTCACAAATAATGGTACAACTAGGGATGAAACTAAGCTCATCTATCTAACTTCACACTTCACAGTAAACAGGTCAGTAAACCACATATCAATAGATTCATTTCAAGAAACAGTTTGGATTCAGACCCGAATACCTCCTCTGAACGTACACAACACAGTCAAGCATCTGCTTATACATGCTAACATAACAGCTAGCACTTTTGGTAGGGGTGACCTCCATTTTTATTCATATGTACACAACATAAACAGTATAAGGTCTTTTGCTAGGGAAAGAAAAGGGGATTTACATACTGAACTGATGCTTTGAGGTATTTGATTTTCTTTTTTTCCCTGAGAGTTGCCTCCCTCTGCTGCCTTCACCAAAGGACTTATCTCTCAGACAGTGAAATAAATAGGAATGAAATTCACTTACCATAAATAAGTTGTGACAATGCTCATATAAGTGAGCTGACTCAGAGATGTATTCATATTTCATCTTCCTCCCTTCTACACTGGTAGCAACTGTGTCCTCACAGAGGAGTAACCAGAAAAAAACCCCTAAACCTTACCCCAAAGTTCCACTATTTCTACAAAGCAGAAATTGCTTTACGAGGCCTTAATGAGAAACTGGTGTGTACCATTTGACCAGCTGTTTCCATCACCTTCCCCCTTCAGGCAGCAACATTCACTTTTTAAACTATCTCTTACTTTCTGAAGAGGAGTTGGAAATAAGTTATAGCAGGCAGTTGCCCTCAGAGAGGCCTTTTTACCACCAGGTGCCATCCATCAGGTAAGATGAAGCTCAGCTGCTGTGATTTTACCAGTTACGGAAAATTTCCACATTATTACAAATACTGTTCTGTTCTTCACAAAGCAAGCCATGTAACTGTCTTTGATTGTAAGGTGGATACATTCCTGCAGCAGTGAAGCGGATAGGAATGGTGTAAGGTAATTTTACACTAAGTAACATTCATCAGAAAACTGTTAACATAGATGACAGCCTCCAAGTCTCTTGTTAATTACTTGACTGTAAAACTTAAAGAGCTTTAAGTTGACGAGTGTTCTCAATGGAACAGGCATAATTAATTCCCTAGGAAGGGAAAATAAACAACATTTTTAAAAATGCGTACTTCTATGTACAATGTAAATTACATTTTCCACATTTCTCCCCTCATGGAACAGAAAAAATCCACAAGACTGATATTAGCATTTTAACGGTACAAAAAAATGTAGAAGTTAACTTTTCAAGGCTTAAATGACAGCAAATATGAACTATGAAACAATATTTAGAACTAAGAAAAATATTATAATAGGGAAAGATCTGTAACTATTGTTGAAATAGAGTATCTTTCATTAATGTGAGACCACTTTCTATTATTACAAAATAGTTAGTCTTTACTAACTATTAAAAAACAGACAAAACAGAACAGGAAAATGAACAAAATTGTATCTTTTTTTTCCTCCAAGATTTTTTTCCTCCAAGATTTCTAAGTGGCAAGACACAACAATGTATATAAAGAAGTTACTGGAAATGAAATTGATAAAAGCATCAGTATTTTTAGAGATGCTCTGAGAAAAACACAATGCATGGCTTCTGTTAGCAAACTAGTGACACTGGATTTTCTTTTTGATAGCAAATGGATATTTGAAGAATAATACAGTGGTTTAAGTAAGCTATTAAGGCCTAAGTTTCCCTTAATTCCCTTATTGTTTGTGCTGTGTTTTTTTGTTAAAGACAAATCAAAAAAAAAGGGTTATGCTTAACTTTTTATATAATAAGGTGTGACAGAGAAGTATTCTTCAGGCTTTATATGGGAAGAAAAAAGTACTGTCAATTTTTCTTCCTCTTCCCTAATTTTCTTCTCTTAGTTTATAATGTAGTGTATTGGCAAATGGAAATAAGAAACTGTCCTATTTCTTTTTCTTCTCTACCATCTTCAGAAAAGAGCCTGAATTTTTTAGGAGCCTCACTACATAAGGTGGAAGAAACCATCTATTTCCCTCCTACACATTTACCCATTTAAATTTGCAAGACACAATCAACTGAGTTTGGAAATCTCACTGGGGTTTCAGTCTATTGTCAAGCTTAGATTTTCAGTCATAACTGAGCTCCTGAGTCTTGGTCACCTGATTTCCCACGCTTACAAACCACCTCTACAAGTCAGTCAACCATCTCGCTCTGAGACAATTTTACTCTGGACTCTATTGCCCACATGCAGTATGGGTAAGATTACACCTCATTTGACCTCCTATGCACATCTGGTATTAAGGAAACTCTCCTGCCTGGCCATTCCAGAACCACTCTGGCAGCCACACTCCCACCTCCAGAGCCTTTCACCGCTGGGACCAAGGCCCCTTCACAGCAGGTGGTTCCAGTGAGCCAGTGGGTGCCCTGCTTGGTTCCTACACACACCTCACTCACAAAGTGAGACAAGTTTTCCTTACTGGATCATCCCCTAGCTTCCCATAGCAGAGTCTAAGACCTGTGGCTACTTTTAGTAATGTTATCATGGTGCAACAACTAAATAACAACTTGTGCTGGTGACTCTGAGGAGGGATCCTAAACAAAGGGCTACCTGCACTTTTCTACTCTCACAGTCTCTGTGTGTGACAGTATGAGATCTGCCAGCTGAGACACTGGATCCTGCTGTGTCTCTGAGTGTCCGTTCACCTGGTGGGTTCTACAGGTCCCCCTGCCCTTTTAGGTGCAAAGGGTTGGCAGTTCACAGCCTCCTGCCTTGGGGTCTAGACCCCCAGAGCTCAACCTGCAGCTTGCACTGCAGCTGCACCCCGAGCTACCCACACCAAATTCTTCAACACCTGGAACATTTTTTTCCGAGCTCTGTGCCTTCAGTCACTCTCATGCATCTTTACACCAAGTCCCAAAGGGCGTAACACCTGCCTTTGCTCTCTTACTTGAAAAACACAAATTTATTGGACTGCAACAGAGGCTTCACATTGTTTCAGATAGTCTGTAGCAAAACCAAACAAAAAAAACCACTCAAAGATGACCAGGAACAAACATTATGATAAAGGGATGTTGAGATTACATGGGATGAACTCCATAGTTTTCACTCTGCTGCAGAACAGATAAGGACAAAAGCAACTCTGCATCTGGTTTGGGAGTCAGCCATAGCGTGGAGTCAGTCAAAGGTGATAGTAACAGCTGAAGTTCATTTCATTGAGAACGAAGGCAACAAATTATTACCAGACTAGGAAATCCCTACTGCATTTCCCACAGTTAGTAAACTTTAGCTTTTTCAGACTCAAAGGGTCAAAAATTAAGGTTGAACTGTGAGTAGTTATAAGGCGACAAAAGCAGTTTGGATCCCTCAGCTGCTCCTAATAAGGTATTACAATAGGTTATCTAAAACTCATAGTACTTTGCAGGAGATGATACTGGTTTGGGATGACAGCTGGCCTCACAAAAGCTTTGTTTCATCTTGATGCTCTTTCACCCATAACTTGCTGGCAGACAGAACAAGACAAAGATGCTGATGAATACAAAGGGCAAACAGAGAATGATCCTCCTTCCTTTGTGTCTTTGAATCTTCTTCCTCAGGCTGTTCTTGTGACATATTGTGTGTTCCAAACATCAAAGTTCTTTAGAGGCCTGCAATGACAATTTCGAGACAGAAAATACAAAACTAGCACAAGCAGAATGTAAGAAGTATGTCTTTGCCCTTCTGCATATTTTTCCCCAAAGTTTTCAGGTATGCCAATGCTGCATGTCATGAAGTACTATATTGAAAGTCACAGTGTATGACAGAGTTATATAATTTTCATATTTGGAATAGTTGCTGTATCTGTGGCATAAAATCCTTTTTTTTGTTTTAAAATCAATATACATATAATACTAATTTTGAATAAAGATGTTTATTTACATGAAATGCTGTGAACAGTATACACAGCCTGATGCACAGAAAATCAGTGTAAAAGTTGCTGTTCAGAAAGTGTAGTTAACTGATTATAGCTGGAGCTTAACTTTAGGACTCCTGGATTATTTTCCAAGCTGTGCCACTGTTTATTTTACAACTGGAGTCTATGGTACTTTATAATATTACAAAGAATCCTGAGGCACAACTAATAGTTACAGCATAATTTAAGACCCCAGGTGAAAGGCATATTTATGCCAATTAAAATTTGCTAGTTTAAAAAAAAAAAAAAAAGTCATTAGTGGCATAAAAATTCAGGATGTGACATGAGCTGGGCTTATTGTTTCGGATGAAAGTCTTCTCAACCACGCCATGTGAAGATCTGCCCATGACATTTGGAAATGTATGTTAATAATTTTTCACAGATTCACAGAATAATTCAGGTCCAAAGGGATCCTAGCAGGTCATCTGGTATGAACTCCTGCCCAAAGCAGGGTCAGCTATTCTTTAATCCTTCATAAAAAGCCATTAATCATTCCCTCAGAGTTAAGTTATCAAGAGCATCGCGAATTGTTTAGTAACCTGATTACAGTGATGAATTAATCAAGCCTGAATTTTGCTAATCCAATTACAATACTCTCAAAGAACTCAACGCACATTTGGACATGCAATGCACTTACTAGTGATCCAGGGCAATCCATAATTCATTTTGAAGATAAAGACAGTATAGTTTATTTAGCACTGTCTCTGCTACGAGAGTGTAGACATAGGCATTCTCTGTTAAGGAGCCAAAGAGTTTAACACTGCATATTAATTGTATACAGTGGGAGAGAATGCTTACAACAGATCTTCTATGGAAGAGGAGCCAGAGCTCAAGAAGCCATCAGGAAGGGGGAATATTACTACAGATCTGAGAGTGAGGATGCAGTTCACTAGAAGCAGCTCATGCTTTATACGCTAGGGCACGTGAGTCACAAACAGCACAAGCGGTCACAACAGCTCTTTAATACAGGGCTGGCAGAGAGCAGCCTTTCCCTGAAAACAAGGAGAATCATGTAGAATATATTTCCTCCATTCACTTTAGGAATGGCTATGAATGACAACCTCTTTCATTTTAGCTAACGTGTATGTTTATTTTTGGGGATGAAGAACCACAATAGGAAGAGAACTGAAACTATCATCTTGTCTGACTGACTACAGAATTTGATCCATGCAAAGCTTCTTACCTCAATGTCATATATCTCGTAAGATCACCAGTATTCTGGTGTTTCAGGGAGACATTATTATTAGAAGAGAAACTTATGAAGACGTAGCTTCTGACAAATTCTTGCATCTACTTACAAGTTAACATACGTTACATCTTTGCCTAGTCAAATCACTCTGACGAGATTCTTCAGCTGGCATAGATCACCACTGCCCCATTGCCAATTTACGCATTTCAAATTATTAGGTCTGTCAGAATCTGTGTCACGTTTTCACCAATATTTTAACGTACTGTGTATATAAAATTGCTTTTGTTCTTCAAAAGAAAAGAAAAAGGCAACACACATACACTACAGGGATGATAAACAACCGCTTATTTGAAGTGGCATTTAAATTTACTCTCTAATCCTGCAACCACTGGGGAAGTAAATAATTGTGACCTGATCACAAAAAGCAACTATGAATATATGGATCTCAGTCTAAAGGGAATACACCTAAAGGAAGTACACTTATTTACCATGCATATTTCATAACAACTGGCATTTTTGTACAGAGAGGAAATGAAACATTTGTCAAATTCTATTTGCCAAAAACATGAGTAAAAAACCACCCAGCATTAAGACATGATACAGAGTTGCAACGAAATCTGCAGCTATACGTAGGGGGAAAGTTTAATGCATACTAGCTAAGATACAGAGCAGGTGACAGAGAAGTAAGCTAAAAATAGACCTGGAGGGTGGGTATGTGGGTGTGTGTTTTCACTGGTTAAGCCTGAGAATTAACCCCGGAGTTAGCCTGAGAATTCTTCCCAAAGCCATACAGAAGGCCTCAAGTGCATCTAGTTAAAGTCTCCTTTTAAAATTCTTAACATTGATATCTCTTGAGAGGTTTTTTTCACAGTTACATATGTTGATTTCTCTCTCCTTTCCTTCTGTGAGACACACCCCCATCCCTTACTTTAGCTCTCCTCTTTTTCTAAGTCTGTGCTTGCCTCTCTGGGTACGTGGCCTTCACTGACAACACATTGAATCTGAAGTGTCTTTATTTAAATAATAATAATTTAAATTATACTGTACTTCATAATAAAGCCACAACCACCTGCTGTTTTGCTTCTGCTCCTGGGATGTTTACAGTTAACCAGAGCATAATGCTATAATGTCATCCCACTCCTAAATTCAAGGATGTGTGAAATGAGCAGAGAGGAATGCACTCCAATGCATGTATTATATGCTCCCCAGTCCCCCAGTTTAAGAAGGCTATATTCTAAATCTTCTGCTGTAATACTAACATGATTAAATGACTATATTTAAAGCCTATAAGTTTATAAACTGTACTGAAATAATTTGTGTAGAAATTATACCATTGCTCTTCCCAAGCACAAAACTTACCACAATCTATCATGACAAAGCAGTGTTTTTCATTCTTTATACAATGGAACCGATCTTGTTAAAACTCTAAGCAGGTAAATGATATATATTTCACACATATCAAATACAGTTGAAGAGCAGGGACAAAGCAAAAATATCACTTTCTGTGTCTGTAGAGTTCCACCAGGCAAACAATTGAGCAATGCTTTGATTGACTGGGGTACTTTGACCAAAATTTGCACTTTCTCATCTAACATAATAAATCAAAGTATATTTTAGGTCATGCCCAGATCCATTAATGTAAGTATACTTGCAGCTTTATGCACCATTCATAAAATATCCCCATAAAGTCAGTCACAGTGGTGGCTCCTTTGCATAGTCATTCTGCCCTTGCAGACTGGGTCTTGTACAGTTATAATTAAATTCAATCAGCACGAATTTATCTTGTATTTTAGCCAAAATTATTATGCTGAGATAGGCTGGAAGTAGCTGTAGGACTTTCTTTATTCAGTTATTACAGGAATTGCATTTGTTTCCAACAACTAATAAATAGAAGTCGATACAGCTATAGGACAATACAGTGGCAATGATGTCAAGATATCTAGATTAAAACCACTTCCAGATAGAAGTAAAAAAGGCACTTAAGAGAGGTGGAAATACAGATTTTCAGTTGAAATGTACTGTTAACAAATTCAACCTTTCATTAACAAGGGCCAAACCAAAGACTTTCAAGTTGTCTCTTAATACCAGAAAGGAAAGGATTTGTCAGCACAATATATAAAGGTCACATTGTGTAAGCTTTAGATATATAGCAGTCAGGCAAATTCTAATAGGGAATAAATAAGTGAAAACAAGCTGGTATAACATAAATATCAAATTAAACAAAATTAAACAATTATTTTGAAATTACAAGTAGTCTTGACTTCAGAAGTCCTTTGCCTGGCTCTTCTTTTCAATCACGCCAAAACAAATTAAAGAAAAAGTAAAGACTGCACATAAAAAAAATAAAAATGCACATAACGAAATACTTCACAATTTCATCATGTAAAAATAAATTGAGTTGTATTAAATCATCTAATGCTATTGCTATTTTGCTGTATGCCCAAAATACCTCCAGGGATACAGACTTATTTTTCAGCATTTCTATTACTGTTCTCCATGGAGCTATAATGATTTATATGAGGATCTAACCCTGTTTTCTTTCCTTAAACCAATCCAACATTTCACATTAAATCCATTTTGCAGAACATCTGTTTAATCTTCATTATTAATACAAGATCATCACAGATCATTCTGTTATCTTCTGAAAAAAACTAGCATCATGAAAGAAACAGCTTATTTATGAGAATTTCAACATCATAAGTACATTCTGTCCTTCCCAAATTATAACACTTTTTTTAACCAGACGACCAGTTTCCTGAATCATATTATATTGTAATAATATCTGAGGTAATTTTGCCTCTGAAATTGGTGTTCAGGCACTGTTAAGTGTGATTAAACTTATAGTGCAGTGTTGTCTTGGTTGAGGTGAAAAAAACCACACCTTTCTCTAAAGCTACTATTAGGCAGAAAAAAATTAATTTCAAAGAATGCTCTACCACTAATGCATAACGTTTACCTCATTATGCTAACAATACCTTTCAAAAGAGTTCACCAAAAAAAAATACAAATAGGTCAAAAGAACGAGAGAAAGAGACAAAGAAGTCTTTCTCTATTAAAACCACACAACACTACATTACAGTAAGTTGGGCAACTCTACATAGTGTCATGGGTATTACATATATTCAGTGGATGTATCTAAATGATGCAAATTATAAACTACAGCTGAACACAGTTAAAGAAATAGTGTCTTTGGTGACAGAATCTCCTGTAGCAGCAAAAATACTCAAAAAGTGAGTATTTCCCAAAGACATCCCATAGCCTTAACCATTTAAGTAGGCCCTGTACTTATAAGTCTTATGCCGCTTGGCAGTAGTGTCACAAGTACTAGAAAATCTAGTTGAATACTTGCCTCCACAGACAAAAAACCTTTCAAAAATTGCTCTTTTGAGTTTCACCTACTTTTTCTCTCCAGATTGTGGGGAAGGGCTTCCAGTTGAAAAAAAATAAGAAAGAGCAGAAAGCCATAACTAGACAGCCATACCTAATGGAAATAATTCAAAGTTTCAGTCAAAAACTTCCTATATTTTTTAGAATAGGAAAAGGAAATTTTAATACAGCCTCCAACATTTTGGACAAAGTCTTAACTATGAAAGCAGCTTCACATCAAGGACGTATCACAAAATGCTTTTAGTGATTTATCTATTCACTGTTACAAACTATTTTAATTATTTTGAATTTTTTTTCTACTGAGTGATTTTTTTCTGTTAATAAGGGAAATACAAATGTTGAGTAGTTGTTCTACTACACAATAATGTGTATGAAAATACATCTAGAAATACATGACTGAAGTTCATTTAATGTTTATATTAATTTTAAACGTGCAATGGAGATGTGTTCCAATCAGCATAAATATCAATATAGAATATATACATAAAAGTATGTATATAAAATTTAAGTTGCTTTACATCAAACAGAATAATGATCACTGAGAGACTGGTTTGATACAAAGGGTCATTTTTCACAGTAATACTAATTCTTTTTTTAATATCACAGTAGAGGAAATGGAAGCCTTAATCTACTGCACAATACCACAAACAAATTAGTACGGTTGGGCCTCAGTTCTTATTTTTTGCCTTCAGACACAAAATGAAAGAATCTTGAATTTCAGGATTAAAACAGAAGTGTTTTGTCTCCTGTCTAGAAATAAACATCCTAGAGCTCTCTGATAGTGACAGGAGAGTGTGAACAACTTTACATGCATTTTGGATTGCCAACAGATTTTTGCACATGCTTTTCCATTGTAGCTTGTGCATCTGGCCAAAAGCATCATCTTGTTTTCTGTTATCCTTCAGCCCTTTCCATCTAACTCTGGGATATCAAGCAGTACCCTGACCTTGCCATATTCTACTTACAGAAACTTCTGTCCATTCTAGGTCCAACTGTCCAAAGCTGGGGAGAGAAGTCTTGCTACCTCCCACAATAAATACATATTAAGGACTAGTCAAAGGAAAAATAACAGGCTATAACTCTATATTTTGTACAGCATTTGGGATACTAGAAATAATATTATTTTTATAAATGCAGTTATTTTAGGTAAAATTTTGAATCTTAATGTTTTTCAGTCAGTGCTACCAGTGCTTTCAATGGAGGAGAAAAACAATTTCTAAAGCTAATAATTAAAAATTTACTTATTGCCAGTCACCTAGGAATTAGGTTACTTAAAGTAATAAGAATTTTGTTGTTTTGTTGCATTAATAACTCTTGGTAGTTAATGTTAGCAAAACATAAAGTTGTGGGGGATTTTTTCCTTCACATAAAACCCCTAACACCCTTTCTTTTCTGGAAAAAAAGCCGATACTGTCACTGCCCTGCGGAGGCCCAGCCAGGACCCAGAACAAGTACAGTTTCTGGCATTTAGGCATCTAGCTTCAAAATTTTACTGTGTCTTATCAACAACATCTACCTACAGCTATTAATCTGCTAGTCATAAAGCATTTATTGTCACAGTGGCCCTGTTTTTCTTTTTTCTGTAAATAAACATCAGCATAATATCTCAGTCTTTCTAGGCAACGCACTGAACAGGCAAGTAGATTTGGAGGAAAACTTCGCAATTATTTGCATCACCCTAAGATAAAAGTAGAGCTTCACCAAGTATCTAATTTGGTGAATATGGAAATCTTAATAGTTACCTCAAACGTACATGTGTGATTATTATGGCTTTGGTCAATTCACTGGTGATGCCTCCTCTGTACTGTAGTGTCCATTACTCTGATGAGGCAGCGTCACCCAGGAGACACAATTTAATAGTGTTCTTTCCCTTCCAGAAACATTTTCACTGTTGTCAAATCATGCTCTGAAAGATTTGATTTTGTTCCCCACTGTACATGAAGGCTTAAAAACAAGGAACGTTTCATTAAGAAGTCCCTAACAGAACCTACAAGAGACAATAAGCTCCCAGCAGAAGGAGCTGGACACTGTACTGGGTGCAGGTACCCAGATTCTGGCAGCTGGAGGTTGCCAGGAGGCCTCTGTGAGGAAAATCCAGGGCCAATCCAGGCCAGGTATTACTCCAGCCAGCTCTACTCAAACACCTGAGGAATGGCTGAGCTCCTCAGCAGAGATGGTGGTGCCTCAGGAAAAGGATATTTAATAACAGGTAAAAAATCCTGTGTAGCAGTTGGTAGAGAATAGTTGAAAATGAAACATATGAGAAATACGCTGCAAACACCAAGGTCAGTGAAGGAGGACGTGGAGGGAGGTGCCCCAGACACCAGAGTAGATACCCATGCTGAGGTAGGTTTATCCTGAAGGACTGTAGCCCACTGAGAACCCACAGTGGAGAAGGGGAAAGGTGTGAGGAGGAAGGAGCAGAAGAGAGGAGCTGTTATGCACTGACTGAACCTCTCACTACCCATGCCCATAGAGAAGCTGGAGATGAAGGAGTGAAGTTGAGACAAGGAAGAAGCAGGGAGAGGCAGGGGAAAGGAGAAGGTGGTTTTGGTTTGACTTCTCATCATCCTACTTTATTTTAATTGGCAGAATATTTAATTATTTTTTCTCAAAGTCATGCCTATTTTGTCCATGACAACCCAGGTAAGAGATCTCCCTATCCGTTTCTTGACCCAGGAGTTCTCTCATCTTGTTCGCTTCCCTGCCATGCTGAGCAAGGGGAGTGAGACAGCAGCTGGGTGGGCATCTGGCAACATCCAACCCACCCCAGACAGAATAGTGACATAAAGGCTGTATACTGCAGATACAGAAAAACAAATTCTCATTGACTGTAATATTCTCCTCGCAGAATTGCTAATACATTTTTCTCCACATACGCTGCCCACACTGGGCAGCATAGGATAAGCACGCTGTAGTCTGAATATCAGACTACAGATTTCCTGTGTAAATTTGAAAATGCCACCCAACACTGTAGCTGCAGTAATTTTTTTTCTTAATTATGTGACAGACAGACATACTGATACGAAACACTGAAGTCAGAAGACTTCAGTGTTTTTGCAAATGAAGATCACTCCATTACAAAGCACATAAACACATGACTAATTTTAAACACATAATCCCACTTACTCCAAAAGAACATATCAATGATTCAAGTTAGCTCCTCAAAAATTAAAATAAGGTATATGATTATGATTTGATTCTTCATTTCTTAGAGACAGCCAGGGAATGTTTTTGAAGTGGTTTACCCAAAAGTAAAAACAAGATACAGAATTTCACTGTTTTAACCAGATATTTAAAAGCACACATTTTATTCCAGTTTTATGTCTATCTTATTGCTGACTGTGGAAAGTAAATTTCTCGCACACAACAGAATGATTCTACCTGTATCTTACCAACTGTCAGTGGACTTTTGTTTTCCTTTAGGCTCTACTAACCTACTTGTTAGGAAAAAACACTATACAAAATTAACTATTAAATATGTTTTGAAATTGAGTTTCAAGTTTCAAAACTCTCTGATGGTCTACTGCAAAATATCATTTCCCATCTGACAAAGAAACCAAGTGTCCCTATTCCAGGAAATGCAGTTTGGCCATAACTTTTATTCCCTCAAAAATGTGCGAATTACATTCTTTCAATTTAAAAAGGCCACCATAAAAGGTGTCACATTTATAAAAGCTGTTTCAATAAAAATTTACTTTCACACTATATTTTAAAATTAATTTGACCTTGAATTCTAAATTTCATAAAGGTGAATATACTACACTTCTTTCTAGATGATCATTTTAAAGTATATAGAGAAATCTGACAGCATATCTGACAGCATTTGAGACCACAAATTAGGACACTTGGCAAAGAAAGATGTGGTCTACCCTTGTTTCTAGAAAGGTATACACTATGGTTTGGAGTATACGACTTTAATTCCCTTAAAAACAACTACACTTTTAAAAAAGTTAATTGAAAGCTTAATGGACTTGCATTTCTAGCTTCCCAAGATGGCAGAAGACAAAACAATTATTACCTATAATTATGCCAATAAGGGGGAGGATCTGAATCCCTCAAAAGGAGGATTTTAACACCAATCTTGCAAGTAAAAGTATAAGCTACATGTCAACACAGAGTAGCAAAGCTAAGATCATCAAATACTAGCTGAATTACAAAAAAAAAAAAAAGAAAAAATTGAAATAAAGTCATCATCTTGTATTTCTTGTAACACATGACTCTTGAGACAGAGATCAATGGGCCAACATCTTTTCCTCAAGGATTACCAGGTTTGCACTCTGAAGTGTTTTTCTCTGCTCAGACACTTAGACTTACCAGCTATCAGCTGCATTCACATAATTTCTTTTTGTACAGAAATCATATATAATGTACTGCAAGTCCTCACATGCCCTTTTCTCCTTCCTATAGTCTTGCAAATCACTGAGACATTCTTCATAGTTAATCAGTTACCTCCCTACCCACTAAATGTAACATTTTATACCCTTAGTTTTGTAATTGCTCTCATGCTTTTGTCCTCAGCTGAAAGACACCTTCTCAGTAAGTTTTTTGCATTTCAGTTGTCTCAAACTATTGGTAGTGCATGACATTATTTGCAAGAACGAGCGCCTGCAAAGTGACTGAAGTGATTTTAGACTTAAATTTCTATGGCTGACTTCTAGGATATATCTGACAACCTATCTCGCTTGGGAGGAAGAGAAGCACTCTCCATAGGAGTTAGGATTTTTCTCTGCATTCTTTTATATAGGCTGACAAAACCACAGCATTTTGTCCTGTATTCTCAAAAACAGCACTAATTGTAAAAAAACAGTCAATAGCAACAGATGACTAAGGAAAAATACCTGTCATTTGAACACCTATTAAGCTGGTTTTTAATTCCTATTAGAAAGAGCAGGGCATCTGTAAAGATGGGAAGGTTTTTGGTTGAGCACAATGCCTGTTTTCAAATATATTGCCCTTCTTATTAGCAGCTGTGTTTTCAGTTTGAATGTATGCTATATTAGGTGTTTTCATACATTATTTATCTAAATGGTGTATGTGAAAAGCATGGGAAGATATTCACGAGGCTTACAAATGTATATAAATAAATACGCTACAGTATACACATTTTTTTCCTTAAATATTTTCTACATAGTGCTCTCAGGGTTATCTGTTTGCACTTTATGAACAGAAGTACTTTAGTCCACTATAAACACGCACAATAAATATTGTATGGGAGTACTTTCAAATGTAGGGCAGATTCTAAAATGTACAAAGAGCTCTACATTGGTAGTATCAATTCAGGAAATACTAGATGGAATATTTTATGCTTATCTTGTTTCTCAATATAATTATGACTTTACTATATCTGTTGTAAAGACTGTTCAAATGGGAGGAAGAATGTTTGGAGCAGGACTAACACTTTCCCAAATGTGCAGAAAGAAATGGGAAGTTGAGATCAGTACACAGACTCCATCAAGAACATCTAAGTGTTCTAGTTTCCCACTCTGTAAAGACTTGTATGTGAGCATTATTTTCTACACATGTGCAGAGCTTCTCACGTATTTGAACGTAAGCATGACATGAATCTTTCCAGGACCGGGATCTTTTCCAGCTCATACTAACTTCAACGAGAATTAGTTTATCTATCCTTCAGGATATCCCTCAGTCTAAAAAAAAGCATGTTAACATAATTACACTAAAGATAAGAATAGATCAGTTAGAATAGATCAATAAAATTGGGGCTATTTCAAATACCACAGCATCAACATTTTCCTACAAATCCATAAACCGAGAATTCCCTGGCTTTTCATGTTAACTTTTCTCCCTAGTTTATGTGCTCACAAATACAGAAAGATATAACTTCTCCATTTTCAGTTAATAAATTTTGCACATCAATATAATACCAATATAAGAAAGAAATAAACATCACCACTTATAAAAAAAGGCATGCCAGCAGTCCATTTTTCTCTGCTTTTTGAATTACCTAGGACATTACAGAAATACATTGCTCCTCCCTTACTGTGAGACAATATTATGGTACAAATTTAGACTGTGAAGACAGCCTGCAAATTGAGAGACAATAATCTTTAAGACTGTTGCTATTTCATAAACAGAGGAGGGATTTCGTGGTTTGTTTTGTGGGTGGGTTTTTGGGTTTTGATTGGATTTTTTTCTTTTTTTTTTGAGAGCAAGAGAAAAATGTCAATACTGGTTTTATTTTAGAATCAAGAGCTCTTTATTAGTGGGTAAAAAGAAACTGTACTTCTTAAATAACATGTTTAAAGGCAATGGGTCGAGACTGTCAGCTATTTCTTCATATCAGTAAAGAATCCCATTGTCATCATTGAGACCATTTAGAAACAAAGAACCCCACAGTCTGTACCAGGGATGATATTATTTCTTGCTAAATAAGCAAAGTTCTTAACAAAGATGGCACTTAGATTCGTCATCTGAGTTTCTAGAAAAATTGAGGAGGAAATTGAGGTTAGGAGATTAAGAGTGTTCAAAAACGTCTTCTCTAAAATGATGGGATAATCCTAAAGCTTATAAAATAAGCTAATACAGTAATCCTAAATTTTTACTAAACAGAGATTTATTGAGTGGGGTCATAATGCAAGTTTGATTTCATTATATTACTACAAACTGCTCATGACTCAGTTCTAGCTGAGAAGTTCACAACAAGATCAAGTGCAAGGTGATATTCAAAGCCTTTGAGATCAGAAATTTCCTATAAAGAGCAGTCATCTCCACACTCTTCTCTATAATAAACCTATAGACGTGTGCTTTGGTGAGATCCCATCTGGACAAACTCCTTTTCTCACACAGAGAAACAGTCCAGAATTTCTGAAGCACATTGTTTCACTGCTGTAGTCCTTGAAGCGCAGCCAGAGTCTGATCCAGTGGCCTTTGAAGCAGATAGCCTGGCTTTCATGGCCAATACAGAGCTGTGACCATTGAAGTATCCCTCCCTGTTACTCTAATTTGGTATCTCCATGAAAACATCTGACTGTCCTGTTAGATCTTTGATTTCAAGCCAGGGCTTCGCCTATATTGCCAAGTGTCACTTCTTTCCCACAGATTTCTTTTGCATATGTGCATGTATACACACACACAATTTAAAATACTCTATTCACAGATGTCGAAAGAGGTAATTGGCTTTCTGTCAATCTTAGCAGAAGCAAAAGAGTTAAGCATATCTAAAAAAGAAAGACGAGCAGTTCTGCAGCTACAGTATAGGGAATTTTCTGAAAGGGACAAATTCTAAAAAGCTTTGCTGAATTTAGCACTACTAGTCTCCTTTCAGTTAGTAAGTTTAAAACCAGAATCTCAAATAAAGATGATTTATTCAGAAATAATAATATAATATTTTTGATTCATTATACTCAAGGCTTTTCTCTGCACAAATAGGACATTATCAATTTTTAAAAGAAAATCACACTCCTGTTTGCATATTTGGTGTCTTACTTGCAAGAAAAAAACAGGAAGAAACACAGCTGTTTTGCTTGCTGACTTTAAAATATTTTCTTTATCCTCCAAGGAGTGTATTTTCTTTGTGCGTGATTACTAAACTTTCTTTTTAGACCTGAACAAAGTTGAAAATTACGGAGCTCAGACATTCTGTCATCCTCTTTCAATTGGATTGCATGGTCTTGTAGAGAATCTGCAGGGATATTACCTTTGTAATTTTAAAATAGCTTCTCTGTACTGATTTTCTTACTGATCAGAAGACATAAATTACTTGGAAGAAAACAGAAAAACTGGGTGATAAGTTTTGCTGCAATCAATGTCTCTAATATGTATGAGAATGGGACATCATTTCACCAAAACAATCCATCTGTGAAGTATGCTAAGGGATGACTGCGTTTGGATACAGCAATTAATCACCACATTATTTATAGCACTTCAGAAGCAGCTTACAGTACATTAATCAGGGATAACTTCTGCTTAATGAACAGAGCTGCCAAAACCGCCAAACAAGACCATAAAAAACTGAATTGAGAAAGAAAGTATTAGCAAAAGACTGGCAATGATGAAATATTCAAAGCTCCTCTTCAGCAAAGTTCTTCTCCCAGTTTCTCTTCCTACACCACCCATAAGCAACAAATTTCATCTACAAACAACTATGTGACTATATTGGTAGCATCAGATACTCATGAGTAAAAAGAAAACAAAGAAACAAAAAGTCGACTGCATCAGTTTTAGTGCACTGCCACGCACACAGCCACGTGGCTGTGGAAGACATTGGAAATGAAGACTCAACTTATTTATTTATTTTAAAATAAATAAATTTCCTTTGTGTAATTAGAAGGACCACTAGAGTGAGAAGACATGTGGATCACACCTACATTTACTGTCTCTGCTACAGCTTGGACACTGCTAGAAGTAAAGAAGAGGTGTAGAATAGGGTTTGCTATTTAATCAGCTTTTCAAATCATGGCTCGATGGAAATCTCTTTATTATGTAGAGGCTCACAAAATAAAATCCTATTTTCCAGAAGTGTGAAAGTGTAACTCTCCTATTCAAAGTACTTGAAAAGAAGTTTAGCAATTAAAACTAAGTAAAACATTAGTAAGATATGGGGAACATGAGTAATTTGCATGTTAGGCATATGCAAATTAAAAATAAGATCTGGTTTAAAGGCATAAAGAACTTCATAAAATTACATGGCTATTAAAAGTAGCTTATATGCTAAGAAGTATTCTGATTTACATAAGCAAATTTATTTCAATTACTACATGCAAATGGTAATTATATCAAGTAAAACCAAATTTTTATTGAAAACACATCTCATTATAGAAAACATTAATGAGTCTTTCAAGTTTGGGTCTTCCATAAGAAGACATGATGAATAAAATATATTAAAAAAATGGTTTTATTATTCAACACACAGTTTAACTATGAAAGTTTAACTATGAAGCAACTGTAATTAGGTTTTGTTAGTCTTCTTTTTTAGCACAGTGTCTATAGACCTCCAAAGAACTTAAGATTTCCATTGGAAGTAACAGTGACGTGCTTATTGTTACTTGTCATATTTTAACATTCTGTAATAAAAATACTATTTTTTCACTGTTGAAGCTGTGTCTGGCCTTATAAGGATATCTAAATCTATTATTAGCCTAACATTTTACATGTATAAAGGCAGGTACTCACAGGAACTAATGTTTAGTCTAAGAGCATTCACAGAAGTCTTCATGAAATTGTCCCTTGACACCACAACATGCACAAACCCCACTTCAATGTGTATGTTTGTGTGTATATTGTGTTTATGAAATGGAAAAAAATCAAATGGTCTGAAATGAAACTAGAACCCTCTGCATAGCAGACGTGTTTGAAGAAAGATCTATCAACTGATGTGAAATAAATTATTTCTGTGTCACATAGCTGAAAGAAAAGGAATCATAGTACCTATAAATAACACAAAAAGCCCAGCAACAAACTCCTTTGCAAAATACAGATCTACACAAATACGACTCCAGGCTCTCACTGTGTCCCTCCTGGTTAAAAGTTGTTTGTCTAACAGTAGAATTTGGGGCAGTATAAAAGAACATTGCCAGTGCTTTTGTTATTCACACAGTTATCACTTTCTAAATGGGTCTTGAAGTGCTTTTTTCCTGTTGTATTGGTAACAAAGACTGCCATGAGGTCACTCAAAACACAGCTGAAGGGCTCAAATTAAATATTCATCTTACCTGGTAAGGGTAACATCTCCAGCCACATCACTTCAAGTTATTCCGGAAAATGATACTGCCCTCTCAGCATCTGTGTTATGCTGAGCTCACTGAGCTTTCTCCTGACAAATCAAATGCATTTGGGATCAATGGGGCTTGGGGTAAGGGGAAGGAACCCTGTATACTTAGGTACAGAAGGTATGAAGAAATATGGTTTACACTATTTTGTCTCATTACTGTTTAAGTGAAACTATCAATCAAGAGGCCTACACATTACTATACAATTATATCAGCACTTTGTTATGTTTTGTTAATATTCATCAAATGCAGGAGGCAGCATGTGAGCATTTATGGTAGCATTTCTTCTCAATGATACAGAACAATAAAACACTAGGATAGTCAATTCTCAGCAGCACTGTGCAGATGGTATACATTCTTCAAACAGGTGTGGGGACATAAAACGTGCCTCTATCTTTGCCCAATGACGGTTTGCTAAAACAAATTGCTTAAAGTAAAAGAAACAAAATCTAAAGTGGATGAAGCAACTTGATTATTCTTCAGACATCAAAGACTCATAGTGATTTAAATGGTATTTCAGCATGTACTAAAAATGGCAGATCAATCTCCAAGGAATCTCAGAATTCCTACCTAAAATGAACCCAGTTTGCTATATCCTGATGAACGCTTTATGCCTGAAACCAAATACCATCCATCTGAAGTCACTATTTCAATAAAAATTGCATCAGACCACAGAATCACAAATACAAACAAACTCCTGAATATCTCTAAAATGCATTGTAGAATATACCTTTCCTTTCTTTTCTGCCAAAGTCTTTTTATCACTGATAACTGCTCTTAGACAGGCAATGTTCTTTCACCACCGATAAGTCTCCTAGACAGACAGACTATGCCAGACAGATAAAACTGATGCAGATAAGTACCTTGAGTATTTCATAGAACTATAAATAAAAAGGTTTCTAGAAATGAATGATAACAAAAGTAACACTGCAAGCCCAATGAAAAACCTCTAAACACAATGAGAGATAGAGTTACACAGACAGTGGGAAACATATGAACAAATAGGACAGATAGAAAAGGCTCCATATGTAGAAGAACAGCATTCTGCTTTGAATCAGAATGCATTTAAAAAGCAATGTAAGAAAACTCAATCAGGCAAGACATAAGCTCTCTGTAAGCATATCCAAGTCAAATCAATTTACCATATTGAGCCACGAAATCAGGCCTAAAAACTGTGACTATTATGAAGGCCTATCTGACAAAATAGCAGTCCCCAAATGGTCTTTTGAAAAGTTCTGTATGACACAGAAATTAGTTACCTGCAAACCAAATGACAAGGCATCAGCTTTCATTAACAACTTCAGAGACATCTTAAAGTCAACAGGAGAATGCTGCTGATCTCATTCCTAAAAAAGGGGCAGATTATCTCCTTATCATATACCAGCTGTGAAACAAGAAACAATCCTTCATACAGCCAGTGAAAAAAAGAAGAGAGATATGGGTTTGCATATCTCAAAGAAAACAAACTCACTGAACCTCCCTAGGTCCTAGAACACCTGCAGGCACTCACATAGATAGACAACTACCAACTACCAGGCAACTTTGTCAAGCTGACCCAAAATCACTATCACAGTCCATTTGAATGACAGGTAAGACAGTACGACTTAAGCTTCTGAGAGAACTCCCTTTAGAATAAAAACTTATTGCAAAATGTTTACTCCTCATTCAAACCTTGAGACCCCAAGGTTACTTGCATTTTCACATGTAATCCAATTAGTAAGATTGAGACTAAGCTAATTGCAGTAGAAAAAAACCCAACAACAATCATCAGGCAAACCTTGTGGTTTCTGTGGTTTCACACTTTTTCTTTAATACCTGTCCAACAGATAATACAGGATTTTCATTCTGAACCAGCTCCCACTGCAGCAGGATAAATAAATAACAGAACTACTCAGGAGTCATATGTAATGCATTGTGCATAGAGTATTAGGTTGGAAATTAAACCATGCATGCTGGTAATCAAAAGAATCAGCTTTCAAAGGGAAGGTAATTCTCTTTAAATCTAAAGGACACAAATAAATCTAGCAAAACTGTACCCCACAAAATCTTTGTCTTTCACTAGCAGATGCTGGAAAGCAATCAACATGAATTAGTAGCATTCATGAAACTGATATTTTACTAGCTAATTTCTGGTTTGTATGAAATGTGTAATTGTGAAGTCTTTTGCATGTCTGAATTAACTAGACATTGGAAATAACTGTATTAAGGATTAAACAGCGATTTGCGCAAAAAAGTTCTTGGTAAGCAAAACATTCTCTTCCCTGCTTCTTTTATTAGCTATGTCTTTGAGCTTAACTTCAGCACTCCTTCGAAAGCACTGCATTTATCAGCCTTAATTTTATGTCTCAGTCTACTGTAAAAAAGTCACCTCTTACTCAATGGCCTTTCCCCAGCCTCTCTGTAATAAACTCTTTGGGAAGATTTTAATATCATTTCATCCACTGAAGAATTTTTTTTTTAAAGAACATTCAGTAGTGGAGATCATAGAAATTCGTTTCTATTTTCTTTTGCTTGGATACCTGGAAGATTTTGAAGTTTCAGTTGTTCCTCACTATGCTAACAAGCCAAACTGATTGTGCTCTGACAAAAGAATGAACAAATGAATAAGAGAACAAAACAACATAAAACCAAAATAATATATATACTACTGATGTAAAAGAGGTCTGTGACAAGACCAGGAATGAAGTTCCAATATGGGCTCTGCAAATCTACTAAGCTAGTCGGTGATTCTTATTTCATTATCATACATGTGAGAAAACAGTTATGGACTGAAGAGACTTTCACTGTACTTGAATTTACATCTCAACACAGCTCTGATTCTCAAACTGTCTTATATTACTTTCTATGAGCACAATAGCTTACAAACATATGTAGATAAATTTCTTGTACTTTAAAAATATTCAATCAATCTAATATTTCCAATATTGTTATGCTCACAAAATACGTGAATGTTCAACTTTCTTCCTTTGCCATTCTCTTGTGGGTTTTTTGTCACTCCTTTCCTAAACAATAAGTGATACTCAGCATTGGTGTCAAATTCTCTTTCTTGCTCTTTCAGCCACCTGCAGCTTCTACCAGCTCTGCTCACTCCTCTTCCTCTGTCTTCACCCTTTCTCATACAGCACATCCACACCTTCCTATTCTTCAACACTGTTATTATTTTCTTCCTTTCATCATGAAGCTACACTTTGTCGCTCCTTTTCCACACTTGTGTCATCATTCTAAAGCTCCTTACATTCAGTGATTGCTGCTTAGGAGCTTTCTTGATCAGTGGTAGTATATTTAGGTTTAACAGCCTTCTGAAATCTCTTTCTCTGCTTTTGTGCATTTGCTTTTTCAGATCCAGAAAAAACATTCAGCATCCTTAATACCCAGTGGCACAGTTTTGCTCACTTTAATTATGTCTTCTGAGGAGCATCTTCTCTTGCTTGTTTTGAAACTGCTTTCTGCTAGCTTCCCTTGATGTGCCATTGTTCTCGCACAGAAAGAAATTGTAAATAATAATTCTCTGATCATCTTCCCTCAATTTTACAATGATTTCTGGATTCCTGTAATATACCCTTTGGTCATATCTTTTTTTTTTTTTTTCTAATCTGAAGAGTCCTTGATTATTCAATTGTTACTTAGGATAAAATATTTTTTTAATAAACTCATCATTCTTCTTTTTCTTACCTTTGCAAGTACTAATATATCCATCCAAGACAAACTTCAAGACATGGGCATACTGTGAATGTATAAAAAGCTATAAAAAATGTCTCAGGTCTTTTTCCACTCTTTTCCCAATAATTTCTAATGGCCTAGAAATATTCCTGGCAGCACCTATACCTCATTCTTAAAAAGCAGTAATTAATTGCTTGGCCATCATTGTGTATGACTGCAACTGGGATTTTTTCCTAACTTCATTTGCACCTCCTCACATTTACTTAGACTGAATTTCATCATCTGCTTTTTTGCTGCTCTTAAAAGTTGCCCCTTCTCTTTTTTATCTTGACTAGCTTGGCAATCTCACAGGAATTCATTATTAGTCACTATAAACCCTTTTTTCCAGAATATTCAGACCCCAGTGCAAAATCCTATGACTGAACTCTAACTCCTACGCTATCGTTTTGTGTTTTGTTGGTCTGAGTTTGTTTTTATTTTAAAGAATCTCTCCATGTTGCATGCCTCTCAATTTCTCTCATGGCTAGTTAGTTTTTCCTATAGTTTTTGGTGAGAAATCTTTTCAAATACTTTCTGGAAACCTAAGCAGACTGTATCAACAGGACTACTCTAGCTCCCACAGTGAATTTTAACAGTGAGGAAAGACTAAATAAGCCATGTTGAGTCTTTCCCCAAGCTATCATATGTATTTATATGTCCAGTTACTGTTCCTTGTTATAGTTTCTATCAATTTGGTGAATGCAGGCTTAGTGGTTAGTAGTTCCCTGGATACTCTCAAGAAACCATTTTATAACTTGGCATTGCATTAATCTTTCTCCAACTCTTTTGTACCAAGGAATAGGCAAGAGGCAACACAATACAGTTCAATTTTACTGTTTCACCCTTAATGGTCCTCTAGAACTCTTGGGCAAATGCCACTGGGATCAGATATTTTTAACCAATATTTACTGTTTATTTTGTCGGTTTACTCTGCCGCCTCTTATATGGAGTTTCATTCTCTAATCAACTCCTGAAAAAAAAATTCACCATGTAGGAATCTGACCAGTGTATTTTGCATTTGCATTGTTACTGCAACAAATCCTTTTTATACTTCAACTTCTTATACTGTGAAGATCCACTGGCCTTACAAACTACCTGACAGGCACCCCACAATTCATGAGTTTGAGAAAAGTCTTTGGAAGTTCTTCCTCTATCTTGTATGCTCTGCCTTACAGTTTTTACATTTAACCTAACAAATTTTACATTCCTCTTTTATTTTTGAGATATTTTGTGAAGAACATTTACATATTCGATGGTTTCTCTAATGTCAGTATTTAATGATGATGCTTTTTAACCTTGGTCTTTCTACAATGCTTTAATGCATTATGTTTTTTAGCTTCCAATATAGTGGCTTGGAACCATATCCACGTCATCTGTTAAGATAATTTTTTAGCTGCCTCTATCAGTTTCTTTTTAACAAGCATCCTCATTTTTCTAAAACTCACATTTGTGGAATTGAGAACTGCTGTATTGGTTCTTCTGATTCTTGTTCCTGACAGGATGTTGAATTTAAGCACATGGTTACAGAATGTACTTTGGTAATAACACTGTGTCAATAAACAGCCCCCCTATTGATTCTCCAATTACCTTCCTCAATGAAAAGTAAATTATGGTGTCTAAAAGTTGAGTTTGACTTGACAGCTACTACCCAATTGACATAGGGAGGCCACAATCATGGTGAGCTGAAACAGTATATTTCTTTTATGTTTCCTGGCAAATGTCTCTGGCCTCTCCTGGTATGCCATGTTCATTGATCAAGCACTTATAAACATTATTAGATAGATATAGATATATAGATACATGTATAGATATATAGATACATATATAGATATATAGATATAAACAGAAATTCAGTAGGGATTCTTAATTGCTCCCTGACGTAATTAATTTGTTGATCTCATATAACTTTGCATTTCATTTACTACGTAGCACTTTTTCTCCATACAAGACCAACCTTTCCTATATTACCTGGTTATTATCCCAGTACCCCTTTTCCTTCCAGAAAATTCCCAGTATTCTTTTTATAGCAATAGGCTAAATTAAAGCTAGGCATCCTATAAAATTCAGGTATTATGAAGATTACAGCCTAACCCTTAAAACTCTTCATATTTAGAGAATACGGTATTGGCAAATTCAATACCTCAGATGTTGGAAGATTCCAGAAATAAGCCTGTCTAAACAAGCTCTCCCTGACATCCTTGTATGCATATGGTATATTCTCTATTTACATTCAAATATTGTATTTCTACAGGACAACTCTTCTGTTCAAAGCAGGGTATGGATAGTACTCAATTGATCATTATTCATCTCTTGTTTCCACATTCACCACCCAGACTGTAATCCCACAGTGTATTTACTGGACATGATCCAAACCCTGTGCTGAATACAGAATTATTACTTTCCTCATGGGCCTTCAATAGTTCTCTTATTCTATTATCTTACTGTGCTCCTCTTTTAAACAAACATAATCTAGCTTCGTAACTCTCCTGTAAAACAAGGTGGTCCATATTATACACAAAGAACAGAGGGACAGCAATTAAAGGCAAAATTGTCCACGAGTCAATTAATTTACCTTGTTAATTAGAAAGCAATATCTTAAAACCCACTCTATATCCCTATGAAACACATTTCCAATGATATGGTTAACACTATAACCACTTCTCAAGTAAGATATCATGTATATCATGGGGATAGCTGGGAAGCCAGAAAAGAACAAGGATAAAACATTTAATTTGAGTAACTTGCTGCATATTCAGCAAATATTGATTCTCTACAGCAAACTTTCCTAGTCTATTTTGATTTCTACTCAATTCTCACTTTTTCCATGTGCCTTGCAACAATTAAAGAATATATGCAACTTTACTTAGTTCCCATAGCACAGTTTGACATGCATAGTCCTAAAAGAAAAAACAAAAACAAAACAAAAAAACCCCAACCCAACCAACCAACCAAACAGAAAAACCAACAAACATCCCCCACCCCAAAAGAACAAACCAAAAGACATCTGATCATATAATTAGAGTATAAGCTTACAAAATAACTGTTAATAAGCACACTGTGATTGTCTATGTGAACACGGTAGAAGAATGTGAGATGTCTACACAGGACATGTTTCCACACAGTGGAAAAGTCTCTTAGGGACAACAGGTTGGGTATGAAAATAGTTCACAGAGATCTCAAAGAAATACAGTAGAGAAACTTTCTTCAAGGTAAACAAGGAAGACTTTTTTCAGCCCTTTAAATCCACCCATCTGCCTGCCTGGATACCGTATCTGCCATTTCAGAATTTCAGATAAGCTCCAACAAAGAGTACTTAAGAAGCTGGGATAAAATTCTCTCATTTCAGATCTTAGCGATTAGCAAAATAATGTGTAGCAGCATTGAAGACAGGCTATAGATAAGCTAGAGGAGATGCAGGATGATAATCCACAGGTACATAAAAGGCTGGTAACAAAGAGGATGGGAATAGTCTGTTTTCCATGTTCATTAATGGATTCCACTTGCAGCAAGAACAATGCATATTAAACATAATGAAAACTTTCAAACAGTGAAAAGAGTAACAGACTGTGACAAATTGCCTGGTGAGGATGTGGAAAGTCTGTAATTAGAACAGGCAAGACAGATATCTGCTTGGAACGATACACATAAAATTACTTGGGGTAAGAATATTACCTCTTGAGGCCCATTCCAGTCCTAGTTTTCCACTTTTCTTTACACTCCATAACATCATTAAAAAATTAAAACTAATTTTCTAAAATTCTCTCTGTATGGAACGTATATTTAAAAGAATTCATCTCCTCCAGTAGCCAGTATAAAATTGCGGTAATTATTCAATAGGAAATGAAAAAAGAATATTTCATGTTTCCTTATACTAGTTTATATCAACTGAAATACTGAGAATCTTAGAAATGCTTCCACTTTCATGGGTAACAAGAAATGGAAAAGCCCCCTGTGCACACAGACATCAAGTAGCTGCATATATACAAAATGATACATGCTAAGTCAAAGTGCAGTGACACCACAGCATGCATCTAAAAGTTGATTGCCTGATTCAAATATGTCTCATCTGCCTCTGACTACTGAAAAAAAAGAAAAGGGGAGGGGGGCAGTGGGGAATCAGTAGGTAATAGTGTCAATTTTTCACTCAGACAAATGTAATCCAATATGACAATTATAAATTCCTTGTCGCTGTTATAACCACCTGAGAACTTTTTTCCTCCAGTAAGTATCTATCTAGGTCCAATTTATCTTTTTAAACAAAGGCAATTAAACTAGTGCTGAAGAAGAGATAGTGTTCCTCATGCTGTCATTTCAGTATCCCAGTCTCCTCAGGGCTCATTTCAAAGATGTGCCACAGTAACCTTCACAGACCTCTGATATATGAGAGTTCAAATGTACACTGATATCTGATTCACAAGGTCTCTTCTGATCTGAATTCACTACCTACACCACAGCGATGAGCTCAGGCCCAAGATTGACTGAGACTACTCCTGAAGCTGCAGCTCTAGTAGACTGCAGGCAAATCAGCCCCAGGAATTGGAGCAGAGGACAGACAGCTCATTTCTCCAGTATTTTTCCCAGATTTATCGGAAGAGGACAAGAGAATAGCAAAGCAACCTTCATGACAAAAGTACAAAAGGGAAACAGGACATCAGGAGGGATATGAGGGAAGAAGGGGAAAATGGGGGGAAACTGTCACAGAGTCACAGACGCAGGTAGGTAAGAAAAGCGATTAAAGAAGGAAATCAGCAGTGGGAGGATAAAGGGAAAGAGGATAATGTCTAAAATTCAAGGCAAATATACTTGGGGAAAGACATCCAGAATGGCCCTGTGAGGAAACTGGGACTTCAACAGTAGCAGAGTAAGCAGGAATGAAATAACATTTTGTATGAGAATTAGGACAAACAGGAATATAAAAATCTTAATATATCAGACAATGTAGTAAATTTAGACAGCAGGAGTCTGCATTTGTTTTGCAAGAAATTTGAGGAGTAGGAGAAAAGGGGAAGAAATTGAATTGATATAAAAGAAAACAACAACGTTCTGAACTAAACCTAGGGCTTATGAGAAGCTGGGATGATGGCACAATTGGACAATAGAACAGGAATGAGACAATGATGTCTAGATCTGGATCCAGAGAACAAGGACAGGGCAACAGGAATCCCATATTGAAAATGAGAAGAAGGGTGGGGGATGGGGAGGTGCAGGAAGAAAAAAAACTATCTCATATAACGGCACGAGGGAGAGAGTCTTGTTGGCAAGAAGCTTAAGCATTGAAAACAAGATCTCTGCAAGTAAACAGAAAGAGCTTAGAACAAAGAAAGGAAAAAAGTGGAATCAAACACAGGAATAATCTGGAGTAAATGGAGTATATTCCATGTCAGAGCCTGGAATGCAACCAAAGAATCCCCAGTCTTGCCAACACTCTGCTGTCAGCAATCACCTATGAATCCCATCTGAGAAAAACCCACATACAGTGAGCTTTCACAGATAGTCAGTAAATGCTTGCTCTCATTTTCTGGTTGCCTGCCTGCAGACCCTTGGGTCTGACTTGCAAAAGTGCTAAGCACTCGCAACAGTGAGTGAAGCGGTGTGAAAATAAATTCATTAGTACCTGTGATGTACTCAGATACTATGGCAATGAGAGCCATGCTGAAGCTCATGAGAATATGAGTAATTGTGACTTGATAAAGATTTTAAATGGAGTGCATTAAATAAGATATAGGGATATACACTGAACATCAAGGTAAAAGCAAAGTATCAAAGCTGCTCACAGAGGGAACCCATTTGGTCTATCTTAAGCACCATGAGGCAGAAGATGTGTAGAACACAGACTACTAATGTAGGTACACAAGGAGAATATTTGTTTAGCATAGTGAATGTCTTGACTTTCAAAGCTATATTGGCTGATTAGTTTTATTCATGTCAATGTCATCCAAATATTCCACTCACAAGTAACTGGTATGATCTCATCCAATCTACACCTAAAGGGTGGTTCCTGTCTCGCAAAATTACTAGTATGGGTCATATACATTAAAGTCAACAGGTGTTTTGGTGATGTCTTCCACCAACATGACTTCAATTCCACTGTTAGTTCCACTTAAAGTAGTAAAACAAAATGCTTTTCTCAAATTTGTAAATATCCTAAAAAGGATAGTATTTATTGGCCCGTTACAACCTAATACACATTAAAAAATAAAAGTAAACAATTACTACAGTATTTTAAAACAATGAAGTGATAGTTTTAAAAGTGTTGGAGAGGGTTTATTCTGCTAATACTACCTGATTCCTTTTTCCACTGTTGTCAACTTGGCTAACTATCAAGACCAGCATCATATTCACACTTCCTGAGGCTACTCAAATTCAAATATAGTTTCTCCCATATTTCTTTTCTAGTCTAGGGCTCAGGGCAGTTTGAATGTTTACTTTCTTCAGTGCTAATTTTATTTTCTTTTTGTATTACAGCCAGTTCACCATACTAGTTTCCAAATACTGGTACAATTACTGTTCCATGACAGTTTTCCAGTAAATAAAAATGTATCTGGCTTAACAACTAAGTCAAAGATTAAAGTCAGCTTTAAGTCAGATGGAAGGGACTAATGGTTCACCCCAAACACAGAAGACAGATATTTAGTGTTCCCAAAAAGCAGGATGTACTGAGTTGAACAATCCAAACATTTACCAGCTTAGGAGAAATCTCCATCTGATTTCCCAAATACAAAATAGGTTGGAATGTAAGTTAGATGTAAATCCAATTCCTTCACTTTCAAAAATTCAACCTTTTGATTTGGAATGGAGACAAAGATGCACAAAATCATTCACTGATGACTCAACTGAATCATGAACGATTTAGATCCTTATCAGGATCAGCATTTTCTCAAACTACAGTCAAGGTCTATTAGTTTTTCATATTATTGGATAATTTTTTATCCAATAGTATTGACAGGACTGCTTACATCAAATATTCCTGTAAAAGAAGTAAGTCGTGCTATTTTTATAGCACTGGAATTTTTTACTTGCACATTGGAGACACCTTAGAAAACAAATTAAACTCATCTTAGAAAAAAATTGGAACTCCTGCGATCATCAACAGTGCTGAATAAATGTAATTTTCCTAAAAGCTTATGTAGTATCTGCATATGGGCAAAAAAAAGGTCTACAAGAGATGTGTCTTCCTGCTACTTCCAAAATGCTAAATTTCCTCCTACTAGATAAAAGCTTTTAACACTTTAGAACTTGTTATTCCCTAACAAAGCAGTCATTGCAACCATACATAATGATTTGGGTTTTTTCTTGAAGTAGAACAAAGATGAAGGCTCTCATGGGAATGTTCTATGCAGTAATTTTCACTCTGGACACGTGAGAAAGTTCAAATAAGATATGAAAGAAACTCTACCTGAAAGCTTTTTAAAATTCCATTTTTTCAGCACTTCTTGGTTATCCACAATAATACTCCTATTCATATTGCAGTAGCATGCAGTGACTTCTGATGAGGACCAGGACCCAAATTAACATCAATATTACTTCAGATCTTTTAAATTTCATTTAATAAAACATACATTAAGCTTGGCATCTATTAAAGGTGTCTTCTAGCAACCCATGTCTTTAATGTACACACAGCTAACCGGAGAGATCAGTAGTAACCTTGGAAGCCACGAGTGATAGCTTTGCATGCCAGTCCCCTGACATCCGTGACACACATGCATCATGAATGTTCTCATTTTTGAGACTTTAGTCTAATTCTCTAAGCTGTTTTGTCATTTTCTTCTTGTTTAGACCAGTGATAAGAATGAACAGGAAGAAGTAGGGAAAAGGCCCACTGTTCTAAAGCTATCTAGTAGATTTAAACAGCAATATCATGCTATCTGCATCTGACCTGCAGCTTTACCCCACCTGCTGAGAGCTGGAAAGAACAGATGAAACACAAAATACATTCTCTCATGATATGGCTGGCCATGTCCCCAAAGATTTTCTTAAATCCCCACAGGAAATTCAAAATTAAAGCAAACAATGAAGAAATGTTTGAAAATAAAAGTTTTAATATCATACTTCAAATCATAAAAGGAATATGACTGATCAGAAAACATTTGTAAAATTAAAAAGAAATAAATAAACATATTTTCACTCCTGGTGGAGAAAGGAGGCCCTGACGGAAAAGCAAGATAAATGGCAAAACAAATTAGAATTTGAAAAACAACAAGATTTACCACAATATGTTTGTTTTGTATTTTAATCTGCTGCATTAAAAGGGATCAGGATTCGGAATTTCACACTTATTTATCACCTGGTTAAACAACGTTTAGTAACACAGCACTAGGGAGCTGTTGTGCCACTGAGCAGAACATAGACTAATTCTACCCTGATCAAGCAGCAGTCATTGCAACTCCATATCATTAGGTTACCCTTAGAGAGATATCCCAGTACTGAGGCTATTCTAATTAAGTTTGTTGTTGTCAGTAAGTGAAATGTGGTGCACAGTAATTCCAGCATTTCTGTGGCAGAACTATAGAGCATTTCAACAGGTATGCAAAAAAATATTTGTTTTTAACATGAAAGCTTACTACAGCTCTGGTGTAGAGCAATTTAAGAAGAAACATTCCAGATTTGCATCTTCAAATCTGCCTTCAGAAAGCCAGGACTGAAGTCAACTGACAACCTTTAAGGCTTAATTGAAAAGAAAGCCTGTCAGTAGCTTTCAGTCTCATTTTGCTTCTGGGTAAGAGACTCAGTTTTAATTTGTTGTGCAAGATGAGCATGAAAAGGTAAGACTCGGTCACCTAGTGAGTCACCACACAAAATAAATGACTAATGGGTCTATCTGCATTTGACAGATTGAGGTTCAAATCCCACTGCTCCTTCAGGAAAGGCAGACCTACTGCTTGGAGGAACGGGTTCATAGCACAGGTTAGGCAGCTAAGTTTTTTTTTTAAAAAAAAGGCCAGCCACTTCCTACATGCTGCCTCTAGAAAGTTCCTGTTAACTTTGTTTATCAAGAAAACATGATTACTGTGTGTGCAATCATCTGCCTCCCTACAAACTCTTGCACTGACACCCTCTTAATTCTGATGACGTGACTCCTCTCTGCCTCCTCCATTGACTGTCCCTTGCACAGTACAGATTACACTTTTTTCATTATGCTTCCCTGCTTGCCTATATGTGTTCTCCTATTTGCTTTTCCTCAAACATTAAACCAGTCTGTTCATTCACGGTATCATATCACTTTTGGTTTTCTGTCAAATTTTGACTTCATCAAAATACATTAAATTCTTTAAATCCCCTCTGAGAAAAGTTTTGCTTATCATATAGACTGACAGCTATTTGTTAAAACCAGAGTAGTTTCCAGAGGTTGTCTACTTAATTTCCTTGCAACTTCTTTCCAGTACTGAAGCATTACACCCAAGTTACAAGCAGAAGACAAAAAGAAAAAAATGGAAAAAGAAAAAAAAAGGTAAAAGAAAAAAGCAATACACACACAAACAACAACAAAACAAACTAACAGAACATCAAAACCCAACATCCCTCAAAAACCCCAAAAGCAAATGGTTTGGAAGGCCTGTAGAAGTCCAAAGAACCAGCAATCACACCAGTTTCCAAACCTGGTGTTCAGACCATTTTATGCATCCTGCTGAATGGAAATATTTTGTGTGCGTATACACCAGTCAGTTCTAAACACTCCACAATTGCCACAGTTGTTTTCTGCTGATCTACAGGAAATAAACATCTCAGACGTTTTTAAAAAGTTGCTCATTTTTAACAGAAGCAACTGGAATATACAGGTTAATTAAGATCACAAAATGGATGAGGCTGGGAGACAACTCTCTGCTCAAGCAGAGCCACTTAGGACTGGCTGTCCAGGACCCTATCCCTAGACTAAGGTGCAGACCATCTCTCCTTCTAGCAGAGATGCTTTTCCCCAGCTTTGTAAAGTAGAACCTGTGTCTTCTAGTAGTCCTCAGAAAGTGTCCCATGGTCATAAACTCCAAAAACTAACCATTAATATTTTCCTTCAGAGTGAATGAGAGAACAAAGGCAATAAAACAACCCAAGCACAGGTCTAGTCATCCTGTTCAGATGGACAGTTTACTCAGACACCTACTAGAAAGTTTTAGTTAGATAAAATAAATCAGCAAGGAGCTTAGAAAACTAGCAGAATAGCTTGTTCTCTCTTCCTTGTAAAATTTTTTCAATTAGGGAGCCATGTGTAGTTCTTATTCCTTCAGTGTTCAAGCCAGAACCCTCTAGTGTCAGAGTCTACCTATTACATCAGCTCTGACTAAAAGTACTTTGTTATAGTTTGCTTTGAAGTTGGTAATATTTTCTTTTAGATGTCAACCTCGCTGCAGCAGTTGAGGACACTGCTATGACAGGATCACAGAGTTAAACATTTGAAACCAAGTGGAGCCTTTTGTTTGTTCTGAAAAGAAGCGGAGCAGTGCTGAAAAACATTTCCAAGAGAAATCATCACCCAACTGCACCTGCATTAGCAGCTTGGGGGGAGGAAGACAACCAGAATGCAGGGAGGAAAATTACAGCTGATAGCTAAGAGGAAGAAACAGATTGATGAGTTATGCTTTTGTTTCACTGCCCGTAAAGGCGGCCTGAGACTAATTTATTCTAAAACAGCAAGTGTTTTTGTTTAATTAGATACTTAGATTTAGATACTGATTACACAGATCTTTGTGGTTTGTTTTTATTTAATTTGCTGGTTATTTCAAAGATGTGACCAACAAGATGCTGTTCTATTCCTCCAAATGGAGACAAAGTAGTGAATTCATAAGAGACACAGCTTCTTTGTTGTGTGGGTTTTTTTTTTCCAACCCTGGAGATTTAATTAAACAATACAAAAAATTACAAAATATTACAATTTTATTCTTTTCACAGTTATTCAAGTGTTACTTGAATAACATCTTTATTTCAATGCTTTGTTAGTCAATTGTACTACTTTCAGTGCAAATGTGTAACAATGACCTCTACTCCAAGAAGCTTATGAAGGATAAAACTATAGATAACAGCTGGATGTAACTGAAGTATGAAAATGCAAGTGGTATATCAGAGTTACACAGTCAATCAAGTACATCAAGGTCTGAATTTTTAATTAAAAAAAAATAAAGGAAATCAGACCTTTCTTGGATATCACAGATCCAAACAGTGCAGAAATTCATTGGTGCCAAGAAAAAGTTGATTCTGCAGCACCAGAACATGCGTAATATATATCTGCAGGTGTATGCCTAAACTAAGAACATGAATTCCCACCTGCCAATTCCACTGAGCTGAACAGGCACCATAGTCCAGACCTTTGTACAGCTTTGCTAATATTTAGATTTCTGAACTCTTTCAAGACCAGTAACTTCTTCATTCTACCTTGTACAGTGAAGTTATATTACTAGTTGATAATAAAGAGAAGTCAATATGATACCAAATGCCACTGGGAAGGAGAATTCAGTTTGAGAAGTCAACTTTACAGACTCAGGGGTCTCCATCTGACAAGGCTGAAAGGCTCATCAGCCTCAGGGAACTGACCAAAGCAAGGCAGATTTGCCCCTGACAAATAGCAGAAATTCTGGCACTGCAGAGGACTAGATAGATGCCTGTGGAAATGTCACTGGTATCAAATAGGAAAAGGTGTTCAGCTTGCTGGACATAAGAAATTGTGCTCCAAGACCCTACTATACTGGCTTTTTGTTTTGCTCAGACCTGTAGTCAACTTTGGTCAAGTAGTACAAAATATCCAAATTAATGCTTCAGTACCTATTGACAGACTCCACAAGGACTGTCAAACTATTAAACAATGAAGAAAATATGCTGCTCCACCATCTGAAGTTCCCATGCATGTCCCTTCCTTCTTCCTACACAAAAAAAGTCATTATGCAGCACTGAATTCATTCTCCATTTCCCATGTCAGTGTTTCATTTGAACTCAAGCAGCTATATTGAAAGGAAAGTTATTGACACAGACTGCAGTATTAGCATCCTTTTTTTTTTCCCCAGAAAGAGATGCATTAAGCAGACTCATCGAAGCTTGAAGAATTGTTTAAATCAGATACTCCAGCTTTACCAAATTAAAACAAACAAAAAACCCTCAAAACACTGTTAACAGTAATTACTTCCCAGCTTTTTAATGGCAAATGGTTTATAAACTAAAATAGTAAAATCAGATTAAAAAAAAAAAAATCATGTCTGGACAATCACAAAACCTCTATTTCCTAAATTCCTTCTTCCCCACTATTTCATTCATTTGTCATACTGGCTTGTAAAGCACTGCACTCTTCTTGACCTGCCTGCAGGAGAACATCGGTTTGAAGGTACAGTTTCCATGATTTGACTGTGAAGGACATGCCCCTTCCAGTCACAGCATCCCCGAGCTTCTGTCAAAATAATCTCTTTCTTTATTATTTGATGCTGACATTCCGGAAAACATTACTTGAGAAAAAAAAAAGGCAAACACACACATGTACACATGCTTGGGAGATGGACCGGGGTGGATGGACATATCTGAGGAAATCAAAAGAGCACAATAACCTTCCATAGCAATCTATGTATGGTGCGGCACAGCACCATTATAAAACTGATTAAGCTTCATGTGAGGAGCAAATGATGTATGTACAGTTTAAAATTACTTTTGAGAGCCTTAATGGATAAAGTAAGTTACTGGAAAAACAGCATCTCTCAAAGTGCAAGTGTCCAGTCACCCACGTGCAAACATCTCTGTTGGCACCAACATCTGTTCAGAGTACACTGCAGCATTGCCTTTTCTTTCACCTCTGACAATTCAGGTAATAGCGGGTAGAAGCAATGCCCACATTAGCGGGTGCTTAATTGATATTGAGAACCACTGATTAGAAAGGGTCATAGGGTGTTTTGGAGTTAAACAGCTACCTCCATCTTCTCTGTAAGATTAGAAGACAGTATTTTGATACTGCCTTTCCTACTTGCTCATTTTTTGTTACAAATAATTCAGGTGATATTAGCAACTAATCTCAGTTTCGGCTTTGTGGAGTTTTTCTTAGAGTAATGTTTCTGTGACTGCCTACAAAGCTGACTAATCCAGTCCCCGAGTTTCTCAGTATCTGTCTGGATGTAACTGCCTACATCCAGCCGTTGTCTCATCCTGCATTCAGACTGTAGGTGCTTTGGAATTTCACATTATCTTTGTTCTTTTTCAGTTGAGAAGTAACACAGCAGTACCCCTGGTAAAGACCAGATGTTTCTCCACGTGCTATAGTACTGCTGCTAGTTCCCAATACCTACAACTCTTCGTCCACTGGTTTAATAGCATTCTGTAGAGTTAGTCCAGATTTCTCGTACTGCAAGAGTAATTAACAAGCCCAATATCCATCATCAGACCAAGTCTGGGTTCCATACAAATCCACTCAAGTTATGGTTTAGTTTCCACTGTTTTCATGCAACCATTCTGATTTAAGAATAAAATCTTCATCTATGTGTGAGCACAATCGTACTGTAGCTATAGAAAAATTTAAGCTCACTCCATCTGTCAGAAGCAACATCTGTCAAAAGCAGAACAAAATATGAGATACCAGTAAGTGTAGTTGAAAATTCTCAACTGTCCTAAGTTTCTGTGACTGCAGCTTGTACAAATTGGTTCAAACTACTCCCCTGAATATCCTGCTGCTGCAGGAGAAGGCTACAGAGCCCAGACAAACAATAACTAACTTGGATAGGCATAAGGTACCATGTTTCTGCTCTCTGAATTCAGAAGTCGAGGAGCATTCTGGAAATGATGTTATGAAGTGTGAGCATACAGAAATGCTAATTTTCACTCTCAGTAACTTGCTGAGTATTTTATAGAGCTTACAATCTCTCATATGCCCAATACTTAAAAGTACTTAAGAATCCTAAAAAAAAAAATATTATCAGTGGCAAAGTAATAACAACAGCTAAGATCACGCCAGCATATTCAAGGTAGTCACACTTTCATGAGTCCCTGGAAATGTCAACAGTCATTACCTCAGTTTTCAATGCAAGGTCTTATAGGACAAAATGTCTATTGATTAAGATTATTACTGAAGAAGGGCTTGCTAATGAACATAATGCAGTCATTTTTCTCCTTAAATCCCTAAAACTCGATCAATGTATAGAGCTGGTTTTTTATGCTAGACCACAATTCTTTCCTATTACATAGTCCATAAACTTTCTCTTTTAATTCTATGATTTTTATTCTTAGTTCTTCTTAACTTCTTCCTTTTTCACGTATGATTTGTATTATTATTATTATATTTTTATAGGACAAATGACGGCAAATAACACATTATATGCTTTTCTAAATTATTTAGTCCGTATTATATATATAAACTTCTGTACATATGAATTATATATCAGTAGTGACTCATTAGTCTTTTAGCCAAAAAGGATGTCCAAAAAAAAAATCTATCCCATTCAGCTTCAATATAAAAAGAAGACCCGAAACATATAATTGGATAATAAATCAGCAACACTTCTTCCAGAAATGAAACCATAGGGCAGCCATAGGCATTATAACATATCCCCAGGTATCATGTTTTCTGCTCGGGCTGAGTTGCGCATGCCAGTCTCTGAGACTGTGTGAATAGCCAGGGAAAGCCTCACCGATAGCTGCTGATGGTTTGAGGTGTCAGATTTAGTGCTAGCATGAGTTCCATTCACAGTAACACAGGAGGGAAATATGATTCAGAAAAATATGGCTCAGGTTTTAAAGCTTTGGTGGCATTAGACAACACAGTTCTCAAGGTAGCGGCCTCCCTCATTTCAGTTCAGACCAGTAGCCTCAACTACATCTCCTCCTTTAATCTTAAAAAAAGATGCTTAGATTGCATCGTATTCACAGATTCTGGCCCACAATCGCTACTTTTGAATATATTCTTCCAAATGGTTGGAAGTTTCTTCCCTCATGGGATGATCTATTTTATTACACAGATCTTAGTGGTTTAGCAACAAACTCTTATTCTATTAATGCAATAAACTGTAAGCTCCTCAACTGTAGGATTACAAATTACCCAGTCCCTGATCTCATTACGAAATTACTCTGTAGAAGAAGTGTCAATGAAACAAAGGAGAAATACCAGTTCTCTGATATATTACAAAAGCCAGGCAGTTAAGAGTTTGTCCAGAAGGGGGCCAAATCCAAAAAGGGCAAACTGTTTTCATCTGTGCAGTGTTCCCTTAACTCAGTGATTGTAGAAGAGGAAGTAAAAAGAAGCTTGTTTTCATCATTAGCAAGCAAGAAACAAAAGGGGAACAGAAGTTAAGGTTTCTGTTCATTTGTGCACGCATCTTTGAAACTCCAGTATAAAGATCAAAGGTGCTTTATTCAAACAGAGGGAATTTTGGAATGGGGAACATAGCCACATAAACAAATTAGATGAAGAAACAAAATAATGCACCTAGAAGGTTTATAAGAGAAGTGGTTTGTTAAGATGAAACCAGAGAACATGACTAGTTCTTACAAATACCTTTACTAAAGACAACTGTATCCATTTTATTGTCCACCAACATGTAATTTGCTTCTAAATAAAGCAAAATTTAGAGCTCTAAAATAACGCTAGATTATGTGGTTTTAAGCAGATGCTACAGGAGTACTCACCAGAAAGCATAAGTATTCTGCCTCTCATAAAGTGCAACTGATATAATTTCTGCACAAGCCCATATGTCTCCTGATTTTGAAGTTCAAATATAAACTATTCTACACCTATTCAACAAAAACAATAAAACTGCATATTTAGATGAGTGCCTCTAAGTATTCCTAGTACTAATTCCTAATTCTAATAATTCCTAATTCCAGTACTAGTACTGGAAATATCTGCAACTGTGTGCTTGCCCAAGAGTCCCTCACCAACTCAGAGGACAAAACATAACATAGTAAAACACCATTACCCTGTGTTTTGCAAACTGCCCAACAGCCAAATCCTGAGGCACTGCTGCTAGGCTTTGAGACCAGTTAAGGTGAATTTACTGTGGGCCATTTAATATTACAAGAAAATCCTACCAAACCAGGAGATGCTGTTGAAGGGACTGTCACACACCTTCAGAATTGAATATATGGATCAATATGCATTAGTCTGGTTTGGTATAAATCAATATGGCATGCAGGAAAGTTATATGCTTTATACTTCCTAATCTGTAGGGAGTCTGGTTTCAAGCAGCATCAAATGAATGTTATAATAGTGTTTGATTTCCTTAGCTATCAATTGATTACATGTAACTAGTCCTCCACCAGCTTTTTGTTCACACAAAGAATTCTAAGTAGTGATTTACTATGGTGTTCCAGTGGGGACAGCAAAACTCTGTATGTACAAAGAGAAAGGATTCTTAGCAAAATATTTAAGCTTTAATCACACTTGCTTCTAGTTGTCACATGGAGAAATACATCCAATACAATAAAATAACAATGCAAAATTGTACAAGTGTGACATTGCATTCATCCTCTGGCATTGAATGCAACCCTGAAAGATCCCCACCTTGACAGGACAAGCTGAAACACAGAATCCTGTAAGAAACTGCCACTCACTAGACAAAGAACACCAGCTCATGATATGACCTGCCTGCTGAGAATCCAGCTATAAATATGAGCTTGCTTTGCCAATCCTTCAGGCTGGGAAGAGGCTGCCGACGGCTGTGCCAGAGGGGCTCCCATTACCCTAACAGGCAGTGTCACCTCCTGTTGCTGGAAACACCTACTTCTTTCTGCAGCATTGAGAGAGCAGTGATCAAGAGCAGAGGCTCAAGAATTTGTTGCTGCTTAGTATGGAACAAATTCTTACTTGATGGTTATCGGTTATTGTTAATCCCAAGTGAATATGTGTGTGAGAACTGGTCCTTTCACCGTGGAACTCATGACCCAAGCCACAAATCATTAAAGGTGGTGTGACAGCAAGTCACTCAGAGCCTTGTCATTCTTACACTAAGCAGCACTGGTGAGATTCAGTATGCTTTCTAAGTGACATTGTATGGTTCAGGCAGCTTCAAGTCTCTGAAAAGTCTTTCACCCCCAGCATGGGACCATCCTCTGAAAAGTGGCCATGTTTGTAGGGTAAGCTACCACTGTGACAACAGTAAATGTTACTGTCACCATTACTCAAGTTTCACTTACACCACCCACCCACTGAAATTCATCGACTCTGGTTTATTCACTTCTGACATGCAAGAAGTTTTTAGCAAACCTTGACCAGACAAATTCTGAAAAAAGCAGTTTAAAGTTGTCTGTCTTCTTCCATATCATTTCCACACAGCTAACGCTGCCCTTGGCCAGGAATTTTAGCTTGGTGGGATTATTTAGTTTTTACTTTACATCAGCAAACATGGCACAAAATGATAAAAGCAGCTGCATGCTACTTTTCCTCCTCTCAAAAGGGGTGTACCCAGAAACAAACAGCACTGTACAGAAACAAAGCAAAATACAGCCTTGCTGACTGAAAAAAATCAATAGCCTTCATATACTTCATGCTTTTTATACATAGTAAATTTAATTTCCTGTTTAATTCAGCAGAATCTGTTTGCTTTCTTCTCAACTGGTTCAGCAATCCATGGCACTTGCAATGCACCTAGAACTAGAGTCTGCAGTTTAAAGAAAAATATAACATGATGCATATAAAGCACTTTTAAAAAAAATTAAATATATACATAATTATAGAAAAGGTATTTAATTTGGGTTTGTGTTTAAATTTGTAATCACATTAAATTCAATTTTCACATCAGCAAATTGAAAATCTTTGAAGTTCTCTGAGAAGTGTTCTGCATAGGTATGCATGCCCCAGTCTGTTCCAAAATCAATACAGCTGAACATTAAGCTGAGAGACAAGAGAGATCATACTTCTTAAACTGATGAAAACTACACTAGAAAAGGACTCTTTTAAGAAGAGACAATACATAGCCTAGTATCTAAAAACAAATACAAAATTATCTGTATATTTCCTATGTGTAGTCACTTTTGTTTGTCTGTGTTAGTGGTATGAGAACTTTCTAAAGAACATCAGTAATAATGCAAGAATACTCTTAGGAGAAGTCTGAAGAGGTGGAATAAAGACTTTTTTTTTTCCCCCCAGGATGGAGGTATATTACTTTTATTCAAAGACTGATATATGTAAAATACGTACTTGCAGTTAAAATTACAACACAACAGAAACAAAAACCCTTAAACTTCTGATAACTGAAAATATACATTCATTTCTTGTAATTAACCCAAATAATTTTTCTGTGAATAATGAATGAAAATTTCTCACAGTTCTATGATGCTGGAACCGCAGGAAAAATTTTTAGTTACAGATTCTTTTCCATAAGGACTGTGAAAGACACAGCTTGAGTAATCTTTCCCAAGACCAGAAATGAACACAAAGAATCAGCTCCAGCCTCCTCATTCAGGTCCTAGGCCATCAGATCAACATCAGCTTAGTCCATAAGACACCAGTAGAAAGGACTAATCTGACCAAGAATGTTCATCACCACCAAGTAATTCAAGTTAAGTCCTTTTCTCTGTGGTTCCCCTGAATTTGTGGGGCTAGTAAATATATTAGATTACTAAAGTTATTGTTATTTTTTAACGAGAAGGTTAGTATTATCATTTATATTTCAAGTGACTTCTTGTCACTTAATTTTACCAGAGCTGTATTCACTTCTGTCTCTGCTGAACTGAAGGACTGGGTTAGCTAGTCATCCAAGCTGAATTAATGTATATTTCCCTACATGCCCATGGTACCACCACAACTTCTTGCATAAAGGTCAACAGTTAACAGCTTCAGCTGGAAACAAAATGACAAGGAACACCGATTCCTCAGACACTTGGTGGCTAAGGGGATACTGAACTGTGATGAGCAGCTGAGCCAGGTGTCTCCATCTTAAAGCAGTGTAACCATTTGGTGACTAACCTGGTAATGATTCAGTGAGTTTGTATGTATACATAAAAAGAGAAGGAGAGTTTGTAATTTGGCACATGCTGTGTACACTGAAGCCATTTCGTTACAGAAGCATTCATGAAATATGTATGAGGAGTTTAATTTGATTTTCAAAAAGTTCAAAATTCCACTGATTTTCTAGCAAGTTACCTCAAACCTGTGGCCCTCAAAGAAACTAACTGAGCCAAGAAATGATTCTGAAGAAACTGGATGCTTTCTTCAGCTTAAGAACACATCAAGATAAACTGCTTCTTCAATCTGTAGCTACAATTTACTCCAAGAGCAACAATTCTCCTTGGAAATCATCACAATGGAGTGAAAAGGCATCAGTGCTCTGGCACCTGTGATTAAAAAGAACGTGATATAATACAGAGGGCTGTATATAGGAGGGAGAGAATAACCAGAACCCTTATGACTTTTCCTTCTTTATGCTTCAGAAAAATCCTTTGAAGGTCATCACTTGTCAGATAGTAAAAATAGTTTTCCTACTAGAAAACAAAAAGCCCAAATGACTTGAAGTTTTTCAAACCAGCAGTTGGAAATCAAGGGGCCATGGAGTCTGATTTAGATGCTGTGAAAGCCTATTTTGCTCACATTTGACTGCAAGCAGACCAGAAGCTATCACAAGCAGCAAACACGGCTGCAAACAAGTACTAGAATGCAATTATATTCATATTTTGACAATAGTAAATGAATAAATACATTATTTGTATTCATCACTCATTCTCCACACCAACCTCATGTATGGTAAAACACACAAATCAAGCAAACAATTCTGCAAATTGTATTTGTCTTTTTGCTTTTCATATGCTTAAATTCTTTTGCCTTTTACAGGCATCAGCTGCATAGTAGTATGGGGATTAGGAAAACCACAGAACAGTTCTCTGCAGTGTTTTAAGAGATGTTTCTAAGCACAAGAGCTAGCACAAAAAGAAATGTCCTACTGAAGGCAAGTGTCTGAATCATAATCTGAATTCTCCAACTCTTTAAGTGTTTTTCAATTGCTACAGACATACATGTTGATGGAAATACATCACCTAATGAGTTTCCAGCTACTTTGACTGGTCCATCAGCCCTGTTAACAGAAGTGTGTTTCTTTCTCTTTTTCACATTGCTAATGTGCTAATGGTTAAAATTTATCTTCCTCCAGCACAGCTCTGACCAGCTAATCTAACAACTCACAGTATAACTCCAGAGTGGCTCGAAATGCTAAAATATATAGGCTAGGACACTCATTAGCTTTCTCTTCAGAGTTCAGGGAATATGTTTCTCCTATCTCTTGACAGAGCAAAGAAACCCACATCTTTTTTCTCATTCATAACAAAGTCAATGGGCAAAGTTGACACAGTGGTTTGAGGGAAATTTTGAAAACTGGTGTGTTTCAGAAACCAAATTACTTACTTCCTACAGAACTGGATACTGATTAGGTCTAGTTGGAGAATATTAGCAAAACATTACTAAAGTCAGTAGGCTACAGAAAAACAACAATATTTACTTACAGGAGGCCAAGTTACCTGCTAACATTAACATCTACCTGCTAGTATTACGTACACACCCCTCCCCCCCTAAAAATGAGCACTATGTTCAATTGATAAACAGAGTTTATATCTGACTGTCCCTTTCGATAGGCAGCTATGGATTTAAAGAACAATCATTGCACTGTATTTCTTCCCTCTTGTCTTAATTATTGTTCTACGTAGTTACAAATGATGAATAAGGAAGAGGAAAATAAGAAGGCAAATTAATTCCTTAATCTATTCAGAAAACACTGTAGGATTATACAAACAAATACAGAATTACCCAAAGAAGAGGAGTTATATATGCATACTGGAACAGAAGGAAAAATAATTGGTATGTAGCAAAAATAAACATTAGTAACCAGAAGGAATTGTTTGTCTTCTACAATAACAACAGCCTTAACATTACCAATTAAGATAGCAGATATCCATATAGTCAAAGTATTCAGCTGTCAGTCTGGGTTGAGGCATCGTTATTAAACACTACGGTATAAAAAAAATAAAATAAAGTCTTACAAGGAAGTTTTCATTCAGCTGTAAAAATAACCAGTGTCCACCAATGTAATTTCTTTGCCTTGAATAAAAAGAAAAGAGTAAGCTGTGGATTTTTTTTTTCTTTAGATATAATTGGCTTCAATTTTTACATTAGTATGTAGGTAAGAGATGGTTCTGTAACCATGAAATTCTTCAAATAATTATTTTCAGTTGTTGAAATAAAAGCAATAGTCAATTTTCAGTAACGATGCAAGTAAATTGTCTCTCCGAATACTGCTGGAAGAACAAAACAGTAAAAGTAAGTAGCTGCATGTGACTGCGTAAGTAAATATGTGTATGAACAGTCTAGAAAGAATTCCCACTGCCGCACTAAAACATTTTATATATATGCTTTCATCACCTTGTCAAGATCTGGCAATACCACCTTAGTTCCATATTACAGATTTTATCATTCAGAGGAAAGAGAACATTCTGAGTGTGCCTCAAAGTGACATGGTAAAGCTCAGGGCATGGGTTTTTCTTTGTTTGTTTTTAAGCTCCGGATACTCTTATCTGTTCAGGATGCTCTGACCTTTCAGTGTTCCCTTATAAAGCCTAATAATTGCAAAATAATATTCTGAAGATAGTGATGGAGCCTGTAACACTCACTGTTGTTCACACAATAAAATGAGTGAAATGCACAATGTCACATCAAAATTAGTGGCAATGTCAAAAAAACCATCAGAGCCTCCCAAGCGCAAGTCAACTGCTTTAGCCACAGCATTATTCTTACATCTCAAGAGCACTGCTAATCTAACATTTTTGCTGAGAAAATATTCCTAAAGCTGAAGTTCAACAGTGCGTGTTAACGTTTCTCCCTAATAATATTTTAAACAGGATTGGACTAATCCAGTTAGCATAATAAACAATACAAATCTTCCTAAAATGGGAATTCATACTTAACATTTAAGACTTACAATTGTTGGGTAATGTTAAAAAATTCCTGCTTTTACACAGCTGGCCTGATGTGAAATATCATTAAAATATTCATTATTTCAAAAAGACTTCCAGATGAAGGCTCTGAATGACTTTAAAAAGAGGTGTGAATTGTGTGAACTTTTCAGGGCTCATTCAAATTTATTCCCTTCAAATATCTGAAGTACACAATGCTGCAAATCTGTTGACTTCTGTGTACAAAAAAGGAATACATGCTTTATACTTGTACCCCTCAGCTACCTGTATGAGGCAAATACAGGAAATAGGGAAAGAAAGTTAAGGAGAGTTTGCTGCCCTTAAGAGACACAACTGGAGATACTGACACACACACATTAGGATAGCCAAATGAGGAGGATGAAACCCACATCACAGAAAATCCACACAAAAAAAGGAGGGCAGAAGGACACTCTTCAGAACATAGCAATGGATGCTATCTGAATCACAGAAAAGGTGAAGCTGACCAACTGATGGCACACAAGTATGGATACATAGAGAAAACACTTGTCTTAGATGCAAAATGTTCAGTGGAACAAGACACAATATTTTCTTCTCTGCTCACGAAACACGGGTCACCTTTGTTTTGACCTATGTCAACTTTTAGCTCTGTGTTTGGTTTTTTCCTCAAAAAAAAAAATCTTTACTAATGATCTTTATCAGTTGATGGAAATCAGTTGATCACTAGGATTGTTCTAGATGTTGTACACATTTTGCAGACTGCACATCAATTCAGTGACGCCCTCCTTTCAAAACACACACAATGTTCGTAGAAAGGTATTCTGTTAACTATTATAGCATTTTCTATATAATATTTCCAATGGGAAAGTTGTTCCCAAAAATACCTTAGTGTTTTCATGACAGCACCTTGGTAAGAAGAAAGAAAGGTGTGAAATGAAAGAAGCTTGTAAAGCCCAACTAAAGTATACACAGTATTTCAAAAACAGATGTGCACTTCTCTGCCCTAACACTTGCTTTGCCTTGTAGAATATGTAACAGTCTTTTAGTTAGCCCACTATTTGGTGGATTTACAATGGTGAAGTATTGTATGTCAGAGAAAAAATAATAATTAAAAAAAACCCTAACAAAAACCAAATAAATGATTCTCTGGTAATTCAGTAAATCATTTACAATTTTCAGGTTTAAGTTTTCAAACTGGATATTCCAGATACTATTTGAAAGTATTGCAGCAAATGCAAAATAGAGCAATTTCTTCAGATAATGTTTACCTGCAACAGCAGATAAGAAAATGTAAAAAAAGAAACGGGTTGTTTCCCATTCGAGTAGAGATGTACTTACAGTGCCATTTGAAACACTGTCATAACTACCTTTATACAAGCCAGAGCTTGACTACTTTCAAAAATACTCATATATATTTGAAACCTGTATCCAAAGCCCCAATTTCTGACCATAACAGTAGCAATCCACATCAGCACTTTTCACCCTCCAGTAAAACTAAGTGAACAGTCCAACTCCATCACTCACAATCATCATGGAAGCACATCATAGAATAAGCTCATTGTTTGCATCCAAATTTTGCATTCCTGAAATAGAATAGCTGTTCTAGTCATTGATGCAAAAAATACATTTTTAAAACTAACAGTTGTACAGTAAACTTCAAAGCTCTTAGCTGAAATGGTATAACTTTCATTGGCCGTGCAGATACAATGCAGCACGAGACAGAGCTCTACCCGAAGAGTGCAAACACAGCAGGCAAGACTACTGTGTTCAGTAAGGAGATACAACTACCCACATGGAAAAGAGAGGTTCAACAGGTCAAGACAACAGCTGAACAGGGTGCAACACTAGCTCATAAGAAGCCCTGATGATTTCATTTTGACAGTTCACACGCTTCAATCATTGTATGTCTTCCTTGAGTTCAAAAAAGAGTCCAAACTTGAATCCACCTTTCACAAATTCTAATCTTATTCCTTAACTATAAAACTGATTTTGTCTCCTTTCCTGTTAGTGAAAATAAGAACTAGCAGATTAGGAGATATATAGGAGTTGCCCTGGACAGACAAGAGTGTGGACCAATGGTCTATCTTGTTCTGTCTTTAGTAACTGACAGCAATCAGTGTTTCAGAAAGGCATTAAGCCCACTGAAAATTAATTAGCTTCTAAATTAGGGGTTTGCCTCTTGAGACAAAAATACTTAAAGCAGTACAAAAGATTATAATAATAGCAATAATGTGACAGTGGCAATCCCACCTGTGTTTAAATCTGAAACATGAAGATTTCCATAATCAGTTTCCTTCAATTGACACACACATGAATACTCCACATTTATTACTTAAAGGCTGCCTATGAGTATTGGCAGCTACTAATGCCTTTAAACAACAAAAGGCAAGGAAGTAGTTGATGGAAGGAAAGAATAAAAGGACAAGAAAGAATTACATAAACATAGAAGATGTGATCCAAAGTCCATTAAAGCCAATGGAATGATTCATATTGATTTCAGAAATCATGCAAGACAGAGTCTAAAAAGGCAGAGAACAGACCTCTTGCCCAATGGTAGACATGTTATTTCTCCAAATGTTCTACAACAAAGGACAGGAAGTTTAAAATAATCATCTGGCAGAAGAGAGTTATAGTCCATTTTGTTTCCTTTTAAATGGCTTTGGCAGCTTTTTCTGACACATGATATAGAAAATATTTTCTTTTTTTTCCCCCACCATATCTCCTAAAAGGTACTATCCACACACACTCAAGCCTATCAGACTGCCTTAGTGGCCACACTACCACAGCCCTTGGGGATGATGAAAATAATATCAGCTATAAATTACATGCCCTTCTTGACAAAGTGGCAGTCAGTGACTACTTTGAAAACCTTAGCTCTTCACCATGTTCCAGTTAGAAATAAGAAAAAGCAAAATGTTCAGCAGTCTTTATCCTGATGACCATTCCAGTAGGAACTATTACCTAGAAAACAATTAATACAAAAATAAAGCTCCATTCAAACCCAGAAACATGTTCAGATGTATGCTATGGTTTAGCTTGCTCAGCAGGTGAGACGATGATATGTTCTTTCACATCTTTACACAATAAGAAAAACTTAAAGTCTGAGAATATGTCAAGGCTATATTCAGTCAGTAGCATCAGTGGTCTGCAAAGATATTGTTTTGCATGACATAAAACCAAATGTATCAAAAATCCTTTCTTGTGTCACTGCATAAACTTCTTGGCTGCACAATTTATGCTTATCGGTTAGAAAAAAAATTGAACTTCTCTATCTGTTCTTTATTTTTTATTGCATATAAAAGCAGCTGAATACAGACTGTACGTTGAACAGAAGACTATGGAAAAGTGAGTTTGGTACTGTGCCCAGCCAAGCTAGCCCTAGGACCCAAACCAATGCCATTTAAAGGCATTGTAGTATACTATGGAATAAGCAAGAACCTAAAAATCCTATTTTACAAGGAGCAGACTGATGAATAAGCAATTTAACAAGGTTTTTAATACGTATTTTGGCTCAAAAAATTGTGTTGTGCTAATAAATATAATCTGTCAGCACAGATGGGGGAAAATAAGAAGCAATAGAAGCAGAAATATTTCCCAAATAGTTTCAGGCTAAAACTGTTATTGAAACTTTCCTTTGCCTTGCTGGTAACATGAATACAAGTGCATTGTCCTGGGGCACGAGAACAAGTAAATGAAGCTTATGAGAAACAAGATGGCAACATTACAGAAACTTCACCACAGCCTGCTTTTTACTATGTACACAGACAGCACGTCAAACAGGTCCATGATCCCAAGTACAACGTGGACACTAATCAATCCTATTGAATAAATAGCACCAAGGTACACTTCTCTTGCCATTTAGCTACAAATTTCAGTGCCAGCTCTTGCCTTAAAGCTGTTGCCTCAGAAACTTCTCCATTTCTTTCCTACCATTATGCCAGATCTCAACATAAATACACTTGCATGCCAGCCCACAAACACATTATCTTAAAGGTCTGGATCTCCATAAACAAGGGTACCATTTGCAACATAGGTATTGTGATGATAAATGCTATTACATATATCAAATTCAGTCTGGAGGGACTGGCAAGATACGGCGACAGACAACTGCTTGCTATAAGTACCTGCTAAGTGGCAGAAAACTCTCCAGTTGCTTTGATTCAACCCTTGGCATTTCAGGAGCACAAGAAACTGCTGGCATGCAGGTAGACTTCATTGTCACCTAGAAGTGGTTTCTGTGGCAGGAAAATAAGGGCAAACACGGGACTGGACAAGATGAACTTACTAAGAATGAGATAGGTAGACAGCTATGTACACAAACAGGATAGTCAGGGTGACCAGGAGCATGTCCAAGTTTATTTGGTTACAAGGTAATGAAAGGAGAGCAACTTTACACCCGCCCAGTTAAGAGCTGGTTTAGCTACCATGAGTGGCTCCTCAGAAAACTGTATCAGGATATTCCTGGGCTAACTCACTCTCAGTTTTGTGTCATTTAGGCCCCCCTAAACAGCCAAAAGGCTGTTCTACCTTTTGGCATACATGCTTTTCAAAAGACATTTGCTTATTTAGAAATAGAGATAGGTACTGATGAGGGTTCACTGCAAGGGCTGTATTTCTGAACACTTCTAAATTCTTCTTTTTAAATCTCACAAAGTACTTTTCTGCACAGTTTTAAGGAAATGTTTAGACCCTATGATTCTAAAGGAAGAAGCAGAAAATGAATACGTGCCTTGCATAGCACTTTACCATTTTAATACTCAATCATGGAGGCAAGAACACATGATGACTTGGCACCGAACCACTTCCTCCCTTGCCCCTTTCTCCTAAGTGGTAACTAGTAAAAGCACTTCCTTCCCTTGCTCCTGGTGAAATCCATATCATTCCTTGTCAAGATGCTGGGAATGAGAGGGATCAATAAAAAGGTATCTGCTAGAAATTGTTGTGAGTCCTTTCAAAATAAGGGATTCGTGAGAAGGAGATTGGCAGACCTACCACAATCTGCCTCTTAATGAAGTTCAGTTGCTGCTCGTGTATGCTTTGAATCTGTCAGTATTGAAACAGTTTTTAAGAGTCAAGATAAACATTTACATATGAGGAGAGAAGCAGTGAAAATCATGTGGGAATACATCCGGTTTCATTCTCACACAGGGTCCCATGCTATAGACCTGGTAGAGGTTACTCAGCACCCAGCCATGAAAAATGGAGGTCCCTCGAAGGGGTAGCTTTCTTGACTTACAACTGTGGACTGGCAAATTCTATTTCATCAGCCTATTATTCACTATAAATATGTGGAAAATCCATCTGTTCTTATTTCTCTGTATACACCAGATATGAAAGGAAACAAAAGCCCGTCTAAGCAAAAAGCAAGAGCACGACAGGAATACTCTCAAGATAAGACCTTATTCTCAGTACAAACAGTCTCTGTTCCCTATGCCTCCCATAGATGTTTGCTAACACAATAGAAGGTGGCTCTGTACTCCCTCTCTCCCATCAGATAAACCAAAATACCTCTCAGTGATAGTACAAGACAACACAGTTGCTTGGATTGAGCAACAGACAGCAAAGAAATCTTTCATTTACCCTGGATTTACAGTGACTAGTCTCAAGGAAGTAACTTTATGGGTAATCAGCCTGTCTACGTCAAAAACAAGGAAAGCAGTATGGGTTTCTGAGGGGCAGTTTGGAAGAGGTGAAGATCTTTACACCTAAAGTAACAAGTGAAAGACCTGACTCTTCAAACACACAGTTAGTTCCAGTTCTACTTCCAACATGGAAAAAATAATACAAAATAACAATACAGGGTAGAACTGGTTTATAATTCAGGAAAATTTGTCTTAGCGTGTCTCAGCTGCATGGACCACATAGCTGTTGTACCAACAGGCATATGTACACACACAGTACCTGTACCTCAACAAGAAATATTGATGAAAATTATTTCAGGTAAAATCATATGAGATATAATCTACTTCTGTGCAAAGCAAGTTAAGACCATTAGTTACGGTCCATGCAAGACTGTGAATAAATGAAACTCAGTGAATCTTTTTTAGGAGAGGGAAGAGAAAGACACAAAAAACCCTTCTCTTTGGTCACTTTTTTTTCCTTTTCTTCTCAACTGGAATTTTTAGAAAATGCATCTTCTAATATGGATTTCCAAAATCCTTCCTAAACTAGACAATCCAACAGCTACATGTAGTCTGTCATTACTAGATTTCTCTTCTTACTTCCTTCTTTGAATATTGTGCAAGATTTAGCTATTTGTTAATATGAGTAAAGCAGCCTTACTACTGTCACAGAGAGCATTTCCTAACAGACACTAGGAAGTTATGTAGGCTTTTGGAATAGTTTCAAAACTGGTCTGACCCTCTTCTTACTAGAAGCTGAATTACTTCTGCATATTCAGCTGAGAAAAGTCTAGGGATGGAGATGTTCTGCTACTGAGAACATTTCCAGCTGCAGATCATATCCTTAACTGCGGACCAACTTTCACATGGAGAAAGGCCTGAGTGTGTTCAAAGGTGGTGTTCAAAAGGTGTGTTCAAAGGTGGTGTTCAAAACCCCATAGCAACACTAAGCAAAGAAGTGCTTCTTAGTCCACAGAAGACAAATCATAAGGAATGAAGCTTTTTAAATATCCATGGTAAGCACACTCCCTTGGTATTTTATTGTACAAATTGTATTTGTAGTTACCACTGAATTGTAGTTGTGATGTGAATGAGAAGTGGTTGTAAAGAAAAAGGATTCTGCTGCACAACTGGGGACCAAGCTGGAAATTGTTAGAATCAGGCATCACTCTAATCATATACCACAAATATTTACCCCTTTATGTGAGCTGAGAATGTGACACAAAATCTCTACAAGTCAGTGGGCCCCACAATGAGTTTGTGACTCCCTGAACTAAAATACTAATTTAGTTAGATTTTTTTTTTCACACCGTGACTCCTCTGCTCTTTCTGGGAATTGTGGAGATTTTTTAAATAGTACTAATTCTCACTACCAGATGGTAGTAGCACTTTGTCAGAGCATTATTACATTTAAGTTAACACTTGGAATTTTAATGCAATGGCTCCAAGACTTGCTTCTCAAACCCCTCCATAAAAGAGCCATTTCAAAGTTTACATCTATGACTGCTGTCAGCCACTGGATTCAAACCATTTTGAGAAGTGGCCTTTGAAACAGCAGTATTAAAAAATGATAAAATACCTTCAAATTCAAAATGGTCAGGGGGAATTTGTGAAATGAACCGCAAGCAGTAATCTCCGTTGTATTACTAAAGGAACGCTAACAACAAAATACATCTCCATGGCACTTGCTCCTGAACCTGTTTCAGAAAACCTAAATGCTGGTTATTTCTAAGTAGCAGACGTCTGCTTACTCATTGCAGATGCCTGGAGGTGAGAGGAAAAGAAAATGGCACATGCTTGTTCTGAAGAGAGGATTAGGCAGAATGAAGGGATGTGGTATTGGGGATGATTTAACAGCTTCCAAAGCACTGACAATTTCAATATTCTATTTGTTACTCTAAGTTAGTGCCACAAAATGACACAAGGACCTTGTTTATAGCAAGTTAGCCTCTCTTCTCTCTCTTTCATGTTCTGGATGGAAGTCTATAAACCTAGTATTTTCTGAAAACACTTGTACTCCTTACTCGACACAACACAAAGAGCCAGTTAATTCTAGCCTCAGGGACATTTGGCAGTTTTACAAAAAATGGGGGGGGAAATGCATCCCTTTTTAAAAAAATGCTAAAATAATCCAGACCCACAGTCCTTTAATGAACATATTTATTTTTTCTTAACAACTAAATCCTGCTGAAGATGATTTTCAGCAATAGCAAATTTCAAATGCTGTCATTATCTACCTTCCCCAAGGAAGTATTTACCTCCTTCTCCATACATCATTCAGCTCTGTTATTTGAGATCATTGATCTCAAACAGAAAAATATTTTAAAAATTATTAACCCCAATTCTTAATGTGTCTCATTTATAGGAAACACAGGCCATCTTTTGGTACAGCCTTCTACTTGGGAGTTTTGGAAAGAGGGTTGACAGCCATGCTTAGCAGTGGCGAAAGATGGTTGAGTGGTGAAGGGGCACAGGAAACACTTGGAGGGGGCCAACCTGAGTGATGGACCAGTCTAGCTTTGTAAGAGTAAGGATAATTTTAGGAAATAGCAGGTAAGAAACACAAGCTTTCCTGCTTTGGATGGGGGCTGGACAAGGTTGATGTTGACAGAAAACCAGATTCTAAGCTAAAGAGGCCAAACGAGGACATATGCACAAGATAACTGTGAAAGCAGATCCACTCACCACTCTGGAGCTTCACTGAAGAGAGGTGTAACTTCTAAAGCAAGCTATGCAGCTATCTGAGATGAGGAGAAAGCTAGTGCTCTCCCCCTCATTTCATGAAAGACATAGCAGGCTTTGAATCCAGAAGGACTCTGCATTATTTACCCTTTCCTTCCTTCCTAAATTAGGTCAACAGTCAATGGAGCAGAAGCTGTGGCCATGTGCATCCCTTCCTCCTACTCGCCAACCACAGAAGTTGCATTTACAAGGAGGAATAGTACAGACCAGCCTATAAAATAAACTGCTGCACAGAGGGAGCAGAGGAAGATTATTCAGAAGGACAATGCTAAGCCACAGGAAGGTACAATACACTTGGAGCTATCCTGGGAGCAGAGGAGTGGAAGGTGATGCTTCGGTACTCATTGTTTGTATCTGTGTGCAACAGTATTAAACAATACAAAGATAAAATGGATCTCACTTTTCTGCAAAGTAATCAGGTACAATTATCAGCTAAAAACCCCAAAATATTAAGATCTACCACACAAATTAAATGCTTTACAGTAAAACTATAGAGGCTAGACAGGGAGAAACAATCCCTTTCCTAATCTATAATTTAGTTTCTTTAAAACTTAATATTATCTTCTAGATATATTGTTCTCAAAGTATTGTTTGCATTATATTATTAATTTTTTCAGTAATATTTGTGTCATTTCAGTGCCTTGCTCCTTTGGATTTCCCAACTTTTCTCATACACATAGATATACATCTCCTTCACAAGGACTGTCCCAAATATTTAAAGCCCAGTCTGCAAACCACATAAGTGTAACAATACCTGTTATTCCCTAAAAGTATCTCGTAGTCTTACAAAGCTAGATGGGTCCATCACTCAGGTTAGCCCCTTCCAAATGTTTCCTGAACCCCCTTCACCACCCAATCTACTCACGCCACTGCTAAGCACAACCATCCAATTCCTTTCCAAAATTCCCACGTAGGCATCACCAGAATCCTCCCCAGAGTAGTCCTGCCCCCAGAGCCTCCCTGTGGCAATGAATCCCATGCCAATGCCTTGTTTCTTGCTGACTCATGCTGTCCTTTACCTGCAAACTCCTGCTCTCCTCACAGCTAGAAACAGCATTGATGACGTCCTGGGACATCACCCTCCCTGATGGTGACACCAAGCACAACTGATCACTCTCCATCTAGCATATAGATTATATACAGGACATGTTTTTTTCCTGCCCACTCCCCTCAGCCATTTTATTTGATATATGCCCTATACTCTTTGCAGCACTGTCAAATATGAGAGAACTTTTTCAAGTAAATGGGCATTTCTCATGTATCTCCAGGATGAAGTCCAATTTTGTAACAGGAGAGCTGCTCCAAGGAGTTGAAAAATCATTCCTCTAGATTGTTTCAATAATTTTTCAGTAATATTGCCATAACACTCTAGAAACTCCATAGGCCTACCTAATGAGGCTGCAGATGCTTTCAGAATCACTATGTTTAAATCTCTCTTTTTAAAAAAACAGGGAATTTTGCAACATACATTGTTCCGCTATCCCAAAAAGGGCTCTTTACTTCCGATCTAGTCTTCCAAAACTGTACCATAAAATATTTCTCCGAACAAATGAGACAGAGAGAGAGACAGCATGCATGTGCATAACCACGTGTACTAGGTAAAGCCAGAGAGTAATATGGTGGCAGCTGACAAGACAGTGACTGTTTTTATTTTGCCAATTTAACCAATGTTATTGGTAATAAAGTATTATAGGTAATGATCATACACACATTGTTGGCCTTCATTTTCTGTCAATTCTTTCACCTCACAGCCCTAGACCAGGAAGCTTTGACATCAGCCGCACCATGTCTGCCCTGACAGGATGTCCCTGTAGACGTATCTACCTGCTTTCAACCCTTTGTACCCAGTGATCATTCACAAACGTGAATGAGTGAATCTGTCTCTCAAAAGACACCACAAGACTTGCAACTTTGTCTCCAGCTGTATAAACTGCCTTGAGTCGCAGAGAGATCCAAGCCCTCTCTTTCACTTCACCCTCAAATCTCCTGACAGCCAACTTTTTGTTTCATATTTGTACAGCTTCTAGCACAGCGGGGTGCCATTTCGCGATGTGTATTCGCGTTATGACTTCCTGCCTGTAAGCAAAAAAACTTCCCAAATCTCTGTGTTGGTACTTAGGGTGAAAATAAATGCCATCCCAAATTAAAGAAAAATCCAGTCAAATATTTTAAAAAAAGAATAATCCTTCTGATTACTGAAAAAGTTTGTTTATACATTGTATATCCATGCATTTATACATACCCCAGTGCTTGTTATTAACCTGTAGCATGGAACTGCAAATTAAAGTAGTACATGAGTAGTAAATTTTTGAAGATATTTATAGCAAATATATTAGTGGATATACTGCAATACTGCTTTGGTTCTATATGTTCACAAAAGGGACAGTTGAAGGAAGATTACATTCAAGAACTATAACCAACTTTTGAAGGTATATTTATCTCAAAAGAGGTCAAATAAGCAGAATTCCACATAAATAAAAACAATTTTATCTGTCCAATTTTGTGTTATGGTAACTTTTTTAACTTTTTTGTTCCAGGACATTAAAAACAGATATTTAAGACTATAGAACATAGTGACAATTAAAACTTCTTGCCATGAGCTTGGAATACGAGAGAGAAAAAATGAACAGAAATAGTAAAAGGGAGAAATACGTGTATTTTAATAGGACTAATAATAGCTATCTCCTTTCACTTGCATTGAACACACATACTGTCCACTGGCTACACAGTCCCTGTACTCTACAGTGGTTTCATTGAGCAAGAACTGAACCTTTTCTACTGTCTTTTTCCCTTTAACAACTCTCCAGTACATGAAATGATTTTAAAATGTTTCTCAAATGCTTAAGCTGAACACTATAAAGACTGCAGGAAGGCAAAGGATATTCAAAAAGAAACATCCTTGCTTAATACTGTTTGGTCTGGAGATATCGCCACAATGTGCTTTCAGCCAGGCAATCAGTGAGGTAACTGCAGTAGTGCCTTGCCATCTGATGAAGACAATCGACATCTTCAAAACATCCCAGTGTCTCAGGAGCCTAAGCTTGACTGCAAGCCAGTCAGACGAGCTCCCGCACGCTTTAAAAGCAAGGCAAGTTACTCTCTATCATCAGGTCTGGATCCTAAACACAGGGTTTGAGTTGTAGTCCTAAGGCAGGGAAATCTGCCCTGTGCAAGTTTTCATTTCTCTCTTTAAAACTGGGTTTGCAAGATTGTTATATCTGTGTACGCTAAAATTAGGCACAGCAAATCCAGGCCTGACATTCAGGTCTGCTTCTATGATATCCTCTGCTCTCTCCAGAGCTCTCATCTGGAGCTACTTTCCACAGCACTGAAGTGGCACTATTTGATTTTGATTTATCACAAGTGAATTATTATAATGAAATCACCAATGCGATTTAAGCCTCTGAGAAAGATATGGTTGGAGTAACAAAAAATTGTTCTGCAAAACAAGCAATTATTGTTAGGTTCAGTGAATATTGGCCTTAGCAATCCAACTGATTATAGAAAGTTAATGTTTTAAAAGGCAATGAAAAAATAAGAAATTAAATCCTTTAAATCTGCGTGAAAGACTCCAAGAGGAATTTTACGGTTATTTTCACTGCATATTTTATTAGATATGTGATATTTTATTCATGGGTAAAGCAAATATAACAATTAGGAGTAATTAGCATTTCAGCACAGAGTGTTATCTAATACATTAAAATACACATATAATTCTTCATTTAAATTCTGTATCCTCACATTTTCCCCTTTCTGGTTCAGAACTTTTCCATTTAGCATAGCATTTACAGGAATATTATAGAATTCCCAAAGAAACAGACAGAACTACTGGCTTTTGCCTTTGGTATCTTATTTTCCTCCCCTCCTTGCATTTTTACTCATTTTCTTTTTCAATTTCCTCTTGAACTTAGCTTGCCAGATGAATCCAGCATAACTTGCAGCAAACTTTTTCCCTTACATCTTTTCTTTTCCACTCTACTCCCTCACCATTCCAAAACTAATGTGTGCAATGGAAATCTACTTTAAATCTAACCCTACTCTTACAAATCCATCAGTTTACAGTTGACTAAATCTACAGTAATTGTCTCTGTACCACCTCTTCCACCATAACTTCAATGCTACACAGAAATGCTGTAGTTACTGTATTATCCTCTCTCATTAAATAAGTGTCACTTTTTATTATGCCTTTTCTATTTTTTTCTTTTTTTTTTTTAATGCAGCACTTACAGCTCACAGAATAACCCTTCCCTGAGCTTTTGTGGTTAGTCCCAGACCAAAGCAGAAAGAAGTTCTCTCCAGCTGAAGTGCACTCTGCGGTACAATACAGAACACAAAATACCTCCTTCTCTGAATTAAGTATATTATCACTGAAACTAGGACATAAATTCTGAGCCTTACAAAATTACAGCACTGCACAATTTCAAAGCCCATTCCCCTGCCAAGTTTCATAACTGTCATCCAAACACCAGCACATTTCATTTACTAACCTTCAATTTCAGTCTGTGTCCTCCCTGTTATACAGATCAGTTACAACTCTCCAAGTCACATAAACCATTATTAATTATAGTCGTTGCAGGCACAAGAGAATCTTTCCCTTACTCCATCAGGTCTCTCAATTCCTTGGCCAACAATAACCAGAAACCAAAGCCTGACTCCTGTAATGAAGAATAGCAGAGGAAACTGCCACGACAGTGCTCATGGGAAGAGACTGAAGGACAGAAAGATACAGCAAGAAAGAAACCTTCTTCTCAATCACTCTTCCTCTAAGTGCTTCCATTTTAGTATCAATGTTTAAATTACTACATCAAGAATACACAATTACACAATTGTTGTCTACCTTTGTAGTGGGAGACAACAGCACGTCCTCTTCGCCATGTGCTGCTTCAAATGCACAAGCCAGCTAAGAACTGTGTCCAGAAGGCTTTGCCTGGACTTCTTTACCCAGTGTTGAGGACGGATTAACTAGCACTGCATCACACTTATCTAGCACGCATTTAGCACATATTCCATGCCACGCATCATATTCCAGCAGCTCAGTATTGTACCTTTTCCAATACAGCCTACTAGCCTAGATGAGCAAGGAAGGCATGATCAACATTACTCTGAAAAAGGCCAATGTAGCTCATTTTGGTAACCACCCCAAGCAACAGCACAGTTCATAATTGCTAACAAACATAGTAGATGGTGCAGGAATATAATGTAACACCACTGAAGGAAAGGAACTGCATCTGTACCCAGGAAGCCCAGTAGGAAGCCAACTGCTAGACAGCCAATCTAGGGTACAGAATGCCCCAAAGAAACACGAGCTTTCATGACCAGCTCCCAACCACTATGGCAGTTTGCCAGCAAACCTGCATGTTATGCGTTACTGTTGGGTTGTGACAGTCATACTTGCCTCGTGGTATTTCTAGATAACACAAATTATTATCCCTGGGGCTCTCAGAGATGGGTGTCAGCATGACTAGAGCCATGAACTGGACTGTAAGGTCTATAGGATGCATAGGTGTGTAGCTATTCAGGTTTTGACACACATGCCAAGCCTGAATCTGAAATCAAGTTTTTATTCCAATTTCACCAGCTTAGATAACTTACTCCTTCTGATATTCAAATCTAATTGGGGAAAAAAAATAGTGAAACCGAACTTGCAGATGCAGAAAGGTATCCAGATTTGCCTCATTACCAGTGTATCACCTGAAGTCAACCTTTTGCACATACCAAGCTATCATGTATAGTAATATACTTACATTTTTTCAAAGTTTTGTTAATTTCTCATAATTGCTCAAAATATGGACAATTTTTGAATACTATTTCCTTTTCTTATTGTTTACTTGTAAGTCCAAGCAGAAATGGTAATTGTCCGTGTCTAATAATTTTTTTAAACACTGAAGATATAAAACAAACTATGTTTGGAGAGAGTGTAGATTAAAACTGTTACGATGCTGTCATGTAAACGCAGGTAATCAAGAAAATTAACTAGAAACTGACAGCTAAATAGAACTACTCTTTCATATAAACTATTTTTCAAACCATTCATACTGTGTTGGGGAAAAAAAAAAAAAGAAAGAAAGCAAGCAGTGGAGTAGTGAGAAAGAGTAAAACCTCAAAAGACAAAAGCCTTCAGTAAATTTAAACCAAAAACAGGCTGTCATGGCAGATTATAGATAGCTATATATCAAATGGAAGAAAATTATGTAAGTTCAAGTTTATATCTAGGGAGTAACCTAATGGCTTTAAAAAGTCATCTCTTGCCAATACCACTTGCTTTAAAGGACCAGGGAGTGGAAGAGAACCATACTTAATGCCTTTGTTCATTAAGTTAAATGAACCTTAGTTGGTAGGTTTATGTAGTCACAGTCTTAAAAGATTTTTCTCCAGTGTGTTTTTTCAAAGATGGCACTGTGAGAATAAAGGCTCTGTGCATCCATAAGTAGTGATATAAAAGCACACAGCAGCAGCAGTGATTGTCATGTCAGACATTTGTTAGGGCACCACTTGAAAACGGATGGTTGGGTTTTTTACTCTGTCTTTATCAAGGACAAAGAACCTGATATAACACTAAGAGTTATTTAAGAACATGAAAAGGAGCCGCCTGCTGCAGTCAGCAATCCACCGGCTCAGTTTAAAATCTTCTGAAGTCAAGTGAACAACTCACCTGGATCATGACAGACTCTGGATCAGGCCCTGATGATGACTAAGAAACACTCTAGAAAGCAGTGACACCTAATGGCAAACATGCCTTTGGATGATGGCATGCAAAGTTACCCCTCTTTAGCTACACAGTAAGTACACGCATTACAGGGACTGAAACACTATCAGAAGTCTCATCACCTGCGAAAGCATTTTAGAAATAACGCACATAGAAACAGAGCGTATGTCACACATGCTGAGCATTTAAGTAGAACATAGTAATAGAACCCACTGGCTGCTGAGCCACAGTGCACTGTATTCCAGGTCTTCATTCATATGTGTGTTTAAAATAAGCAAGAAATCTTGGAAAATTATAGGGCAGGGAAAACTGGGACCTGAATACCCTCTGTGGACACTATAGGTACACAGAGATTTATTTGTTTATCAAAAAATCTGTTTTGCTTGCTTGTCCCGTGCTTTACAAATATATGTGAGAGCACAGTAATGAACAGTTAGTGACATACGCTACAAACCTTCTAATGAGGCTTTACCAACAGCACAGTAAATTAAATTCCTATTATCAATGCACAACACAATGCAAGCCAAGCTGCACTGTAGCACATCAGCTTCCAAGAATAAATGTGGACATGCATACCACCAAGCAAGGAGACTCCCTTTCCCTTATAAAAAAAATTACGTTTTAAAGACACTACTAATATCAATAGAAGAAACAAGTAATAGACCTTATGTTAGAACTGCCTTGATATTATTATCTGTGGTACAGAAGAGCTTAAAGATATGAACAAAAACTCAGGACCCAGCAGTGCTGGGAACTTGTCCAACACAAGGAATGCAGTAGTCCTGGCCTACAAAGTCTAAAAGCTCTGAGGAGTAAGGTAAGAACAGGACTAATTTTCTCTCTCCGGGAAAAAAAAGTATATATAAATATATATATTAAAATCAGAGAAATAAATATATATAGAAGCATATATAATACATATAGCTGTACATATTATATTATATATATTTCTGAACTTGCCATTGAAAATAAGAAAGCTAAGGGCAGTACACAACTGACTGCATAAAACTGAAGTTACTGATAAACAAAAAACAATTTGAAGTAATAATGGGGCCTGAACTAGATGAATTAGCTTTGAAAAATACTTAAGTGTATATTTTCAGTAAAACTTTTGTACAATACTATGTGTGACTGCTGCCCTAGGTGATTTGGAAGTACCTAACACACACATCTGCATCTATGCTTTTACAGGTACAATAGGAAATCCATATGCACATGCAGATGTATTACTATGTACATGTCAAGGGAAAATACTGAGCAGAAAGTACAAAATATAAAAGCATGAGACTATCAGCTGTAGAGGATACAAAGCATACGCAAATTGTGCAGTTGACAAGGAGTGCCACCTAATCCCTGCTTAATTAAAACACTGTTCTAAACTCCTGTTTAGGGAGTGAGGAGTGTGGGACGACTGATGTATGAAGAAAATATCAGGCAGCGTGGCTAATCTCAAAGACTTGGGAGCTTTCAAGCTACATAAATCAGAGCGACTTTTTGAATAGCCTCATAAAACACAGAATCATTGCCATTCCACTCACGACTTTCAGATTCTTCCTACAGCATACAGATCATTAGGAAACTTCTAAGCAATCAAGTAATGTGGGACTGATGAAATTACTCAATCAATGCACGGTCTGAGAGAAGCAGCATAATACAGAATTGCACAGTTTTGACATGGTAACCCTGCCCCTTTCTTTTTTATATAGGGGTAACGAAAATTACAGTGGAGTCGATTCATTTCAACGTTTTCACAAGAGTGCTTAATGTAGTCCTTCTGAACTGCCAGTTCCTATTTACAATAGCAGGGCAGCAGAAATGTACAGACTATAAGCAGCTCTACCGATGTTTAAAATATGATACAGGGAAACGTTTTTTTTTTAAATGTGCACACTTGCATACACACAGACCTCCTCTAATGATCAAAAGCAGAAGCTGTAAACAGAAGACATAAATATGAAAATGCACTATCATAGATAGATACCAGTCACCGTATCCCTCCCACTGCCATCACCAGGTTGTTAATGTCTACTCACTAAATTGTAATATTTTTTGGCATTGTCTAAGAGATGACTGATTACATACTTTGATATAGAAAACATCTATTTACAGGAAATACATAAAACACAGGCAAGCAAGAGTTTCTGCATTATATCAAAAAAAGTATGTGCTATTAGAAAAAGGCTATGCACAGGTAACGTGTTATTTCTTATGACCATCTGCCCCTCCCAAACATGGGAAAATACTTTTCCACTTGAATATCTTAAAACTGGAGAAGGAGAACAAGATAATACTTTTATTCTGTCTGTTGCCTAAGGCATCACTACCACCTCTGGTAGCATTTCGTTTCCCCTGAACTGAGAATTTTGGCTTTATGAGTTCTTCTGTAGGTAATTTGTTCATAGAGTACCCTGTTACTGCTTTTGTTAACTCAGTTAAATACATACATTTTATTAGTTATGTCTAAATATTTTATACATAAGTTTACTTAGTACAAGTAGAAGAAAACAGAAGGAGGTTAGAATACCAGGTCACAAAATACAGTGCTGTTACTAGGGGTCAAAATTTCATCTGTGAGCTGTACAAGTTGGAATACTTAGCTATGTACCCATTTATTGCTAAAACAGTTCTAATTTCAGGTCATTTAGTTTCAATGTGTTCATTTTAGCAGATTTAAAGCTCTGTGTAACAATTTTATATTTTGCCATTTTCATGGCAACATAAACTAGTCAATAAAAAGAGCTAATCCCCTTGTCAACTCTACTAATTGTCTCTCAAGACAAATTAATTGTGTGAGAAGCAACTACTTCAGTTTTGCTGGGTTTTTTCCTGCTTTCAATGAGGATTTACTGTGTTGATGCATCTAATCGCTAACAGCGTTATTAAAAAAAATGCGTTAAAATGTGTTGCATTCCTCATATAAAAACAAGTAAGACAAATTTTCTTTAACTCGAGGAGAGAAAAGCTATCATCTCCCTTGACGTTAGTGCAAAGGCACACAGCTTGCCCAGCAGCGCTCCTTTAGCCAGGAGGATGGGTGACAGGGGATTGCAAAGAAACTCATCTGCTACACAGTCAAAATTTCCCCCCAAATCCTAAGATGTGATCGCTTGTTACCAGCTCTTAAGAAAGAAATCGTAAGCCATAACTGTCTCCTAGTGTCGCTTTAACAGTCTACAACTGGGAAGAATTAAAAAAGTCATTCTCCCTTTAAAAGGAGGGCACAGAGCGCTGCCTCCCCAGTGCAATATTTGCCGCTCCAGTCGCACACAGCTATAAGGACTGACCCCTGTAAAGTTGCGGTACCCAAGGGCAGCGGTGGCTCGTGGCCTCGGGGACGGGGAGGACTACACGAAGGGGTGGCTCATCTCTGCCCAAATATCGGTGTCCTGCAGGAAACCTCCTGACGGCCGGGCTTTCCAAACGCTCTTCCCGCTTCCCCTTTTCACAGAAACCCGCTACGGATCCCCACGACAAGCACCGGCAGACATATTTATAAAGCCAACCCCTGGGGGAGCGGCAGCTGCCCCACAGCCGGGGCCGGCACCGCCCCGGGGACCTCCCCAAAACCCCGGCGGGACCCTGCCCCCAAATGCACCTTCCCCGGGGCAGCGCGGCGCCGACCGGCCGCCCGCCCCCGCTCCGCCTGCGTGCGGTGCCTGCAGATGGGCGAGCGGCCGCGGGGGAAGCGCCCTCCTCTCCCCCTCTCTCTCCCCGCACATCCCCGGCCGGCGCAGGGGGGCGACCCGCTCTCGCCAGTCGCGGGAACAAAACGCCGCTCGGCAGCGGGGCTCGGCGCTTCCCAGGGATGAGCCCGCCGAGGGAGCGCTGCCGTGCCGGAGATGGCTCAGGATAACGGGGAGCGAGGGGGGCATGGGCGGCGCGAGGCAGCCCGGCGCCCTGTCTCCGGCTGGGAGCGCGGGCAGCGCCGTGCTCGGGCATCCCCCGAGCTGCCCCGCCGCCTGTGCCGGCCGTCCCCCTTCCCCCGCCGGCCGAGGGGGAGGCCGCTGCCTTTCTCGCGGGTGCCGCGGCCCCGGGAGGCGCTCACCGAGCCGGCGGGGTGGCGGCCCGGGAAGGGGATGCCGGGCGGCCAGAGCCCCCCGCCCCCGCGGCCGCCCTCCCGCCCACGGCAGGGGAAGCGCTCACGTTGCCCAACCACCTGTTCCGCCGCGGGAGAGGAAGGCGGAATGGGGGGATGTGAAGGAAGGGGAAGGGAAAAGGGGCGGCGGGGGTGGGGGTAGCGTGGCTGTCACGGTGGTGTGGGAAATACGGGGACGCTTGGGGTCTCCCCCGGCCGAGGGCTAACTGGGGCAGGCGGAAGGCAGGCTGGAGCTGAGGGTCTGCGGGGAGGGACCGGGGAAGTGCCTGAGCCCTGCCCCCCCCCCCCCGCCCCGATCATCAGCCTCATCAAAACCTCAAGGTCTAAAGCACGCACATACCCCGCCGACAAGAAACCTTTACACAGCGCGGTAGGGGAAAAAGAGGACGCCTGAGAACGTGGTGGAAAGCAATTATAAGAGGGGAGCAAACAATAAAAAAAGCAAGCGAGCAAGGGATAAAGGAGCGCGGGGGCTGCGGAGGGAGGGGGGAAAGCCTGCCAAGAGAGGGAAGGTTGCAAAGGAGAGCTGGAAAAGTGTCCAACAGCACCAGCAGGCGCAGCACCCCCTTACCGATATGAATGATTGAATCTGCAATCGCCGCTTTCCAGGTTCGAGTCCAACAGACGGACACGACCAGGATGAGGGAGAAAACTTCCATCTCCTCCGGAGGTCCAGGCTTTGTAACAACAAATCTCTTCACCAAGCGGTGCCGCCGCGGAGGACAGCGCAGCGCCGAAAGCCCAAGAGTTTGAGATGCCGCCGGAGGAGCGTGTAAATCCCGGTGGCTGGCGCAGAGCCGCGGCTGGGCAGGGAGCGAGCCTGGGGCTCCGAGCGCTCCTCTCCTCGGCGAAACCCCGCGTCACTTCGGGGGGCTCCTGGGCAGCACCAGAATTGCTGGGAGCGCCGGCAGCAAATCCATCCAGCCCGGGCGCCGCCGCGGGCAGCAGACGCCTCTGCTGGTCAGACAATCCCCATCCTTCCGCCGGGTCCAGGGATCCGCTCGGTCCCGCTGCTGCACAGCAACTTCCAACCCACACCACGCACACGCTCACACACACGCACACATACACACAGGCACAGACACGCAAACACGAGCAGACACGCACAAACCCCCTCGGCCAGAGAAGCCCCAGGAGCCCGCAGCAAATAGCTCGCCTTCAGCGAGGTGGGAGGAGCGGGCGACTGGGAGAGCAGGCGATCCCGCTTCCAGCAGCCAGATTCCTGCAGGAAAAGCCCCCCCGGAGGCCAAAAAACAAAGTGAACTTCAAGGTAATGCAGATAGTAATGCAGAGATTTCCCCCCACCCTTCGCTTAGAAAAATCGCTTCCCACAACTGGAGGAAAAAAAATAAATCTGCCAATGGAGCCCAGCGTGCTGTCTCTGTCGCGCAAGGTGCTGGTTGGACAGGGCAGGAGCGAGAGGAGGAGTACCCGGAGCGAGTCAGAGGAAAGCAGATGATGGTCTGCAGGTTGCTTTTGGAGCTCGCTTTGCTGGTGGGATGCAGAGAGAGCTGGCAGCTACAGCACCAGCCAGCACGTTGCCTAGAAATGGATCACCTAGGAGAAGGAGAGAGAGCGAGAGATAAGTGCTATCAGCCAGAGAGGGAGAAACAGAGAGAGCGAGCGAGAGCGCTTCTCTCTAATAACCACCTCCTCCCCCTATCTGCAAAACAAGGGAGAAACAAAATAGAGCCCTCATCTCCCTTGAAATCTTCAGCTGGGACTAAGGAACAGACATAGGCAGGAGTGCATGTAGCCTAAAAATACACTGGGGGGAGGGGGGAGAGAAAAGATCTTTTTGAAGTGTTATGCTCAGCTTAAAAAAAAAAAAAAAACCAAACCACCCCATTTATTTAACCTTGCAACTCCACTGCAGGTATCAAGTTCAAAGCTAGGTGGGCACTTTTGCATCTCAGTCTTTGACAACTGAGTCAGGGACGTTACTTGAAGGGGAAAAGGAAAAAAAAATCAGGGACACCTGGTCTCGAGGGGGAAATGAAGACCTAAAAATCTATTAATATTACTTTAATTATCTGCGTTCTTGATGGAATTTTCACAATTCTTTAAAGCAATGAATTGATTTTTTTTTTCTTCCTCTCTCTTTAGGTAATGGAGAAATTTCTATGGGAAACATTTACAGCACACTTTTGATGCTCAGGGTTCTATGAATTCATTAACCGATTAATCCTCAGACTTCTCGTGCTGTAGTTAAATACATTATCCCCATTACACAGACAGAGAATTGTACAGGGAGGTTAAGTATGTTTCTATAAACCAGCCTAAATCCCCACTTTATATCTTATTACACTTTTTTCTGACTTTGATTTTTCTAGTCACACTAGAGACAGGAAGCAGAAGTCAAAGAATTGCTCCAACATAACAGCTATATTCTAAACTCACACAAGCCATTGATAAGTCCTGGTAGTCAACTAGCAGTTGACCAACCCATTTTCTTCAGAAAGAACCTCTTTTGAAGGAATTTTCTTAGTTATAGTACTTCTAAGTTCATCATATCTGACTTGCATATTTCTCCTGTTTCTCCTGACTTGCATGTGTCTTCTTTCAGCCATGGAACTAGTTAGCAAGCACAGTTGCATACCTAGAAAATTTAAGAATTTAGTTCAAGAGGGAGAAATAAGACTTTTAAGAAAAGATAAACTATGGCAAGATAATTGAATCTATTAAAAAAAAAAACCAAAACAAAACAAATAAACAAAACTCACACTACCAACAAAAAGCATCAGCAGTGATTGCAACTTTGCTTAGGTCCACGTTGGCAGGTGAGTACTTCCCTAGAAATGGTAACACTCAAAAGGCTTCAAGCCAGACCCAAAGCACAAGGCAGGGCTCTTCTTTTCGCTGGCTAGAATGGGCTCTCTCTCTTCTAAGACCTGTAATAAATCACAACTAAATTTGCTTTAAGAGGCAAAAGGCAAGGTACATAAAGACAACAATAGATGATGAGCAATGTGAAGCAAAAATCTCACAAATTATGTCACTCACATGCTGCATTTGTCCATATCCTCTGTGCAAGTCAGATGTTATCGATAATAACAAACAGTAAAAAAAGATAGCTTTTTTCTATAAATGACAATTTATGCACAGTATCAGTGAATGTAATGGGCATTAATTTTACAAGTAATAAATTCTGATTCATCTGAAAAACTTTTGGAGCTGTTTCAGTCATTATTACTTCTTCACAAAAGAACAGAGTTCACAAGAAATGTTAATTCACTTCTTTGGGGGGCATGTCAGAGCAGTACTCTTTAATAATGTACAATGCACAGTAGGCAGAATAGGAAATGTAATGGAAACCTTTGGAAAATTGTAACTTTTTAATCCTCAGTTTAGATAATACTAAGAATTTTGACGCCTTATCTGGGAACCAGCTATCCTTACTGACTTTTTAAGGCATCCGGTACCCTGAACTGGCCACACACATGAATGGAATTTTTTCTTGTAAGTTTGTAGACACATTTAACAGAATACAAGAAACAACCAAGAGTTTGTAGCTCACAAATACCCTGTAACTAATAAAAAAAAAAAATATTTTTGATTGGTAAAGAACACCACGTGAAAATTTGAGAGGAAAAAGACTGAAGAAAATGTAAAAAGTAAATTCAAATAACACTACTTTAAATAATGAACACATTATTGACTTTATACACATCCACCACAGAAATAAAGTAATTTTCACTTCCTTGCTTCCATTCTTTTTAAATCTTATTCATTAAAAATGGAAACTGATGTCATCCATTTAGGTAGACTGAAAAAAAAAATCTTATGCTTTGTGGTTAGTTCAAGGTATCAGAGAAAAATGTTGAAAAAGGATAATATTCTTTTCTATTACATAAATGCTAAACATTTGCTGAAAGTTTAAGCTAGGGAAAAAAAGAGAATCCCACAGATTTTAGCCATGCTTCTCTTCCTTCACTATAACCTCCCTCTCAAAATGTCCTCAATTACATCAATATCACTTCAGCTACACCATTAACATCCATGGGAGAAGTACCACCATCAACCAACCATTGTTTCTTAACAACAGGGAGTAGTTGTTTTCTTTCTAGTAGTCTAACTAAAACGTGGTTAATGGTAGATGTACCTTATGTTTCCACTGGTCAGCTATTACAGTGTTGCACATTAATGCAACTCCTAGAGGAGCTGCAAAGAAAGGATGTTCTTGTAAAACAGATACAGTAGGGGGAAAAAAGTGTCCATCTAATGTTTATTTCCTCATATCCACATATAACACACTGCTACCTTAACCAAGTCAGCCTGGGACCTGAGCTTCTATCTACAGAGGAGAAATAGCTAAATATGAAAGTTTCACATGCTTTTCAGTCATCTAAAGCCTTAATTTTTTCAATGTTATGACCCTTTTCCCATCTGCTTGGCCATACAAACAGATCTGACCATGCAGAGGTCAACTTTTGATTTGTTTAATTCTAAGTCCAAGGAGATCCTTCAGGTATTTGAAGAAATTAACAAAGTGATAAGACAGGCACACTGACAACCTTCAGTTTTGAGAGATAAAGAGAGCAGCTAAACCTTACTAATACAGTCCTAAGTTACATAGGAAGTATTACCATTCTCACACATGAGCATTAAACACACCTTTTGCACATTAAATTTGATATTTTATTTTCAGGTGCACTGTCTAAACTTTAAAAAATCTTTAATGAGATGAAATCAAGTTACACCCTAGGTTATTCCAGCATTCCATTTGCTCCAACACCTTTTTCATGAAGGCCTGTAAGTTATAACTTCAGAGGAAAAAAAATCCCCAATCAACCATTATGCACCCATCCGACTGTTCTGCACTGTGCATAGTGGGAAAGGGAGACAGGAGAGATTCCCTCCTGACCCTACTAAGCCATCACTTCCTGTCAATTAACATTTTTACCTTAGCTTGCATAGTTAATGAAGTTTGTTATCAGACACAGAGTTATGCTAAAAATAAATAAAACAGGAAAAAACCTAACTGAGCATTAAACTTGGTGACTTTCTGTAACAGTGCCAACTGGCTGTGAAAACTAACATTTCTTTTACTTACTTCTAACTTATTCCACTGTCTTTCATAAGATAATTCAATATTATTGCATTAAGAGGTGGGATTAAAAAGAATTGATTGTCTGTTACAGGAGAGAACCATCAATCAGAAAAACATGACATACTGAAACTGTTACTGGTGCCACCTGAACATGGGAGAAAGGCCAGGAAGGCCCATCTACCATTGCTAAGATTGGTTTCTATTTCTGGAATTAGAACTAGGCTGGTGAAGGGACTCAAGCACAAGTCCTATGAGGAGAGGCTGAGGGAGCTGGGGCTGTTCAGCCTGGAGAAGAAGAGGTTCAGGGGAGACCTCATCACTCTCTACAACTACCTGAGAGGAGGTTGTAGCCAGGTGGGGGTTGGTCTCTTTTCTCAGGCAACCATCAGCAAGACAAGAGGGCATGGTCTCAAGTTGTGCCAGGGGTGGTTTACGTTAGATATTAGAAAGAATTTCTTCACAGAGAGTGTGGTCAGACATTGGAATGGGCTGCCCAGGGAAGTGGTGGATTCTCCGTCTCTGGAGATTTTTAAAAAGAGGCTGGATGTGGCACTTAATACCATGGTCTAGTAACCACAGCGGTAGTGGATCAAGGGTTGGACTTGATCTCTGAGGTCCCTTCCAACCCAGCTGATTCTATAATTCTATGACTGACAGACCTACCAAGAGACTGTGTGCCACAGACAAGTGTTCCTCTGCCACTGACCTGGTATCCAGGCTGTTGGGGGACGCTGCTCCCTCCAAGAGGTTACTTCAGCTCAGATGTCTACTCAGTCTTTGCTTTACCTGGCGTAGCTTCAAAAAAGAAGTCATTTGGGAGGGCTTTAATTAAGAGGACATCTGTCCATTAGGAAATAGGCTTGCTTTGGTGACCACCAAATAACTTGTGAATGAAAGCTTTAGCCTAATGCCAACTTTTAGGTTGTTCTCTGTACTATGAGACAGGTCCAGGATAATAGGACCATTCCAATTCTAAGACTCCATCTGTCCTGTAATACTTTGAGTGAAACATTCACCCTTGGGCCTCTGTCATTCCTCTTGAATAATGGGGGTAATCTTGCCTTTACTTAGCGGAATAGTTTGAGAACTAAATCTGTTCATTTTCAAATGTAATGTATTATATTCTTTTTCCATTCTCCTTCACTCAGTTTCTGCGTAGTTTAAATATGTGAATGTGTGTGTATCTGCAAGAGTGTGTGTGTGTATATGCACATGCAGATAGATAAATAGATAGAAAGTAATTTCATTTGGCCATTATAGAAATAAACAGAACATTAAATATTTACTACATTTCAACAGACAGTGCATGTTATGGCCTTGAATATCTTATCACAAAGAAATGCATACCAAAGTAGAATCAAGAGTTATTCTACTGGGCTGAAGACTTTTTAAAAAAGTATTGTTGCAGTATATATCAAGGATTTCAAAGCTTTCTGTTTTTTAAAAACTATGATATGATTGAGTTTAGTTGAGAGTTTGTGTCTTATCCTTTAACCTCACTACACAAAACTCAGAAAGTAAAGTCAACGCTCAGAGCAACCAGTGTTATCAGAGTGATGTAGCAGGGACTGCTGCTGAGTTAGATTTATTTTACCTCCATTTAAACTTATGTTATAGATCTCCTGTGTTGCCTGAGCCATCCTGTTTTGTACCTTGCTTCAAAGCTGTTATGCTACTGGAGGAGGAAGTCACAGAGCCTAAGAGCAGTAAGGTTTCTTGGGCGTGGTCTGAACAGAAAAAAGACTTGAGAAAACAAAAGAGAAAAAAAGTGGTGTCAGACCATTAATTTCACTGGCACCAGACAGAATGTGATGCTCTGAGGTATATAGATATGTAACATCTTTTCAATCTTATCTATGTTAGAAGGAAACCAGAGAATAAATTCTCACTTCTCTTGCTGCTTCTTCGCAGTGAGTATTATGTATTAATCCAAATTCTTCTAATGCCAAATCCTTTCTGTCTCTGTAATCAGTAAAGCTAGTTGTCCTCCTTCATCTTTGACAATCTCACTCAAACTCCCTGTTATTCACCACTTTACAGAGTTGTCCTCCAGGTCTTTCCTGGTTCCTCCTGAAGATGCCTTACTGTACCTCAATGTGGTGTATATATACGGTTTCTCTTATCTCTTTGTGGCATTCTTGTCCTTCCTCCTCCTATTATTCCCTACATTTCACAGTCGTGGCCTTTGCTGCTATCTTCCCTTTAGCCCTTCTTTCCTTTCCCTTCAAGAACTATAGAAGGGTCAAAGAGATGCACAGCACTTTCTGTCAAAGCCATCTTACAGTTAAGCTGAGTGAAAAGCAAGTCACAAATGGAGAAGAATGCCCATAGGGGAATGAAGAGAAGAAGGGAATATGCTGACAACTGTAGCCACAGCTACAGTTTCTACCTGTGGATCTTCTATTGGCAGCAGGAGTAGAGTCACTTTCAGCAAAAACTTGGACAGGTCTAAGAACTTGGGTAGGATATGAACGCAGTGCGAATGCAGAGATAGCATTCCTAGCAATTGGCAGAGGACACATGTGTGTTCGCTGTCTGATGTCTGTCCATCTTAGTCCTGCCTCTTCTCCCAGTACTGATTAATTACTTTAGGCTCATTCTAGACACAGGCTAGAAGCTACCAAGATGGAGAACCACCAGGCCAAATAGACCAGTCACTGTAGAAGGTGTGCACAGAGGAGAAGTCAGGAAGGCTGGAAAACTATCTTTGAGAACTCAACACGTTATAGTGGAGAGAAATCTGTAGGAAAGCTTTGATGAAAGACAGCAGAGAGATGGCAGAGCACAGTGAAGTCACAGTTCAGATCCAAGTAACTCTTCATTTAGCCTTTTAGTGTCACACAGCTGAAGGACTCAGACTATTCTGGGTACTATATGGAGTGAAAAAGCCAAGAGCAAACCATTTTAACTGGTCTCATTCTATATCTTCACTGCTGCTGATAAGAGAGGAGACAGTTTCAACTGTGACAGTAAAAGAAAGGCCAGTTAGAAGTCATCACTCAACCAGAAACGCCACATGCTGTTTGCTTTGTATAATGCAAGACCGGTATCAGCTGAGTCTTTTCTACTGCAGGTGGTAGATTCTTCTACCTATTTGGAAAAGTAGGAGGCCTGTTAAATTTGGTTGTTTAACAAAACAATGACTCAATTATTTGTGAAAGACAAATAGTACAGACATAGCTTATTATTTAAAACTATAGTTGACAACTGCAAAGCTCTACCTATTTTTCCATTTCATCTTTATTTAGTAGTAATCCTTAGTGTTATGGTAGTGTTACACTGGGAATTCCAGAAAGACTATAATTTCATTGTGGTAGGTACAACACAGAAAGCATAGCAAAACAGTCCTCCGCACAGTACAGTACACTCTGATTACACAAGAAAAATAAGAGTCAGGAAGGGAAACAAAAAAAGCAAGCATATTCCCAAGGTCCTATGTAATAAAATCTGAAGCAGAATTTGGATTTCCCAAGTTGCAGTATAGGAAACTCCCCACCAAAACAATCCACTCTCTCTCCTGGTTCATTTGAACACCGTCTGGACTCTTTCAAGCAGAAGCAGCAGCATGAGAAAAAAATTACTTTCACCTGCAAACTTAAACATGTTTTTGGTAACAGGATCCCAGAAACATTTGATAAGTTCTTGTAACACAAGATTTGAACTATGACGTGCACTACTTCTTGTGTGCTGGCTTTTAATAAATTCTGAGTACAAAATAAATCTCATGTCTTGCCTAACATTTACTATCCAGTACAATAATTGGTGCTGGATTTTTCCAACAAATAAAACATTAACTGAACCAAATGAAGATCCAGGTAGAGAAGGATGACTGCTGAATTTGAGAACTGTGTAAGTCACCACTTTTTATGTGAAGAGTAAAATAATTCTCCATGCCAGAAGGCACTAATTAGTCTTTACATAGTTAGATAGTAGTATGTCTAGTAGTCTCTGAAAGAATTCTCTCTTCATAACGAGAGAAATATGTTTCCATATCTAAGAGTCTTTATCCATTCTTTATGTTTTCATACTGTTACTTTTGGTAATAATTCCTCACCTTTCCTTCATTCCCTTCTCCCCAAAATACATACTAAATCAAGGTAGCTGAAATAACCTATTTGAAATTTCTTGCTTTGATGCATTAAACATAATTTCCTTCTCTCTGTGTTTTCATCATAACAAACAGCATCATTATACTTGACATTTACCTTATTCCACAGTATTTCTGTCATAAATTAAGAAAGAACCATTAGATCTGATGACATGGCAAGGGAGAAAGTACCTAAATAACATGATAAATTATTTGTGGTAATTTTTATGATAATTCAATTTTGTCTGTACAGTACCTAAAATTAAAATAAACAACCTATTTTTCTCAGTTGGACTGGCTTCTACAAGTACTTTTCACATAATATTTACACTGTATAACCATCCCAACAGGACTGGAAAGGCTATACAACTCTGAAGTGCTACTATTTCAATGCAAGCCAGTCAGAAAGACTTAATTTCAAAGACCCTTTTGAAAACATGCAATTCTAATAAAACCCTACAATACATGGGGAAAAAAAGGGAACATAAAGTAAAATTACCTTCCTATTATGACCTACTTTTCATTGATGCCTACTTCATTTGCTTAGAAGTACTAACAAGTGAATTTTGAAAAGCAAAAACTGCATTTTCTATTTTGACTAGGTTAAACATTTTCTACACATCAGTGAAGTCATGCTGATAAATTGAAACAATTCCTATTAGCATGACTACAACATGTGTTTTGGATGACTCCAGATATTGAATGTTCATGCATCACCCCCATTGCACACACACACAAATTCTACAGTATCTGTTTATATTACACACTTTCCACATATTACTCTTCTCCATGTTCTTTAATGTCTTTTTTCCTGTCTAATGTTTACTCTTCTGTCTCTTTTTCATCAGCTTAAGTCACAAAAAATAAGCAGATGGTCAGTATACATTTAGGTGATTAATAAAGTATAAGATATTTCTGTGCACCTACCTTCTTGGTGAAACACTGGGAATAAATTCACCACTAGGAGTGATAATCAAGCGCCCCATTCCACTGTCCTTTACCTCTCAAGTTTGTGATCTATTCTGAAAAGGCAAGCAGTAACAATAATTTAGCTTTTTAAGTGTTACTCGCACATAATAATTTCTACATTCCAGTATTTAAGAGTATGACCACCCTCCTGCCCCAAAGTTCCTCCATAAAGTCTCATTTTATTTTCCAGAAAATAAAATATTGACAGTAGTAGTAGTGAATGGCTGCATAACATTCAGTACTTCCATATGTCATTTGGCTATGGAAAAAGGAGGAGGGTGTCCAATAAACAGAATGCTTGCCTATGTTACACTATAACAACACAGCAAGGTCTGAAAGAAAAAGCTGAGCACTTTATGCACCTTAAAAAAACACACCCACCTTCTAATTAGTGTATTAGACAATCCTCCAAGTAGTGTAACAGTGAAAATGCACATAAATTATTCTTGTAGATAAGCAACTACAGGTTTTATGATCCTCCTTGCTTGCAGAAATCTGAATGGACTTCTACTGACACATGAACTACTTATTTGAAAAGCTGTAAGCCTGAGTATCTGTGGCCTGATGGCATACTTCTCTTGAGTATCAAAAAATTATTCAAGTTCTCTAAGTTCCACTTCACTGAAGATCTGCTGTAAATTCTGTGTTATTCCCCACTTTTATTCTTTTTCATTTATACAAACGTGGTGACACATTTACGCAACTACAGGGAGTTTTAGTCCTTTAAAATAAATTGCTCCTCGAGCAATTGCAGGGAAGTGTAGTGGGATTGTGTAAACAATAAACGACAGGTGTTATGCACATCAGACTGTTGCCCTTGACCTCTACAAGCTAATTGATGAGCTGCAGTTGCAGACTTTCAGTTGTCACTCTTGCAAAGTGAATTCCATACTGACAGAGGAAGAACTCAATGAGGGGAAACAATAATTGCATTAAATCTCATTTAAAACATTTTTGACAAGTGAATCTTGGCAAAAACTGGAAAGCAGTAAATCACCTTGAGGGTTTAAAACTCTGAACGTATCCAGAAACTTGCGCTAGCATCATGACTTGGTTACCCAACTCCCTTTTAAATTAGTTAAAGTCTCAACTAAATCAAGGCTAAACACATCTGCTAAACTCTCTGCTTCAGAGAGTTTCAGTCAAATCAGAGACTTCTCCCATATACAGAAAGTAGACCACACAAATATAAGTTTAAAGGACTGGAGTTTAATTGCATATGATTTGTCTGCCAGTTCCCCATGGCATTTTTGTACCTCTGTACTTAAAAAAATGTAGCAGAAAAATCAGTAATCCATAGGAACTGCAATGTCTCCTTTTTGAATGTTAAATGGAGAAAAAAATAGTACTTTAGTAGATGACGGAGCATTAGCAACTTTATTAAACACATTGTCAGAAGGATTCTTCTACCCCCAACTTGGAGTGAAACTACCAGGCACAATACAAAGCAGAAGTAGTCTGATTGCAGACTCAAGCATTTGCTCCTTTGTAAATGAAAGCCATTTTGCAAGAAGATATCAAATTTTTACTTGAGCTTAAATAGTAATTAGAAGTGTTACTAAAGGTGAAGTTCAACAGGCAAAACTGAGTTAAAACAAACCAAATAATGAATTAAGCACTTTAGACTAATTAACTCTGTCTTCTATCAAGCTAGATATAAAATGAGGATTATCTATATAAAAAAATCAGACTTATCAGACTTCTAGTAGAATGAACTGAAAGCTGATTTTTTGGGTCTACTCAGGGGAACAGAAATAAGGGAATGGTCTCTCCTATTTGCTAGAAAGTCACCTTTAAGGAAAGAAAGAAAAAGAAGTCTCTAAGGACTTATCATAAAAGCATCCAGAGGAAGAAAAACTAGTTTCATATGCAGCAATATGATATGCTTGTAATGTTTTTGATTAAGGGGGAAGTGGGGGACAGATCACAATATGTCCTTCTTCTCCTGGATGACCTTTTGTTATCCAAATTCATGTATAGAACAATACAGATCTATTGATAAGGACTGAAGCAGGAGGCAACTGTTATATACCCATGTGAAATAATACTAAATGGATGTGAATTTTGAATCCCATGTTAGTTTTCTGTGGCATGCAAAGCAATAAACGGAACTTGTGCAAGACCAGCATGCATTTGAATATTTGGTTGGAGTTTTGCCATCAGTTTAATCTCCCTTAAAAAAACAAACAAAAAAAAACCCAAACAAAAGAAACCCACAAAACACACAAACCCAAAACAAGCAAAAAACCCCAAACAACCAAAAAACCCCAAACACTAAGGAAACGAAAAAACCCCCAGAAGTACCAGTATCATCATGTATTAAGCTGTGAGGCAGGACAGTGGCTGAAACTGGAATCTCTGCACATCAGGTGAGTGGCTGAATTGTTACACTGTAAATAAGGTCTGGCTGAATGGTGGTCAGATCTCTCATATCATGGTTTAATGAGTGGGGACCTGGGCAGAATGGAAACATTTGCCTTCCCTAGATAACCAAATCACTGGCAGGAAAGAGGCTCTCATACACACCTAGGACTAGAGTCCAACACAGCAAGGGTGAAAATGCAGCTCTAGGAGCTCAGAGGTACTCCTTGGTACAGCAATTTAAACAATGCACCTGAGCTTCTCCTGACAGAGCTGTCCCACTTTCTATAAATAATGCTCTAGCTGAGGGAGACTGACTCTCTGCTTAAGCCATTCTCACATATGATTTAATTTGGACTTTTTACTTTTGTTGTCAATGGCCCTGTCCATAAAAGTAGCAGCTATAGTGAAGCTTTTGGGTTTTAGTTTGTTTGTTGGGGTTTTTTTGTTGTTGTTTTTGAGGATGCACCTGGTAAGCTTTAAGATTAATTACAGGAAGGGGCTGATCTAAAAAACTTGAATACGTCTATGAAATAAATTGCTTATATTCCATGTATGTTATAAATGGCTCCATGATTTTTTTGAAGGTGTTTGACTGAATTTGCCATAGTGGAGTGAGCCAGTGAGACTAAATTGTTCCACGATTTCAACTTTGGTTTTAAAAGTGCTGAGAGGCATAAGGTAAAAGACAAAGATGTGCACCATTCTTTGTTAAAAAAAAAAACAAAACCAAACCCACAAAACAAACAAAACCAACAACAACAACCCCCCCAAAACAACAACAAAAATAAAACAAAACAAACAAACAAAACAAAAAAAAAAAGAAAAAAGAAAAGAAAAACCCCAAACCAAGAAATATATATATATATATAAAAGGGAATGAAAAATTATAAGATGAAAGCATCAATGGTATATTCGGCTGATTTTTGTAAGAGTTTGCAGTAAAAGTCAGTATAGGTAGGAGAGCCCATCCCCAACTTGACAAATTCCCAGCAGGTCATAACCATTAAAAGGAAAGCCAGTATATAACATACAGGATTCTTCCTGAACTCCAGCCTAATATCAAAGCAACTAACCTTTGTTTCAGCTCCTTTTAGTACATCTAGAGGAGGGACAAGAACGCTTTATGTGTGGGAAACTGCTAGGGAGACAGAGAAACAGGGTCAGTATTTAGCAACAAGTAACACTCCCCACTGCTCTTGGCTGTTTGTAGAATTTCTACCCCTTGGTGGAAGTCAATCTGAAAAATCTTTAGAGAGAAAAATCTGAACAATGGTGCTATAGGCAGAAATAATGGTCTGCTATGAAAAACACTCTAAAACTCTTAATAAAGATCAAGTGTTAATGATGTACAATAGTTGTCGGGCAATTTTCGGTTGCTTAATTTCTAGCCTGCATCCTCAGGCACCTGAACCTTTTCACTCCCATTTACAAAATATGGGACTTAGCCTCAAGTAAGGGAAGGGAGAATCCCTCCAAAACATCTCATCTGGTCAGCAACATTTTTGATACCAGGTGGTCGCACAGGAGACCTTCAGCTCTCCCGTTTTCAGGGAAACACTTTGCTTCAGAATTTCTAATGGACAGTTCTAGTCCACATCATCTCAGAATGTCACACACTGTATGTGAAAACCACCTTTGTACAATAAGTTTCCATTCTCTTTAAAATGGTGCCTGCTCAGCATAGTGAGCCATCTTTTTATCATACCAGTACATAACAGCCAGCGCAGTGGTGTAAAAGACAAGGTAAGTTACTTGGTTGAGTTTTGCCTGTGTGATTAGGAAACTTCAAATATACTCACATACATACAAAGAATTTGCTTTCCAATTATGTCATGTTTCATAATTTCATTGTGGAGCAGAGTTAAAAAGGAGGCAAAAAGAGTGCCTACAGTTGATAAACAAATACGCACATATATATTTCCCTCCAAGCCATTATTTATATGGACTTTGAATTTAAATTTACATGTATGCTGATACTGCATATTTGAGAGTGGATCTGAGGTTTCCCTAAAAATAAAACCTATTCCCAAAGTACAAAACTATTTCAGTTTAGAGTATTAGCACTAAACCTTATGAAACTTCTGACATTAAGATAACTTTACCTGCATTATTTTCATATACATTACATAATATAAACATGATTTGTTATTTTTTTAGAATTTACCCGGGTCATTCTGTGTACATTCAAGTAATTTTCAGTTCTTGCTAAAAGTTACATTAATACTTGATGCCTTGGATATTTACATGACAGAATGTTATACTGTCTGGCTAGGAACCAAGCACAGCCCATTTCCTTTGTAGTGCAAAACCTGAAAGTTCCTTGAAAGTTGCAATAATTCTGAGAGTCCATCAAGACCTCTCAAATAAAACTTCTAAAAGTCAAATATGTGCTTATATTGGTTTGAACTAAAGAAGTTCCCAAAAGGACAGGAGAGCAAAGCTACAGACTTATACCAGCAGTGAAGACCTTCCCCTCAACATTTCAATGACTTCTATTCACTTTCAAAAAGGCGTGTAAATATTAGTTTTATTGCATATCTTACATATCTCCCAAAATAGTAAAGAAAGTAAAGAAAAGTAAAGAAAAAAATATAGAAAAATCTCAGATAAGGTTGGGAGCATTATTTTTTCATAAGTTAATAAATAATTTTTAAATTTTAACTTTTAAACACTTTAAACTTTTTAAATTTCAACACAAAGATATATATACATATAAATGTATATGAACACACATATTTCAGCAATCACATTTTTGTCGAAGTCTGGTTTGTTTCCAATATGTGAAACGTGTTAACATGGTCTGCCATGAAAGACAAGATTTAAATTTTAACTTTAAGCTTTTATGAATTCCTAAAAATACTAGAGTTTTTATTTGATCTACAGACTTGAATTAGAACACCAACCAAACATTTTCATTAACAATAAATAGAAAGTTGGTAGTTAAAAAACAGAACTTGATCTCTGTATCCTGGAAAGGTGCAACATATATACAGGTGATGGGATACTCCTGAAGTATTTAATTTCTCTAAGAGAAATGTCTTATTTCAGCTGCTTTTTCACATCATGGAAGTTAACAATCATGGTGAAATAAATGTATAATATCAATCAAACAGCTTTTAGAAAAAGTATGACTTCTGTTCCTGGTCTCTTTCTCTCAGCCCAGAAATTTTCCTGAAGGCTTTTCCTCTCATTAGACTAAATTTACTGAGTTGATCACATACTTACCTCAGTGCTTATAATTTTGGCTGAAACACAAATAAACTCTGGTCAACAGCAAATTGACATCAGGAACATGGATGAATCAAAGGTCTGCAAATCTTTGAGATCACTTTTAAGAGAGAGCTGGGGAAAAGAACATGCTCATTTGATGAAAACAATCAAAGAGGTAATTATGTATCAATTTATTCTTGCTTTACAAATTTAATAGGTATGTACGTACCCTCATCAAAATTTAAATCTGCTCAATAGGATCTAACAGATGTATTTTTAGATATTCTTTAGGTTTGTCTTTTATGTCTAGCAATGCTACTTTGATTACCAAGAATACTCATAAGTAGGTGTGCAACCCTGAAAATTATGAGGATCCGTATTCTGCTAATGTAATACTCTACTGACATTTTAACAACTCATCTAGATACATCAGACTGGTTCCACATCATTTGTTCGCTTTCAGACATTTCAAATTTCTTTCAGTTGATATATTCATTTCACTCAAAGCTGTCAATTTGTGATGTTCCTTGAGTGCATAAAATTTCTGTAGCAATTGAATCATATATTTTTACCTTCCATTTCTTAAATACATACCTTAAAAGCTCACTCCTCCTCATCTGGTATTCACTTAGTCTCTGAAAGATATATGTCTAAACTTTGTGCTTTTTCCAAATATTAATTCCATACCTAATTAAAATATCTCAAGTTGCCACAGTCAGTCAACATTTAAAATAGATTCACCACTAGAGGAGTTTCTTCCTTAACTGCCCCTACAGAGTCTGGAAAATACCTGATTTTTCAGATAGATCTGAATAATCTAAAGAGTCATTTATTGTAGGGTCATGATGTTCTCTGGGTTGTGGATCTCTTGCTAGGGAACCAGAACAGACTTTTGCTTTAAAAAGACAGTACTTCTAGCACATCTCAAGCCTGTCCAAGCAGTTTTCATTTCCGTATACAGAGCCCAAGCTCATCTTAGTTTTTTGTCTGAAACATTTCTTTGTAGTCTTTTCCCAGTGTCCCACAGATGGTTCAGAAAGCCAAATAGCGTTCACAAGAGCTCAGATAGCTTCACCAGCTTTGCTTGCTACTGCCTCGTTTATCTCAGTTAAAGTTTCCTTTTTCTAATCATCAGATGTCCCATACTGACTCTTCTATGAAATTATGTTAATTTTTTAATTGTTCTCCACTATTCTTCAAGATAAAAAAGATGGCTCGTTTCTCTTTTTGTCTTCTGTTGACTCTACAGACACCTAACAAGCATTTCTTCAATGCTTTGAGAGTTGCATGAGAATACTAGCTTTGGCATATCTGAAGATTACTTGTGCATTAAATATGCAAAACTGAATTTCTAAACCCAATTTCTTCTGTTACATAAAAGGCTTTGAAAGGCCTATTTGAAGATGCACTACAGAAATATGTTTTGTCTTGGCCATTCTGAGATTAAGTGGAGATTTCTGGGAAAGATCTGTTAGAACTACTGATTTTGAACTCAGGTAACATAAGCTCAGCTCAATGAACACACGCACATATCATGCAGTATCATTGTTATTGCAGCAGTGAGCTCACATCATGAATCTGGATTTAACGTGCACTGATCATGGAATCATAGAATAGTTTAGTTTGGAGAGGACCTTAGAGATCATCTAGTTCCAACTCCCCCTGCCACTGGCAGGGGGACCTTCAGTAAATCAGGTTACTCAGAGTCCCATGCAACCTGGCTTTGAACACTTCCAGGAACGTTATGTCCACAGCTTCTCTGGGCAACCTATTCCAGTGCCTCACCACTCTCACAGAGAAGAATTTCTCCCTAATATCCATTCTAAAACTACTTTCAGTTTGAAGCCATTCCCCTTCGTCCTTTCACTAAACGCCCTTGTAAAAAGTCCCTCTCCGTCTTTCTTGTGAGCTCTCTTCAGGTACTGGAAGGCCGCAATTAGGACACCCTGAAGCCTTCCCATTTCCAGGCTAAACAATCCCAGCCTTTCCTCATAGGATAGGTTTTTCCAGTCAGCTGGAACTTCACCTGACTGCCATGACTTTTCAAATATCATGGACAGTGGCTTGGCAACTACATCAGCCAATTCCCTCAGAACACTGGGATGCATCTCATCGGGTCCCACAAACTTATGGACATTCAGGTTCCTCAGATGGTCCTGATCTTTACTTAGAGTGGCAATCACTTAGCTCCCCCAGTGCACTAATCTTGATCCACTGATGCTATATGCTCAGTCAACATGGGAAACAACAGTATAAAACCTGTTAAATCAATACATTTTTAGCACATGTTGTAAATAAAAAGATAAAATAAAGTGGGCCAGAGTGGTTTCTAACTAACCTCTCTTTAACTGTAGCCTCAAGCAAATGGCTGCTTTCTGTAAATAGCATAAGTAGAAGAAAATACAAGAAATGGAAAAATATTTTCACAAGCTTGTTTATGAACTTCCAAAAGTCTAAGGTCAAGAGATTTCCCATGCCTTTCCTTATCTCCTTGTACAATTTCTCAGTTAAAAAATAAAGTCCGAAGTAGAGCTTGGATTTAGCAGTTTTTCCAACTTTTATGTAATAAGTTCAATTTGTCTTTGTAAGTTACACTCCATTATGTAAACATTTAGTTTATGTCCTAAACACTAGGACATAAAAATTATAGAAAATATTCCCTTTAATTATTCTTGTTTTCCCTTCCTCTGGCAATGAAACTTCAGTTTATGGAAAATTTCAATTTACATGGAAATTAGAAAATTTCAGATCTCATCAATCTATTTGTCGCAGATCTTCCAGGAATAGCAATAGAATCTGATCTTATGTGTGGTTCTTGTGAAAATACCTTTGTGAAAACAACACTGGGAATTCTGTGGACAGGGTTTTTCCACTGACTTCCATATAAAATATTTATTATCTGTAAAAATTTTGGCACATTGAGTTTTCTGAGCTGAGATGCTCCTTTCCATCAGCTTCTGCTCATGAAACACATTCAAACAAGTGAAGGAGGGTTTGCAGACCTAGAGGTACATCTGCAAAACCCTCTCTGGCTTCAGCTCATACACTAAGTTACTCATGTTCATACCTATTAGTCTTAAATAACTTTGGATCTGAAGTCCAGGGGAATAATCCAAAAAGATTTGGGTTGCTCAGGAAAAGTTTGGGGAAGCAACAAGCCCGCGGGCTTTCTCTGACTACAGACGATACATAAAAAGGAAGGAAGTCAGTCTGGCAGTTAAATATAAGATCTGCTTGCAATGCTGTAAGACAGATTTTATGTTACAGATGAGTATACATTAAACAGGAAGAATGAAAAAAAAAACCCAAAACAAGTGAAATATAATGAACACAGAATCCTACAAAACAAGTATATGAATATCCCATATTTTACCTGGAGTGACAATTTAAAAAGACATATCTTTTTCATCTCTTGACAAGACCTCACCGTATAAATCTAACATTAAAATGTTTGTAGGATTTTATTTACAGTGATCAGAACACTATGCAAGTTCACCCAGCAGTTATATCTTTCAACAATCAAATTATAGGTCACCAGGTCCAAAGGCTTTTATCTATTTTCTTGGTTTGTGAAGAAATATTGGGAGATTATTTCACTCTGTGTATTTCAGTAACAGATTCTGTTTAATGTCAGTGTAGTGGGAAACTACGTGAAAAAAATCTGGGTTCTACTCTTTATTCAAACTACTGGTATTTTAATATATGTCATTTTCTATTGGTCACAGAGATAAGGATTTTTACTGGGATTTTGCTCCTAAATCACTGAAACATTAAAGAAAAATAATTCTTCTATACTACCTCTTACCCTTGCAGGTACATTCTATGCTTCAAAATGTGGTCAAACAACAGACTGTGAACCCACTGCTTTACTCCAGAGCTGAAGGAGTCTCTTACCACAAGGTATGCACCATTCATCAACACTGAATTTCAAAATCTCAGGAAAGCACATGACTTCAATTTCTTGGTGGCTCTCATGATTGATTTTATGTCAACCTTACAAGATCTGCTAGTAATCCCATGCAGCAAATCCCTTCTTAGCATTACTCTATTTTTCCCTCAGCTATACTGAAAACCCCATGAACTGAGCTGCATCAAGAGAGATATCATTTGACATTTAGGGTAGACCTTGGAAAAAGGACACCTCAGTGTTCCTGAATAAAGACAGGGCCTTTTATTCCCTGTGTATGTATCTGAGAAAAACATTGCGACCCTCAAAATTTTTAAACAAATATAGCTTTCAGTATTGTCACTAATTATTTGTGTTTGAGGCATTCATCTGGCATGTCAAGGCCAGAGACAAAAATTCATGCTTCGGTAAACGTATTAGTATTTATACAAAATAAAGTCTCTGCAATTAGAGCGATGGCATTTGTCCCACAGCTGAAAAGCACATCTCTGGGGTAGTGTTGTGCAATCTAAAGGTGGGACCTGCCAGGGGATTCCAATCATTTTCGTGGTAACATTTTGTAGCACCATAGGAAAAGCACCCATTAAATTCAAAAGCTGTATCGCCCCATGAATGACTGCATAGCCATGCAAGGAGTAAGATCCTGCTTGATATTCATCACCTTGTAACTCATGACAGATTTGAATATTTTACATTTCAGCCACATATTTAAACCAATGAATGGAGGGAGATGAATGGCAAAAATGTAGTTTAGGATATGCATCCTGGTCTCCTTCATACAGACTGCATTATAGATAAACTAGTCCTGCCCTTCTGGATTTTAGACCACAGGCATGAACCACTGATGTTGGGTTACATTACAGTTATGTTCATAGCACAACTTCACTTCCAGTCTTCACATTCATGAAGTTTTTCTACATAGGCACTAGATATTTCACAAACAAGCACAGTCAAACAAGCAATTTCTTTTTCAATAGGTAGAGTGTTGTGCCTCCATAAGCACTTCCCGGACCTACACAGCAGACTTCAGCTGGGACACCTTATCCTTTCCCCCAAAATCACTCAACAGCCATGAAAAAAACAGAACTGGCAAATACCTTCCCAACATCCTTAACACCATAATAATGTTAATCATGTAAAAGAAGGACACAAGGCTTCCAATATTCAAGATTGTTCCTAGGCTTATAAATATCACAACCCTTTTTTCCTCTCAAATATGAAGATGCAGCATTTCCTCAGACAAGGGGAGGTCACAGCCTTCCTATGCACTGTTTTTCACACAGCTCTTTTGCACTGTTTCTGTGAGATCCCTCAATGCTGCAAGTGCTGCAAGACTCCAGCAAAACAGATTGTCACTGTTATTTTGCTCAATTAAATTTTTGTCTGCAATTCTGGGATGGGGGATGAACTACAGCATTTTGCATCCCCTGACCCCAACAGCTTTTGACAGCCAGGAAGAAAGTTCAATCAAAACATAGTTCTCTCTTACTTTGCTAGAGAGTACTGACCCAGTGTAAAACTTCCACCGTGACCTTAAGATGTAAATTAACAGCTGAAGAATGTAAAGAGTCACACGAGCTGACAGTTTTAAGATGGACTTGAGTCACCATGCTCTCAAACAGGTGGTGTAAGGGATCAAAAACATGCTCTACACCCTAAAGATATTTTTCATAATCTCCACATAGCGATACCTGATTTGTGATACACACCTGTATTCTGCTAGCCTCAAGTCACTGGATCAGCCATTCCTACTGCTGAACATGCTTTACGTAAACCTGTGTAGGATGGTCCGAACAGTAGCTTGTATCTTGCTCAGGACAGCACCAACAGTTGTCACAAAAAGCCCAGATTAAGTGCTTGGAAGTCTGAAATCTTAAGTAAAGGGGAGAGAAAAAGCTAAGAATCAGTTGTACAATGACTTTTCCAACAGAAGAACCAGAAATGCAACTGATACTCCCATTCTACAATCACAAGAGAGAAAGTGTTTCTGTCCTCAGATACAGTGCCCAGACTACTGCAACCACAAAAACTGCAGGAAAATCCTTTACGCTTCTGGAACAGATAATTTTCAGCTACTCTACAGACATGATTTATGAAGAGTCTGGTGATTTCTGGGATCTGCTAGAAGCCTGAATAGGTCTTAATCTGAATAATTTAGCTGATGAATTCTAATATGAAAATTCAATAAAGGTTTACTGAAGTTCAACCTAAAATAGATAGAAAAAAAAGCCAAAAAACTGTGGTTTTGATAATGCACTGCTGCACTTCAGTATAAAGACTGTACTTACACTGTTGCTTGCTTTGTCTGTTTAGAGACTAATCAGAATAATTAAGGTTGCAAAGGACCTCTGGAGATCATTTGCTCAAACCTGGCTCTTGCAACTGCTCTAATGGCATATTATTTCTCTATGTTTTAAGCATTACTTAGGCTTTAGGTGAGCAAATAGGAAAAGGCAGTCTCAGAGACCTACCTTTTCTTAACAAACACATTCCTCATTTTATCAATATTAATAGATTAAATATTTTACTGAATTGGAACAACACACCATAGAGACCTAGTGTTTCTGTGTCATAGAAATACACATTTCTCTTTACTCCCATTGAAATTAAAAGCAATTCTTATGTCCTGCTTTACATATAAGAACAGATACAGGTCAATGTGAAAGTAAGGTGATCTCTAAACATAAGAAAGGTGGCCTCTACTTGTATCATCCCCATGTGGAACAGATATTCCATTTTTAGTTTGCAGTCCCTTAATAAATAGAAGAAACCAACATCTGCTATGCTTCTTGAAACAGTGGAATATCTGGATTTATCTCCACTGTCTAGGAAAATGGGGTTTTGTGTCTGGAATGTGACATTGTCTTAGCTCTACTCTCAGTCTCTGCTCAAACTATGATGATAGCCTAGTTAATTAAAAGTTTCAGCCTCAGCTGATAGGGCTGAATGACCCATCACTTAAAAAAAAAAAAAAAAAAGGTAGACATTTTTCTGTAGTTTGCTAAATTTTCTTAGCAAGTCTTTGTGTGGCTCATTTTTTTTGTAAATGACGGAGTTGAAAGTTATCATTGATATTTTAGGTTGGAAAGAATTTCAGTTGTTTTTGTATTAAAAGATTTTTTTTAAATTATCATTTTGCTAGAAAACAACAGTTACCAACACCTTAATCTCAAGTTCCCCATTTCTGCCCTGTTAATTGGACCCATGGCACTGTTTATTCAGGCGGATAAAGTACAGCATAACCTTTGGCAAATTTGAGCCCTTTGACTTACACAAGCAAGTAAATGAGAATCTTCCTTTTAACTACATGTCCTAGTTTTCATAGAATCATAGAACGACTTGGGTTGAACAGGACCTTAAACACCAGCTCGTTTCAAGCCCAAACCCCACCCTCCCCCTCCCCCCCATGAGCCCTTTTGACTGGAATATAATTAATTTTCTTCCTAGTAGCTGGTACAGTGCTGGGTTTCACATTTGGTATGACAATAACATTGATAATACACTGATGTTTTAGTTATTGCCCAGTAGTGCTTACCCTAAATAAAGGGCTTTTTGGCTTACCATGCTCTAGCAGTGAGCAGGAGCACAGAAAGCTGGGAAGGAGCATGGCCAGGACAGCTGAATCAAGCTGGCCGAAGGGATATCCATACCAAAGAGCACCATGAGTTGCTCAGGAGCCACTGATCACTGCTGGGGGTCAGACTGGGCATCGGTCAGCAAGGGGCAAGCAATTATATTGGGCATCTTATGTTTTATTACTCTCTCTCCTTTCCATTAAAATTATCATTAGTACTATTAGCACATTTTGTTTCAGTTAATAAGCTGTTCTTATCTCAGATCCTGAGTTTCACTTTTTTTTTTCCTGATTTTCCTCCTCTGAGCAGTTGCACAGTACTTGGTTGCCAGCTGGAGTTAAACTTCACTATGGTAAGCTTCTGTTCAAACACTTTATTTTAAAGACTTTTCAGACTGATAATTGACATAATTTAAGAGAGATTACTAGCTACCCACTCATTGATACACCACCATGTTACATGCTACCTTTCACTATTTTAAAAACAAAAACAAAATAGTCAAGAAATACACACCACGTGCACCAACACCCAGACACAAAAAGGAGAAGTGAGGACAAAGTACACTACACAGATTTGTTCCTGCACTGGTGACTTCAGCATTCTACACAGACAGTGAGGAAAGTTAAGAGCTGCTCTCTGCAGGACTTCTGTAAAGGGAATTTTTCTCACAAGGGAATTAAACAAAAATGAAGTCACAATGCCACAGGGTTTTGCTGGTCATAATGGAGCAAAGATTACTTCACAGACTTACATAATAGAATAAATAGTCTTTTGAGAAAAAGACTGTCTGCTGACATAAAGGACTGACTGACATAATTGCATAATTAGGATTCCACTTGAATGATGGGAAAAAACACATCAGAATCTACTACCAAGTAGAGATTTTCTTCTCCTCTTTGTATAGTAAAATAATTATATAAGTGAAGTTCTTGCCTTAAGGATGATACTGAGGTGCTTTTCAAATGAGCTTACAAATAAGTACTGGCCAAAGCAAAATTACTTCCAAAGGGCAAGAACCACCCTGTTTGCCATCAGTGTAAATACTTTTTGAACCTAAACTAACATGGTGTCTTTGTAATATAAAGAATATGGAGTAAGTGTCCCTCTAAAGGTGAGTGGACAGAAATCCCCGTACCATACAGGAAAATGTTTTAATGATGAATTTTTTGTCCAGGATGTTGGCAGATGTTACCAGTTTAAGTGCTTCACAAACAAAATTATTCCCAATTATTTCTCTCACTCAGTATTTTAAATGAAAAAAAATGGAGGTGGCTGATTCTTGAGTATACTGGCCTATATCTGCATAAGCAATAACTCTATGTTTATTTCAATATGTCACAAAGCAACAAGAAAGATGTTAAAACATCTGAACATCAAACTGAAATATTATTCTTGTTTTCTAGAAAATTCTGTATATTAAAGTCCTGCATTCTTATTGAAGTTGCATTAACACTTAGGAAATAGTTCTACTCACGAAATCAGAATCTGCATTTCCATCTAGACCCTTTTGAAGTTTCTGAATACCTGTCTGTCACAGAATTGCACTACATCTTTCCTTCTGCAGGATTCGCTTCCCTTGGAGGGATTTTTCCAGACCGCATTACTTCGAATTAGAATTGCAAGCATCAGACACACTCAAATCACTGTTTTAAGGCTACGACATGTCGAGTTCAGTGAGATTTGTGGTTCCTCATCTATTTCTGGAATCAGGTCTTTAAACACAAGGGTCTTGTCTACTCATAGAACAATATTTTAATTATACTATTTATTAATATTATCATTTAATGTAAAACACCAATAAATTAGTTTATGTAAGTTAGAGGTATTAAATTATATTCTATATTAAGTTACTCCACTTACTGTATTTTTCAGTTCTTCCATTCTTGTACACTTGCAAATGGAGAAGTCTTATTTTTACTTTTGTTCTCTGTCAGTAATAATAGTACTTAAGGTACATGATTGAGCATCCTCCATAATATTTCAGCTATTATTTTCATTCTTTTCTGCTTTAGGTGTTTCCTTGTAATTCTCCAGTAAACTCTTATGGACAGACTAATATGGTAAGCAAACTTCTTGCCTGAATATATATAGAATATTCCAACTTAGCCAGCAATCATTAATATACCTGTTCTCTTCAGCTTTCAAAATATATGTATTACCAAATACCTTTTAAAATTGTAAAGCCAGCTCAACTGCAGATTCAGCTATCATGTGTCAGAATTTTTCCTCTCCTATTTTGCATAGTTATAATTACCTTTTGGCTTCTTGTATACAAATTGCTTGTTGAGTTTTTATATTACAAACAAAATGAAGATACTCTGTTTCCATGAACTGTAGTTAATCACGTGAAAAGATGAGTGTCTCTCTTAGAAACAGCTGTATGGTACTATAAACAGAATTTGAGAAAACATATGCATTCTGATATACACCTGTAATAGGTAAAGTTAGCATGATGTATGGAATATTAAGTTGATCATTTCCTGCCAGCTAGATACTTTTCTTAACCATATAATTTTTAGCTCAAGACAACAGCATAAAATTAACATTATTTTCTTTTGGGAACCAGATTTTTGGCACGTTCCCATTAAATGTATGATTGCTGGAGCATTCACTTGACAGATTATAAACTACTGCTCATTAGAAGTTACATTGTTTCAGAGATATAACTGCTACAAAAGTTTTAAAATATTTTCTTTTGCTTAGAAATACAGAAGTAATATTTCATGATTTTCCTTGAATCCTAAAGTGACTTCACTTGAAAGAGATGATAAATTTAACAAGTCAAATTGAAACTATTAAGAAACTTTTCAGTTCTGATTAGAGGGAATGAAAACAAAACCTCAGATATACCAATTGCACAACTCTCACCATCTCAATCTTTAGTAAAGATAGCTGGAAGGCATTTTGATTGCTCACATACCTTCTATATTCTTTAAAATATAGAGACAACTAACCTACTGCTGCACAATGCTGTGCAGAACTTTAAACTGCCAAATTTTTCAAAGGCAGATTTTTTTTTTATATGTGTGTGCATAATTTTTTTAAGTTTTGTAAAAGAAATAAAAAAAAAAAAGGAAAAAAGGAAGACATATTCAAAGTAACTGGGAAGGATCACCCTGAAATGTGGTCAATGCGTCCTACTAGGTTTTTTAAAAGGATGATGACATGGGACTCACATGCCATTAGAAGTATTGCTCAGCTGCCAGTCAGAAAGAACCAGATTGTTTTTTCTCCAGTTAAATGTATCTTGATAACTCTGCGAGTTACAGTCTCCAACTTTGAAATGGAAATTAAACTTTGAAATGTATTTCTAAGACAAAGGCTGCAATGAATTATCCCTTTTTAACTTGACTAATTAGCTGTACTTCCCCTGAGAGCCTCGTTAGTAGCTTCTTTTAACTTCAATGTCACCCTTTCATAGTGACACCACCGATCCACATACAAACCCATTATCACAAGTAGGCTCTTGTTTCAATGATTAGTACAAAGAAAGAGAGGGAATAAACAAGAAACAGGAGTATTAGCTTGACAGGTATAATAAATTAGAAGAGTCTTAAAAATAAAAATTACATGTGTCAGCAGAGATGAATCCTAAAACTTTTCAACAATAGGAATTGGAATATAAATACCTTATCTTTCACTTGCTGATATATGAGAACAATATGTATTTATACAAATATATGTATTTATTATGCATTACCATGAAAGCGACAAAAAATTATTCTTTTGCACTTTGGCAAGAAAAGTACCACATGCTGTCCTAATCTAGTAACACTTTTTTTTTCTATTATTATCTTTCCAAAGGGTCAATAGTTTCTTTCATATACATTTTTCATGTTCACTTATCTATGCAGATCCTTTCCTACAAAGTATACCTCTAATTTATGTTTAGGATTTTCCCCTCTCAAAATATATTTTGATGAGAACAAGTATCTTTAAGGTTCAGAAACTAACATATGCTTTTGTAACCACTGCAGTTAATTGATGCTTTGATTTTCTCTTCTATTTGGTGAAAATAACATATATTATGCATCTAAGTCGGCTATAAAAACACTCTGGTGTACAATAATTTGTTATTTCCAAATACAGAAAAAAACCTACAAAAATCCTATCCAATTAATCAGTAAGAACTGGTAATTTATTCACTTATTCCTTTACTCTCCAACTGTTGGCGATCTATTACTAATCTATTACATGTGTCATTTTAATCACACACTAGTTCTGTATTTTGAGAAGATTACTTAACTTCACATAAGGGGTTGGGACTACTGCTTTAATGCAAATTGCCCTGTAAACAAAGAAAAATTTGAATACCTCAGTTTCTCTAACTCCATTTGTCCCCAAGAGGGACAGAATAGAAATAATTTTTTCTCATCCATGGAAAGACATACCTACCTCCTGCTGTGAGCAGGCACTGCAGTTAGATTTTCTTCTGCTTTCCATTCCCCCTTGAACCTATTTACTCTTCAGTCAAGAAGCTGGAAAATTAGAAGAGGTTTTCTACAATCTGACTGGAGTCACAGAGGTGGCTGGGATAAGCCAAGTGCCCGCTCCTTACCCTTCTTTACCTCTAACAGGAGCAGAGATAGTCTGTCCTTAACCATTAATGATATTCTACCCACAGACTCAATTTTCATCTTTTAGAAGCAGTCTCACTAGCAAAATATTATCCTCACTAAAATTATTGAAGCATAGAATATTTCAGCTGTACTAGGTTTGTGTTGGTCACTAGTAACATAAAGAGCTGAGTCAGGATTATTGTGCCTGATGGATTTTAAGACTCAAGCAAGGTGAAGCTGTGAATCAGATTCACGGGGTGTTAATTTTGAAGGAATTCCCAACTCCTGTGTAACATCAAAGAATAAAGAAGTGTTTGAGATTTCAGAAAGAAACTGGATGCCTTTCTGTAAGTTGGCATGTTTCAAATTTAATAGATGGATAGATAGATAGATAGATAGATAGATAAAGAGTGTTAAGCAGTTGCAATGGGGCAAAATGAGCAAGTGGTTTGAAGTGTAAGAACTAAAACCTATTTGCATCTCGTGATGCAAAATGCACTCCATTGCTATTTTGTTGCCAATATCTTCAGTTCGTTTTTCCCATCCCGCTCAGGTTTCCAGCAGGTCTGTTCAACTTGTCACCTCTGAGCACTGCCTCCTTGAAGAATCCCAGAAGATAAGGGGCTAATGTGCATGTTTCAAACACAATAGCTAGGTGGCTCTGCAGACAATCAAGGATCGTTGGCAATAACATACAAAAATTGTTGGTAATAACGCTCCGTGGGAAAGAACAAGACGTGGCTGGAGAAGGGGACCATGTGGAGGAAGGACAGCTCTTTTCCAGAACAAACATCCTTGTTCTTGTTCCTGGAGCTAAGCACAACACAGTACAGTGCAATGCAGGAATGAGGCCAAGAAGTGGGCATGGAATGTAGGGGAGGACCAAAACCACTCAAGACCCCCAAGGCCCAACAACCCATTTCCAGAAAGGTCCAAAAGAATGATCTGTTTATGATAACTGATTTACACAGAAGGCGAGAAACCTCTCTATAAAATGTGAGGTACTTACGCCAAGCCTGGATGCACACACCAGGACCTCGGACATCCCAGTGGCTGGACCGACACTGGAACCAGGACTACTGATCCCTCTTTCTTTTTTTCTTTGTTTTAGCAAGAGTAATCAAGCATACAGTAAAGAAGACAGTATGTGAACATGTGGGAGTAAATATGTGAAAAGCAATAAACAGCGTGGGTTTGTTGAAAACCTCGTAGGTCATGCCAAGAGAATCTAATAGCTGGTTTGTGCATGTTTATTTCTGATTTTGCTGTAAAGCAGAAGCAGTAGATCCTGCAAACTGAGCTGGGTGTGGATTGGACCATGAGAACATTACAGGTCAAGAATATAGTATCATAGCATACTGATATTACCTTATGGCATCCACAATGCAATTCAAGTGTAATACAGTGTAACATGCTCTAACCACTGAGTAGTACCACATACGTTTCAGTGAGCCTTAAAAAAAAAAAACAAACCAACTGAAAAACAGCAAACCAAATATAAGTATTATTTTAGCAAAGATCAAAAATGCCTTAAAAAAATCCAACTTATTGCATCTCTTACCTTCTCTCTGCACAAACAACTAAATATGGAATGTAAAACAAAGTTCATTTAGCATGACTCAATAGAAATGTCAGAAACTCATGCTGTTTACCATTTAGACAATTTTTCAATCTGAAATTTTACATGCTGCCAGGTGCAGAAATGGCTTTTGTCACCAAGAAAGTATAATTGCTTGCCTAACATACAGCTCACTTACATTGAGATGCAGTGATAAAGAATAATGCATCCAACTAAAACTGAAAAATAAGTTGTAAGCAGTTAAGACTCCAAAGAAGGTTCTGAAAATCTCCCCCGACTAGAGAACTTTGATGAAAAATGCTTGATTCCTTCTATTTTCAGAAGTGGTGAGTACCTCAAGATTAACACTCAGTAGAAAGTATCAGAAAGTTACCTGTTATTTAGGGATTTTTATCCCCAGCACATGGTCAGGAAATCACATCTTTCTCAGCAGATTTGTCTTAGTGATTTTTACTTTTTATATACAAGCATTAAAAAAAACTACTCTCCTTTGTTTGGTTTTATCAAACAAGGTATAGGGATTTAGATTTGCACAACAGTGCAGTCTGTTGCCTTCTAAAAATGGTAATAATGATTCACTGAGCAATATCCAACTAGACTGTGACAAAGAAATACACTTAATTAAGTAATTACAACTGGAATACTACTGTAGTGAAGTGTTAGTGTAGCATTATAGGAAAAAACATCTATTTGTGGAATTATTAAGTATTTATGTATACAAAGAAACTACTGGAGCTACTGCATCAAGTATTTACTGATAGTATTGCCTGGTCACCTATATATCTCCTACAGGGACACCAGAAATACACTGGGTACTGTTTGTGCTTTATGAAGAAGGATGAAATGCATACAGAAGTGTTTTCCAAGATTGCCACCAAATACAGTTTAACAAAGTATATCCTATAATTAAAAATGTAAATTTTAAAGCAAAAGTGTCAATCCAAGAATAATTGAGAACTGAAAAATGTATCTTTAACATTTAATCCAAATTCACAGGGAAAAAACCCAATGTGTGTACCACATTATCACGACAAAAATCTAGAAGAGTCCCCCTGCAACATGATAGGTTTTTTTCCCCACATTCAAAGGCATGCTGTACATAATGTATTTATGAACATGTAGGTATCCCTCTCATCTCATCTGTTTTAAAAGGAGAACTCTGAGTAGCATGGAGAGAGAACCCAAATGAGATTAACCAATTCCATTAAAATGTAAAATGGTTTATTAACTAACATGTACTTTAACCTTCAAGAATAGGCCCTCACCACTGCTGAATTTCATACATACTATAGAGTTCTTCTGCACCAAATTTTCTTCGGAAATGAGGTGTTTAACTATGTCACGGAAAGCATATACTATAATAAAATACATATCATGATTCAGCTGGAACTTTCCTTCCTGCCATGACAACCATCAGTTCCTGATTTAACCCTGAGTTGGTAGCTGCACCTAACTTAACAGGTAACAGCAGTTTCTTCTGTCTGGAAAACCAGAAAATAAATTGGATGAAGATTAAATGTTGAAGCTGATAGAACAGACAGAACCACTAAGAACAAGCCATAGGACAGAACCGTGGAAAAAACCTAGTCATCTTTACCAGATTATTCCAAGTTAACTGCTGAATTTTAAAAAATAAAAATAAATTAAGACTGCTAAAAGCATTCCAGGTGAATGTTATCCAAGCGACTAAATACACCTTTTATTTAATGTCAACATAATACATGAGAAGGTGTGGAGCTAAGCTCGCAGTGGTTTCGCTTTATTTATAATACAATAAAACTAGTGCAGAATAGAAGGCAAATGACACTCTCTTTTTAAAATATGACAAGTAAACAAAGCCCTCAAAATCCAGTTGCTTATAGAGACACAGGCTTCAGAATGTGGAAGAATATTTTCTATTTATCTATTTCAAATAATTCCTAAAATCAAAGGAAAGAGGCTTTTTATTGTGTCCTGCAGATTAATTTCTTGTACCAAGGAGAGAAGTGTGAGAGTTATTTCAACCACAGAACACAGGACCAGGCTCCTTGGCCTTCAAATTAAGGGGGCAGCAGTCTCAGTTCTTTACCAACTCTGCTATTGACACAATGGCTTTGCAAGAAAAACAGCCTCTGAAAGAGGGAAATTCAATATCGTTTAAGTGTCAGTAAACTCCTAACAAATTCTGCTTGTAGTCCAGTGCCTTCTCAGTGCAGTTTCAGGATTACCAGTGTGCTTTACACATGGTCTGAAATGGAACTCTCCAGATTTGGATGAAAGTGGGAAGTTGGATGAAAGTAGAGAAGTAATGCATCTAGCAAACACTCCCTCCCAAAACACACACACAACCAAAGACCACATCTCAAACCTCCTTTCTTGTGTGAATAACAGTCGCTCTAGATACAAAAGCATCAACTGAAACAGAAGACACTCCTTGATGATAACTAAATGATAATTGAAATAAGACACATGACTATCCTACTGTGACCTACAATTCCTCATTAACTCTTGTGGTCATTCTAAAGGAACATTGAAGAAAACCAGTGAGAAATTTCTTTTAAAAACCCCAACAACTTTCTCAAAGTTTTTCCCAATTTTCCCAGATTCTGAGAGACTGATAGCCAGTGTTATCTCCTCTTTCTTTCTTTTCACTCTTACATTAAGTCTCTATGATCACCATATGTATGATAGTGCCTTACACACTTATTCACGCAAACATAATCTCTTTTCATTGCTTGTAGAATATTACCTATCAGTTTTTTAAGCAGCCCCAAAGAGTTGTTGTAAAACTGATAAGGATTATATTTGAAACAGAACTGGTGTGAACATATCTCATTGAACCTTTTGCTATAATATATAAAAGAGAAAAGACAGACATAAAACAGATAATTTACCGCAGACACACAGGGAAGCTCTTTGACAACATGACCTTCCTAAATTATTCACTGTCATACACTACAAATTGGAGTGTTATACTACTTTTCTCAAAGGAAAATATGAAAAAAATTTGAAACATTTAATAAAAACACATTATCACTTGCAAATGTGCAGCATTCAATTTGTCAGCACTCAGAGACATCACACAAAATTCAAGGGTAGGTGCATCACAGACTAAGACAACTCTTAAACTTCCTCTGCTCTTTGTTAGTTTATAATTGTATCTTGAGAATGTTGGCTTTATGAGATGTGAGAGTGGACAAAAATGCTTTGTGATCATCACACAAAGATATTCACCTTTTAAGTGGATAGGTATCTTTGAAGGGCACCTTACAGAAGAGACATCAATCTTCATCAATTTTTGTTTCAGAAACTGTTTCTACAAACACAGCTCCTTCACATCTGAGCTTTCACCAACTTTCATAAAAGTTAAGCAAATGGGGGGCAAGCTACCCCACAATGTACCTTATTTAATCTGACCTTTTAAATGGTTAAGTCTTTTCTAGCTGCATTTGATAATTTTGTGTCTTTATTTGAGTGACCTTTATATTTTCTAAAAGAACTTTTCTAGCAACTGCTAAACATTTCATGAAACTACATAAAACAGCATGGAAATAAGTGCAGGAATAAGGTAGGTGGCAGACACTCAAATCAACAGCATAAATGTAACTCTTGATATTTGACTAAAAATTCAGCTACTTTGTCTAACTTAGTAAAGAACTGTATTTAGACAAGGTTTGTAAGCCGGAACTGAAATGTAACAGACAATCATGGATTCATGTAATTGTGGATTTAGGATATTCTAGAAAAAGATGGGAACAAAAGGCAGCATATGTCTTGTGGCATGAAATAGTATTCATTTTAAGAGAAAGATTAGGAACAGTGTGGAACCTTAAATTGAGTAGAGTTTATTTCCATTAAGTATTGGACATTGCAAGAAATTAATTTTTATCTTTTTACTCACTATGGTCAGAACACACATATTATGTATAAATGTTTGTGAATTTGTTCTGATTAGGTAGGACTTCAGAGAAAATACCTAGTGTACTACACCAGTAGCAATTTCACTTTTAAAAATATTTTTATCTGTGCAACTAAATGGAAAGATCACATGAAGTGAAGAAAACCTGTAAATGAACAGGGAAGAGGTCCTGATGACCATTTCACTGTCCTACAATCCTTCAAATGTCTCTTATCCCAACAGATTATTTGTCCATATTGTACAAGGGAACAAAAGCAGCCATAACCTGGTAAATCCTATCACAAATACGGAATAGTTTATTCAATTAAAATTCTAGGGGAAAAGAAAGAGAAAAGCTTTTTATCAGATTTTGCAACAAAGACCAACTTGTCTATACATTCCTCAAAAATAGAATGAGCAAAAAAAATCTGTCACCTGACATTTACACATAAAACAGAGCATTTCATTCAGGGGAAAACAATATTTGATTGAAAATAGAGAACGTTTGCTTTTAGCTTTTGAGAAACAATATAATCAAACTTCATTACAGTCCTTACAAACATATTTAAGAGTTTACCTTATGGATCTCCAGAAACCACTGCTTCTCTCCAATATCCTTATAGCAATATTGGTGGTGGTATCTTTGGAGAACTTAATCTTGCAAGTCAGACACAGGGTATATGACAAGTGCCTATTTAAACAGAGGGATGGGATAGGACAAGCGGATGCAACAGGACAAGAGGAAATGGTCCCTGGTTGCTCTAGATAAAGTTTAGATTGGATATTAGGAAAAATTCTTCACCAAAAGAGTCATCAGGCATTGGAACAGGCTTCCCACTGAAGTGGTGAAGTCACCATCCCTGGAGGTATTTAAAAGACAAAAAAGATGTGGTACTTAAGGACACGATTTAGTGGTGGGCTTGGTAGCACTGGGTTAATGGTTGGACTTGATCTTAAAGATCTTCTCCAAACTAAACAATTTTGTGGTTTTATGATGCTGTGGTCCAAGTGAAGTGTTCTAAAAGAAACCTTTCCCAAATTTTAAGTTGAGTTACTGCAAGAGAGCTTCCTATCACCACTTGCAAACCTAAAGCTTTGTCTCTCCACCAGTTTTCTGAACTTGTATTCTTTGGGGATCTCTCAAAGTACATAGAAACTAAGTGGGACAAAGTAAAGAGGAGAGTGAGTGCCTTCTCTCCTCCTTCACTGATAAACAGAGCTGGTTCTGCTCTCCACATGAATGGTTCAAATACAAGTGCCGGTATCAGTGGAAAAACACACGTGCGTTCCAACATTTTATGCCACAAATAAGAAATGTAGGATTAGGCTCTCCAGCAAATTATCCACAAGCACCTATCTGTGAGGGAGAGATTTCTGACTACATTATTCGCTTGACAAAAAAAAACAGAAAACAACCAACAAACAACAACCCCACAACAAACCGAACTTTGTTAAATACACAAATAGCTAGCTAAAAGTTACCTGTAAATCATAGAATAGCATTCCTGCAGGAATACAGTTACAAGAACAGAAAAAATATTGTTATATCTAGACATAATACTTAATGTTTTGATATAAAATATTTATAAATCACTTTTTTTCCATCTTCTCCCCCCACTTTCTTTTCTCATAAGCTCTTCTGCATACATCCTCTGTTCAATGAAAACCCTCCAGAAAATAGATATTTATTCTACAGGTACATTTATTCCAAGGTAGAAACTCCGTTCAAACTTTCTCAGAACACACATGAGAACCCAAGATGAATAAGAAATACCTATTTAAAAAGTCATTAAAAGTGAGGAAGCAGCAGCAGCTCTATTTGTTTTACTGAATACCAACAACATCTAAAGGAATTAAGAATCCCACAAAAGAAGACTGAAGACCTCAAGGAAAACAATTACCTGCATTATAGTAATTGGTAGGTTTGTCAGTTAGTGGCTTTCATTTGGTGGATACAATGAGTGGTAATTTTGGTAACCTGCAATCCACTACCATAAGCACTCAAGAGAAAAACATAATTCCCAGTCCGGTATAATAGAAATGATAGCAGAGATTTGTAACAATCCCAGATTTATAACAGTCTCAGATTACTAGCCAAGGTCTGAGAGAGTGAATAGCCTAAGCATTGCATAATTTATCTTTGATATGGATGTGGGCCCACTCTAGCATAATGAACCCAAACATACAGTAGTTGACGTAATGCCTGAGCATTTCACAAGTAGACACGTGTTAGCAAGCAGTGCTGATTGGCTCATCCTCTAAATGATTTTAGTTCTTAAGCACAGCGTACAATTTAATGACATCCATGCGCCAGAATTCAGAAGCTAATTGGCTAGATATTATGGTCTTCATATTATGCACAGGGAAAGCAGCAGCTAGAGCAAGCAAAGACACTTGTTCAAGATTATACAACTGATTCGCACAAAGGTGGAAGCAGAAGCAATGGTTAGACTCACTCTTAGCCCATCAGATCAAATGTATGTAAGAATCTCTTAAGCTATCAGATGCTTGTAGAGCACAGCTACATAAATCTGAGATTTCTCCCCATCTGTGAGTTTTGGGGTGAGAACAAAATGTACTTTTTGTTCTGGAATATTGTTGAAGGCTTCTGACATGGTTTCTGGACTTCACCTTCTCCCCCTGAAGTTTAGTCATACAGGACAGAGAAGCATGAGTCTTTGTAGAGCAGTTTGCTGTGGCACATTCCCTTTCCTCCTTCCCCACAGACCATTTCATGATAGAGAGCTTTTCCTGATGCTCCCACCATTTCTTAGTGATGACATGCCAGTGTCAAACTCCCGTGTTATCCAGAATAGCTGTCCTGCTGCCTTGGAACTCTACTCTGCACCAAGTAGCAGGCAGGCTTCCTACCTACTTCAGGTACCAAGACTGAAATGATGAGAGGGGAAGGAAGAAATCACCTGTTGCATCCAGATGATCCTGAAACACACCACCAGGAGACATAAGCACATGGAGTTCATCTTGATCACTCTGTTTTCCTGCAACTTTCTTTCTCCCCTGGTCGTATTTTCATATGATATTATTGGGAACAGAGTACTTCAAATGCCTTTCTCAAAAAGCTCAAAAGGAACATGCTGCCCAGGCAAATAGTGCAGTCACAGACCCTGGAGGTATTAAAGAAAAGAGTGTATGGTTTAGCAGTGGGCTTGGTAGTGCTGGGTTAACAGTTGGACTTGGTGTTATTAATGGTCGTTTCCAACCTAAATGATTCTATGAAAGGAAGTTGGGACAGGTACAGTAAAAAGTGGACTTCTGAAGAATTCAATGCAGGAAAGGCTGGGAGCTCTAACAATTATAGCAGGAGTCTAAGAGCCTAAAAGTTCACTGTGTAAGCCAAGCCCCTAAGTGTTCAAAGTATAGTATATTAGATATACAAGGGAAGTGCCTGCCTGGGCCAGACAGCTGAATCAATATTAAAAGGGATCAAGTAGGAAATGTTTAACTGCACTTTGAATAGCTAATTTAAGGGAGATGAATCTTATCCTTAGGGCCACATTTTGCATCCTTGCTTCCTTCTGAGTAGTACATTGCTTAATCCAAAATGACTATTTGCAAAGTATATATCTTTGCAAAATGAGCAAGGGTATTACAAGCTGACACTTAAACTATATAACTCCAGAGCCAGGGAGTAGCTTTCATTGTATGCAGAACAAGCTCTGATTGTGCTGTTAGACACTTCTGAATATACAAATATTAAGTAGGGAGTAAATAAGCGGTCTAAGCAAGCAAAGAATCCTGAACTAATTATTTGTCGCTGAGTTTTCCTAATGACAAAATGTCAAGTAAGGAAAGATGGATTATTTTTTTTCTTCCTCTAATCTTTCAGGTTTCTTGCTTCTGCTAAACTTTTACATCTTAAAAATGCTGTTATAATCTTATGCATACAAAAGTACATGGGACAACTGAAAAAAGACCTTTTTTATCATGATTACAGACTTAATGACAGTCAAATAGTTTACAGAAGCCTAGTAATATGAATGTTGTATGATCTCATCAGGCTGATTACAATGCTCTGCATGCAATAGTTGGGGATAGAGCACTGAGTTTAGTGCTGCAGAGAACATTGGATTTAATACTGAACAATGACATTGCACATAAAATTTATAGTGAAATTTACAGGTGAATTTTAAGCACAAAAATTAAAATATCATAAAAGAATAAAAATACATGTTTTATTATCTTTTATCACTTAAGAAACTGACCAATAATAGCATCAAGTCAGGCAAGGTGCAAATTACTAAACAGAAGTAAACTACACCATTACCATCTGGTAGTAGTAGTTGGATATGAATTAATATATTCATAGTCTTTAACATATCATTGCATCATCTAACCCGACTTCCAGTATTTCACCAATTAAATTTTTGCCCATTTTTCCTGTAGCATGTTAATAACCAAGATTTTACTGCAGTCAATAGAATAAGAAAGAAGTTATGATCTCATTTTGAGCCTCCCACACCCAAACTTTGAACTACTGCTTCCTATGATCCACTGATTACACTGTCTACTTAAACCAAGGGCTGATAACTAGAATCCAAAAGGAAGATCAGTAGGTGATACTATGCTTGTAGCAAGTTGAGTGGAAGAAGTAAAAATCGACTATGTTGAAAATAAACCACAACAAATCAACTCCCCAAACAAAAACCTCCCATCAATTCCACTTCTGAAAAAGGTTAGACTATTTGTGGACTATTAGTAAGCCTAACTGGAGCTTAACTGTCAGAAAGAACATTTGGTATTAATTTCAAATTTTCAGGAAATACACAATCCACACTTCCCCTTGGCAGTTTGTTTCAAAGGTTAATCACTCTCAGCACAAAAATCTGTGTCTTATTTCTAATTTGAGTTTATACATCTTCTGCTTCCAGTCATTTAGTTCTTGTTATGATGCTTCTATTAGATTAAAGTAGCCCATTAGTACATTTTCTCAAGTCTGTCAATCTTTTTCTATAGCTCATTTTCACATTATCTTCAGGTTGTTGTTCCATTAAATACCAACATCAAATTGTGCAGTGCAGCAGAATCAGTCTCAATATTACTTTTATTACTGAGTAATGGAGCTAAAAATTGCTACATTGCTGCAGATATACTAAGCTGTGTAAAAAAAAAAAAAGAAAAAAACATGCAGGAAATATCTGCTAGAGACCATCTCCCGATAGCAAGGCAACAGCTAGTATTTCTATACTGTTTCTGCAGTCTCCTTCTAAAACCTCTAGTGATATATATTCCTCAAGCATTCCTTCCAAGTTCTTCAAGACTTCTCCTAACATATGAAAGTCATCTTTACTATATGCCAATCATGTTGTGTTTTGTGCATAGAATATGGAAAATACTTAATTCATTCTGTCACTGTACCTAATTAAAATGTGCTTGAAAATTATCACCTCACCTCCTTTGTGTTCTTTGTATCCCAGAGTCCATTGCCTTCAAGACTTCTCCAAACCTTACAACTTCCTAAGCTTCCTAATATTTTTTTCAGTGAAATTTTCTATACTTTATTCCTTTAGCCCCAAATTCCATGAATTACGATGCAAAAAGTTAGAAACAACAGTTAAGCTAAGATTTCACCACTACTGCTACAGCAGTAGGCAGGTCTCATTTCCTCATTTTGCTGGTGATCAGCTTCCTTTTAGCACTACCACCAATAATACCCTGTCACTATTCAGAGGGCTACAGGTATGACATTAAAAAGAAGCCCAAATGTGATGCACATAGGTATAAAAAAAGTTAGATAGCATTCAACAATGCCCAGCAGTGACCAGCATGAAAGCTCTGTTCAGTCACAGTTCTGCAGATTAGTCAAAAGGTATTTTTTGCTTTTATTGAAGAATTGGTTTAAAAGGATGAATATGTAGTGGACTTCATTCTCCCTGTAGTTGCATCTCACCTGGCATGAAAGTTTTACTTGCCCTAAGCAAGGGGAACATTTAGTCTGATATAGAGTCTATGTGATATACTGTCTTTGCTTTACATATTCTAAAATGAAGAATGTGTCTTTATGTAGTTTATTCCCTTTGATAGCATTAGGCTTGGGTCCTTCTCTGTGCCTGAGCCATCTTTATATTACTGCTACAATCAACAGTGTCATACGACCTGCATCACTAGATGCACAAATGAAAGGCAGTGTTATCAATATTCCACCGTAACAGGTCTACATTACAGATATAAATTACAGTTTCCTAGGATAAAATTACAGATTTTCTAAAGCCTGGTTATACATTTGCTGTTTACAGTACATACAACAGAAGTCTTGTGTGGATAATGAATTCCACAGTTTAGACATATGCTGTGCTATTCACTCCAAAATGCTGCAATTTTACCCTTTTTCCTAGGTTTAAATATAATTGAGGGAGAGATTTTCTGTGATATATTTTGTCCATCAACTTCTATCTTTAATGCCATGTTAAGTATAAGATCTTGTCTCTTAATCTTATGTCATTATTATGAATATTAATAGTGGAAAGACAGAACTTTTCTTATAAAACTCCATTTATATAATGAGTCTGAACTGAAGTATACTATATTTCCTATAGTTCATATTAGATTTTCAACAACTACCAGTATTTTAACTGGATAAAGTTTGCACACATGACTTCTCTTTACAAACACAGCTTTATCATATATAAAATACTGTCCTGTACTTCAAAGAGACTCGCAAAAGAAAAAAAGGCAGATAAGTACAAATATCTAGGAAAGGAATAAAAAAAACCAAAGAAGAAAACTTCATTATATTATGCTACACACTTATAGCAAATTTGCATCTCAAGGATTGTGAAGCATGATCCTCTGTCTACACAGACCCTAGTAAAACTGGAAACTCTTCAAAAAAGGAAGATGAGAGGATTAGATGGATTCTGTGCGAAGGAGCAAGGTTAGACTTGAAGACCTCCTGAAATCCTTCCAAACTGAATTTTATGAATGAATAGGTTCAGGCTTATTAGTCTGGATAAAGAGAAGTATATGAAGCAACTGCCTACTAAACCATAAATGGCACAGAGGGAAAAGGTCTGGAATGATCACCACCTCTTCTGGTACAAGACTGTTGCAGTTCAAAATTCGGATACCAACAGAAAAGGAACTGCTAGGATTAAACAGGAAACCTTGGGCCACAGACACTGGGGAAAAACCCACCATCTAAAGGACCAGACAAGATCCATTGACCTTTATTTCATGTGGACTGTCCTGATCTCCCCCAGCAGAATGTGGAGAGACTTCATGTGATGCTATCGGTCCCTGCAGATATCCCTTTGTTTTCTCCCCTCCCTGTGTAATCCTTATTTTGGGAAAAGCTGACCAGTATAATCTTGCCTACTGGAAATATCAAATAATTTTTCCCCCAAATGTAAATACTGAATCCAAGAAATGTAAATCCCTTTTTTCCCTTGCTATTGGAAATGCTAATAGATTGTGGAATCCCCTATTTGGCATAACCCCACCTCCTCATTAGCATGTTAAGCCCCTGAAACCCTTAAAAAGCAGTTTGCGTGTTCAATAAAGGTATTCCAGTTTTTACCCCCATATCTGGGATCGTGTTAGCATTAGTGGACCCTTACACAAGACGTAAATTGTCCCATATGAAAATTACTAGGTGAAAAATTCAGAATAACTGAAAGTAGTTGATTCATCACATTGCTTGTAACAAAACTGTAGAATTTCTGGCCACCGTATGCTGCAAGTTAGTACAAGTTCAAGGACAGCCTGGGTATCTTCATGGAAGAGAAATCCTTTAAGGGCTAAAAAACACACATAGAAAGCCCTTCTAGCTCAGTAACTTTCCAAATTATAAATAGTTTGAGGCTGGAAAAGTAATGAAGTATTACTATGCACTTGCCTCAGTCTTATACTATCCCTCAAGTATTTGCATTTCCCCCCCAGACACTATCAGAGACAAAACACCAGGAGAGATAAATGTTCTCCCTGTCCCAGTACAACCTTTTCATTATGTTACCTTCCTTTTTTTCTTAAGCTAAACCATTGACTTCCAATGTTTTAACTTGAATTTTGCTCATGAATCTTTCAGCATATTCCTTCATTTTCCCAATTTGAATTAAAACAACTCCCCAACAAATCTTGTCTCAACTCCGATCTGTAAGTGAAACATACTTTCTTGAACCAAGTTTTACCAATGATTAGTATATTTTAATTACATTGTTGCATTTTCTTAGAAACCACTTATGTGTGATTATGGTGGTCTGACAGGTTTTCACGGTGTGTTACCTGAACAGTATGTCTACCCAACTCCCACGGTTGTCAAGAAACAGCTCCTTCTTGTTCTCATTCGACTTTATGTCAATGTGACTGCAACAAAAGATAGTCTTCTGTGCATCCTAAACACACACACAAACATTCCCTTCCCCTTGTAACTGTCCCTGATGGGCAGTGTGATTTGTCTTAAGAACACCGGGTAGGAACAGCAGGAGGAACTGTCAGGATGCTTGCAGGGTTAATGCATTCCAGAGATGGGAAGTTATGAGAATTTTGATTGACTTTGGTGCAACTGGTCTGCAAAAGGATATAAAATGCTGCCAAATGGATCAATGGGGCAAACTGTTCTTCTGAGGCCACAGCCAGCTTCCCAGTGGATCTGCCTTTGGGAGAGATACCTGCAGGGTGTGTCCAGCCCAAAGACAGGAAACACTCACTTTTGGACTGGTGAGTAAAAGCGCTAAGATCTGGTAACATTCAGAGATAAAACCCTGAAGTAGCTCCACAGGTGTTTTGTGGCTCTGTAATTGTGCATTCTGCAAGGCCAAAGGTGGTAAACCTGTATGTTTTTAGTCAAACCTGTTTAATATTATAATCCTTTAGACCTGCTTATGTTATATACTGCACTGATGATGTTTAGATACTGTGTTAGCAATAAATCTAATCATAATCATCCACATAATTAGTGTCATACTTCTCACACCTGACCAAGAATGCTTCTCCCTACTACTCTGCCACAGTGAATCAATAACAGAAGCTGGATCAGTCCTCAAAGTGAAATACTATTTATCCTAATGACCAAAAAAAGTCAAGTTTCACCTGCAGTTCTGTCCAGAAGCGATGGACTGCTGACCACGAGGAAGCTGAACTAAGCATCTCTGGAATGCTGTTGTATGGTACCAGCATGGACAGTTTTGCTGTGCCTTCAGTGTTAATATACACATATACTAACCAAGCACTTAATAACTGGTCTTGACATGAATACATTAGTCCTGTCCTTGTGTGGTTAAAATTTAGAGTAAAGGTTTACAAACAGTGACTAAGATAGTATTCAAGTCAAAGTTTAATATGTCTTTAGGATCGATATCTCTGTTAAATTCAATTGACACAGCTGAGCAGTGAAAACAGGTTTTATTTAGTTTGTATTAACTAAAATGTCACATCCTATACCATTTTGCCCACTTTATGTTTTGTCTTTAAATTTTTAAGTCTGCCTAAGTTCTGGGTTTGTTCCTTCCTAGGAAATGAAGGGGGGGGGAAAAAAGAACAAACAAACAAACAAAAAACCCCAAACAAACGAAAAGCCACATGCACAAAAAAGCCCCTCACCAAACAGGAAAAGACACAGCCCTGCACTAATAGTTTCAAAGTCCAATAAAGACTTGTTTTCTGTTTGAATCAATTCTTAAACTGTGCAATCAACTTTTTTTTGTTCACAGACCCATGCCTTTAAATATCTTTGAAGGAAGATGACATAAAAATATGCTCTTTAAACTTATAGTGAACAAGAAAAAGGTGTTCTTCTTTAGTTTGCACTGTAAATTACAGCTATTTTCTGCAGAAAGGTATAATCGCCTTCCTAGGTCATCTAATTCCAACACCTTTGAGATATTTCTTGTTGATAAGCTTAAGAAGCCTCTGTAACTATCTACAGTTTCCATGATGCTAAGCCATAAACACAGAAAACTAAATAAAACTGAAGTACTGTAGCTGCAAGCAAAGGGACAATATCATCCACTTAGAAATTCCAGTTGCACAGAGGTCACATTAAATGCTCAGAGCACAACAATTCAGGTAAAGGTCTCAAATACAACTGCTAGCAGGTCAGTGGCTATTGTGGGCTTTATCCTTTCAGCAAATTCTAAGGCACAAAAGTCCAAATATTTAAAAACAAGTTGTCATTCTGAACACTTGGAAATTTACCACTTAAAGTGAAGCAATTATTGTAGTACTCTATCTCCTGTTGCCAAATGTACCTTGGCACACATCACTTGGACATGGGCATTTTAACATACAGGAAACACAAATGTTAGACCACTCAACTCCTAAAACCGCCAAACATCAACTGTCTAATTATGAGCCAATATGTGATCTTGGATAGCAGTTTATCCCGGTAGAGATGCATTTACGCTACTGGCTTACTTGATTTCAGGTTATAGAAAGATCTTCCAATGCTGTAATATCTCTAATGAATACTATGTCTTTATTAGTCTCTGATTTATTGACTTACATTCTTGTTATCATATAGGAAAATACCACGGAGTCACTTCAAATAGAATGGCATATCCATTTTGGGAGAAAAAGTGAATAACCATACAGAAAACCTATATTAACAGACATATTTATATTTTATTTTCCACTTCAGAACACCAAAGTAGTTGAATTTTCCTGTGCATGGAGATGCTTTATAATCAAGTTTGTACAGAATAAATACTTTTTCATTCAGACAAATATATTTTACAAAGCAAAAAGAGGTTCTCATTATTTGGGGGCAGAGCATTAGAAAAAAGAATTTCTACTAGCACAGCTGCTGGCTCTCAATGTCACATTGTGGTAAAACCAAGTAATATCAGTGATGACCAGTTTTTCTGTAGCCTTTTGCATGGTAGTAAAGTGGTATGTGCAAATCATAGGTAAATTAATGCTGAAGAAATAATTTGGTTCCATTTTTTATAAAACCATTGGTACTAGACATCTGTGATTTGCTTGCTTTCTTTGCAACATCAGCAAGGTAGCCAAATCTTTTATGCGATGAATGGATGCTTTAAATGCAAGCAATTTTTATAATCATACCCTTCTCACATTTTGGGGTCTGGTAGAAGTAATATTTTAACACAGCAGATTGCCAACAAGCAGCTTTAGCAGAGAGAGCAAGCTACAAGTGAACACTGCAGAAAAATTATAGAAGTTTTTTCAATCTAATATTTTCTGTTTTGAAATTATTTTTCCCATTGCAGCCATTGGACTACTTTTGCAATATTACATTAATAAAATGAAACTGTTCACAGGTTCCTGGCAGTTCTTTTGTATCATGGGGATTTAATAACAAACATGGATTCAATTTAGACAAGATTGCTAATGCAGTCATTTGGAGTCCATGGTTTTGAGATTTCAGTAGAAGTACATATTGTGAAAGCAGCTCATGATAGATACAAAGATTAGGGAAAAAAACAAAGCTGATTTACATGAGGGATGGAAAAATTCTTTTTCTTTGTTAATTATTTTCTCAATGAGGAAAATTAGCTTTAGAGAATTATTACAACTTTTACGTAGCCATTAAGAAAGAAAAACACAAAAGGTAAGAGAAGCAGATGATGTCTTAGATACCACAAATTAAGTACATGTTCCAGTCATTTTAATATTATATATGAGATAGAACAAGAAAAAATACAGGTTTCACCAACTGAGCAAGTGAAGACACAGTGGCACTCTAGATGATCATTATACCAACACATTCTGTCTGTTGCCTGAAGATAAAAAGCAGACCATTGAAAATCCCATTTACCTTTGCAGCATTATTAAATGCTTCAGAGCAGTGAGGTGGAGAAGATCAGTTTTAGGATCCCAAGGCGCGCTTCTAAAGCCGGAAATTAACTATCTAGACTAACACTTAGTTTCATTCCTATGGTTTTGAATTACACTGGCTGGACTTTACAAGCTTTCACGATTTTGACTGCTGTGACTCCAGCTGCTGGGAAGGTCACTGGTGTCATTGCCTCCACCCAACAGTGTTCAAGCTTGCAGCTTTGTCTAAAAGCACCCATATAATGAGGGCAACCTGAGAACTGGTAGGACAACAATTCTTCCTCCTCCATTGTGGACTATATAAATTATTATTTTACAGGGGTAGTCTCAAGCTCATCAGTTTACATGCTACTGCAGTACAAATAATAATATTAAAGTAATTTCTTGCAGGACATTGCTTTCTGTTCAGCACAGAAAGCCAAATGGGGTGTTCTTATAACCTGTACTGCCTTATGTTACGATGACTTAAAATGTTCTTGCATTCAGTAGTTGGAGACTGTGTTGATTAAAAAAACTGTCCCTGAATACTTGTGGAAAATAAAAAATTGCCATTTCTAAAATTAAGTTACCTAAACTAGTAATTAAAATAACAGATAGTTCTAGTGGTGGATACCATGACATGCTCATAAATAATTGCCTGCTTCATTGGAAAGACCCTCTTATTTCTATTACAACAGATAGTGACCAGGCTGTTAAAGACCTTATTTCTAGCTTCACAACATATGCATGAGTTTAATTATGTTTTAATTTGTCTAGGCTGGGAGGTTCTCATCACATGAAAATCACCAGGATAAAATCTCAATTACATCAAATTGCAGATTATTTTTCTTCTAATAATTTAATTATTTGAACAGCTATTGACACTTACATTTTCCTATAGGTTCAAATTGTTTCCTATAGGTTCGAATTGTTTTCTATAGGTTCAAATTGTTTTCTATAGGTTCAAATTGTT